>NC_133513.1:16580000-17205000 GCF_049354715.1 Callithrix jacchus | reverse complement strand
GCTCTGTTGCCCAGAGCTGGAGTGCAGTGGTGCTATCTCAGCTCACTACAACCTTCGCCTCCCGGGTTCAAGCAGTTCTCCTGCCTCACGCTCCTGAGTAGCTGGGATTACAGGCGTACGCCACCATGTCCAGCTAATCTTTGTATTTTTAGTAGAGATGAGGTTTCACCATGTAGGCCAGGCTGATCTCAAACTCCTGACCTTGTGATCTGCCCGCTTGGGCCTCCCAAAGTGCTGGGAGGTATGAGCCACTGCGCCCTGCCATGCCTTTACATTTTCAAATTTGTTCTTTTGTTTTTCACTAAACCAGCAACCTGGCAAGCATCCAGAAATTAAACTATTGATTTTCTGCTTCACACAAAATTAAGCTATCTAGTAAGATCAATCCCATTAAAATTAACCAGTTAACTGAGGTTCATATAAAAAAAGGGGCACATTTTCTAAGATATTAATGGATATCATACTATGCTGAACCACCATCAATGGTCAATAGTCTAAGTATATGTCACATACAACCTACTGAAAGTTTTCTTCCTGCACCTATGCCATTACATTTTCTTGAAGTTGATGCCTAAACTTCAAGAAAAACTACTTGCAAGTTTTTGCCAGCTAAAAAAAATCCAACAAGTTAAAAATCAAGACATTTTCAATTAATTCACTTCAGTTTCACTAAACACCAAAAAAAAATCCAACAAGTTAAAAATCAAGACATTTTCAATTAATTCACTTCAGTTTCACTAAACACCTTCAAGTAGCTAAAAAGGATGTTCTACGTTTGATGTATCAGTAACTTTATTTGCCTTGAGTGCAACTCACCTACATGCCCAATGAATACTACATTTACATGCTCTTTCTTAGGAGCACCAGGCGGTGCAACCACAGATTTCGGTTTTGGGATTTCCTCTTCCTCCTCCATCATTTCATGGGTACTTTCCTCTGGCGGCCTTCCATCTCCCAAGGAACCACTCCCCGGCTCTGCTTCACTTATTTCTTCTTTGTGCTCCCATGATTCTTCTGGGGACATTTCTGTCTCTCCATTTTCTACTGAAGGAAGACATTTTAACTTAGTATTCTGAAAAAGACTTACAATCTATACTTTAAAATACACAAGCTTTAAAACAACAAATGAACTTTGCATATATAGTTTCATTTTCTAATGCCTAGTGACACAAAAGCAGGAAAACCTCTGGCATCAACTTTAATCACCCTGGGAACATAAAACCCTTAACAATAAAGTTATAAAAAGGAAGAAAATTTTTCACCAAGAAAACGGAATGTGTATGGCTAACGCCCTTTTCGGCCTTAGCCCACCTGCACCCAGGTGAAATTAAAAAAAGAAAAACAGAATGTGTACAGGTATTTAAATTGACTTTAGCATTCCTCCACTCAGTTGTATTTGGAATCACTAAGTTTATCAAGGCAGTGCTAGTGCCTAGTTTGTTCTGCTCTCTAAATACTAACAGCAAAGACTTAATGTGTCTTAAATGTAGTCATTACGATAATGATAACACTTACATTTGCACCTTAAATCTTGAGAGTGAAAGAGTTTCATATTACTGTATTAATATGGACAGAAATTTTCTTACCAACGGGTTCTGAAAGTTCCATGCTAACTGCTGAATTTGAACCTAGACAAGAGATTGAGATATAATATATATTTACAAAACAGTATCTAGCTTTACACACCATAGACAACCTAATGTTTTCTTAAGTAGACTTTCACAGAGTACATTATTACCTTCACACAATGACTGCTCCTCTTGAGAGGATTCCACAGGTGCTGTTTAACAGAAATAAGTTCTATTAAAAATTGACATTTATCCATCCATTTCACTTATCTTTTAATATGTAGTAAAAATAGAAGTTCAATAACAACAGAAGCCTCAATCAGTAACCCAGATCAATGGCAGCTAACTCAGGCCTTCGAATTAGAAGTTTCTGCTTAACCTGTTTTTCAAAATTCTACCAATTACAACCAATTTTGAAACATTTTCAGTAGTTTCAATGTATTCATAAAAGCATGCTTGTTCTTTTGATTTGCTTTATAAACCTTTTCTTCCCAGATACTGTCAAAGTAATAATCTGCAGCTCAGCACAGATCAAATTAGAGATGTGCTCAACAAATACAAATCTACGTCTTGATTCTCTCTTGGAAATCTAGCCCAAGAAGGCTGTGGTTATCCCCCTTTTTGTTTTGAGACTGAGTTTTGCTCTTGTTGCACACGCTGGAGTGCAATCGTGTAATCTCAGCTCACTGCAACCTCCACCTCCCAGATTCAAGTGATTCTCCTGTCTCAGCCTCCCAAGTAGCTGGGATTAGAGGTGCATGCCACCAAGCCCGGCTAATTTTATATTTTTAGTAGAGACAGGGTTTCTCTGTGTTGGTCAGGCTGGTCTCAACTCCCAACCTCAAGTGATCCACCCACCTCGGCCTCCCCAAGTGCCAGGATTACAGGTGTGAGCCACCATGCCTGGCCTGTGATTAGCCCTTTTTAGTATTCCATACTCATGTTATCAAAATCCCTGAATAAATAAAATACCAATAAGATAAGTGACATTTGTACAAAGCCCTAAAATACATATAAGCCCTTAAAACAGCTGCAGAAAAGGTGATTCCAATGATGCCAATTTTTTCCTCCACTAGAACTCTAAGACCAAGCAACAATCCAGTTACCAGTTGCAACACTGCAAATTTATTTATGACATTACTGGAAGAGATTTAGGAGATATACATACTAATAGCCAAATATCTAAGTCTGCTTTTTGTATTTTAGTTTGTCAGATATAGACAAACCTAAATTATACTCCAATATGAATGTGCCCCTGCTTTAAAGAATCTCCACGACAGAAAAAGACACCAAAGAATTAAATCACACAAATCAGGCACAGCAAGTATGAAAAAATAATGAATGTGTAACCTGCAAAATCATTGCCTGGAAAGGATCAACACTTGTAAGAGTCAAGAGAAAGGGTTTTGGGCCCAACCTTCAATAGCATCAAATATAAAGTAAAGTCATTTCCTGCCCCGATAGGTAAAGGACAACCAAGTTGCTTTTTTTTAAGTGACAGGCTCAGACTGCCACTCAGGAAGATCTTTTTCATGCAGCTTAAACTACATGAACTAGAGTGGGAAAAGCCCTACAGGCAAGAAGACCTGCATCACCACTGCAAGAAAGCATGCCATGGAGACAACTGAGCAATTCAGCTGGGAGGGCAGGAGGGCTACACCTGACAGGAGTTGGGAGAAAGGGAGAGCAGAAGGTCTAAGATGACCCCAAGCTGTGGGATGAGCAGCATATTCACAAATGGGGAAACTCATTTGAACCTGGTTTGGAAGGGGAGAGAAAATGTACTTCAGATACAATACAGATTAACCTTTCTTTTTTTGCTTTTCTATTCTGAAAAAAAGTTTAAGGGTAAGGTAAGGAAAACTTACTGTTTTCAGAGAAAGCCAGGCAGTACTGAGAGTTCATAGGCCATCCTAGGAAGGATGTGACAGGATGGGGTACTCTCGGAGCCTGGAACTGAGCTGACTCCTAGGTTTAACTCCTGGCTTACCACAAGCTGCGAATATACTTATTCCGTTGAAATTGTGGGCATGATAAACCATCGAACTGAGAGGATTGTTGAGGAGTTTATGGGAGGAAGTGAGAGAATAATTTGTTTAGGGTCAATTAAAGAACTCCTGGCATGTAGTAGATATTCAACAAATGTCAGTGTCCACCTAGTATATAACTACTCCAACTCAATCCTACCAATATGTACTGAGTATTAGCCAGACAAGGTGGTTCATGCCTGTAATCCCAGCACTTTTTCTGGGAGGCCGACGGGGGGTGCAGATCATTTGAGTTTGGGAGTTCAAGACCAGCCAGGCCAACATGGTGAAATTCCATCTCTACTAAAAATATAAAAAAAATTAACCAGGCATGGCATATACCTGTAATCTCAGCTATTGGGGAGGCCGAGGCAGGAGAATTGCTTGAACCTGGGAGGCACAGGTTACAGTGAGCCAAGATCGCATCACTGTACTCCAGCTTGGGTAACAAAAGTAAAACTCCATCTCAAAAAATAATAATAATAATTAATATAAATAGGTATTGAGTATCTATTATTGGCCAGACAAGGATAAAAAGCACTCACAAATCCATATTGCGTTGGGGATAGGGCTGTAGGTGGTACCAATTTGCTCTAATTTTTATTGAGCCCTATATGCCAATTACTAGCTCATCCCCAGCAAAAGCCCTATGAAACAGACTGTGCAATCACTGCCATCTAACATACAGGCACATCAGAATCAACTGCAGGCATTTCAAAGTTATGCAAGTGCCATCTCCCCCTTCCTAAGATAGGCCCTGCTGAAAATCAGTGTACAAGTAATAAGCTATAATGGACATACAGTTATGATGTACCGTGTACCTTCATACAAGAATATGATTGGTATGGTAGGCTTCCCCAACACTCTCAAGTGTATCCCTAACTCTGACAGCTTTTCAAAACAAAACAGTACTTACACCAGACCACTTAGTTCCTAGCACCAACTATTAGATTTACAATACAGATGGCTCCTGAACTTACAATGGATTGTAAGTTGAAAATGGGTTGGGCATGGCAGCTCATGCCTGTAGTCCCAACCCTCTGGTTGTCCAGGTGGGAGGATGGCAGGAGTTTAAGACCAGCCTGGGCAACATGGCAAAACCCCATCTGTATAAAAAAATTAAAAAAAAATTGCCGGAGTGGTGGCATGTGCCGTAGTCCCAGCTGCAAAGTGGGCTGAGCCAGGGAGGTCAAGGCTGCAATGAGTCGTGATTGCACCTCTGCACTCCAGCCTGGGCGAGAGAGTGACACCCTGTCTGAAAAGTAAAAATAAAACCGATACATATATTTCCACCCTGTCTTCACACACACAGTAAACTCTTACTTTTCTTTCTACTCTGGTCTAATTCATGATGCATATGACATCCAGATTTTACTGGCTACTAATGAACATGGGCTTAGAATTTTCCTTGGTTGAACTGTTCATGGCTAGGAAATAGATGATTAGGATGTAATTTCTCACATCCTGCACTGTTCACAGCTGCTAGTAAAAGAAGTTAGAATCCCTCCCAAGGAATGAAATTATGGTTTCAAATTTTCCAATGTTATCTCTATGTTTAGAAACACACCTTTATTAACTATTTTAAAAAGTGAAAAGGCTGTCAGAGCATACCACTGAGTACAACTGCCATTTGCCAAATTAAAAGGAAAAACTAAGATTGAGACCAGCTTGGGCAACATGGAGAATCCCCATCTCTATAAAAAACACAAAAATTAGGCTGGGGATATAGCTCACGCTTGTAATCCCAGCTACTCAGGAGGCTGAGGCAGGAGAACTGCTTAAGACCAGGTAGCAGAGGTCGCAGTGAGCCAAGATTGCATCACTGCATTCCAGGCTGGGTGACAGAGTGAGACCCTGTCTCAAAAAAAAAAAAAGAGAGAGAGACGAAAAAACTAGGCTGAGCACGGTGGCTCATGCCTGTGATCCCAGCATTTTGGGAGGCCGAGGCAGGTGGATCACAGGTTGGGGGTTTGAGACCAGCCTGACCAACAGGATAAAACCCCATCTCTACTAAAAATAAAAAAATTAGCCAGGTGTGGTGGCATGTGCCTGTAATCCCAGCTACTCTGGAGGCTAAGGCAGGAGAATTGCTTGAACCTGGGAGGCAGAGGTTGCAGCGAGCTGAGATCGCACAATTGCACTCCAGCCGAGAAACAAGAGCAAAACTCCATCTCAAAAAAGAGGAAAAACTAACAGTATAATTTATAATAAAGGAAGTTTAATGAATTGGCTGTGATACTTAGTACACTACCACTAATTTTAAAACATGAAGTGAAAAGACTTTACCAGAAGACAGCCAACCAACAGTACTGCCTGTGACACAAATGATAACTGGATTTTTTCTTTTTGAGATGGAGTTTCCCTCTTGTTGCCCAAGCTGGAGTGCAATGGCAAGATCTCAGCTCACTGCAACCTCCAACTCCCGGGTTCAAGCAGTTCTCCTGCCTCAGCCTCCCAAGTAGCTGGGACAACAGGCATGTCCCACCATGCCTGGCTAATTTTTTTAATTTTCAGTAGAGATGGGATTTCACCATGTTGGTCAGGATGGTCTCAAACTCCTCACCTCATGTGATTCGCCCTTCTTGGCTCCCAAAGTGCTGGGATGACAGGGATAAGCCACCACACCTGGCCTGATAAACTGGATATTAAAATTGATACTTAAAAATTTGATTATGGTGAAACAACACAAAGGCCACATATTCTGTGATTCCATTGATATGAAATATTCAGAAGAGGTAAATCTACAGAGACAGAAAAGACTGGTGGCTTCCAAAAGCTGAGAGAGTGGGCAGGAACTGCAAAATCAATATGGGTTTCTTTTTGGCGTGATTAACATGTTTTGGAGGCCAAGTGTAGTCACTCACATCTATAATCCCAGCACTTTGGCAGGCTGAGGTGGGTGGATTGCTTAAGCCCAGGAGTTGGAGACCAGTCTGGGGAACACACTGTAATCCTGTCTCTGTAAAAAATTTAAGGTCAGGCATGGTGGTGGCTCATGACTAATCCCAGCACTTTGGGAAGCTGAGGCAGGCAAATCACATGAGGTCGAGTTTGAGACCAGCCTGGTCAACATGGTGAAACCCTATCTCTACTAAAAAAAAAAATACAAAAATTAGCCAGGCATGGTGATGGGTGCCTGTAATCCTAGCTATTCAGGAGGTTGAGGCAGGAGAACCACTTGAACCCGGGAGGTGGAGGTTGCAGTGAGCCGAAATGACACCACCGCACTCTAACCTGGGCAACAGAGCAAGACTGTCTCAAAAAAAAAATTAAAAATTAGCTTGGTGTGGTGGCACGTGTCTGTAGTGCCAGGTACTTGGGAGGCTGAGGTGGAAGGATCACTTGAACCCGGAGGTGGAGGTTGCAGTGAACCAAGATCGCACCACTGCACTCAACCTGAATGAGGCCCTGTCTCAAAGAAAAAAAAAAAAGGAAATGTTTTAGAGCTAGATGGAAGTGCTGATTGTACAACACAATGTGAATATACTAAATGCCACTAAAATGTTCACTTTAAAATGGTTAGTTTTATGTTTTTGTTTTTTGAAACACAGTCTTGCTCTGTCACCCAGACTGTAGTGCAGTGGCACCATCTCAGCTCACTGCAACCTCCGCCTGCCAGGTTCAAGCAATTCCCCTGCCTCAGCCTCCAGAGTAGCTGGGACTACAGGTACATGCCACCACGATTGGCTAATTTTTTGTATTTAAGTAGAGACAGAGTTTCACCATGTTGGCAAGGATGATCTGGATCTCCCGGCCTCGTCATCTTCCCACCTTAGTCTCCCAAAGTGCTGGGATTAGTCATGACCCACTGCGCCTGGCCAGTTTATGTTATGTGGATTTTGCTTCAATTTTTTAAAAAGGTATACAATTTTTTTTAAAAGCTTTGATCATGGACCAAAGGACTTGAATATGGAAAATCCTACTTGGCCAGTACATCGACACAGCATATGTCAGTCAAGGCCACAGTTATCATGGCAGGTAAGAAAAGCTATGTTTTGATTCAAGTTACATGTTTTAAACACAAATGTTTGGCTAATGCTTAAAAAGTGCTTGATGCATATATTTCATAAATCAGCAATTTAAATTCGTCCTGCTTTAGATACAAAATGAATCCTTAGGCTGGGTGCAGTGGCTCATGCCAGTAAAACCAACACTCTGGGAGGCAAGGAGGATCGCTTGAGGCCAGGAGTTTGAGAAGAGCCTGGGAAACACAAGGAGACTTTGTCCTTACAAAAAATTTAGAAATCAGCCACATGTAGTGGCACAAGCCTGTAGTCCCAGGCAGGAGAGTCACTTGAACCTGGGAGGTGGAGGCTGCAGTGAGCCGTGAGCACATCCCTGGCACTCCAGCCTGGGTGACAGAACAAGACCCTGTATCAAAAAACAAACACAGCCATCCTAACTAAAATTTTAGTTTTCTTAGCTAAATGGTGTGTTCTTCAAGGAAAAATACAACTTCAGTGCTGTCACAGAAGTGTCTTACATTGCAAGAAAAGTGAGAAACATGTGTGACAAAATTCTGTCCAAGTTTCTGTAGCGACAGAAATGTTTTCTATCTGTGCTGTGATATGGCAGTCACCGACCACATGTGGTTATTAAGCACTGGAAACATGGCTATTATGAGGAACTTCTCTTTTTTTTTTGAGATGGAGTCTCATTCTGTCGCCCAGGCTAATGTGCAGTGGCACGATCTTGGCTCATTGCAGCCTCTACCTCCCAGGTTCAAGCGTGAGCTTCCACGCCTGGCCTCATTTCACTTTTCTGACTAGGAACCCTAGCCTCCATCTGTACATTCATTTCACTTCCATTAGGGTTCAAAAGAGTGAAAACAATTTTAAATGTGCTCGCTTTCTAAGAAGAGGTTAGGAAAGTACTACACTCAGGAGATTTGGGCCAGGTGTGGTGGCTCCCACCTATCAACCCAGCACTTTGGGAGGCTGAGGTAGGAGGACTGCTTGAGACCAAGAGTTCAAGACCAACCTGGGAAACACAGCGAGGCTCTGTTTCTACAAAAAAATTTTAAAAATTAGCCAGGCCTGGGCGGGAGTAGTGGCTCACGCCTGTAATCCCAGCCTCTCAGGAAGCTGAGGCAAGAAAATCGCTTGAACCCGGGAAGTGGAGGTTGCAGTGAGCTGAGATCATGCCACTGCACTCCATCCTGGGCGACAGGGCGAGACTCCATCTCAAAAGAATAAAAAGAAAAAAAAAATTATTAGCCAGGCATGGAGGCATATAGCTGTAGTCCCAATTCAGGAGGCTGAGGCATGATGATCGCTTAAGCCCAGGAAGTTGAGGCTACAATGAGCTAGGATTGTGCCACAGAACTCCAGCATGGGCAACGATGTGAGACCCTGTCTCAAAAAATGAAATTAAAGAAATAAAATTTAAATTAACTATGTGGTTCATATTATATTTCCATTGGATTAGCCAGGGTTGTAATGACAAAAAAAGCAAGATTCATTTGTCTCAGGAAGAAAATTAGGCTGAGATGATAAATCTAGCAGCCAGCAATTCTTAATAGGCACTTATCTGGTAAGGTCACACGAGACAATGTTTCTTGAATTTTTTTCATGAAAATCCCTCCAACAGCAAAGAATGAGCAAGATTCCATCTCTTAACAAAATTTGCAAGCTGAGGTATTTTTTCCCCACAGACAATACTGAAAAACAGTAAAAGCAAACACGAGAAAGGAAAGTCTGCAGAACACATAAAAAATGTGGGTTTGCCTTAATTACTTAACACTCTAAAAATAAAAAGGCACACTGGTACAGTGGTGAACAGCGCTGTTTTAAAGTATTTTACAGCAACACTTGCTAAAATGTAAAAATAAGTAATTTCAAAATATTGCTTTAAATTAGAGCATTGCCTACTTATGACAAATGTTATTCTGCTACTACTGAGACAGAACAGAGAAATGCTGTAGTCCAAGCTCATGGGCCCAGCTTCTGAAGAGTCTCAGTCTACTTAATCCAAAGTAACAAGGAAAGTTCTAGCAGTCACTACGAAAATAAACTTTGAAATGGCCTGGATTCTAGGCCTCGCTTCTCTCATGGATGTGACCTAAGTTATTTAGCTTTACTGAGCCTTAATTTTCTCACCTGCAAAATGGGTCAACAGTACCTAAACCTCAAGAGGATGTTGTAAAGACTAAATAACTGGTAAGGGCATATTAAGCAGTGGTGGTAATTGCTCAATAAATTTATTACAGCAAGTATTTCAAAGCCCCCAAATAATTTCAGAAAACTTTAAGAATGAAACGTTAAGCAAATGCCAAGGCCATTCTCAGAAAACCCATGCTGGTTGTAGTAATTAGCTCTAGGCATACCCTTCCCCCAACCCCCATTATTAAACAGCATGATGTGGCAGAACAAGCACTAAACTAGCAGGTGGCAAATCTGTATTCTAGACTCAACTGGGTCATTAACTCTGTGAGTGACCTTAGGCATTGACTTAGCATTTCTAAAGCTCCAGTTCCTTTATCTGAAAATGAGACTGTACAACTGCTAGGGTCATATCCAGCTCTATCATTCAAAGAATCTATTCAGACGCTGAAGCAATGCAACATTATCAACCTGATTAGACTTTGCGTAGAGTAACTAAAATTCCATTATGTTTTTCAAACAATCCTGAAAGATAATCTTATGATCTACATCTTATCTACTTCAAAAACAGTTTGAGGCCAGGGACAGTGGCTCATGCCTGTAATCCCAGCACTTTGGGAGGCGGATCACTTAAGGTCTGGAGTTCAACCAGCCTGGCCAACATGGTACAACCCTGTCTCTACTAAAAATACAAAAATTAGCCGGGCATGGTGGGGTGGTGCATGTCTGTTATCCCAGCTACTTGGGAGGTGGAGGCAGGAAAATCGCTTGAACTGGGAAGGCAGAGATTGTGGTAAGCTAAGATCACACCACTGCACTCTAGTCTGAGAGACAGAGCGAGACTGGTCTCAAAAAAAAAAAAAAAAAAAAAAACAATTTGAGTAATACTGAAAATACATAAACCGAACTTCATTTCAGATAGCCTCAAAAAAGTACAAAAATAACAGAAACGGCCAGGTGCAATGGCTCAGCCTGTAATCCTTGCACTTCGGGAGGCCAAGGCAGGCGGATCACCTGAGGTCAATAGTTCGAGACCCGCCTGGCCAACATGGTGAACCCCATCTCTATTAAAAATACAAAAATTAGTTAGGCATGGTGGTGCATGCCTGGAATCTCAGCTACTAGGGAGGCTGAGGCAGGATAATTTTTTTTTTTTTTTGAGATGTAGACTCGCTCTGACACCAGGCTGGAGTGCAGTGGTGCAATCTCAGCTCACTGCAACCTCCACCTCCTGGTTCAAGTGATTTTTGCGCCTTAGCTTCCCAGTAGCTGGGACTACAAGCACACACCAGCAGCCTGGCTAATTTTTTTTAAGTAGAGATGGGGTTTCACCATGTTGGTCAGGTGATCTCTTGAGTGATCTGCCTGCTCAGCCTCCCAAAGTGCACCGCACCTGGCCAGGAGAATTGATTGAACTCGGGAGGCAGAGGTTGCAGTAAGCCAAAATCGAGCCACTGCACTCCAGCCCCGGCAAGAGGGAGATTCCATCTCAAAAACAAAACAAAACAAAAACAGAAACATCTTTCTGCTACCAAAATTAACCACCCAAATGAGAAGGATAAGTAGTATGGTAACATACTGGAGTTCTACAGAAGTACTCAACCGGCTGGGCACGGTGGCTGATGTCTGTAATCCCAGTACTTTGAGAGTACAAGGAGGGCGGATCAAAAGGTCAGGAGTTCGAGACCAGCCTGGCCAATATGGTGAAACCCCATCTCTACTAAAAATAAGCCAGGCATGGTGACGGGCACCCGTAGTCCCAGCTGCTCGGGAGGCAGAGGCAGAAGAATCACCTGAACCTGGGAAGCGGAGGTTGCAGTGAGCAGAGAATGCACTCCAGCCTAGGCAACAGAGTAAGACTCTGACTCAAAAAAAAAAAGAAATATTCAACCAAAAATTACCCAGTAACATCCTTCGGAATGCTCACTGTTTTTTCCAAGTGAAGTGACATACAATTACCTAGTGGGAACGTGGTATGGGAGTGAGCGTCACCACTGATAGGTCAGGCTAATGAAAGATGCTCGGGAAAGCCTTTAAGTGTTCCTCTCCTTTTGAAACTAGAATTATAATGGGAAACTGGTTCAGCTTTGAGTACTGTAACAACTATCAATCTGAGCCTCAAATTGCTTTGTCAAACTACTGAAAACAAGGCAGAAATTTTTAAGCTTTGATACAAATCAACAATCGACAGCTAAAAACTATCAATTTTCGGACAATCAAGAACCTTTAGTAGCAAAATTCTTGCCTTCAGAAGAGTTTTAAAAACTAAGGGTGGAATGATGAAACTCTAAACATGCCCCAATAGATAACGCTAGCCAGAATCATAGTAACTGAACTCACTGCTGTTTAACAAGAAAGAGACAAGTAGTGTAAAAAGATTATAGTGCACTACTTTCAGCACTCTCTGCAAACTTAAAAATACAAAACTTGGCCAGATGCAGTGGCTCTCACCTATAATCCCAGCACTTTGGGAGGCCGAGGCAGGTGGATCACCTGAGGTCAGGAGTATGAGACCAGTCTGGCCAACACTGTTAAACCCAGTCTCTACTAAAAGTACAAAAAATATCAGCCAGGCGTGGTGGTGCATGCCTGTAATCCCAGCTACTTGGGAAGCTGAGGCAGGAGAATCGCTTGAACCCAGGAGGCAGAGGTTACGGTGATCAGAGATTGGGCCACTGCACTACTCTAGCCTGCGACAGAGCGAGATTCCTTCTCTAAATAAATAAAGAAATTAAAGAAAACTTAGCCAGATGTTGTGGTGCATGCCTATTGTCCTAGCTACTCAGGAGGTTGAGGCAGAAGGCTCACTTGAGCCCAGGGATTCAAAGTTACAGTAATCACACCATTGTATTCCAGCTTAGGTGACAGAGTAAGATCCTGTGTCTAAAAATAATAAGTAAAAAGTTTTTTTAAAATACACACAACCTTGGCACTCAGGCCTCGGCTGCAACCCTGAGCCAGGAGGCCAGACACACACACACACACACACACACACACACACACACACACACACACACACAAAGGCATTCACAAAGAACAGTGAGCAGATAACAGATAAATCTTTAGTTTTATTAGAGTGACAAGGCTGAAATGTTTTATATAAGGGACTGCTGTTCTCAGCTTTGAAAGCCCTCTCTACACTCTCTGTAGGGCCTGCTTACCACGCTGTGACTTTCACTAGACTACACTGGGCATCTGATCCCTTTCTAGATTCCTTCAGGACCACAATTTATTCATCTTGGTGTTATTTCAAGTGCCTAGCACAGCATCCTACATTCAGTGGACTGGTAAATGTTAATCAGTTGCTAGTACACAGATCTGAGCAAAACTAGAAATCTGCATTTCTGAAAAAAAATTCCACTCTAATACTGCTCACTCAACCCAGAAGGTTATCAAATCTCTTTTTCATTCCTTTCTCTTCAACCAGAAAGACTACTATCTAAACACTTTCAGATGCTTCTTCCCCAGCGAAATAAAGCAAGCAAATCAAGGCTTAATGATTGTCCTCTGCATTACTTCCTTAACTTGTCCTGATAAACTGAAATTGCTGTCTTTTCATGCAGTACAACTTCAGAAAAGGTAAAAAAAAAAAAAAAGAACAGAAGAATGAAATAAGAGATGTACTA
This sequence comes from Callithrix jacchus, assembly GCF_049354715.1. Lineage (NCBI taxonomy): Eukaryota > Metazoa > Chordata > Mammalia > Primates > Cebidae > Callithrix > Callithrix jacchus. Next base: position 17,191,678 of record NC_133513.1, on the reverse strand, counting down.
ATCTCATCGTGTAAAACCTGCTCCAAAGACGGTTTATCCCAGTCAAAATTTCTAACAGTTTAAACAACTGCTCAGCTTGGCACAGCATAGCCCTAGATGATGCCTTTGCTTTTTCCCTAAATCCTCACTCTCAAGCCATTCATACGTGTAAAATCATGAAACAAGACCAAAAAGGTCCGCCAAGGCAGGAGAAATAACAAAACGCACTGAAATACTACTGTGATACTCCAGGGATATTGTAGGGCCTCCTCTACCCCATCTACTGTCCCACTGAAGCCTAAACAACACCTTTATCTGAGCACTTTTCTTGTGGTTTTTTTTTTTTTTTGAGACGGAGTCTTGCTCTGTCACCAGGCTGGGGTACAATGGTGCGATCTCAGCTTACTGCAATGTCTGCCTCCCGAGTAGCTGGGACTACAGGCACGTGCCACCATGCCCAGCTAATTTTTGTATTTTTAGTAGAGACGGAGTTTCACCATGTTGGCCAGGTTGGTCTCGAACTCCTGACCTCATGATCCACGCGCCTCGGCCTCCCAAAGTGCTGGGATTACAGGCATGAGCCACCACTCCAGCATATATGAGCATTGTTATTGCAGGCACTTGAGTCTCAAAGAAAAACAGATTCTCAAATAAAGAATCTTACCTATCATCTAGTCTTCAATAGATATAATTTAACATAATAATAAGTGTTAGGGCCCTTCTGGATTAAACAATCACTACTTTGATTAGGGATCCTCTCTACGCTGGTGGCCTGAAGAGGTCACTTCTGAGAATATTCTAAAAAGCATCTGCCAAGTAGTGATGGTTGCATAACCTTATAAATATACTAAAAACCACTGAACCGTAGACTTTAGGTTTTCTTTTTGGACAGTGTCTTACTTGGTCACCCAGGCTGAATGCAGTGGTGTGATCATAGCTCACTGCAGCCTCCAACTCCTGGGCTCAAGAGATCCTCCCACTTCAGCCTCCCAAGTAGCTAGGACTACAGGCTTGCGTCACCACATCCAGCTATTTATTTTATTTTACTTTATTTTATTTGGAGACAGAGTCTCACTCTGTCGCCCATGCTGGAGCGCAATGGTATAATCTACACTCAATACAACCTCCGCCTCCCAGGTTCAAGCGATTCTTCTGCCTCAGCCTCCCAAGTAGCTAGGATTACAGACGCCTGCCACCACACCTAGCTAATTTTTATATTTTTAGTAGAGACAGGTTTCACCATGTTGGCCAGGCTGGTCTCGAACTCCTGACCTCAGGTGATCTGTCTACCTCAGCCTCCCAAAGTGCTGGGATTACAGGTGTGAGACACCTCGCCTAGCAATACTTTCTTAATTTTTTTGTGGAGACAGGGTCTCAGTCTCACTATGTTTTATAGATGCCTCAGGCAATCCACCTGCCTCAACATCCAAGAGTGCTGGGATTATATGCACCCAGCTTGTACCATTGAAAAGGGTGAATTTGGGCCGGGCGCGGTGGCTCAAACCTGTAATCCCAGCACTTTGGGAGGCCGAGGCGGATGGATCACAAGGTCAAGAGATCAAGACCATCCTGGTCAACAAGGTAAAACCCCGTCTCTACTAAAAATACAAAAATTTAGCTGGGCATGGTGGTGCGTGCCTGTAATCCCAGCTACTCAGGAGGCTGAGGCAGGAGAATTGCCTGAACCCAGGAGACGGAGGTTGCAGTGAGCCGAGATCGCGCCATTGCACTCCAGCCTGGGTAACAAGAGCGGAAGGAAGGAAAGGAAGGAAAGGAAGGAAGGAAGGGAGGGAGGGAGGGAGGGAGGGAGGGAAGGAAGGAAGGAAGGAAGGAAGGAAGGAAGGAAGGAAGGAAAAAGGTGAATTTTACAGTGTGTGAGTTATATTTCAATCATTAAAAAAAAAAAAAAAAAAAAGGCCAGGCACCATGGCCTCCTCTGAGTAAGAACTGAGACCTGCTGGTTTTATTCCATACTTATTTCTTAATGGAATAGAGTTTCGAGAGGCATTAAAGGTGGGATGATGCAAAGAACACTACACCATTATTTAGAAGCTATGGCTATTCTAAAAAGTCCAAGTAACCCTAAAATCACTAACCCAGTTTCTCATCTAACAAAAAAAAACAACTAAGTGGCCTGGAGCCATGGGTCACTCCTGTAATCCCAACACTTTGAGAGGCTGAGGCGGGTGAATCACAAAGTCAGGAGATTGGGACCAGCGTGGCTAACATAGTGAAACACCCTCTACTAAAAATACAAAAAAAAAAAAAAAAATTAGCCAGATGCGGTGGCAGGTGCCTGTAATCCCAGCTACTTGGGAGACTGAGGCAGGAGAATCGCTTGAACCTGGGAGGCAGAAGTTGCAGTGAGCTGAGAATGCTCCACTGCACTCCAGCCCAGGCAACAATGCAAGACTCTGTCTCAAAAAAACAAAATAGAAAAAAAGAAAGAAAATCAGTTCTTTCCCAAACAGACATCCTACATATAATTTTTAAAAACATTAACTGGCATTTTGGTAGAAGCAACTGGTAAAGTCAGTAACACCAAAACAGTTTTTTGATTAAAAACAAAAAAGCTGACTATAATGTAGGGATTTTCTGACAGCTACTTCCCTACAGGTTTTCGTACCTCCAACTTCTAGCAGTGTCAAAGAAAAAAAGATTAATGTAACTACAAATTAGCAACTATCAGGAAGAGAAAAACCTGCATGAGAGGTAATACCTAGTCACTCAACAGTGAACATTCTAGACCAAGGATGGTTATCCCTGGATGACTAGCTGGACAGGCTGTAAATGGAGTCCTAAGTCTAGTCGGAGTGGTGCTGGTGCCTCCACCGAAAGAGCCAGAAAAAAAAAATGGCTGGATAAACGGAATCTTTAAGATAAGGTAGAGAAATGGGCACTTTTAGGAGCTGATAAGTGAACTAGGTTAGACAGTCAAAATGGCTTGATCTAAGTCAAGAATTACAAGCTAAGCTTCCTTATTCAAAAGGAAAACATCGACTACGGCCATACCACCCTGAACGAGCTCAATCTCCTCAAAAGGAAAACATCAACCGCTCACACAAATAAAAGAAACGCCATAGTCAATAAAACCACCAAATCCACTGTGTTGACATACATATGTCGTAAGAGTGTTTCTCCTAACTCTATCCTTTTACCTCAAAAGAGCACCAAACTCCTAGAGCACTCTTATAATGTTCACTTATCTAAGAAATACCACAATACAGAACTTTAAAGAAAGAAATCAACAATATGTTTTCTCTTAAAATGTGCTTGAAGTCATGATACAGCCAACCAATGTCCTGGCTAAAAGATGAAAGGACATTCAGCCTTTTCTTCCTTCTTCATTGTCTCTTTAAGGAAATACTGATAGTTCCTAAAATAAGCACCATTAGGAAGAAAATACTTTGACATTCCTACAAAATCAGTACCTAAAAGCATGCTATCTACCACAAAATAAGCACCATTATGAGAATACTTAAGTTCGCTCATTTGACATTCCTACAACGTCAGCACCTGCAATCTACCACTTCAGCAGCCCCTAAGTAATGGAAGATGTTTGAAAACCAAACTTGACTCAAAATCACAGAATGTTTGTCTACTAGCTACGGTCAGAAAGCCACGTGACAACTATTAAATTATAACAAATGCGCGCAAGTGTCTGAACAAACAGACTGGATTACTGACACACGAACACAGAGTTATTCCAAGCAACCTGAATAAGGTCAACGATTTTACAGCAATGAAAATTCTCGAAACATGTCGCTGACAAAGGAGAAAAGTCTAAGCCTCACTATAAAAAGACACAAATCAATATAGTCTCCTATCACACACTGAGGAATCCTAACTTAGCGGCACTTTGTAAACTTTAGAAGCGTACACAAGGCTAAGGGTAAAACACATCTTGGTATTGATAGCCAAGTTTCTGCCCGATCACAAGCCTGCAATGCATCTTGGGATTTCTTCCGGACGGTTCGGGGCCATGGATAATTTAAAACCTAATTACAATTTCTATAGTAGAAACTGCAGCAAGTGACGCTCTCTCCGCTGGGCCTAAGGTGAATGGAAAACTCGGGCATTTGTCCTCCACAACTCGTAGGATCTCTAAACGCCCACCCGACTGACTCCTGGCTCCATCTGTCCTGTCCTCATTTCTGCGCCTCGTGGCACTGATCCGCCACGACCCCCACTCTGTCCCATATGGTTCTCATTTCAAGGGGGTAACTGCAGACCCCAGGGCAGGGCAGGGGGGCAAAGGGGCAGCACTCAGGTCCGGGTCTTTAGTCGCGTTTGCCCGCTGCCAGCTCCCTGCCTGGCCACCGCCGTGCCGCCCCGCGCAGGCCGGCTCCCGGGCTTGGGGCGCCCCACCCAGGCGGCCAGCGCCACTGTCAGCGCCCCACGTGCCGGTCGAGTCCTAGGGCCGCGCGTCCCCCGGCCGCACCCCTCCCCATGTGGGCTCCGGCGTCCGGCCCGGCTACCTCCCGGGTCCCTGGGGCTGCCCCGCGTCCCAGGCCTTTACCTGCAGGCCCTCCCGCGCCGCTGCCGGCTCCGTGGTTGTTGGCGGCGGCGCCAGCTGTGGGTGGCGGCGCTGCCGGGCCCCGCAGAAAGGACGGCACGAACTCGGCGGCATGGACGTTGGGCACGAAGGGCTTGGCGTTGACGTTGAGTTGCCGGCTGAAGGCCGCGCTGAGCTGCTCCCGCTGGGCCTCGGCCGCCGCCGCCAGGGAGCCGGCGCTGCCGCTGCCGCCGCCGCCGCCGCCGCACGGGCCCGGCCCCGGCCCCGGCCCGGGGGCTTCCATGTCCGCCTGGTCCCAGCAGTCGGGGGCCGAGTCGCTGCTGCTGCCGCTGCTCCCGCCGCCGCCGCCGCCGCCGCCGCCGCCACTGCCCGGATCCATGATCGGGGGGGCCGTGTGTGTGGTGGACAGAGAGCGGGAAATAGAGGCAGGGGCGCCCGGCCGGGGAGGAGTGGGCCGCGCCGACCAAGGGAAGGCGGCAGAGCAGAAAGGCCGGGAGCTAGCGACAAGATCCCCGGTATCGCCGCGGCGGCAGCTCCAGTCCCGACTCCACACTCGCGACGACGACAGAGACGGAGGCGGCGGCGACGGCGACTCAACCCTCCTCCTCGTGTGTGCGAGCGGATCTCCTCCCACCCAACCACCTCCGACAGCCTCACCGCCAACCCCGCGCCCGGCGCGGATTGACTCCGCGTCGCCACCCGTACCTTCGCCTCGGTAGTTCTTCGCTCTGGCCACCCCCGTTTCCGGCTACTTAGCGCGGCGGGAGGCCGAACTACAAGTTCCAGCAGTGAGCGCGCGACACCGCTGCGATTTTCCCGGGGGCCGACGGGAGTCGGAGTTCAGGGACTGGGCGCAACCGGAAGCGGCTCCGGCTCCCAGCAGGCCGCACGAGGAGGCTGACGTCTGGTGGCCGCTCGGCGGCCCCACCTGTCACTGGGTGGGGGCAGGGGCAGGGGCAGGCCCTGGTTGGTGCAGCTCTCGGCTGGGCCGAAGACTGAGTCTTTTAGCCCAAGGAGGGGTCCACTCCGGCCTGTTGGGATGCAGGTGCACAAAAACGGACAGCATCTATAACGTGGGAAGAAAAACTCATCTCCTGAAAATTCCTGTCCTCTCTTTTCACCAGCTTTCCTGCGTTCTCTGCCTCACAGTCTCCCTACCTTATTTTCTCCCCACCCCCAACCAGATTTTGCCCTACATTTCAAAGCCAGTGCAGATTTCAAAACTGATTTCATTTTATGTAATCATTTGGTGGAAGAGACAATAAAAGCGTGAGATGTTCCAACTTAGAACTGCAGTGAGGCTCATAAAGCGCTGGGGCCCAGGCTCTGCCCAGGCAGAAGGGATTGTTAACTGGAAACTTTCAATGACTCACTGTTTGTTTGACTCGTCATTTAAAGTCTTCACTCACACTTTTCCATCCTTTCCTCCTCCCCGCGAAAGAGTCTGCAAATTAAACAGAGGATTGTCTTATTCCACGGTGTATCCGGCTGTACCTAACTAATAGGATTGTTTTGGTGAGTCCAGCTTCCTTTCTTACGCACTATTAGGTGAAGTGGTTTCCTTTTTTTTTTTTTTTTTTTTGAGAGGGAGTTTCGCTCTTGTTACCCAGGCTGGAGTGTGCAGTGGCGCGATCTCGGCTCACCGCAATCTCCGCCTTCTGGGTTCAAGCAATTCTCCTGCCTCAGCCTCCCGAGTAGCTGGGACTACGGCGCGCACCACCATGCCCAGCTAATTTTTGTATTTTTAGTAGAGACCGGGTTTCGCCTTGTTGACCAGGACGGTCTCAATCTCTTGACCTCGTGATCCACCCGCCTCGGCCTCCCAAAGTGCTGGGATTATAGGCGTGAGCCACCGCGCCCGGCCCATTGACTGCATCTTACACTTACCGACTGTTATTAGGTAAACCTGGGAAAGGAACAAAAGCAAAAGAGAAATACCTAGGGTTCGCATTTAGGTCCATCATGAAGTAGGAAAAAAATGTTGCTCTGAGTACCTGTTAAGCTTTCCTGTAATTCACCCATGTGGAGCCCAAGACCGAGAAAAACATATTGTTAATATTTTTCTGAAAGGATTGTAGACAGGGTGCAACTAATCTGACCACAAATTATGGAGTAAAGGAAGTACATACATAGAATAGATGCTTCTGAACAACCTTAGGCTGTTTGAAGAAAACACCAAAACCTTAACAAAATCTAAATCTAGATCTGTATTTTAATTTTCAACATCTGTATTGTAAAAGAGAACTCAGCCTAATGAAATAGGTCAAAAATGAAGCTGTCAGGTATCTTCAAAAGAGTTCTAGGCTACAGTAATTTGAATTTAATATTAAACTAGCAAACTTTATGGATTAAAGAAACACCAGCTGGGTGCAGTGGCTGCCTGTAATGCAAACACTTTGGGAGGCTGAGCCAGATGGATGACATGAGGTCAGGAGTTCGAGACCAACCAACCTGGCCAACATTGTGAAACCCCGTCTCTACTAAAAATACAAAAATTAGCTGGCTGTGGTGTCACATGCCTGTAATTCCAGCTACTAGGGAGGCTGAGGTAGGAGAATCGCTTGAACCCAGGAGGCAGAAGTTGCAGTGAGCTGAGATGGTACCATTGCACTCCAGCTTGGGCGACAAGAGCAAAACTCTGTCTTAAATTTAAAAAAACCAAAAAACCTGGAGACTGGTTTTAAGTTTCTCATCAAGTTTGTGGTCCATGCTCTCTGAAAACTAGGGGAGTTATGGACTTTGGGGACCCAGGGGAAGGGTGGGAGTGGGGTGAAGAATGAAAGACTACACATTGGGTACAGTGTACACTGCTTGGGTGATGAGTGCACCAAAACTCAGAAATCACCCGTAAAGAACTTATTCATGTAACCAAACACCACCTGTTCCCCAAAAACCTACTGAAATAAAAATAAAATAGTCTGGGCATGGTAGCTTACGCTGGTCATCTCAGCATTTTGCAGGGCTTAGGCAGGAGGATCACTTGAGGTGAGGAATTCGAGTCCAGCCTGGCCAACATGGTGAAACCCCGTCTTTACTAAAAATACAAAAATTAACCCAGCATGGTGGTGGGTTAGCACCTGTAATCCCAGCTACTAGGGAGGCTGAGGCAGGAAAATCGCCTGAACCTGGGATGCAGAGGTTGCAGGGAGGCGGAGTTTGCAGGGAGCCTAGATTGGGCCACTATACTCCAGCCTGGGTGAAAGAATGAAATTCAGTCTCAAAAAAAAAGTATTTGCCTCAGCCTCCCAAAGTGCTGGGATTACAGGTTGAGCCACCACACCCGGCCAAGTTTGCCTTCACTTAATACAAAGTTTTGGTTATAGCCTATTGTTATAGTTATCTGAAGACCTAACTGAATCATACTAAACAATGTCCATTTTAAAGTTGGTATTAAGTGACTGTGTCAGATTTACAGAGAACTTAACTGATATAAAAATTACAACTTCATTTATGCGAGACCAGTATTGCTATTGAATAAAATATTTTTCTTATGTTCACAAGAAAAAATACAATGTGTTCAAAATAAAATGCTTTCTTTCCAGATTTTCACTCCCCACCCACCTACTCCTAAGAAAATGTCAACACAATCAGCTGGCTCAAATAATGAACTACATACACATACTTCTCTAAGCATTTTGTCTTTGAATCCTACTCTCCTTTATGTAGCATCCCTAGGGCACTGAATGATCACATTCTAATAGGTTAGTTCTTCACATCTAATTCAATTAGCAGAGTTTCATTGTGCCTGGTAGTTTTTCTAGGGACAGAGGCAGAAATTGCTCAGACTGCTGCTTAGACAAGCAGTTGATGTCACTAATTTCCTTGTCTCTGAATAGGATAATTATGGATATTCATGAAAACATCCACTCCACTGGTTTTCAAAAGCTTTGACCTGCCAGACAGAGTTCCAGCAGAAAAGTGAAAAATGCTTCTAGTTACAATGTGCTAAGACTGAGCAACTTGAGGGCAGGGTCTTAATCTTTAAATTTCCACTGCCTAGTATATACCCAGTACATAAAAGGTACTTAATAAGTTTAAATGGGATGATACTGCCCTTTGATACTCATTTAAGACTGTTGAGAGACAGGGCTAATAATTTATTTGTTTTATTTTTATTTTTGAGACAGTCTCACTCTGTCATCCAGGCTAGAGTACAGTGGCATGATCTCGTCTCATGCAACCTCCATCTCCCAGGTTCAAGCAATTCTCATGCCTCAGCCTCCCAAGTAGCTGGGATTACAGGTGCCTGCCATCATGCCCGGCTAATTTTTTTTTTTTTTTTTGAGACAGAGTCTCTCTCTGTTGCCAGTCTGAAGTGCAATGGTGTGATCTCCACTAACTGCAACCTCTACTTCCCGGGTTCAAGCAATTCTCCTGCCTCGGCCTCCTGAGTAGCTGGGACTACAGGCATGCACCACCACGCCAAGTTAATTTTTGTGTTTTTGATAGAGATGGGGTTTCAGCATGTTGGCCAGGATGGTCTCAATTTCTTGACCTCATGATCCACCCTCCTTGGCCTCCCTAAGTGCTAGGATTACAGGTGTAAGCCACCGCACCTGGCCAATTTATTTATTTTTTTGAGATGGAGTCTTGCTCCGTTGCCCAGGCTGGAATGCAGTGGCATGATCTTGGCTCCCTGCAACCTCTACCTCCCAGGTTCAAGCAATTCTCCTGCCTCAGCCTCCAGAGTAGCTGGGCTTATAGGTGCCCACCACTGCGCCCAGGTAATTTTTATGTTTTTAGTAGAGACGGGTTTTGCCATATTGCCCAGGCTGGTCTTGAACTACTAACCTCAAGTGATCCGCATACTTTGGCCTCCCAAAGTGCTGGGATTACAGGCATGAACCACCACTCTGTGCCCCAGGACTAAAAATTTAGAAAACTTAGGAAAGGCTGGGAGCGGTGGCTCACGCCTATAATCCCAGCACTTTGGGAGGCCGAGGGGGGTGGATTACGAGGTCAACAGATCAAGACCATCCTGGTCAACAAGGTGAAACCCCATCTCTACTAAAAATACAAAAAATTAGCTGGGCATGGTGGCACATGCCTGTAGTCCCAGCTACTCGGGAGGCTGAGGCAGGAGAATTGCTTGAACCCAGGAGGCAGAGGTTGCGGTGAGCGGAGGTTGTGCCATTGCACTCCAGTCTGAGTAACAACAGTGAAACTCTGTCTCAAAAAAAAAAACTTAGGAAAAACCAGAGTTTTTCCCACTCTTACACATCAGTCTCCACTCAACACAGAGTATGTCCTTTCTGGGTAGAGGAAGTGGATTCATTCCAGGAGCCCTGCAGATACCAACATCCAATCATACTAAAACCCCACAATCTCTACTGTGTATATGAAAAGTCAGTCCACCCTATACTTGGGTTTTTGCATCCTGAGAATCCTGTCTTTTTAATCCTTATTTGATTGAAGAAAAAATCCGTGTATAAGTGGACCCTTGCAGTTCAGACCCATGTTGTTCAAGGATCAGTTGTACTCCACCAGTATGTGGGGGAGTTTCTACCCACCACCAACCAATTCTAAAGCAGACACCAACAGGATACCCTATAATTTCTTTCTTTCTTTCTCTTTTTTTTTTTTTGAGATGGAGTCTCTCTCTCTGTCACCAGGCTGGAGTGCAGTGGTGTGATCTCGGCTCACTGCAATATCCGCCTCCTGGATTCAGGTGATTCCCTTGCCTCAGCCTCCCAAGTAGCTGGGACTACAGGTGCGTACCCCCACACCCTAATTTTTTGTATTTTAGTAGAGATGGGGTTTCATTATGTTGGCCAGGATAGTACAGATCTCTGGACCTTGTGATCTGCCCACTTTGGCCTCTCAAAGTGCTGGGATTATGGGTGTGAGCCACCGCACCAGGCCAGGATAACCTATAATTTCACTCCATTCTGGCATTAACCAGAGTTAGGGCAGACTCCACAGGTTAAGGAATCAATCCCACAAGACGCCCCCCCCCCCACTTCCAATGCCATTAACAGGTTCCAAATTATGACCTGTGCTTCTGACCAACTGGTTATGTATTGGGGGTTCCCAGGACTCCCTCTATGGATTCAGGTAATTTACCAGAGTGGCTCACAAAGCTCATGGAACCAGGCCAGACACGGTGGCTCACACCTGTATTCTGAACACTTTGGGAGGCCAAGGTGGAATCACCTGAAGTCAGGATTTGGAGACCAGCCTGGCTAACATGGTGAAACCCCATCTGTACTAAAAAACAAAAATTAGCTGGATGTGGTGGGGTGCACCTGTAATCTCAGTTACTCAGGAATGTGAGGCAGGAGAATTGCTTGAACCTGGGAGGCGAAGGTTGCAATTAGCCGAGCCCTCCACTGCACTCTAGCCTGGGCAACAAAGCAAGACTCCGTCTTTTAAAAAAAACAAATACAAAAACAAAAAAACTCAAGGAAACACTTTACTTACATTTACCCATAAAGGACATTACAAAGGATCCAGATGAACAGCCATGTGGAAGAGATGCACAGGGCAAAATATGTGGGAAGGGGCACAGAGCTCCCATTCCCTCTCCAGGTGTGCCACCTTCCAGGGTCCTCCACGTGTTCAGCAACCCAGAAGCTCTCTGAACTGTCTTCTTCTGGGTTTTTATGGAGGCTTCGCTATGTAGCATGATTGATTATATTATCAGCCATTGGTGATTAACTCAACTTTCAGCCCCTCTGCCCACCCCAGAGGTTGTGTGTGGGGCTGAAAGTTCTAAACTTCTAGTCATGACTTGGCTTTTCTGGTAACCAGCCATCTTCTAGGAGCCCATCAGGAGCTGGATCATTAGGCGGGGTGAGGTGGCTCCCTCCTGTAATCCCAGCACTTTGGGAGGCCAAGGTGGGCAGATCACCTAAGGTCAGGAGTTCAAGACCATCCTAGCCAGCATGGTGAAAACCTGTCTTTACTAAAAATACAAAAATCAGCTGGGCATGGTGGCACATGTCTGTAATCCCAGCTACTCAGGAGGCTGAGGCAGGAGAATTGCTTGAACCCAGGAGGTGGAGGTTGTGGTGAGCCGAGATCATGCCACTGCACTCTAGCATGGGCGACAAAAGCAAGACTCCTTCACACACACACAAAAATTGGGTTGCATCATTAGAACAAAAGACATTCCTCTTACTTAGGAAATGCCAAGGGATTAGGAGCTCCGTGTCAGGAACTGGGGTCAAAGACCAAGTATTAGAGCAAATGATGCACCTAGCACCCCTATGGTTCAGGAAATTTCAAGAGTTTTAGAACCTCTGTGCCAGAAACTGGGGGCAGAGCCCAAATATGTATCTCTTACTGTATCACAATAGCACCAGGACCTTTTGTGGCAGGCTTTTTTCACTTAGCATAATGTTTTCTTTTTTCTTTTTTTTTTTTTTTGGGGGGGGGAGGAAGGCAGGAAGGAAGGGAAGAAGGACGGTAGGGAGGAAGGAAGGGATGAAGGAAGGAAGGAAGGGAGGAAGTGGGGAGGGAGGGAAGGGAAGAAAGGATATCAAGCAATGAAAGAGACATTGCCGACCTGGATCTAGAGGTTTACAAGTTGATTTCTTTTTTTTTGAGAGAAGGAAAGAAAAAAAAAAAAATAAGTAAAGGAGAGGAAGAAAGAGGAAGAGAAAGAGGGAGAGTAAATGGAAATATTGCTTTATTTTGAAAAAAATTGGGTATTAATAATGGCCAATCAATGGTTCATTTAAACTAATGGGTAGGTGTGATGTGGTATTGACAAGAATGTATATTTTGTGTATTTGAAGTGGGGAGCTCTATAAATATTTATTAAGTTTACTTGTTCTGGATCTGAGTTCGAGTCCTTGATATCCTTATTAATTTTCTGTCTCATTGAATCTAAGTCTCCTATCTGGGTGTTAGGATCGTTAGCTCTGGTTGTTGCATTGATCCTTTTACCACTATATCTTTGTTGCTTTAAAATCTATTTTATCCGATACAAGAATTGCAACTCCTGCTTTTTATTTATTTATTATTTTTGCTCTCCATTTGGTTGGTAAATCTTTCTCCATCCCTTTGTTTTGAGTCTTTGTGTATCCTTGCATGTGAAACAGGTCTGGATGTAACATGCCGTTGGGTTTTGGCTGTGTCTTTTGATTGGGAATTTAGTCAATTTAAATTTAGGGTTACTGCCATTTGATGTTGACTGGCTGTTTTATCCATTTGTTGGTATAAATTCTTCTTTATGTTGGTGCTCTTTACTTTTTGGTGTATTTTTAGAAAGGCTAATACTGGTTGTTTCTTTCTGTGTGTAATGCCTCTTTCAGAAGCTCTTGTAAAGCAGGCCTGGTGGTAATAAAATCTCTGAGTTCTTGCTTGTTCATAAAAGATTTTATTTTTCCTTCAGTTGTGAAGCTTAGTTTGGCTGGATATGAAATTCTGGGCTGAAGGTTCTGTTCTTTGAGGATGTTGAATATTGGCCCCCACTCTCTTCTGGCCTGTAGAGTTTCTGCGGAGAGATCTGCTGTAAGTCTGATAGGCTTGCCTTTGTGGGTTATCTGACCTTTCTCTCTGGCTGCCCTTAGTATCCTCTCCTTCGTTTCAACCCTGGTGAATCTAACGATTATGTGCCTTGGGGTTGCTCTTCTTGAGGAATATCTTTGTGGTGTTCTCTGTATTACCTGGGGTTGAATGTTGACCTGCTTTGCTAGTTTAGGAAAATTTTCCTGAATAATATCCTGAAGGGTATTTTCCAGCTTGGATTCATTCTCTCCGTTGCATTCAGGTACACCTATCAAACGTAAATTTGGTCTTTTCACATAGTCCCACATTTCTTGGAGACTTTGCTCATTCCTTTTTATCCTTTTTTCTCTAATCTTTTCTTCACGTTTTATTTCATTAAGTTGGACTTTGACCTCTGATATCCCTTCTTCTGCTTGAACAATTCGAGTGTTTAAACCTGTGCATACTTCTCGGAGTTCCTGTATTGTATTCTTCAGTTCCATTAATTCACTCATACTCCTCTCTAAGTTGTCTATTCTCAATAGGATTTCATCAAACCTTTTTTCAAAGTTCCTAGTTTCTTTACATTGGGCTACAACATGTTCTTTTAACTCACAGAAGTTTCTTATTATCCATTCCTTGAAGAGTGATTCTGTCATTGGGATGCGCTCGTTCTCCATCAAGCCTTGTTCCATTGTTGATGTGGAACTGTGATCATCTTTAGAGGGAGAGGCGTTCTGACTTTGAGTATTCTCAGCTTTTTTACGCTGGTTTCTTCCCGTCATTGTAAATTTATCCTCCTGTCGTCTTTGAAATTACCAACTTTCAGATTAGGTCTCTTGAGTGGACGTCCAGGTTGTTAGTTCCCAGGGCCAGAGCAGCTGCGTTAAGACTGATGGTGCTTTTCTGCCCAGGATTCTCCTGTCGGGCTTCCTTCTTGTTTCTGTAGTAGGCGACTCTGCCTTCCCGGGCCTCCAAACCTCGGTCAGAAGGGGAACCGGTCTTGTTTACTCTGCACCGAGCGCTGCCGCGCCGAGGTGCTGGCGGAACCGCTGCGCCGACCACGAGAGTTGCGCTGGCGACTTGTGTGTTTCCACCACTGGGGGATCTTCTGCTCCGTGAGCGACCAGACTTTGTCTGAAAGTGTGGCGTCCTCTAGTTCTCCGCGCCTTCCCTGAGAGCTGCAATCCCGGGATGTTAGCGATCGGCCATCTTGGATCGTGCCTCCACTTAGCATAATGTTTTCAAGATTTGTCTATGTTGAAGCAGGTATCAGTACTTTATCCTTTTGTGGGTTTTTTGTTTGTTTGTTTGTTTTTTGAGATGGAGTCTTGCTCTCTTGACCAGGCTGGAAATGACACAATCTGGGCTCACCACAACCTCCGCTTAACGGGTTCAAGCGATTCTCCTGCCTCAGCCTCCCGAGTAGCTGGGACTATAGGCATGTGCTTCCATGCCTGGCTAATTTTTGTATTTTTAGTAGAGACGAGGTTTCACTGTGCCAGGCTGGTCTGGATCTCCTGATCTATTGATCCGCCCACCTCGGCCTCCAAAGTGCTGGGATTACAGGCGTGAGCCACCAAGCCTGGCCACTTCATCCCTTTTGATGGCTAATAGTTTATTGTATGGATTATACCACAATTTGTTTATCCATTGATGGGCAAATTGCTTTTGTAACTTAAAGAAGTCAAAAATAAAAGGTTAAACAAGTGAAATCACAGTAAAGTGTGTAGTCTAGATAGTTATGTTGTCTTCATGTCAATTTCCTGAATTTTGGTAGTGTACAATAGTTATGGTAGATATTACTGTTGGGAGAAGCTAGGTGATGGGTACTTGGGACCTCTTTACTATTTTTTTTTTCTTGAGATGGAGTCTCGCTCTGTCACCCAGGCTGGAGTGCCTTGTCTCGATCTCAGCTCACTGCAACCTCTACCTCCCAGGTTCAAATGATTCTCCTGCTTCACCCTCCCTAGTAGCTGGGAATACAGGTGCCTGCCACCGCACCCAAATAATTTTTGTATTTTTAGTAGAGACAGGGTTTTACCATGTTGGCCAGGATGGTCTTGATCTCTTGACCTTGTGGTCTTCCCCTCCTCGGCCTCCCAAAGTGCTGGGATTACAGGTGTGAGCCACTGTGCCCTGCCTCTCGACTATTTCTGCAACTTTTTGTGAGTCTGTAATTGTTTCCAAGTAAAAAGTTAACACAAGGTACAGCAGCTTACGCCTGTAGTCCCAACTACTCAGGAGGCTAAGGTGGGAGGATGACTTGAGTCCAGGAGGCTGAGGCTGCAGTGAGCCCTGTTGATATCACTGCACTCCAGATTGGACAACAGAGAAAAACCCTGTCTAAAAAAAAAATCACATATGAAATTATTTATACTTTCAGACTTCAGCCTAGGTTCTTAAATCTTTACTGAAAGATTTTTTTCTATCTTCCTTGATAAATTTGTTTGAGGCAAGAGTAGAGGTGGGAAAGGGGGAGTTTTTTTCAACTTTGAGAATTTTGGTCTGGGCATGGTGGCTCATGCCTGTAATCCCAACACTCTGGGAAACTGAGGCAGGAGGAGTGCTTGAGGTCAGGAGTTCAAGACCAGCCTAAGCAACATAGCAAAACTCTATCTCTACAAAAGATAAATTAAAAAATAAAAAATAGGCCGGGCATGGTGGCTCAAGCCTGTAATCCTAGCACTTTGGGAGGCTGAGGCGGGTGGATCACGAGGTCAAGAGATGGAGACCATCCTGGTCAACATGGTGAAACCCCGTCTCTACTAAAAGTACAAAAAAAAAAAAAAATTAGCTGGGCATGGTGGCGCGTGCCTGTAATTCCAGCTACTCAGGAGGCTGAGGCAGGAGAATTGCCTGAACCCAGGAGGCGGAGGTTGCGGTGAGCTGAGATCGCGCCATTGCACTCCAGCCTGGGTAACAAGAGCAAAACTCCGTCTAAAAAAAATAATAAATAAACAATAAAAAAATAGAATTTTTAAAATATAGAACAGTATAAAGAATTACAATCACTCACAAACTTACCTGGAATGTCAAGATTCCCTTTTTTTTTTTTTTTGAGATGGAGTTTTGCTCTTGTTGCCCAGGCTAGAGTGCAATGGCCCAATCTCGGCTCACTGCAAACTCCACCTCCCAGTTTCAAGTGATTCTCCTGCATCAGCCTCCCAAGTAGCTGGAATTACAGGCATCTGCCAGCATGTCCAGCTAAGTTTTGTATTTTTAGTAGGGACAGTGTTTCACCATGTTGGCCAGGCTGGTCTTGAACTCCTGACCTCAAGTAATCTACCCACCTTGGCCTCCCAAAGTGCTAGAATTACAGGCATAAGCCACGTCGCCCAGCCTTTTTTTTTTTTTTTTTTTTTTGAGACAAACTCTTGCTCTGTTGCGCAGGCAGGAGTGTAGTACATGATCACAGCTCACTGCAACCCCGACCTCTTCACCTCAGGCGATCCTCCCACTGCAGCCTCTGGAGTAGTGGAGACTACAGGTTCAAGCCACTTAATTTTTAAATTTTTTTGTAGGGGGCGGGTCTCATTGTGTTACCCAGGCTGGTCTCAAACACCTGGGCTCAAATGATCCTCCTGCCTCAGCCTCCCAAAGGGTTGGGATTACAGGAGTGAGCATCACAGCCAGCCATATGTTGCCTTTACAGCATGGGCAAATGGGAATTTATATCCAAAGATCAGGGAGGGGGGCAGTGAATGGAAACAACTAAGAGGAAACATCAGGGATAAGAGGGATTCTGGCTAAGCCCACCTAAAAGGATTCTTGCAGAAGGCAGGCCAGGGTGACCAGATATTACCTGGAGGTTGGTAGAGGATGAGGAACATGATCAGATATGGAAGATGATCGGATATCAAGGGTGGGGGGTTCTTGCTACACTGACTTAGCAGGGTTCTTTGCTAAAACTGGATTTTATAAGAAAGTGCACAGATGGGCTTTGCAGAAGATTCAGAAGCCTGACTAAAGTTTGGCCAAGCAAAAAATCTTTGTCATGTATGAGATTTAAAAAAAAAAAGGCTGGCTGGGAGCGGTGGCTCATGCCTGTAATCCTAGCATTTTGGGAGGCTGAGGCGGGTGGATCACAAAGTCAGGAGATCAAGACCATCCTGGTCAACATGGTGAAACCCCATCTCTACTAAAAATACAAAAAATTAGTTGGGCATGGTGGTGCACACCTGTAATCCCAGCTATTCGGGAGGCTAAGGCAGGAGAACTGCCTGAACCCAGGAGGCGGAGGTTGCGGTGAGCCGAGATCGCGCCATTGCACTCTAGCCTGGGTAACAAGAGTGAAACTCCATCTCAAAAAAAAAAAAAAAAAAGGACAAGGCACAGTGGCTCACACCTGTAATCCCAGCACTTTGGGAGGCCGAGTCAGGTGGATCCCCTGAGGTTGGGAGTTGGAGACCAGCCTGACCAACATGGAGAAACCCTGTCTCTACTAAAAACACAAAACCAGCCTGGGCAATATAGCGGGAGACTTCATCTGTACAAAAATAAAATTTGAAAAATGATAGGGAAAGACCGAATCAATAGCAGATGATGATGATGACGATGTGGTTAAAAACTTGGTAATGCCAACATGATCAAAATGACATTGAGCCCCAGAGCTCTGTCTTCAAGGAGAGTCAATTGACCAGTTCATCTGCCAGAACTGGCTTCCTTGCCAGCTCCTGGGGGTTAACTGCCTTTTCAATGAAGGGCTGCGAAAACCAGTTGTCCTGGTTTTCCCAGGAATCAGAGACGCTTCTGTGAGTCAAGCCTTTACATCGCTTTGCAGGCCTCATTTTCTGAGTCCATCCATCTGGAGAAAGAGATCTTAGTCAATAAAATCATGGTGCTGTCTGTGACTAAAACCCAGGAGACATTAACACTCACTTATCCCCGGGGTTTCCCTGTAAATGGATTTGCCCTGGCTGGTAGAATGAAGCTACCAGGACCACTTCAAGAGCTGCCAATTTCCTAGGCCAGAGCTTTGCCCTTAAAAGGTATCTCAACAGCAGCAGCTGTCCCAGGTTAACCGGGCTTGTTGATTTATGTTGGAAATAGCTGTCTCGTTGTAATGATTGTCCCAGTACATCCACTTTGTGCATGTAAAAGACTCGTAACTCAAGAGCACGGAGGAAGCCTAATAATCATCATTTGACTCAGATGAAAAGTTGATTTATTCTGCAGAAACCGGGAATCATAATTCCTGATTGTCAAGATCCATTGCCAAGGGAAGAAAACAAAATTTCAGAACCTAATTTTGTATTTTTAGTAGAAATGGGGTTTCACCATGTTGGTCAGGCTGGTCTCAAACTCCTGACCTCAGGTCATCTACCTGCCTCAGCTTCCCAAAGTGCTAGGATTATAGGCATGAGCCACTGCACTTGGCCGCCTGTCATACTTTACACCTAAGACTTTCCAGGGTCCCTGCACATTCTTACAGACCCCTGATCGGGAAAGGTATCTTATAGGTGGGGAGAGAAAAACTCCCCTCAACTAGGTTCAATAGTTTTAAGATGCACAGTTAGCCTATTAAATAATGTATATATTATACAAATATGTAATCACAGCAATTGTAGCATATTAATAAACTATTATTATCTCTTAATCTTTTTTTTTTTGAGGCGAAGTCTCACTCTGTTGCCCAGGCTGGAGTGCAGTGGCACCATCTCAGCTCATTACAACCTCTGCTTCCCGGATTCAAGCGATTCTCCTGCCTCAGCTTCATGAGTAACAGGCTACTGCCACTACACCCAGCTAATTTTTTGTATTTTTAGTAGAGATGGGGTTTTACCATGTTGGCCAGACTGGTCTTGAATTCCTGACCACAGTGATCCACCTGCTTCAGCCTCCCAGAGTGTTAGGATTATAGGCCTGAGCCACTGTGCCTGGCCTTTTTTTGTCTTTGAGACAGAGTCTAGCTCTGTTACCCAGGATGGAGTGAGGTGGCATAATTTTGGCTCATTGCAACCCAGCCTCCTGGTCTCAAGCCATCCTCACACTTCAGTGTCCCAAGTAACTGAGACTGCAAGGCATGCATCACCACGCCTGGTTAATGTTTGTATTTTTTTTTGTGGGAGGATTCCTTGAGCCTGGGAGGTCCAGGCTGCAGTGAGCCATAGGATTCCAACCTGGACAACACAGTAAGGCTCTGTTTCAAAATAGAAAAGAACATTCACATTCATTGTTCTTCAATGATCACCATCATTCATCTCCAGAACGTTATCTTCCCTAAAAGAAATGCTGTACCCTGAGGCGGAAGAATCACTTGAACCAGGGAGGCAGAGGTTGCAGTGATCCAAGATCGTACCACTGCCCTCCAGCCTGGCAACAGAGTACTTTATCTCAAAAAAAAAAAAAAAAAAAGAAATGCCATACCCAGTAAACATTAACTCTCCCATTTCTCCCTCCCATGGACCCCGGTAATCTCAATTTTACTTTCTGTGTCTGTGAAGTTGCCTATTCTAGGTTAACTCATAAAAGTGGAATTATATAATATTTATCATTTTGTGACCAGCTTTTTTCACTGAGCATGATGTTCTTCATGGTTCATCCATGTGGTAGTAGGTATCAGAGTCTCATTCCTTTGTAAGGCTGAAAGTTATGCCATTGTATGTATATACACTATGTATTGTTTATCCATTCATCTGTGGATGGGCACAGGTCATTTCTGTCTTTTGGCTATTGTAACTAATGCTACTATGACACCTGTACATATTTCAGTCCCTGCTTTCAACTCTTTAGAATGTCCATTTAGGAGTGGAACTGCTAGCCAGGCACGGTGGCTCTCACGACTGTAATCCCAGCACTTTGGGAGGCCGAGGTGGGCAGATCACTTTGAGTTCAGGAGTTCAAGACCAGCCTGGCCAACATGGTGAAACCCTGTCTCTACTAAAAGAATACAAAAATTAGCCAGGCATGGTGGTGCACACCTGTAATCCCAGCTACTTGGGAGGCTGAGACAGGAGAATTACTTGAACCCATGAGTCAGAGGTTGAAGAGAGCTGAGATCACACCATTGCACTCCACTCTGGGTAACAAAGCAAAACTCTGTCTCAAAAAAAAAAAAAAGAAAGAAACTGCTGGATGATTCGGTTTATTACATTTAATGTTACTTTAAAATGTATTTACCTTTGGCCAGGAGCAGGGGCTCAAGCCTGTAGTCTCAGCACTTTGGGATGCTGAGATGGGAGGATCGCTAGAAGCCAGGAGTTCAAGACCAGCCTGGGCAAAAAAGCCAAGACCCTGTGTCTACAAAAGAAAATGTAAAAATTAGCTGAACATGGAGGTGTATTCCTGTAGTCTCAGCTACCTGGAAGGCTGACGTGGCAGGATAGCGCGAGCCTGGAAGATATAGGCTATAGGCTGCAGTGAGCCATGACTGCACCACTGCACAGCATTGATGACAGAGTGAGACCTGTCTCAAAAAACAAACAAGGTAGGCCTCAACATCTGCACTGGGATGAGCCAGGCTCCCGGTGGAAGCAAGGGAACCCAGCCGCAGCAGCCACGGCCAGCACAATGGTAGCAGTTGGACTGACCATTGCAGCGGCTTGTTTTGCAAGCCATGAAGCATATGGAGCCTCAAGTAAAACAAGTTTTTCAAAGTCTACCAAAATCTGCCTTCAGTGGTGGCTATTACAGAGGTGGGCTTAAACCCAAAATGACAAAATGGAAAGAAGCATTAATACTACGTGTAAGCCCTACTGCCAATGAAGGGAAAATAAGAGATGCTCATCGATGAATTATGCTTTTAAATCATCCTGACAAAGGAGGATCTCCTTATATTGCAGCCAAAATCAATGAAGCTAAAGATCTACTAGAAGGTCAAGCTAAAAAATGAAGTAAATGTATCATGGATTTTAAGTACATATTATTTTATGTATATGAGTATTAACTTTTTATAATAAAATGCCTCAGAGTTAGAAAAACAAAAAACTCGGGCACATTCATAACCATCTCGGACTAAAACAGAAAAAAAAAAAAAAACCTTAGCACAGTGCAGTCATCTGTAGTCCCAGGTACTTGGGAGGCTGAGATAGGAGGATCACTTGAGCCTAGGACTTTGAGGCTGCAGTGAGCTATGATCACACAGTGCACTCCAGCCTGGGCAACAGAGCAACACCTCATCTTGAAAAAATTAAAAAACGAAAGTAAAAAATAAAATTATTTATTTACTATTTTTAGAGATGGAGTTGTACTACATTGGCCAGGCTGGTCTCAAACCCCTGGCTTCACGATATCCTCCTCCCTTGGTCTCCTAAAGCGTTGGGATTACAGGCGTGAGCCACCATGCCCAGGCAAAACTTTTAAAAATGAAAATTTATTTACCTTTAACATCACAACAGCCCTGAAGGGCTCATTGTGCTATTTGCATATTGTCAAGAGGAGAAAAACAGAAGTTCAAAGAGGTTGAATAATTTACCCAGTTCTGTTAGACTGCATAGCTTGGGCGCTCTTTCATCCTCACTTACGCAAAATCCACTTATGCACTGGGGTTTCTTGTTTAGGGACTCAATCAGAAACTGCGTACCCCAGCTCCTGTAAAGAATATCTTCTAAAGCTTTAATGAGTAAGCTTTCTTCTGATCAGCTGGATTAAAAATAAATCTCTGATTTCCTAGGAGAGGGCCTCGGTTGGCGTTGGATGGCCAGTCCCCCGTCGTCGCCGCCCGCTGGCCACTCCGCCCTGCGCAGGGCGTGCCCCGCCGCGCGATGGAACCGGGGTCCATACCGAGAGCCCTTGGTCCTGGGAAACAGGGGGTGGCCGGAAAGGCGGCCGCCCCTCGCCGGTCACGCAACGCACGTTCGTGGGGAACCTGGCACTAAACCTTTCGTAGCCGATCTACTTCCGGGTCGGAGTTTCGTACCTAGCAGAGCAGCTCCCTCGCTGCCATCTATTGAAAGTCACCCCTCGCTCGACACAAGGGTTTGTTTTATTTTAAAAATAAAATGAATAAATACGTAAATAGATATATTTCCGATTTTAAAATCTCACTGATTCAAATCCCTATCAACTTCCAAAGAGGATTTGAAGTTTGTTATAATAAAACCGCAGAAACCAAGACATAAAAAGAAAAGAAGGGGGAAAGGGTATCAAGATTCTTTTCATTTTTATTATTATTTTTTTTTGTTTGTTTTGAGACAAAGCCTTGCTCTCTCACCAGGCTGGAGTGCAGTGGTGCAAACTCCGCTCACTGCAACCTCCACCTCCCAGGTTCAAGCGATTCTCTTGCCTCAGCCTCCCAAGGAGCTAGGATTACAGGCACCCGCCACCACATCCGGCTTATGTTTGTATTTTTAGTAGAACCGGGGTTTCACCATGTTGGCCAGGCTGGTCTGGAGCTCCTGACCTCAAGTGATCCACCTGCCTCGGCCTCCCAAAGCGCTGAGATTGCAAGCCTGATCCACCTGGGCTTCACACTTTTTCTTTTCTTTTATTTACTCCTACAATTGAAATCCTTTCCCCTTTTCCCTTTCCTTTCCTTCCCTTCCCTTCCCCTTCCCTTCTGTTCCCTACTCCTTCCCCTCCCCTCCACTCCCCTCTCTTCTCCTTTCCTTTCCCCTCTCTTTCTCCTCCCTTTCCCCTTCCCCTCCCCTTCCCTTTCCTCTTTTCCAGACAGGATCTCACCCTTACTCTGTTGCCCATGCTGGAGTGCAGTCCTAGCTCACTGCAGCTTCATATTCCCATGATCAAGCAATCCTCTCTCCTCAGCCTCCTGAGTAGCTGGGATTACAGGTGTGTCCCACCATGCCAGGACATTTTTTTGTTTTGTTTTGTTTTAGATGGGGGGAGGGAGGGAGGTCTCACTATGTTGGCCAGGCTGATCTTGAACTCCTGGCTTCCAGCTATCCTCCTGCCTTGGCCTCCCAAAGTGCTGGGATTACAGGTGTGAACCACCACACCTGACCAAGATCTCTTTTTGATTAAAGAAAGCTACAGCAACTGATTTAGCTCTAAGTTCCTTAGCACACAGGGAAAAGAGAGACATTGGACTACGCACCTCTCTTTGGTAGCAGAGCACACACCAATTTATTCATTCATTTTACTTCAATTCATTCTGAGTCTACTGAGGGCCAACAAACATTTTTCTGATCCTGAATTCATTTCCTGGGAATTGATGTTAGCATAATCAACACAACACAATTTACGATGTTGGGGTCCTACCTTCTCTTCCTGACTTTTCACTTCCCCAAATGTGACTGACCTCTTATCGATACCATCTTTATTAAGTGCATGACTCAGAGATCAGGAAATCAGATTAGACATTCACAGTGTATGTTTCTCCAGAAGCCCAATATGCAGTTTTCAAGCCATATTATAGACTGTCCCTATCCTCAGTTCATTTCACTGTAATTACTCTTGCCTCATGGATCAATCAACGGTCATCTATTCTTTTTTCTTGAGACGGAGTTTCACTGTTGTTACCCAGACTGGAGTGCAATGGCACGATCTCGGCTCACCAGAACCTCTGCCTTCTGGGTTCAAGCAATTCTCCTGCCTCAGCCTCCCGAGTAGCTGGGACTACAGGCGTGCACCACCATGCCCAGCTAATTTTTGTATTTTTAGTAGAGACAGGGTTTCACCTTGTTGACCAGGATGGTCTTGATCTGTTGACCTCGTGATCCACCCGCCTCAGCCTCCCAAAGTGCTGGGATTATAGGCGTGAGCCACCGCGCCCGGCCAACAGTCATCTATTCTCTTACACCTTCTATAAAGGGGTTTGTTTGTTTTCCTGCATCTATTCATGTATTATGGGATTGGCTTTGAAACTGCCTTTGCAAAGATTATGAGAGTGAGAGAATTCTAGCATGGCTGACTCCATCTTGCTTCTAGCCTCACAGGCTGGCTGTCTTTGCTCATTCCTAGGTGTAAATCAAGCTAAGCACGGAGGGAATTTAGCTTATTGTTTAACTTTTTTTTGAGATGGTGTCTTGCTGTGTCGCCCAGGGTGGAGTGCAGTGGCTGATCCAGGCTCACTGCACACTCTGCCTTATTGTTTAACTTTGAATCAAGGATGATAAAAATCCCTCCCTAAAGTAAACCCCCTCCTTGCTCAGGGACTACCTAAGCCAGTAAGTAGGCCAGGATTTAGGTTGTGGGAAGGGAGTGAATTCTGTTAAAACGTAGGCAAAGTTTCTATCATCCCTTACTGCTCAGAAGTCATGGCCAAAAGCCATAGATTTGTGACTTCCCCAATTACTGCTATAGGTAACACCACTATTATAGAACCCACAACTGGTCTTTGAGATGTTTTTCGGACTATTGTATTCTGGCAACCAACTCACCCCATCAGACCTGTGAATTACAACTCAATCAGTCCTATGGTCCTCACCAAGGGGCACTTTCAGCACACTGGGGCCATTTCCACACCCCTATGATTTCATCCCCAACCAATCAGCAGCACCCATTTCCTAGCCCCCTGCCCTCCAAATTATCCATACAATCCCTAGTCTCTGAGTTATCTGGGAGACTGATTTGAGTAATAGCTCTAGTCTTCCACCTGGCCAGCTTTGCATTAATTGACCTCTTTCTTTACTGTAATACCACAATCTCAGTGAATTGATTTTTTCTCTGCAGGGGGTAAGAAGGCCAGGTGAGGTGGCTTACACCTGTAATCCCAGCACTTTGGGAGGTTAAGATGGCAGTATTGCTTGAGTCCAGGAGTTCGAGACCAGCCTGGGCAACATAGTAAGCCCTCCCCATCTCTACTAAAAGTTTAAAAAGTTAGCCAGGTATGGTGGTGCATGCCTGTAGTGCTACTCAGGATGCTGAGGTGGGAGTATTACTTGAGTGCAGGAAGTTGTGGCTGCAGTGAGTGAGCCATAATGTTGCCACGGCACTCCAGCCTGGGCAACAGAGTGAGACCCTGTTAAAAAAAAAAAGTCAAGTTAACATAAAGTGTTGGTAAAGATGTGAGGAAATAGAGACATATACATACCACTGGTAGGTGGTATGTATATGCTGTAACGTCTTGGGAAAGCATTTTGCAACCTATAGTATTGACGTGGAGATGTGCCTATCCCATAAGCCAGCAATACAGTTTCATCGCCAAGTACATTCCCTTGATTTGAACTTCCCAACCTGTGAGCGGTCAAGTGAATGAGAGATGCTGAGAAATTGATGCTCTCAGTGCCCACAGGACCTAAGTAGCTCTAGCCTTTGGGCGTGTGGCCTCTGGCCGTGAGGAGCCTCCTGCGTACAAATACTCTATTACTATTTCTTCTGTGAGCTGGACATGAAACAGATTGGGAAATACTGAGCTAGAGAAACTCCCTGGTGAGCACCAAGAGATGGGTTTAAAGGTATTCATGCCAGGCACCATGGCTCACACCTGTAATCCCAGTACTGTGGGAGGCCAAGGCAACTGGATCACCAGAGGTCAGGAGTTTGAGACCAGCCTGGTCAATGTGGTGAAACCCTGTCTCTATTAAAAAAAAAAAAAAAAAATTAGCCTGCTGTGGTGGCACGTGCCTATAGTTCCAGCCACTTGGGAGGCTGAGGCATAAGAATCACTTGAACCCTGGTGGTGGAGGTTGCAGTGAGCCGAGATCTAGCCACTTCACTCCAGCCTGGGCAACATAGTGATACTATGTCTGAATTAGGAAAAAAAAAAAAAAAAGGTATTCATTACAGCACTGCTTAAAATATCCCAAATTAGAAAAACCTAAATGTCTGGCAGTAGAAGAAGAGATAACTATATGTGATGGAATACAATTCAGCAATTATCATGAATGAACCAAATCCTGCTGGGTCTGGTGGCTCACGCCTGTAATCCCAGCACTCTGGGAGGCTGAGGCACTTGGATAGCTTGAGCCCAGGAGTTTGAGACCAGCCTGGGTAACATGACAAAACCCCATCTCTACAAAAAATACAAAACTCAGCTGGGCGTAGTATCACAGCACCTTAGCCTCAGCTACTCCAGAGGCTGAGGTGGGAGGATGGCTTGAGCCGGGGATGTGGGGATTGCAGTGAGCCATGACCATGCCACAGCACTCCAGCCTCCAGACTTCTTTAGTTGTAGGCGCCAATAGATCCTTTGTATTGTCTCAAAGAAAAAAAAAAAAAGAACCAAATCTAAATGTATCATCAGGGACAGATCTTAAAAAAATGTTGGGGACAGAGAGGAAAGTTGTAGACTATGTACAATATGATGTCATTTCTGAAAAACTTTTTTTTTTTGAGACAGACATGTACCACCACCTCAGGCTAATTTTATATTTTTAGTAGAGGCAGCATTTCTCCATGTTGGTCAGGCTGGTCTTGAACTGCCGACTTCAGGTGATCCACCCACCTCGGCCTCCCAAAGTGTTGGGATTACAGGCATGAGCCACTGTGCCTTGCTGATGTGAAAAACTTTTAAAGACTCAAGCTGAAAAAACAATACTCTATGTTGTTATGGGAATATATACAAGCATGAAAAGTATTACAACAAGCCTGTAATCCCAGCACTTTGGGAGGCCAAGGTAGGTGGATCACGAGGTCAAGAGATCGAGACCATCGTGGTCAACATGGTGAAACCCCGTCTCTACTAAAAATACAAAAAATTAGCTGGACATTGTGGCGCGTGCCTGTAATCCCAGCTACTTGGGAGGCTGAGGCAGGAGAATTGCTCGAACCTAGGAGTCGGAGGTTGCGGTGAGCCGAGATCGCGCCATTGCACTCCAGCCTGGGTAACAAGAGCGAAACACCGTTTCAAAAAAAAAAAAAAAAAAAGCATTACAACAGACACAGAGAGGCTTCAGGCCAACTTGAGGAAAGCGATTTCTTTAGAAGAGGGAGAAAAGGAAGTGGAACAAGGCATAGTTTTAGCTTTATATATAACCTTTTATTTACTTATTTTTATTTTATTATTTATTTTTTTTCTTGAGACAGTCTCTCACTCTGTCAACCAGGCTGGAGTGCAATGGTGAGATCTTGGCTCACCGCAACCTCCACTGCCTGGGTTCAAGCATGCTCCTGTCTCAACCTCCTGAGTAGCTGGGATTATAGGTGCATGCCACCACGCCTGGCTAATTTTTATATTTTTAGTAGTGACGGAGTTTCACCATATTGGTCAGGCTGGTCTTGAATTCCAGACCTTAGGTAATCTACCTGCCTCAGCCTCCCAAAGAGCTGGGATTACAGGTGTGAGCCACAATGCCTGGCCTCAGTCTTCACATTTTTGCCATCGGCACTTATCATCTGTGCCGTTATTTACTTATTGCTTTTTTTTTTTTCAAACTGACACCCTTTTATAATCTAACAAATGTACTTTAAAAGGAAACTTTATTTCTATAATAAATGGGAAACAAGTGTCTCTTACAATGAAAATAAGGTCATTTCAAAAACATACACAAGAAACAAAATTTTATAACATTAAAGCCAAATACTATTACCTGCTGAGGCTCTCTCTTTGTTCAAAATGGAGATTAGAAAACCTTGGAGATGTGTTAAAGATATAATAAGGCTGGGCAAAGTAGTTTACGCCTGTAATCCCAGCACTTTGAGAGGTTGAGGTGGGTGGATCACCTGAGGTCAGGAGTTCGAGACCAGCCTGGCCAACATGACAAAACCCGTCTCTACTAAAAATACAAAAATTAACTGGGCATGGTGGCATGCACCTGTAATCCCAGCTACTTAGAAGGCTGAGGCAGGAGGATCACTTGAACTTGGGAGATGGAGGTTGCAGTGAGCTGAGATCACACCCCGGCACTCCAGTCTGGGTAACAGAGGGAGACTTTGTCTCAAAAACAAAACATGTTCAAAATGAAACTCAGAGGGAGACTTTGTCTCAAAAACAAAACAAAATGTTCAAAAGAAACAAAATACATTTAGGCCAGATACTATTACCTACTGAGGCCCTCTGTGTTCAAAATGGAAATTAGAAAACCTTGGAGATGCGTTAAAGATATAATAGACAGGCCTGGTGCGGTGGCTCACGCCTATAATCCCAGCACTTTGGGAGGCCGAGGTGGGTGGATCACGAGGTCAAGAAATCGAGACCATCCTGGTCAACAAGGTGGTCTCTACTAAAAATACACAAATTAGCTGGGCATGGTGGTGCTCGTCTGTAGTCCCAGCTACTCAGGAGGCTGAGGCAGGAGAATTGCTTGAACCCAGGAGGCGGAGTTTGCAGTGAGCCAAAATCGTGCTATTGCACTCCAGTCTGGGTAACAACAATGAAACTCCGTCTCAAAAAAAAAAAAAAAAAAAGATATAATAGACAATGAGATGGTGTGTGCTTGTAGTCCCAGCTACCTGAAAGGCTGAGGCAGTGAGTTATGATAGCACCACTCACTGGGGAACATAGTGAGACCCTGCTTCAAAAATAAATAAATAAGCAGGGCACAGTAGCTCATGCCTGTAATCTCAGCACTTTGGGAAGCTGGGGTGGGTGGATCACTTGAGGCCAGGAGTTTGAGATCAGCCTAACTACCAAAGTGAAACACCCATCTCTACTAAAAATACAAAAAAAAATTTAGCCAGATGTGGTGGTGTGTGCTTGTAATCCCAGCTATTCAGGAGGTTGAAATAGGAGAATCGCTTGAATCTGGGAGGTAGGTGCTTCAGTGAGCTGAGATCGCTCCAGTGTATTCCAGCCTGGATGACAGAGTGAGATTCTCTCTCAGACAAACAAACAAAAACTGGAATCCTGCTGAGCACAGGGAATGTGAAAGGCGCTAGATTTTGAGATAGCCTGAGGGGGAAGTGCAGCTATGCCCTCTCCTCCTTCCACTCAGCCCACGGGTTCTGTGTTGTTACAGAGTGGAGAGCAGAAACCCCTGCATTATTTAAAGGATTTTTCTTTCTATCTGTCTAATTTCTGTCTCTCTTTCTCTCTCTGCCTTTCTCACATTCAAACCTTCATAGTTGCATTTACCAAGTTAAATACAGGGATACTATGACTCCACTGTGTGTAGCTTGTCAAAGCATCCCCTCATAATCTGTTTTATCCTGTGGCTTCTACAAAACAAAACAAAAACCCAGAGGGCGGGGCACAGTGGCTCATACCTACAATCCCAGCACTTTGGGAGGCTGAGGCAGGAGGATCACTTGAACCCAGGAGTTTGAGACTAGCCTGGGCAACATAGAGAGACCTTTGTCTCTACCAAAAAAAAATTAGTTGGGCATGATGGTGCATGCCTAACTTCCCAGCTACTTAGGAGGCTGAGGCAGGATTGCTTGAGCCTGGGAGGTCAAGGTTCCAGTGAGCCAAGATCACACCACTGCACTCCAGCCTGCGTGACAGAGTGAGACTCTGTCTAAAAAGCAAAACAAAACCAAACAAAAAAATCCGTTGAATGGGAGAAGAATATATGCAAATCATGTATCTAATAAGGAGCTAATATTCAGAATATACAAAGAACAACTCAATAACAAAAAACTAAGCAACCAAGGAGGCCAGGCGTGGTAGCTCACATCTGTAATCCCAGCATTTTGGGAGGCCGAGGTGGTTGGATCACTTGATGTCAGGAGTTCAAGACTAGCCTGGTCAACATGGTAAAATCCCATCTCTACTAAAAACACAAAAATTAGCTAGGTGTGGTGACATATGCCTGTTAAACTCAGCTATTCAGGAGGCTGAGGCAGGAGAATCCTTTGAACCTAGGAGACAGAGGTTATAGTGAGCCGAGACCGTGGCACTGCATTCCAGACTAGGCAACAAGAACGAAAACTCCATCTCAAAAAGAAAACAAAACAAAACAAAACAAAACAAACAAAAAGAGGCAGAAGTCTTTCAACACTGCCTCCCCAACTTATTTTGATTATGTATATATGTATGTATGTATGAATGTATGTATGTATTTTTGAGATGGAGTCTGGCTCTGTTGCCCAGGCTGGAGTACAGTGGTGTGATCTCAGCTCACTGCAACCTTTACCTCCCGAGTTCAAGCGATTCTCCTGTATCAGCCTCCTGACTAGCTGGTATTACAGGTGCACACTACCACACCCAGCTAATTTTTGTATTTTTAGTAGAGATGGGGTTTTACCATGTCGATCAGGCTGGTCTTGAACTCCTGACCTCATGATCCACCTGCCTCAGCCTCCCAAAGTGCCAGGATTATAGGCATGAGCCACGGCGCCCAGCCTTTGTGTTTCTTTATTAAAAGACAAGCTCTTCCTCTGTTGCCCAGGCTGGAGTACACTGGTACAATCATAGCTTGCTGCAGCCTGGAATTCCTGGACCGAAGCCATCCTCCTGCCTCACCCTCCTGAATAGCAAGGATTATAGATTCCTGCCACCATGCCCGGCCGAGTACATTATTGAAGGGACCACTGCTTAGAGTGGTTATTGTTGACATTGTTTATACATTACTTCCTACATAAGTAATATATGTAAATCTTAAGTGCAGTTCACAATTACGGTATAATCACTTTATGAATACCTTGATGAATCACATTATTCTCTGTGGCAATAACCTCAATTAATGCCATTGTTATTCAGCTCTGTAATAAGACTGAAGTTTTGATGTATTTGATTTACTCAACCTTCATTTGATGTATTGATTTAATCAATCTTCATTTGATCCCATGCCATGCTATGGTTTTGCTAGATTTTTTTCTTTTTCTTTTTTTTGGAGACAGAGTTTCACTGTTGTTACCCATACTGGAGTGCAATGGCATGATCTCGGCTCACCGCAACCTCTGCCTCCTGGGTTCAAGCAATTCTCCTGCCTCAGCCTCCTGAGTAGCTGGGACTACAGGCGTGTGCCACCACGCCCAGCTAATTTTTGTATTTTTAGTAGAGATGGGGTTTCACCATGTTGACCAGGATGGTCTTGATCTCTTGACCTCATGATCCACC
Source organism: Callithrix jacchus (assembly GCF_049354715.1). Classification (NCBI taxonomy): domain Eukaryota; kingdom Metazoa; phylum Chordata; class Mammalia; order Primates; family Cebidae; genus Callithrix; species Callithrix jacchus. The sequence goes on along the minus strand of NC_133513.1, from coordinate 17,160,971 downwards.
CACCTCGACCTCCCAAAGTGCTGGGATTATAGGCGTGAGCCACCGCGCCCGGCCCTAGATTTTTTTCTAAGCCCACCAGTTTCATAATGTTCACAGTAACCATGACAATAATATAAAATATTCCACTTTTTATATATAAAAACATCAATATAGAGTAAGGGTTGGGAATGGCGGCCCAGGCCTGTAATCCTTGCACTTTGGAAGGCCAAAGTGGGAAGACTGCTTGAGGCCAGGAGTTTGAAACCAACCTGGGCAATATAGCAAGACCCCATCTCTCTCTTTTTCTCTCTCTCAAAAAAAAAAAAAAAAAAAATATATATATATATATATATATATATATATACAATAAGAAAATTAAAATTAGCTTGGGTTGAAAAAACATCGATCATGCTGGAATAACAAAGACAGATAAAGCGAGTTGTGAAGCTAATGCCACAACTGTAAAGGGTCCTAATGACCCCCTTCTTTAGTGAGTCTGCTTTTTTACTCATTGAGGAAATTTCTTCTTTTATTTATTTATTAATTTTTTTGAGACAGCGTTTCGCTCTTGTTACCCAGGCTGTAGTGCAATGGCGTGATCTCGGCTCACCGCAACCTCCACCTCCTGGGTTCAGGCAATTCTCCTGCCTCAGCCTCCCGAGTAGCTGGGACTACAGCACGTGCCACCATGCCCAGCTAATTTTTTTGTATTTTTAGTAGAGACGGGGTTTCACCATGTTGACCAGGATGGTCTCGATCTCTTGACCTCATGATCCACCCACCTCGGCCTCCCAAAGTGCTAGGATTACAGGCTTGAGCCACCGCGCCCAGCCCCTGCTTCCAATTGTTTTGTGTATATACTGGAAAGCAAAACTGCTGAATCATATGGTAATTCTCAGTTTAATTTTGTTGAGGAATTGTCATATGGTTGTCCACAGTGACTGCATTGTTTTATATTCCCGTGCTAGTGCACAGAGGTTCCAATAATTTCTCCAAATCATTACCAACACTTGCCGTTTTCTGCTTTTGATTTTTTAAAATAGAAACAGGGTCTCACTGTGTTATCCAGGCTCGGCTCAAACTCCTAGCCTCAGGCAATCTCCAGCCTCAGCCTCCCAAAGTGTTGCAATGACAGGTGTGAGCCATCATGCCCAGCCCAGTTTGTTTTGTTTTTTGAGACGGAGTCTCACTCTGTCGCCCAGGCTGGAGTGCAGTGGTGTGATCTCAGCTCACCACAGCCTCTGCCTCCCAGGTTCAAGTGATTCTCCTTCCTCAGCCTTCCAGGGAGCTGGGAGTACAGGCACACATCATCACACTTGAATAATTTTTGTATTTTTAGTAGAGACAGAATTTCACCATGTTGGCCAGTCTGGTCTTTAACTCCTGACCTCAGATGATCCACCTGCCTTGGCCTCCCAATGTGATGGGATTACGGTGGGAACCACATTGCCTAGCCTCTGTTCGTTTTTTAAGTAACAGCCATCCTAATGGTTATAAAGTGTTATCTCAGTGTGGTTTTGTTTGTATTTCCTTAACGATTAGTGATTTTATGCATCTTTTCATGGGCTTTTGGGCATTCATATTAATATATCTTTGAGAATATCTATTCAAATTCTGATTCTAGATTTCACCCTTGGCCTGGTATGGTGGCTAATGCCTGTAATCCCAGCACGTTGGGAGGCTGAGGCAGGAGGATCACTTGAGGTCAGGAGTTGAGACCTGCCTGGCCAAGATGGTGAAACCCTGTCTCTACTAAAAATACAAAAATTAGCTGGGTGTGATGGCATGTGTCTGTAATCCCACTTTAGGAGGCTAAAGTATGAGAATCATTTGAACCCAGGAAGGCGGAGGTTGCACTGTACTCCATCCTGGGCAACAGAGTGAGACTTTGTCTCCAATCAGTCAATCAACCAATCAATCAATTTCACCTTCTTCCTCCCAAATTTGTTGATATCTCAGAGGATCTGGTTTTGTGCCTTTTTTACACATAACTACGTAGTACTGCATTGTTGTGAAGTTCCTCTTGATAACATGACGATGAACATTTTTATAACCAAAACTTTGAAGACTTCCTTAAGTCTGTAAAGGAAATTTCTGAAAGTGAACTTCTGGATCAAAGAATATATACACACACACCCATATATATGTATTTAGACAGGATCTTGCTTTGTCACCCAGGCTAGAGTAATACTGGAACAATCATGGCTCACTGCAGCCTTGACCTCCTGTGCTTAGGTGATCCTCTGACCTCAGCTGCTTCTATTTTTTTTTTCCAAGTTTATCATTTATTTGTTTATTTATTTAATTTCTGAGTCAAAATCTTGCTCTTGTCCCCTTGGCTGTAATGCATTGGTGTGATCTCAGCTCACTGCAACCTCTGCTTCCTGGTTCAAGCAAATCTCCTGCCTCCGCCTCCCGAGTAGCTGGGATTACAGACACCTGCCACCATGTCCAGCTAATTTTTGTATTTTTAGTAGAGATGGGGTTTCACCATGTTGGCCAGGCTGCTGTCGAATTCCTGACCTCAGGTGATCCACCTGCCTTGGCTTCCCAAAGTTCTAGGATTGCAGGCATGAGGCACTGCACCTGACAACCTCAGCTTCTTGAGTAGCTGGGACTATAAGTATGCACCAGCATGTCTGGCTAATTTTTTTTTTTTTTTTGGTAGAGGGTCTCTCTATGTTGCCCAGACTGGTCTCCAACTCCTGGGATCCTCCTGCCTCAGCCTCCCAAAGTGCTGGGATTACAGGCATGAACCGCAGAGCCCAGCCAAGAATATCTTTTTTTTCCCAGCCTTTTCATTCACATTGCTGAATGCCCCTTGGAGTGGTGATACTGCTTATATTGCTACTTGAGTTGTAAAGAGAGAAAGATAGTATTATTTTAGTGCTTAGAAACACATTTCCTGCCTTTACCCCCTATAAATTACATCCTGTTTCTTTGGGGTTTAAATTGCTTTTGTCAGATAAGTCAGGCCGGTGGGTGCTAATCTTTGTGGCTGGGACTAAACATTGCTAATGTCACTAAGCTAAGAACAGCAGTATCAGATTGAGAGTGGGATGGCCTTTAATTTCCAGCCAGGCGATTGAAGTCTGTTTATAATTGTCTAGCAGAAGGACTGGCTGATGTCCAATAGTACTCATTTGAAATGTTTTGTTTGTGTACAGTCAACTTAGTGTTTCCATATTTCAGTTTCTAATGAAACATAAATTTGGAGAATGATAATTTGCCTGATAGTTTCTTTTTTTTCATTTTGAGACAGTCTTGCTCTGTCGCCAGGCGCCTTCTGGGTTTAAGCAATTCTCCTGCCTCAGCCTCCCAAGTAGGTGGGACTACAGGTGGTGCACACCACCATGCCCAGCTAATTTTTGTATTTTAGTAGAGATGGGGTTTCATCATGTTGGCCAGGATGGTCTCGATCTCTTGACCTCATGATCCACCCACTTTGGCCTCCAGAGTTCTGGGATTACAGATGCGAGCCACTGCACCTGGCCAATAATTTGCCTGATAGTTTCTGACACTTCCTGGACAAATCTTTGCACCATTGTTATTTATTTATTTATTTTTCAACAGACTTTCTTCTTTCACCCAGGGTAGAGTCCAATGGTGTGATCTTGGCTCTCTGCAACCTCTGTTCTGGGGTTCAAGCAATTTTCTTACCTCAGCCTCCTGAGTAGCTGGGATTACAGGTGTGCACCACCATGCCCAGCTAATGTTTGTATTTTTAGTAGAGACAGGGTTTCACCATATTGCCCAGGCTGGCCTCAAATTCCTGGGCTCAAGTGATCTTCCCACCTTGGCCTCCCAAAGTGCTGGGATTACAGGCGTGAGACACCACATGCATGGCTGAGAAGTCACTTTCACTGCTGTGAGCTGCATTGCCTGGTATTGGGGGAGGGCTGGTACTCCAGGAATGTCTCTAGGTCACATGCCACCCTAGTTCTCTGGCTCTCAGCCCAGCCCAGCACTAGGAGTTGCCTAGGAATTGCAGTTCTGTATCCTAGACTGCCTTTCAAGTTCATCTAAGACACCAAAGCAATTTGACCCTTGGTCGTTTGGCTTCCATAGAAACTCAAGGGATGGTCCCGGAGCAGTGGTTCACACCTGTAATCCCAGCACTTTGGAAGGCCAAGGTGGGTGGATCACCTGAGGTTGGGAGTTCAAGACCAGCCTGACCAACATGAAAAAAAAAACCCCATCTCTACTGAAAATACAAAATTAGCCAGGTGTGGTGGTGCCTGCCTGTAATCCCAGCTACTCAGGAGGCTGAGGCAGGAGAATTTCTTGAACCTGGGAGGCGGAGGTTGAAGTGAACCAAGATCACACCATTGCACTCCAGCCTGGGTGACAGAGCGTGTCATAGTTTCAGAAAAACAACACACAAAACAAAAACAAAAACAAAAAACCAGAGATTGTGATTGCTGTTGGTTCCTGTGACAGTGCTTTTCTGTGTACAGGTAGTTGTTAACATTTGGTGTTCTTGCAGAGAGCATGAATGGTGCAGGCTTCTATTCCATCATCTTGCTTTACCTCCACTCACATTCCAGGAATAGATGTTTCTAAGAGTGGGATCCAGAGGTTACTGGGCATCCATCTACAGCATATAGGTGGCTTTCTGGCTTCTAGGGCAGTTGGGGATACCAGTTTCTTTCTTTCCTTCTCTCTCTCTCTCTTTATTTTTTCTTTATTTCTTTCTTTCCTTTTCTTTCTCTTTCTTTCTTCTTTCTTTCTTTTTTCTTTTCTTTCTCTCTCTCTTTCTTTCTTTCTTTTTTGAGATAAGAGTCTGGCTCTGTCGCCCAGGCTGGAGTTCGTTGGTGAGATATCAGCTCACTGCAACCTCTGCCTTCCAGGTTCAAGCAATTCTCTGCCTCAGTCTACCAAGTAGCTGGGATTACAGGCACCCACCATCATGCCCAACTAATTTTTGTATTTTTAGTAGAGACAGTGTTTTGCCATGTTGGCCAGGCTGGTCTCAAACTCCTGCCCTCCAGTGATCTGCTGGCCTTGGCCTCCCAAAGTGCAGCAATTACAGGCATGAGCCACTGTGACCAGCCAGGTGTCACCAGTTTCAAGTCACCCCAGCAGTTCACCAGGTCTCATGCAGCTTTTTCAGCTCTGGTTGTGTTATTTGTCAGATGAAGACATCACCAGAGCTCCCTCTCCAGCTGGGGAAAAGAGAGCTATAAATAAGAAAGTTGAGGTTCTGCCTGGAACTAGAATTCTCATGAGAGAGGACACCAATGACGGCCAAAGTCTGTCAGTCTTCCTCTTTGCAGACTTCCAGGCCTGGTTTCTGCTGACCTGTATATCTTGGCACATCGAAAGGGAACGCTGCCCTCCAGGGGCCTCCAACATAGATCAGCAAACTCATTGTGCCCACGGCAGAGCTATGGCTCTTGTTTTTCAGAAAGGAGGGTACCAGCTTCACGGCCATGTGGTTCCCAGTGGAGAAGCACACTTTATGGTATGCATCTCTAAGATGGGGATCATAACAGAATCTTTTGCATAAGGCTATGATGAATGTTAAAGGGTACCACATAGCAATAGCATTTATCACAGTGCCTAGTACATGCGAGCCACTCAGGGAGTGTTTGCTGAATGAAATTGTCCCATGACATAGTTCTAGAAGGGGGACTACTTTGCCATTTTGCCCATATGGGATAGTATTCTCAACTGAATGATATCGAATGCTTTCTTTGCATGAATTGTGATTGTCATAAGATACACCTCTATTTATTTATTTATTTTTGAGATGGAGTCTCACTCTTTGGCCCAGGCTGGAGTGCAGTGGCACAATCTCGGCTCCCTGTAACCTCCACATCCTAGGTTTAAGTGCTTCTTCTGCCTCAGCCTCCTGAGTGGCTGGGATTACAGGCATGGGTCACCACACCCAGCTACTTTTTGTATTGTTTTTAGTAGAGACAGGGTTTCATCATGTTCACCAGGCTGGTTTCAAACTCCTGACACCAGGTGACCCACCTGGCTGCTGAGTAGCTGGAATTACAGACGTGAGCCACTGTGCCTTGCCCTGGTACACCTCTTTTAGGCATGTCATATGATATACCTCCATCAGGGTGGTGAATTGCAATGACAGATTTTCTTTTTTAAATAGAATCTTGCTCTGTCTCCTGGTTGGAGTACAGTGGTGCAAACTCAGCTCACTTCCACCTCTGCCTCCTGGGTTCAGTTGATTCTCCCACCTCAAGTAGCAGGAACTTGGGACTACAGGTACACGCCACCATACCCAGCTAAGTTTTGTATTTTTAATAGAGACAGGATTTCATCATGTTGCCCAGGCTGATTTCAAACTCCTGGGCTCAAGCAATCTGCCTTCCTTGGCCTCCCAAAGTCTTGGGATTACAGGCGGGAGCCACTGTGCCTAATGATACATTTTCTTATGTTGAACCATCCTTGCATTCCTGTGATAAGCCCTACTTGATCATGATTGTTGTGGTTTGAATTGTGTCCCCCAAAAAGATGTGTTGAAGTCCTACACCTAGGTGCCCATGCATGTGACCATATTTGGAAATAGTCTTTGATGATGTAATCAAGATGAGGTAATTAGGGTGGGTCATAATTCACTTATGACTGGTGTCCTTATGAGAAGGGGAAAATGCCATGTGAAGGCAGATATATACAAGGGAAGCACAGCGTGTAACAAGGGAGTCAGAGATTGAGTTGTGGCAGCTGCAAACTGAAGAATGCCAAGGATTGCTAGTAAACCACCAGAAGCTAGGAAGAGGCAAGGAAGGATTCTCCCCAATAGATTTCAGAGACTGCATGGCCCTGCTGCCATCTTGATTTCAGACTTCTAACTTTCACAACCCTGAGACGATAAATAAATTTCCATTGTTTTAAGCCACCCAGTTTGTGGCACTTTATTCAATCAGTCCTAGGTTACTATAGTGATACACTATTTCTTATCCATTTGGATTCAATTAGCCAATATTTTATTTAGAATGTTGGCCTCTACATTTGAAAGTGAAATGCATGTATAATTGTATTTATCTTATCTGGTTTTGGAGTCAAGATTACACTCATGTCATCTTGCATTAGGGTTCTCCAGAGGGACAGACATATAGGATACTTGTAAGGGAGATTTATTAGAGAAAATTAACTCAGATGAAAATTAACTCAGATTTATTAGGGAAAAGTAACTCAGATGATCACAAGGTGAAGTCCCATGATAGGCCATCTGCAAACTGGTGAAGAAAGAATCCACTAGGGGTTCAGTATGAGGGCAAAGGCCTCAAAAGCAGGAAAGCCAACAGTGCACCCTTCAGTCTGTGGGTGAAGGCCCGAGAGTCCCTGGCAAACCACTGGTGTAAGTCCAGGAGTCCACAGGCCAAAGAACCTGGAGTCTGATGTCCAAGGGTAGGAGGAATGGGAGGAAGCGTCCAGCCTGGGAGAGAGACTGGAAGACTCAGCAAGCCAGCTTATCCCATCTTCCTCTGCCTGCTGTGTTCTACCCATGATCCCAGCCTATCAGATGGTGCCTACCACATTGAGGGTGGTCTTCCTCTCCCAGTCCACTGATTCAAAAGTCAGTATCCTTTGGCAACACTCTCACAAAAACACACAGAAACGATTCTTTACCAGCTATGTAGGCATCCTTCAATCTAATCAAGGTGACTGCTAATATTAACCATCAAAAATCTGGACTGCTTTCCTTTTTTTTGTTTTTTAGAGTTGGGGTCTTCCTCTGTTGCTCAGGCTGGAGTCCAGTGGTGCAATCATAGCTCACTGCAGGCCTGAAATTCACCTCAGCCTTGGAACTCCTGGGATCAAGCCATCATCCCACTTCAATTTCCTGAGTAGCTAGGATTACAGGCATGAACCACTGTGCCTGGATCTGGACTGCTTTAGAATCCATTTGAGGCCAGGCACAGTGGCTCACACCTGCAATCCCAGAGCTTTGGGAGGCTGAGATGGGCGGATCACCTGAGGTCAGGCATTCAAGACCAGCCTGGCCAACATGGGGAAACCTCGTCTCTACCAAAAATACAAAAATTAGCTGGGCATGGTGGTGGGCACCTGTAATCCCAGCTACTCAGGAGGCTGAGGCAGGGGAATTGCTTGAATACGGGAAGTGGAGGTTGCGGTGAGCTGAGATCATGCTATTGCACTCCAGCCTGGGCAACAAGAGCGAAACTCCATCTCAAAAAAAAAAAAAAAGAATCCACTTGTAAAACCATCTGGATCCATGGGCCCAGGCTTTTTTAGGAGAGGGAGGTCTTGGTTACTCTTCAATTTCTTTAATATGTATCAGTTTATTTTAGCACTCTATTCCTTTTTTGTGCCAATTTCTAGGAATTCATCTATTTCCTAAGTCATCGATTGTAATGGTTGCTATAGATCTAGGTGAAATCTAAAATTGTCAAAGAAACACCCTCCATCCTATACCTCAGGGCCTGTGGAAGTCCAATATCCTCCCCTTGATCTCTGCTTCTTCCCAGGAGGTTTATATTTTCCTAGCCTTCCCTGCCTCTTGGGCTCTGGTTTATAATGGTCTGTCTCTTTCTCATACCATGTCAAACCCAATGTGGATTCAATCTCTTCTATAGTTTCCACGCCAACCAAGAGGAGATGTTAGGAGAAACTGTGGAGTCAAGTCACCTCATAGAATACACGCCTTTCCTTACTGGCTCCTTTTTTTTTTTTTGGAGACAGACTCTTGCTCTGTCACTCAGGTTGGAGTGCAATAGTGCAGTCACAGTTTCCTGTAGCTTCAAACTCCTAAGCTTACTTGATCCTCCCATCTTGATCATCGGAGTAGCTGGGACTAGAGGCATGTGCCGCCATGCCTGGCTAATTAAAACAAAAAAATTTTTTTTTTGAGATGGAGTTTCACTGTTGTTGTCCAGGCTGGAATGTAATGGCACCATCTTGGCTCACTGCAACCTCCACCTCCCGGGTTCAAGCGATTCTCCTGCCTCAGCCTCCCAAGTAGCTGGGATTACAAGCATGTGCTGCTACACCTGGCTAATTTTGTATTTTTTAGTAGAGATGGGGTTTATCCATGTTGGTCAGGCTGATCTTGAACTCCTGACCTCAGGTGATCTGCCTGCCTCAGCCTCCCAAAGTGCTGGGATTACAGGTATGAGCCATCACGCCAGGCCTAATTTTTAAATTTTTTATGGAGACAAAGTCTCACCTGTTGCCCAGCCTGGTCTGGAATTCCTGGCCTCAAGCAACTCAAGCAATCCCGGTACCTCAGCCTCCCAAAGTGTTGGGATTGTAGGTGGGAGCCACCATGCCCAGAGGTACTGGCTTCTTATTTCTTTTTTTCAGCTCATCTTGCCCTCATTCTCTCCCTCTAGGGTTCCCCCTAAGAGCCCAACTTCTCTTTCTATTCTTCTGATTCACTCTCCTTTGAAGCTTTGATCCCCTAGGACCCGAAGACCTAAAAAGGGCTCATTTTCTAGTCCAAGCATTAACTTGCTATCTTTACCAACGAAGAAAACTCCCTCCCTCGAAGGGATTCTTGTTTTGCTGTTAAAGTAATATACCTTATTGTATCTCTCTATCAGTATTTGAGCTATTTAGATTTTATTTTTAAAAAATGAGGAGAAGGTAAATGGAGAGCAACTGAACCCATCCAATACAATGAGAACTCTATAATGCTAATAAAAAGGCACACCACAGGTTACAGATTCTATACAATGGGATTCATTCAGATATCAATTTCATGTTCTTTCTACAAAGGAACTATTCATATTAAAAAATTCTTAGCTCTAGCTAATAAATAATACTCTGCATTATGGTTCAATTTAGTGTTTTTTAAAAAAATCTCAATTTTAGCTCATTCCCTTTTCTGTACCATTCTCTCTCTCTCTCTCTCTCTCTCTCATTGCCCAGGCTGGAGTGCAATAGTGTGATCTCAGCTCACAGCAGCCTCCTCCTTCCAAGTTCAAGTGATTCTCCTACCTCAGCCTCTCAAGCAGCTGGGATTACAGGCTGGAGTGCAGAAGAATGATCATAGTTCACTGCAACTTCCAACTCCTGGGCTCATGATCCTCCCACCTCAGCCTCCCAAAGTGCTGGGATTACAGGCGTGGGCCACTGCTCCCAGTCATCATCCTTTCTTTTTATTCCTTGATATCTCTGCTGAAGTTAGTTGCCTCCTTTTATCAAGTTCTTTGTCCTATTCAAACTGAGTTATTTGTCTTCACCATAGCAAGCATGCAAAATTGACTGTAAAATGCTCAGTCTTTGTCCCAGAATTGATAAGGAAGATTGCCTCTCTCCATGATGCTCCATGATGCTCAACAAAATGCAAGTTACACAAAACCCAGCTCAAGTTGGTGTAGGCAATACAACGCAATGCAAAAGGTTTTTTAATTTGAGACAGAGTTTTGCTCTTGTTGCCAAAGCTGGACTACAATGATGTAATCTCAGCTCACCGCAACCTCTGCCTCCCAAGTTCAAGCGATTCTCATGCCTCAGCCTCTTGAGTAGCTGGGATTACAGGCACATGCCCCCACACCCGGCTAATTTTTTGTATTTTTAGTAGAAACGGGGTTTCATCATGTTAGCAGAGCTGGTCTTGAACTCCCAACCTCAGGTGATCCACCCACCTTGGCCTCCCAAAGTGCTAGGATTACAGGCATGAGCCGCTGCACCCAGCAATACAAAGAATCTGTTGGTGCCAGAAGCTGGACGGACTTCGTGTACTATTTCATCAGGGGTCTGATCCTGTTTCTGTACAGTTTTCTGAGCTCTGCCCTCCTCTGAGTCAGCTCCATCCTAGGATGGTGGGAAGATCCTGAACCCCATGTCACTTTAGAAGAAGCTGTTTCTTCATGCCTTGCTCTTGAGAGTGAGGAAGTGCTGCCTGAAAAGATGCTAAGCAGGCCAGGTGCGATGGCTCACACCTGTAATCCCAGTGTTTTGGGAGGCCAAGGTGGGAGCATTACTTGAGGCCGGGAGTTTGAGAGCAGCCTGCACTACACGGTGAAACCTCTCCTTTACAAAAAATAAAAATTAGCCAGGCATAGTAGCACACACCTGTAGTCCCAGCTACTCAGGGGGCTGAAGTGGGAGGCTCACTTAAGCCTAGGAGTTCGAGGTTGCAGTGAGCTATGATTGCATCATTGTCCTCCAGCCTGGACAATATTGTGAGACCTTGCCTCTCCAAAAAAATTTAAAAATAAATAAATAGAAAAAAAAAAAAGAAAACAAAAATTCTAAACAACATTCATCATTATAGAAATGAAAATTAAACACAATGAGGCCAGTTGTGGTGGCTCATGCCTGGAATCCTAACACTTTGGGAAGCTGGGATAGGAGGCTCCCTTGAGGCTGAGTGTTCAAACCTGCCTGAACAACATAGTGAGACTCCCGTGTCTACAAAAAAGTAAAAAATCAGCCAGGCACAGTGGTGTGTGCCTGTAATCCTAGCCTCAGGAGGCTGAGGCTGAGGTGGGGGCATAGCTTCAGCCCAGAAGTTTGAGTCTACTGTGAACTATGATTGTGCCAGCCTGGACAACAGAGTGAGACCCTGTCTTTAAAAAAAAAAACAATGCATAATGAGTTACCACTTCATATCCACTAGGATGACTACTATTCAAAAAGAGAATTATAAGTGGTGAGGATGTGGAGAACCATATCCTCACCGCTTATAAACATATCCGCATTGATGGTAGGAAAGTGAAATGGGGCCTGCCGCTTTGGAAAACTGTTGGGAAGTTTAATGAAAATGTAAACACAAATCGATCCAGAAATCTCATTCCTAGGTATTTCTGACTGAGAGGAATGAAAGCATATGTTTACACAAAGTGACATAAACTCGCCTCCCAAGTAGCTGGGATTACAGGTGTGCACCACCACCCCCAGCTAATTTTTGTATTTTTAGTAAACCATGGGGTATTCAAACATGGGTTTTTACCATGTTGGCTAGGCTGGTCTCGAACTCCTGCCCTCAGGTGATTCACCCACCCTGGCCTGCCAAAGTGCTGGGATTATAGGCATGAGCCACCACTCCCAACGTATATTTTTTAATTAAACAATTTTTTTTGTTCTGATGGGGTCTCACCATGATACCCAGGCAGATCTTGAACTCCTGGGCTCAGGCAATCCTCCTGCCTCAGCCTCCTAAGGTGCTGGAAGGTGTGAGACACCTTGCCCAGTCAATGGTGTATGTGTGTGTGTGTGTGTGTATACACACACACATATGTACATACACACATATATATATTTTAAAGAATGATCTTCAGAAATTCTAGATGAAAAAATAAAAGTAAATAAAAATTTTAAAAAGAGAATAAGGAAATGTTTTCCAAAATGTCTCTGACAAACCACTCCTTGTGTTTTATTGGCCCAAGGCGTGGCATGGGGACTGGCTTGCACTGACTGGCTTCATCCTGGGTTCTGGTCATGGGAGGAGGGGCTGTCATCAGTACCCATGAAGCATGTGGGCTGTGGGTAGGCACCATTACCTAATCAAAAATCAGGGTATTGCAAGAAGGTGGAAGTGGATACTAGGTGGACAACCACTAAGGTGTCAATTACACCCAAGACTGGCCACTTGATACAGAACCCTCTACCTGCATTCTCCAGCCGTTATCCACATCCTGTCTCCTACTTCTCTGCACACTATGGCAAAGGGAGGTGGAGTGGAGTGGGAAGAGTCACTGCCTAAAAACCCTGGCTTTCCTACAAGGTGACCAACCGTCCTGGGACTAAGTGGGTTCCTGGGACATGGGACTGAAGAGGCTAAAACTGGAGAAGTTCCAGGTGAACTGGGAGGGGTTGGTCACCCGGTGACCTCATCAAATAGAAATAGAGAAGCACTCCTAATGAACTGTGGATCTTGTCATCAAGCACCAGTGGCTGCTGACACCATAAAAAGACGATTGGTCTTTGCTTCTCTGTGAGGAAAGCATGCTCAATACCATTTTTGAAAAATTTTTTGACAAAAAAATTGAACGTAAATACAAAAAAGTCTATGGATCCAACTACCAATTCATAGGAAATATGGAGGCTGCAGGGTGTTTAAGATAAAAACTTGCTGGGCACAGTGGCTCACACCTGTAATCCCAGAACTTTGGGAGGCCTAGTTGGGGGGATCACCTAAGGTCAGGAGTTTGAGACCAGCCTGGCCAACATGGTAAAACCCTGTCTCTACTAAAAATACAAAAATTACCCAGGCGTGGTGGCAGACGCCTGTAATCCCAGCTACTTGGGAGGCTGAAGCAGTAGAACTGCTTGAACCTGGGAAGCAGAGCTTGTAGTGAGCTGAGATCTCGCCATTGTCATTTAGCCTGGGAAACAGAGCAAGACTCCGTCTCAAAAAAAAAAAAAAAGAGAAATCCAAGGGGAAGTAGACGTGTAAAGATAAGTCAAGCTTGGCCCTTGGTTGATAATTTTTGAAGCCCAGTGATGGCAGATGCTACTCTTTACTTTTGAGATGCTGACATGCCCCATAATGAAAACAATGAGGAGAAGCCGCCATCTCTTTCTCCCAGAGTAACACTGCGAACTGGTGTGAACGATTCATTCCCTTCCTTTCCTAGCCCATGGGATGCTCTGAGTCATGAGTGCACCAGTGTCTCAGTGGAATTTAGAATTTCACAGATCAGTAAATTTTCTAAAATTTTGGGTGAAGGACAAAGTCATCTTTTCATTTTGCCAAATTAAAACAACACTTCCCATCTGTTATCAGCATAATTTCATATAAATACCGAGAACTTCATTTCAGAACAGAGCCAGCCTTTCAACTACACACAATTAGCTTCTGGACAAACTGGCTTCAGTGTCTCTATTTCCTCATTTTCCCTGAAACTGGCTACATACACACCCCGGGGACAGGAAGGAAGCTTTGAGGACTGGCTGCTCTCACTTCCCACTTCCCTTCTTGACAATAAGAGCTAGACTTGGATGCCGCAGGCATTATAATGTGCAGGACTGTAAAATTATAAGCTGTTCAAGGGGTGCAGGTGAGGGTCCCTCCACACTGAGTACCTGGGGGTTCACGTATACATTTCCCTTTGTTTTGTTTTTTCTTTTTTCTTTTTTTTTTTTTTTTTTTGACACAGAGTCTCACTCTATTGCCCAGGCTGGAGTGCAGTGGCATGATCTCGGCTCACTACAACCTCCACCTCCTGGATTCAAGCGATTCTCCTGCCTCAGCTTCCCAAATAGTTGGGATTACAGGTGTATGCCACCACACCTGGCTAATTTTTGTATTTTCAGTAGAGATGGGGTTTCACCATATTCCCAGGCTGGTCTTGAACTCCTGACCTCGTGATCCACTCGCCTCAGCCTCCCAAAGTGCTGGGATTACAGGCATGAGCCACAGCTGTCAGCCTCCATCTCCCTTTCTGAAGTCCTCTTCGATTGAATCCTAGTTGTATAGAGAGGTGCAGGGAAAGGAGTTGCAATCTCAGGATGGGCTTTCCGGGTGGAAATTCTCTGTGAGAAATTAGAATGAAAATATTAGGAAGAGGTTGGGTGCAGTGGCTCATGCCTGTAATCCCAGTACTCTGGGAGGCTGAGGGGTGGGGTGGATCACTTGAGGTCAAGAGTTCAAGACCAGCCTGGGCAACAGGGTGAAACACTGAAATTACAAAAATTAACTGGACATGTTGGCAGGCACCTGTAATACCAGGAGGCTGAGATTGAGGCCCCAAATTGCTGGAATCCAGGAGGTGGAGGTTGCAGTGAGCCAAGATAGCACTGCTACACTCCAAGCTGGGCGACAGAGTGAGACTCTTGTCTCAAAAAAAAAAAAGAAAAAGATTATCTGCAGAGCCTTACTTTTAAGAAATGCTCCAAATTTTTGGATGGGGAGACTGGAGAAGAAACAAGCTTAGCAATATATCTAAAGCAGAAAAGCACTTAAGGATCTAGCATTGTGGCTGAGTGAATGAGGCCTTACAGCGGTATTTCCATACAGTGAAATGTTGTTCAGCCATAAAAAAGAATGTTGTTCTCATACATGCCACAACATGGGTGAACCTGGAAAACATGGACCTAAGTGAAATAAGCCTGACACAAAAGGACACATACTGTGCACTTACACAAGGCACCTAGAATAGGCAAATTCACAGAGTCAGAAAATAGAGCAGAGGTTACCAGGGTCTGGAGGAAGGGGAAAATGGGAATTCTTGTTTAGTGGATTTGGAGTTTCTGTTTGGGGTGATGAAGAATTTTGGAAATAGTGGTGATGGTTGCATAACATTGCGAATGTAATTAAATCACCAAACTGTAGACTTAAACATGGTTAAAAATGATACTCTATTAGTCTGTTCTCATGCTGCTAATAAAGACATACCTGAGACTGGGTAATTTATAAAGGAAGGAGGTTTAATGGACTTATAGTTCCACATGGCTGGGGAGGCCTCACAATCATGGCAATCATGGCGGAAGGCAAAGGAGGAGCAAAGACAGGCAAGAGAGCTTGAGCGGAAAACTCACATTTATAAAACTGTGAAATCTCACAACACTTATTCACTACTGCAAGAACAGTATGGGGAAAACTGCACCCAATAATTCAGTTATCTTCACGTGGCCCTACCCTTGACACATGGGGATTATTACAATTCAAGGTGAGATTTGGGTGGGGACACAGCCAAACTATATCGGGTACCTTTTTGTTGTTGTTGAGAGGAGTTTAACTCTTGTTGCCTAGGCTAGAGTGCAATGGCGCGATCTCAGCTCACTGCAACCTCTGCTTCTTGGGTTAAAGAGATTCTCCTGCCTCAGCCTCCCAAGTAGCTAGGATTACAAGCATGTGCCACCACACCCAGATAATTTTTTGTATTTTGTAGAGACAAGGTTTCACCATGTTGGTCAGTCTGGTCTTGAACTCCTGACCTCAGGTGATCCACCCACCTTGGCCTCCCAAAGTACTAGGATTACAGGCATGAGCCCCCTTGCTCAGCTTTTTTATTTATTTATTTTTTTTGAGTTGTAGTCTTACTCTGTTGCCCAGGCTGGAGTGCAGTAGTGCCATCTTGGCTCACTGCAGCCTCCACTTCCAGGGTCAACTGATTCTCCTGCCTCAGCCTCCTGAGTAGCTGGGATTACATGTGCCTGCCACCATGTTTGGCTAATTTTTGTATTTTTAGTAGAAACAGGATTTCACCCTGTTGCCTAGGCTGATTTTGAACTCCTGGCCCCAAATGATCCACCTGCCTTGACCTACTTAAGTGTTGGGATTACAGATGTGAGCCACTGAGCCTGGTCTTTTTTTTTTTTTTTTTAAAGAGACAGGGTCTCCCTCTGTCACCCATGCTGGAGTGCAGTCATGTGATCACAGCTCACTACATCCTTGAACTCCTGGGCTTAAGCCTGGGCTGGGTTCCCACTTCAGCCTCCTGAGTAGCTGGGACTGTGGGTGCATGTCATTATGCCTGGCTAATTTTTTAAATTTTTTGTAGAATTGAGGTCTTGATTAGATGGGGGCTGATCTTGAACCCCTGGGCTTAAGCAGTCAGCCAGCCTTGGCCTCCCAAAGTATCTGGATTACAGGTATGAGCCGCTGCACTTGGTCATATTTTGCGTTTTATAAGTATATGTATTTAACCTTAATAAAAGAAATAATTGAGGCTGGGTGTGGCGGCTTATGCCTCTGGCAGGCAAAGGTTACCGTGAGCCAAGATCGTACCATTGCATTTCAGACAGGGCAACAGAGTGAAACTCTGACTCAAAAGAAAAAGCAGAAAAATTGCTTCAGGAAGTTCCGTGTGGCCATGCTGCACAACTCTCCTGGTAGTGGTACCAAATATGGAAAAAGCAGACCAGGAGAAAAAAAATAAAACCTGTCGTCTAAGACACCAGAGAGGAGGCAGGTGGCTCTTCCCTTCTAGCTTCTAAGGCTCAGTGACTCCTCACTGCCCACATGTCATTGCACCTGTGGCTTCCCTATTACGTGTGCTCACACTGCTTCTCGCACACAGCACTTAGCAGGGTTGCAGCGTGTCCCTTTTCATGGTGCTGAGCTGATTAACCTGCTTTCTCCCTTAGCTGTAAGTGAGCATCACAGCATTGCGTGAGCAGGAATCATGTCTCTTTTTTTTTGGTCACCATTGTATCCCTAGCTGTCAACAAATACTGCATTTTGTTAACGAAAAATTAGAAATTCCAGGCCAGGTGTGGTGACTCACACCTGTAATCCCAGCACTTTGGGAGGCCAAGGCGGGTGGATCACCTGAGGTCAGGAGTTCAAGACCAGCCTGGTTAACATGGTGAAACCCTGTCTCTATTAAAAATACAAAAATTAGCCAGGCATGGTGGCAGGCACCTGTAATCCCAGTTACTCAGGAGACTAAGGCAGGAGAATTGCTTGAACCCAGGAGAGGGAGGTTGCAGTGAGCTGAGATCTTGCCATTACGCTCCAGCCTGGGCAACAAGAGTGAAACTTCATGTTCAAAAAAAAAAAACAGAGAGAAATTAGAAATTTGAAAAACGGACCAGGCCTGGTGGCTCACGCCTGGAATCCCAGCAGTTTGGGAGGCTGAGGTGGGCGGATCATGAAGTCAGGAGTTTGAGACCAGCCTGACCAATGTGGTGAAACCCTGTCTCTAGTAAAAATACAAAAATTAGTTTGGCATGGTGGCAGGCACCTGTAATCCCAGATACTCAGAAAGGCTGGACAAAAGAATATCTTGAACCTAGGAGGTGGAGTTCACAGTAAGCTGAGATCACGCCACTGCACTCCAACCTGGGCAACAGAGCCAGACTCGGTCTCAAAAAAAAAAAAAAAAAAAGAAATCCCAAAGATGGGTATCTGGGAGGTGAAAGTGTCACCTTGAAGACTCATGCTTAGGCCCCACTATGTCCCATATGGTACTTCCTTAAGGATTTATTCTGCTCAGGGCCACTGCCTGCTTCTGGCTTGCACTAGCTAAGGTCAGTTTCTGCTGCCACAACAAACACCAAACCAGATAGAAACTTCCATTACGTTACCTTTCTGAGCCTCAGTTTTCTCATCTGTAAAATGAGGGTAACAGGCCCATTGACATGGCTCCCAGCTATAATCCCAGAACTTTGGGAGGCTGAGGCAGGCAGATCGCTTTAGCCCAGGAGTTTGAGAGCAGCCCTGGCAACATTGTGAGACCCTGTCTCTACAGGTAAAAAAATAAAAAAAAATCCAGGTGTGGTGGCCCACGTCTGTAGCCCTAGTTACCCAGGAAGCTAAGGCAAGAGGATGGCTTGAGCCCAGGAGTTCAAGGCTGCAGTAAGCAGTGTTCATGCCAGTGTACTCCAGCCTGGGCAACATGGCGAGACCCTGTCTCAATATAATAAAATAGGGGTAATAATTGTATATATTTTCCATGTATTCATTTTCCTGATGATCACATCAGTAAACTCAGTCAGCATTCACCATGATGATTGCAATGGTAGTGAGGTGGCGGAGGAGGGTAGATGCATGAGTTTGCTGTGGCTGCTGTAACAAACGTCCATAAACTTAGTGGTTCCAGACAACCCACATTCATTACCTTATAGCTCTGCAGGTCAGAATTGGGTTGGCAAGACTGCATTCCTTCTGGAGGTGTGGGAGACAATATGCTTCCTTGTCCTCTCCAGCTTCCAGAGGCTGCCTGAACTCCTTGACTCGTGGCCCCGCATCGCTCCAACTTCTGTTCCCGTTGTTACATTTACTTCTATGACCCTGAGCCTACTTCCCCACTCTTTTAAAGACCCATTTGAATGAGCTCATTTTACTGGGCCTATGTGAATAACCCAGGATTATCTTCTCATCTCAAGATCTCTCTCTCACTCTCTCTTTTGAGATAGGGTCTTGCTCTGTCATCCAGGATGGAGTGCAGTGATGCAATCATAGCTTACTGCAGCCTCCAACTTCTGTGCTCAAGCCATCCTCCTGCCTCAGTCTCCCAAGTAGTTGCAACTAACTACGAGCACATACCACCATGTCTGGCTAGTTGGTTTTTTTTTTTTCGAAGAAGGAGTTTTGCTCTGGTTGCCTAGGCTGGAGAGCAATGACCCAATCTTGGCCCACCTCACCTCAACCTCTGCCTCCAAGTGCAAGCGATTCTCCTGCCTCAACCTCCCGACTAGATGGGATTACAGGCATGCACCACCACATCTGGCTAATTTTGTATTTTTAGTAGAGACAGGGTTTCTCCATGTTGCTCAGGCTGTTCTCGAACTCCCGACCTCAGGTGATCCACCAGACTTGGCTAGTGTTTAAATTGTTTGTAGATATAGCCTCTCGCTATATTGCCCAGCATGGTCTCAAATTCCTGGCCTCAAACAATCCTCCTGCCTCAGCCTCTCAGAGTGCTGGGATTACAGGCTTGAGCCACAACACGTGACCTCAATATCCTTAGCTGAATTTTAAAACTCATCTGCAATGTCCCTTTTGCCATATAAGGTCCCTTATTCACAAGTTCTGGGGATCAGGAAGTGGACATTTTTAGGGGCCATTATTCTGCCTACCACTGCATGTGTCCACAGTTTTGGTTTATAACAATTTATCTGGAAGATAGCAAGAAAAAGAAATTCTATTTCCTGTCTTCAAATGTCATAATTCTGTTGGTGAGACAAAATATTTACACAGTCAACAGAGACCCAGGCAAGCACAGTCAGGGCTGCTGTGGGAGATAGAGATAACAGATTGAGATGATATAGATGAGGATGTTCCTCAAGGGATCCTTTTCTTTCCACGTCTCTCCCCTCCACAGACCTACAGTTTACCACTTTGTAGGCTAATCTCCGCCCACTCCTGGGGGCAGTATTCACAGGAACCGTGATGTGGACGTTGTTCCCTGGAGGTGTATAGAAGCCTCCCTGTCTCATCCCCACACAAGAAGGAGGGAGCTTTGGGGGAAAGATGAGGCAGACACTCCCACCAGATCAACAGAGGCCTTAGCTTTCTTCTTTTACTGATGCTCTGCTGAGGTAGGAGGAGGGACTCAACTCCAGAGGTGGGACTCAGACACAGGATCCAGTTGAGGACTAGCTAAAACAGGGCTGGGGTGGAAGCAGCTTTCCATCAGACACACCCACCAGTGTGCCATGTCAGGTCACCATCACCATGACAACACTCAGGACTTACTGCCCATTTCCATGGCAGTGCCCTGAGGACCAATACCACCCTTGCCCTAGAAATTCTAGTAAAACCAATAATGCATTTTATGCATTAATCTTTATGTTATTAAAAGTGGGTATAGTCAGGCGTGGTGGCTCACACCTGTAATGCCAACAGTTTGGGAGGCTGAGGCAGGCGGCTCACCTGAGGTCAGGAGTTGGAGACAAGACTGGCCAACATGGTGAAACCCCATCTCTAACCCCATTTCTACTAAAAATACAAAAATTAGCCAGTCATGGTGATGGATGCCCGTAATCCCAGCTACTTGGGAGGCTGAGGCAGAAGAATTGCTTCAATCCAGGAGGTGGAGGTTGCAGTGGGCTGAGATCACACCACTGCACTCTAGCCTGGCAACATAAAGTTAAACATGTGATCCAGCAATTCCACTCCTGGGTAAATACCCAAGACAACTAAAAATGTCTGTCCACTCAAAAACGTGTGCACAAATGCCCATAGCAGCATGATTGTCGGTACTCTCATTATTTTGTTGGAGCCAAAAAGTGCAGATAATCCAAATGTCCCTTTGCTAATGAATGGATAAAGAAAATGTGGTCTATTCATACATGAAATGTTATTTGGCCATAAAAAGGAATGAAGTGGGTGCGGTGGCTCACCCCTGTAATTCTAGTACTTCTGGAGGCTGAAGCAGGCAGATCGCTTGAGGTCAGGAGTTTGAAATCAGCCTGGCCAACAGGTTGAAACCCCATCTGTACTAAAAAAAAAAGCACAAAAATTAACTGGGCATGGTGGCGGGCACCTGTATCCCAGCTACTCGGGAGGCCAAGGCAGGAGAATCACTTGAACTTGGGAGGCAGAGGTTGCAGTGAGCCAAGATTGCACCACTGAACTCCAGCCTGGGTGACAGAGTGTAACTCCATCTCAAAAAAACAGAAAAAGAAAAAGAAAAAGAATGAAGTGCATCCTACAACCTGAATGGATCCTGAAAACATGTTAAGCAAAAGGAAGCCAGACACAGAAGATGACATAGTGTATGACTCCATTTATAGGAAATGTACAGAACAGGCAAATCCACAGAGACAAAAATGGATTCGTGGTTGCCAGGGGCTGGGAAGTGACTGGAAGGACCTGGGGAGTGACTGCTAATGGATGTGGAATCTTTCTTTTTCCTTTCTTTCCTTTTCCTTCTTTCTTTTTTTTTTTTTCTTGGTTTGTTTTTTGAGACAGAGTCTTGCTCTGTTGCTCAGGCTGGAGTGCAATGGTGCAATCTTGGCTTACTGCAACCTCTGCCTCCCAGGTTCAAGCAATACTCCTGCCTCAGCCTCCTGAGAAGCTGGGATTACTAAACCCAGCTGATTTTTGTATTTTTAGTAGAGACGGGGTTTCACCGTGTTGGTCAGGCTGGTCTCGAACTCCTGATCTCATGATCTGCCCACCTCAGCCTCTCAAAGAGCTAGGGTTACATGCCTGAGCCACGATGTCAGGCCTTCCCTTCTTTTCTCCTTCCTTCCTTCCTTCCTTCCTTCCTTCCTTCCTTCCTTCCTTCCTTCCTTCCTTCCTTCCTTCCTTCCTTCCTTCCTTCCTCTTTCTTTTCCTTCCTTTTTTTCTGACAAGCACTCACTCTGTCACCCAGGTTGGAGTGTGGTGGTGCAATCATACCACCTCACTGAAATCTCCGACTCCTGGGCTCAACCGATCCTCCTGCCTCAGCTTCCCAAGTAGCTGAGACTACAGGTGTGCACCACCACAACTGACTTTTTTTTTAGTTTTGTAGAGATGTGTGTCTTGCTATTTTGCCAAGGCTGGTCTCAAACTCCTGGGCTCAAGTGATCCTCCCACCTCAGCCTCCCAAAATGCTGGGATTGCAGGTGTGAGTCACTGCAGCTTGCTGGTATAGGATTTCTTTGGGGGATGATGAAATGTTCTAAAATTGATTGTGGTGAGATGCCGCAACTCTGAAAATACTAAAAACCGTGGAATTGTTCACTTCAAAGGGTGAATTGTATAGCATGTGAATTATATTTCAATAAAGCTGTTTTTACAGAAATGATGAAATGTACAAGTAAATTTTAAGGCCCTTGTATTTGTCGCACAGCTCTTACACTCTAAGTCATCCTTACTGAAACACATATCCTAATGGAAATGTCACAGAGCCCTGCTATTCCCACAGCTACAGAATAGACCAGTTGGAGGCTGAGGACTCATTCTAGTCATGTCCAAACCCTGAGTCTGTCGTCTGGGGACTGGGGGCTGGGGGCTGGGCAGAGCCTACCTGACGTGGTGGTGTTGAGTCTCTCTTCCGGATACCTCAGTTAGTTGCTGGTAGCCTGTCTTTGTTGCTGTTGGCAGTGGTGTTTGACTGTCTTGTTGAGAGATCTGCAAACTTCATGCTTTTGCTGAGCAATGTGAACAGTGTATAATCTGGTTAATTTCCTGTACTTGATTGCAGTTAGAAACAGCCCTGCCCTATTCCTACTACAAGTTCTCCTGGGATCTGGAAGGCTGAAGGCAAGGAATACACCTTCCCTTCTTTCTCCTCCCTGCCTCTTTACTATCCATTCACCTGTCAGACCCTAAGCCATGCTTTTAACGCTAACAACCTTCTCCCTAGAGGCCAAATGAAACTTACCAGTGATGCAGGGCAGGTGACCCCCCAAAGTGGGACTTAGCCCTTGAGAGTTCTTAGCTTTGCCCATGAAAGAAAGGAAGGACAAGCTGGAGGTAAAATAAAACAGCTTTATTAAGTGGCGGTGTTATAGCTTCTTAGGTGACTGCTTCCACAGAGCCAGGCTACCGGGTAAGCAGAGAATAGCCCCTCAGGGCAGTTTTGCAGTCACATTTATGCCCATGTATTTTTTTTGGGAGATGGAGTCTTACTATGTTGCCCAGGCTGGAGGACAGTGGTGTGATCTTGACTCACTGCAACCTCTGCCTCCTGGGTTCAAGTGATTCTCCTGACTCAGCCTCCCAAGTAGCTGGGATTACAGGCATGTGCTCCCATACCCAACTAATTTTTGTATTTTTCTCTCTTTTAAATTTAATTTTTTTTTCAAGTTTCTCTTGGCCTCAGTGCATGTATTTTTATTTTTAGTACAGATAGAGTTTTACCATGTTGGCCAAGCTGGTCTCAAACTCCTGACTTCAGGTGATCCACCTGCCTCAACCTCCCAAGGTGCTGGGATTACAGGCATGAGCCACAGCACCTGGCTTGAGAATTTTTATTTAAAAAAAAAGAAACAGCACTTTTGAATGTGCTTTCTGGCTATTTTTACATCTTCCTCAGAGAAATGTCTTTTCAGACTCTTGAGCCATTTAAAAATTGGGTACATTTAATCTTTTAGAAAACAATTTTGGCTGGGCGTAGTGGCTCACACCTGTGATCCCAGCACTTTGGGAGGCTGAGACAGGAGGATCACAAGGTCGGGAGATCGAGACCATCCTGGCCAACACAGTGAAACCCTGTCTCACTAAAAATACAAAAAAATTAGCTGGGTATGGTGGTGTATGCCTGTAGTCCCAGCTACTCAGTAGGCTGAGGCAGGAGAATTGCCTGAACCCAGGAAGTAGAGATTGCAATGAGTCAAGATTGCACCATTGCACTACAGCCTGAACTACCGTGCAAGACTCTGTCTTAAAAAAAATTTTATTTATTTATTTATTTATTTATGAGACGGAATCTTGCTCTGTCACCCAGCTTGGAGTACAATGGTGCGAACTCAGCTCACTACATCCTCTGCCTCCCAGGTTCAAGCAATTCTCCTGCCTCAGCCTCCAGAGTAGCTGGGATTATAGGCATGTGCCACCACACCCAGCTAATTTTTAAATGATTTTAGTAGAGACAGGGTTTCACCATGTTGGCCAGGCTGGTCTTGAAGTCCTGGCCTCTAGTCATCCACTGGCCTTGGCCTCCCAAAGTGCTGGGATTACACGTGTGAGCCACCACACCCAGCCAAAATTATTTATTATATTTTTTAGAGAGGGGAGTTTTGCTATGCTGTCCAGGCTGGGCTGGAATTCCTGGGGTCAAGCAGTCCTCCTGCCTTAGCCTGCTGAGTAGCTGGCATTACAGGCAGATGCCACCATGCCCAGCCAAGTACATTTGTTTTTTTTTTTTTTAATTTATTTTTTATTTTTATTTTTTGGAGACAGGGTTTCTCCATGTTGGCCAGGCTGGTCTCGAACACCTGACGTCAGATGATCCACCCACCTCAGCCTCCCAAAGTGCTGGGATTACAAGTGTGAGTCAACGCGCCCAGCGTACATTTGGTTTTGAATGATCTCCTTAACAATGATATACTGGAGCCACTATATGTATATATGCTTGCTTGTTTTCCTCAGACATCTCAGGGATGAAGAGAGCCACTATGGAGTAATGCTTCACAGTGGGCACTCTGAAGTCAGATGGACTGGATTTGAATGCCAGCTTTGCTACTTATTAATATATGATCGTCATCATTCTCTCTGGACCTCAGTTTTTCCCACCTACACAATGCGGATGGAAATATTAACTACTTCAGGCCACATACAGTGGCTCATGCCTCTAATCCCAGCACTTTGAGAGCCTGAGGCAGGCGGATCACTTGAGGCCAGGAATTCCAGACTAGCCTGGCCAACATGGTAAAACCGCATCTCTACTAAAAATACAAAAATTAGCCAGGTGTGGTGGCACGTGCCTGTAACCCAGCTATGCTGGGAGGCTGAGACATGATAATTGCTTGAAACTGGGAGGTGTAGGTTGCAAAAAGCCAAGATTGCACCACTACACTCCAGCCTGGGTGACAAGAGCAAAACCCCGTCTAAAAAAATATATCAGCTACTTCAGAGGTTTGTTGTGAGCATTGAAAAAGGCAATGAGGCCGGGCTTGGTGGCTCATGCCTGTAATCCCAGCACTTTGGGAGGCCAAGGCTGGCGGATCATTAGATCAAGAGATCAAGACCATCCTGGCCAACATGGTGAAACTCCGTCTCTACTAAAAATACAAAAATTAGCTGGGCATGGTGGCATGCGCCTGTAGTCCCAGCTACTCGGGAGGCTGAGGCAGGAGAATTGCTTGAACCCAGGAAGCAGAGATTGCAGTGAGCTGAGGTCATGCTACTGCACTCCAGCCTGGTACCTGACCACGGAACAAGACTCTGTCTCAAAAAAAAAAAAAGGCAATGATTGGTGGTTGGGTGTAGTGGCTCATGTCAGTAATTCCAGCACTTTGAGAGGCTGAGGTGGGTGGATTCCTTGAGGCCAGGATTTTGAGACCAGTCTGGGCAACATAGCAAGACATTGTCTCTGCAAAGAATTTGAAAAATAGCTGGGTGTGGTGCCACATGCCTGTAATCCCAGCTTCTTGTGCGGGAAGGAGCTGAGACGTGAGGATTGCTTGAGCCCAGGAAGTCAAGGCTGCCGTGAGCGGTGAGCCATGATGCTGTGATGGGGCCACTGCACTCCAGCCTGGGCATCAGAGCGAGATCCGGGCCAGGCGTGGTGGCTCACACCTATAATCCTAGCTCTTTGGGAGGCCAAGGCAGGCAGATTGCCGGAGCTCAGGAGTTCAAGACCAGACTGGGTAACATGGCAAAACCCCATCTCTACTAAAATAAAAAAATTAGCCAGGTGTGGAGGTGTGCACCTGTAGTCCCAGCTACTCAGGAGGCTGAGACAGGAGAATTGCTTGAACCTGGGAGGCAGAAGTTGCAGTAAGCAGAGATCGCACCAGTCCACTGAGTGATAGAGCAAGACTTTGTCTCCAAAAAATACAAAAATTAAAAAATTTAAAAAGAGAAAGAGAAAGAAGGGAGGGAGGAAAGGAAAAAAGGCAGTCATTATCAAAGTCTTTGGTAAGGGCTCAGTAAATGTCAGCCACAATAGTATCCACACTTGCTAAGCTTTTTCTATTTTATTACTGTGTACATTGGTGATCTCATGCAATCAAGTTGGGCAACCTTGCAAAATAGGTATCATCATCTCCATTTACAGGCAAGAAATTGAGGCTCAGCAAGGTGAAGTTATGTGACCAGAGCTACAGAGTTGGTAGGAGGCAAAGCAGATTCCCACCTAGACTCCTAAGACTCCAGGGTCCTCCTCAGATGTTAGCCTCAGTCAAGTTTTTAGTCCAAATCAGCGTTTCCTCTTGCCAGGATTTCTGCCCTTCAAATGCGGCCACAGGAATCAGAGAAGAGTCCAGATAACTAAGTCAGTAGCAGCTTATTCATGCAGAGAAAAGATACGGCAACCCCAAGAATGCAGCTCATCTTGCTCTGAGCTTGCTTTTGAGCAGGGAGGCTCTTTTAGCCAAGCCCTGCTGGTCTCCTTGTTCAGCCCAGCCTCTCAGAGCCTTATGGACCTGGCTGGAGAGCAGTGGAAGGAGAGGGCAGCCTTGCTCCCTCTTCTTGAACAGTTTAGGATTTTGGTGTAGTTCCCTAGAGCAACATTGGGTGTCACCTTTGAGTTACTTGAAGCCAGTTTCACCCAGAGGTTGACGTATGTGTCCTTTTCCCAGAGTTTCTGGTTAAGATCTGTCTGCTTTGGAAGTACAGTGTATTAATTGCCAGTGTTTGTGCCCCTGACTTAGCAGGAATAATCTGGTTCTCATTTATCCTGAAAGAAGAGGGTTCTCTGCAACCATATAAGCCTTGAATTTGTTTTTTAATTAATTTTTTTTTCAATATGGAGTCTCATTCTGTCACCTAGGCTGGAGTGCAGTGGCATGATCCTGGCTCACTGCAATCTCCACCTCCCGGATTCAAGTGATTTTCTGTCTCAGCCTACTGAGTAGCTGAGATTACAGGTGCCTGGCACCACCCCTGGCTAATTTTCGTATTTTTAATAGTAGTAACAGGGTTTCATCATGTTGGCTAGGCTGGTCCTGAACTCCTGACCTTAGGTGATCTGCCCACTTCAGCCTCCCAAAGTGCAGGGATTATAGGCATGAGCCACCTCACCCAGCCTAATTAAATTTTTTTCTAAGAGATAGGGTCTCACTATGTTGCCCAGGCTGGTCTCTAACTCCTGGGCTCAAGCAATCCTCTCGCTGAGATTATAGTCCTGAGCCAGCATGCCCACTAAGCCTTGAATTTGAAGATGGGCTGTGTGCCTGATGACTTGGCAAATGACTTCTCTTCTGTGGAAAGGAGGATGCTAACATAAGGAGAAAGAGAGTTTATGCACAGCCCCTACCAGCTCAGAGCCCTTTTCTTCCAGTGGTCTTTGCACTCTGCCCACGCATCTGTTTCCAAGCTTGGCTGCAAATAACAGTGAACAACTTCGGGGCCAGGACTCTTTTCTATGCCTCCCTCCCTCCTCTCATCCTTCCTCCCTTCCTTTCTTCCTTCCAGTCCATAAATATTTATCAAGTAGATTCTATGTATGTTCCAGGCTTCAAATTCAAGGCTTAGTGGTCATGGTGGCTCAGGCCTATAATCTCAGCACCTGAGAACATACAGAGAAATAAGCCATTGGATGGCCTGGTTAACATTCTTCCTTTCTAGTTTTTCCTATGCATATACTAACATATATCATATACATAATTTTTTTTAATGTACAATATGTTTTATTGTTCTTTTTGTTTTTGAGATGGAGTTTTGCTCTGTCGCCCAGACTGGAGTACAGTGGCGTGATCTCGCATACTGGGTTCAAGCAATTCTCCTGCCTCAGCCTCCTGAGTAGCTGGAATTACAGGCGTGCACCACCACACCCAGCTAATTTTTTGTATTTTCAGTAGAGACAGGGTTTCACCATGTTAGCCAGTATGGTGTCTATCTCCTGACCTCCTGATCCACCCACCTCAGACTTCCAAAGTGCTGGGATTACAGACGTGAGCCACGGCACCTGGGCTGTATTTTTAGTAGAGACGGGTTTCACTATGTTGGCCAGGCTGGTCTTGAACTCCTGACCTCAAGTGATCCACCCACCTAGGCCTCCCAAAGTGCTGGGATTACACGGGTGAGCCACTGTTCCCGGCCCATTCTGTATTTTACGCATATTGAATAAATTGCTAGAAGTGGATATTGCTAATTCTCTCCACAGAGGTTGTACTCATTTTCTTGTTTCTGTTTTTGTTTGTTTGTTGTTTTAAGACAGGCTCTTGCTCTGTCACCCAGGCTGCAGTGTGGTGGCTCAATCTTGGCATCACGGTCCACTGCAGCCTCAACCTCCTGGGTTCAAGCAATCCTGCCTCAGCCTCCCAAGCCGAGACTACAGGTGTGTGCCACCACACCTGGCTAATTTTTGTATTTTAGTAGAAATAGTGTCTCCCTGTGTTGCCCAGGCTGGTCTTGAACTCCTGGGCTCCCACTTTGGCCTCCCAAAGTGTTGGGATTATGGGCGTGAGCCACCACTCCTGGCCTGTACCATATTTTTTACTCAGTCTTTTATTAATAGGCATGTTTTTTAGTTTCATTTTTTTGCAATTATGAACCACCTAACTCTTTCTAGTAATCTGCTTTGCATCTCTTTCAAGCTAAATTTCTAAAAGTGAAACGGCTTTGTTAAAGAATATTAACTTTAGGCCAGGAGTGGTGGCTAATTCTTGTAATATCAACACTTTAGGAGACTGAGGTGGGAGGATTGCTGGAGGCCAGAAGTTCAAGACCAGGCTGGGCAAAATAGCAAGACCCCCAACTCTAAAAAAATAAAAAATAGCCAGGTGTGGTTGCATGCCTGTAGTTCCAGCTACTGGGGAGGCTGAGACAGAAGAATCACTTGAATCCAGGAGTTCAGGGTTACAGTGAGCTGTGATTGCACCACTGCACCCCCTCCTGGGTAACAGAGTAAGACTCCATCTCTAAAAAAAAAGAAGAAAAAGAAAAAAGAAGAAAGAGGATATTAACTTTAAAAAGACTCTTTTAGGTATAATTGAGAAATGAATTTTTTTTAAAAAGAAAAAATACTTGATACATATTGAATATTGGATATTATATATATATTTCTTATTATATATATATTTTATTGCGTTGTAGGTCCTGGGGTACATGTGAAGAACATGCAAGATTGTTGCATAGGTACATACATGGCAATGTGGTTTGCTGCCTTCCTCCCCATCACCTATATCTGGCGTTTAACCCCATGTTATCCCTTCCCAACTCCCCACCTGCTGCTGTCCATCCCCTCACAGACCCCAGTGTCTGATGCTCCCCTCCCTGTGTCCATGTGTTCTCATTGGATATTATATTAAAAAAAAACTTTTTGCTGTTTGAAAACAACAAACTTTTATTGATTAAAAAAAAAATCCCTCACATACTCATCAGCCATCACATCAGACTGACCTGATCTAATCTGTACATGTACCCAATCTGCCTCTCCTGCATTATTTTGAAGTAATTCATTTCATCTATAAAGATTTCAGAATTTAGGCAGGGCCTGGTGGCTCACGCCTGTAATTCCAGCACTTTGGGAGGCCAAGGCCAGTGGATCACTTGAGGCCAGGAGTTCGAGACCAGCATGGCCAACATGGTAAACTATTAAAAATACAAAAATTAGCTGGGTGTGGTGGCACATGCCTATAATCCCAGCTACTTGAGAGGCTGAGGCAGGAGAATCGCTTGCACCTGGGAGGTGGAGTTTGCAGTGAACCAGGAATGTACCACTGTACTGTAGCCTGAGTGACTGAATGAAACTGTCTCAAAAAAAAAAAAAAAAAAAAATGATGGATTTAGAGAGACATTGTCTTTGGATAAGAAATTTGCCATTCCAGCCAGATTTGGTGGCTCACGCCTGAAACCCCTCCACTTTGGGAGGCCAAGGCCGGTGGATCATGAGGTGAGAAGATCGAGACTACCCTGGCCAACATGGTGAAACCCCTTCTCTGCTAAAATGCAAAAAAAAAATTAGCTAGGCATGGTGGGGCTGTGCCTGTAATCCCAACTACTTGGGGAGGCTGAGGCAAGACAATTGCTTGAACCCGGGAGTTGGAGGTGGCACTGAGCCAAGATCGTGCCACTGTACTCCAGTCTGGGTGACACAGCAAGACTCCATCTCAAACAAAACAAAACAAAACAAGGCCGGGTGCAGTGGCTGGCTCACACCTGTAATCCTAGCACTTTGGGAAGCAAAGGCTGGTGGACCACAAGGTCAGGAGTTCGAGATCATCCTGGCCAACATGGTGAAACCCCGTCTCTACTAAAATGCAAAATAAAATTAGTCGGGCATGGTGGTACATGCCTGTAATCCCAGCTACTTGGGAGGCTGAGGCAGGGGAATTGCTTGAACTCAGGAGGTGGTGATTGCAGTAAGCCGAGGTCATACCACTGCACTCCAGGCTGGTGACAGAGTGAGACTCTGTCTCAAAAAAAAAAGAAAAAAGAAAGAAAAGAAATTTGCCATTCTTTCTCTCAGTTGTTTCAGATAGTGACAATGGAAAGTTACCCAGTGATGCTGCCTGGGAAACCTTCCACTGGGAGGATGCTTGGAGGCTTGGAGGGAAACGTTTAATTTTACTCTATGTATCCCCTCTGGAACCTGATTCTCATTTTGCAAACAGGAAAAAAACAATCACCCACTTAGATGACTCAGCCAGCCCCAGGCCTCCTCTGTCCATTGCAGAGTCCCCACAGACCCAAATGCTTTGCCTCAACCACACATTTTTAGTTATTTTTGATTCATTCCAAAGGCAAGCAGGAAAGTGCCGCCAGTCATTAATCATGCATGAATCTTTCCTCTGCTCCTCTTCCATGAACAAGACCCATGGTGATGGTTACCTCCCTCTTTCGATCTTGCCTTGTTGGTCACTGACAGCAGGTGGTAGGTGTCTCTCTCTATTTCACAGCAGAGGTCACCAAGACTCAGGGAGGGAAAGTGAATTGCTCAAGCCCTGTAAGTGGGAGAACCAGGTCTTGAACACAGCTCTGTGGGCTCTTAGTGGAAAGCCCACAGAGCAGGTTCGAGGCCTGGTTGTCACATTGCACTTAAAAATGAACACACTCTGGGGTCCTGCTCTCAGTAGCCATCTGGATGAGAAATGGTGGCTTGCCAGGCGCAGTGGCTCAATCCTGTAATCCTAGCACTTTGGGAGGCTGAGGCAGGCAGATCACCTGAGGTCAGGAGTTCGAGACCAGCCTGACCAACATGGTGAAACCCTGTCTCTATTAAAAGTACACAAGTTGGCTGGGTGCGGTGGCTCACGCCTGTAATCCCAGCACTTTGGGAGGCCGAGGTGGGTGGATCACGAGGTCAAGAGATTGAGACCATACTGGTCAACATGGTGAAACCTCGTTTCTACTAAAAATACAAAAAAATTAGCTGGGCGTGGTGGTGCACACCTGTAGTCCCAGCTACTTGGGAGGCTGAGGCAGGAGAATTGCTTGAACCCAGGAGGTGGAGGTTGCCTGAGCCGAGATCGCACCATTGCACTCCAGCCTGGGTAACAAGAGCAAAATTCCATCTCAAAAAAAAAAAAAAAAAGAAAAAAGAAATACACAAGTTAGCCAGGCGTGGTGGCAGTCACCTTTAGTCACAGCTACTTGGGAGGCTGAGGCAGGAGAATCGCTAGAACCCAAGAAGCAGAGTTTGTGGTGAGCTGAGATTATGCCACTGTACTCCAGCCTGGGCAACAGAGTGAGACTCTGTCTCAAAAGAAAAAAGAAAAAAAGAAAAGAAACGATTTACAGAATGCCCAGGAGGGACACTGACTGAGTACCGGATGCTCATGATGGCATTGGAGCCAGGCTTCTCCAGGCCGTCTCCTGAAAACCTCTCTTGCTCTTGGCAGGCTCCCAGTGTCCATGCTTAGTTGGATTCATCCCAGGGTTATCAGACACTAGGGGGTGGAGGACAGGTAACCTGCTGGCCAGGCCCCAGGTCCACAGCTGCCCTGCCTCCTCACTGAGGCAGCATCAATTGTTGCCAAGATGGCTATTTTGTTTTTGTTTTATTTTTTGAAACAGAGTCTTACTCTGTAGCCGAGGCCGGAGTGCAGTGGTGTGATTTTGGCTTACTGAAATCTCCACCTTCCAGGTCCTGGTTCCAGCAATTCTCCTGCCTCAGCCTCCCAAGTAGCTGAGATTACAGGAACATGTCACCATACCCAGCTAATTTTTGTATTTTTAGTAGAAATAGGGTTTCACCATGTTGGCCAGGCTGGTCTTGAACTCCTGACCTCATGATCCACCTGCTACGGCCCTCCCAGGTGTTGGGATTACAGGCGTGAGCCACTGCACTTGGCCTTAAATTTATTTTTAATTAATTAATTAATTATTATTTGTATTCTTTTGAGATGGAGTCTCACTGTGTCACCCAGGCTAGAGTGCAGTGGTGTGATCTCAGCTTACTGTGGCCTCCACCACCCCGTGTTCAAGTGATTCTCCTGCCTCAGCCTCCCAAGTAGCTAAGATTACATGTGCCACCACACCTGGCTAGGTTTTGTATTTTTTGTAGAGACAGGGTTTCACCTTGTTGGCTATGCTGGTCTTGAACTCCTGACCTCAGGTGATCCACCCGCCTCAGACTCCCAAAGTGCTAGGATTACAGGTGTTAGCCACCGCACCTGGCCTTTGTTGTTGTTGTTGTTGTCATTATTATTATTATTATGATGATGAGACAGTCTCACTCTGTCGCCCAGGCTGGAGTACAGTGGCACAGTCTGGATTCACTGCAACCTCTACCTTCCAGGTTCAAGCAATTCACCTGCCTCAGCCTCCTGAGTAGCTGGAACTACAGGAGTGTGCCACCATCCCTGGCTAATTTTTTGTGTTTTTAGTAGAGATGGGGTTTCACCATGTTGGCCAGGTTGGTCTTGACCTCCCAACCTCAAGCGATCTGCACATCTTGGCTTGCCAAAGTGCTGGGATTACAGGCGTGAGCCACTGTGCCTGGCCTGATTCATTTTTTTACAATCAGTAAACCAGAGAGAGGTCATAGCAGAGAGGACACACAATAAAATCCACCTCTGTGTCCCAACCTGGGGAATTCAAGAGGATTAAGGTCAGGTGGCAGGCAGCATGGAAAGTCGCCAGGGACACTTCAAAGTACAGGGAGCATCCAGGCAATGGAAACTTCTAGTGGGAAAGTCTCCTAGGGAATAGTGACTCCTGGCCTTCTTGGGGTGCTACCTGTAGATGGGAGGGTTGGCTTTCCATTATGGGACTGTATGGCTCAGTAGTAGGCTATTTGGAGACTCTGGAATGCTCTCACCTCACACAGAATGGATAGCCCTGTACATCCTTGCAAAGTCTATCCTCTGCATAAGTGGAGGCTGTGGCAGGAGTCTACTGACCTCATCAGGAAGCTGACCTACTAAGGGAGGTACTGAACACCAACATGCTATAGGGAATGTTGCCACTCTGAATGTTAAATGTGAGAAAATGAACAGAGACGGGATTTCTTTTCTTTTCTTTTTGAGATGGAGCTTCACTCTTGTTGCCCATGCTGGAGTGCAGTGGCGCAATCTCAGCTCACTGTAACCTCTGCCTCCTGCGTTCAAGCCATTCTCTTGCCTCAGCCTCCTGAGTAGCTGGGATTACAGGTGTGTGCCACCACGCCTGGATAATTTTGTATTTTTAGTAGAGACGAGGTTTTAGTATGGTCAGGCTGGTCTTGAACTCCTGACCTCAGGTGATCCGCCTACCTCTGCCTCCCAAAGTGGTGGGATTACAGGTGTGAGCCACCGCACCCCACCTCCCACTCTTTTTTCTGCCCGTCTATTTCTTTCTTTTTTTTTTTTTTTTTGAATTTTTTAGAGATGGGGTTTCACCATGTTGGTCAGGCTGGTCTTGAACTCCTGACCTCAGGTGATCCACCTGCCTCAACCTCCCAAAGTGCTAGGATTACAGGCTTGAGCCACCACGCGTGGACTTCTGCCCATCTATTTCATCACCACCTTGGCCTCTCTGTTGTTGTCTCACTTGGTAGGGGGTCGAGGGAGGAAGCAATCCCCTCTTAACTATCTGCAGCATCCCTTCTGTTCCCAAGGCAGTCTCTTCTCATAAAACAGGCAGGAATGGACTTTTTTTTTTTTTTTTTTGAGACAGAGTCTGTCTCTGTCACCCAGGCTGGAGTGCAGTGGCATGGTCATATCTCACTGCAGTCTCAAATTCCTAGGCTCAAGCAGTCTGCCTGCCTCAGCCTCTTGAGTGGCTGAGACTACAGGTATTGCCACCATGCCTGGCTAATTTTTAAAAATTTCTTTTTTAGTAGAGATGAGGTCTACACTATGTTGCCTGGCTGGTCTTGAACTCCTGGGCCATCTGATCCTTCTGCCTCAGGCTCCCAAAGTGCCGGGATTACAAGTGTGAGCCACCATGTCTGGCCCTGTTGCCTTATTCTTGCCATTGGACCTTGGGCAAGCTCTGTAACGCCTCAGCATCAGCCTACTCATCTGTGGAATGGGAGTAGTAGGAATGATTGCACCTGCCTTACCGGACTGATGAGAAGGTTAGCTGAGAATCATTGCAAAACACAGCACAGCACCCAGCATCTCCGAAGAGCCCGGTGGATGCAAGCTTCCATTAATTAGGTCAGCATTTGTTTTGTACTGAAGCTAGAGACACAAGGCCTATAAAAAATGAATCCTCTGTGAAGATGGTGAAAGTGTTAGAAAAATCACATGTCCAAAGCAGACTTTTCCATTAACTACTAAAATAATGAAAAAAGCAGTTTGCCTAGCATTTCGGCCTGTTGAAACTTGGAAGAGACATCTATTTTGAAAGCTTGAGTTTGCATATCATTAGATTCACAATGAAAACACATTAAATGAAAAAGACTTGCAAGTAGGCTCACATTTACATTAAAATCATGTCATCTGCACCATCGACATAATCTTAAACATAGAAATAAAGGAATTCATTTTAATCATAGCTCCAAATTGATGCTCTCCATATCTGAAAACCTCTTAATCAGGAAATTTCCAAAAAGATACTTAAAATGCATGGTAACACTTCTCAGTGCAATTTCAAAATGTAATGTGTGCAAATTATTCATATATTCATAATTTTATTATCACACATCAGATTTGGGGAATCAAGTGTAGGGCAAAGGGAATATCTATTAGCTGCTTAAAAAAAAGAAAAGAAAAGAAAAAGACCAATAAGTGAAAATAATTTAAATATCGTAACTGCCTTCCTATGGACTCAGAGCACTCCCTAAAGCTCTCACTACATAATAAAGTTGGCAGTTCTCAGCTATTGGAAAGGCTAAATTGGTGGGAACTTTGCTTTTTTAAAAAAGTTTTCTTTTGGCCAGGCACAGTGGCTTACGCCTGTGATCCTAGAGCTTTGGGAGACTAAGGCGGGTGGATCATGAGGTCAGGAGTTCCAGACCAGCATGGCCAACATGGTAAAACCCCGTCTCTACTAATGACACAAAAAATTAGGCAGATGTGGTGGCAGGCACCTGTAATCCCAGCTACTCGGGAGGCTGAGGCAGGAGAATCGCTTGAACCTTGGGAGGTGGAGGTTGCAGTGAGCTGAGACCACATCACAGCACTCCAGCATGGGCGACAGAGCGATACTGTCTCAAAAAAAAGCTTTCTTTCACAGAGTCAGGCTCTCTGTAGAACTGAACCAAACTGTGATGTGGCCAGCTGTTTTTTCTGAAACTGCTTTTGTTTGATTTGGAAAGTTTTAAAAATAGGTCCAGCGAGGAAGGGAATAAATGACTGAAAACGGAAATACGAACAGGCCTTGATGTTACAGCCAGCCCAGGAGAGCTCTCAGCAAAGTGACTATGCTGGTCGTTATTATTTACTAAAATTAGAAATTCTCCTGAAGGTTAATAGGAGAAGCAAAGAGGCTTTTGGCCAAAGTGCCACAGGCTGGGAGGGTAGAATTGAGGCCTCAGGCACTGCTGTGGTTTGAATGTATCCCCCAAAGTTCACTTGTTGGAAATTCAATCCTCAGTGCAACTGCGTTGAGAGGTGAGACCTTTTTAGGAGGTGATTAGGTCATGAAGGCTCGGAGCTCATGAATGGATTCATGCCCGGATCCTTCTAAAAGAATGAGTTCTGGGTCGGGTGCAGTGGCTCACACCTGTAATCCCAGCACTTTGGGAGGCCAAGTCAGGTGAATCATTTGAGGTCAGGAGTTCAAAACCAGCCTGGGCAACGTGGCAAAATCCTATCTCTACTAAAAATACAAAATTAGTCGTGTGTGGTGGTGCATGGCTGTAATCCCAGCTACTTGAGAGGCGAAGGCACAAAAACTGCTTGAAGCTGGGATGCAGAGGCAACCGTGAGCCGAGATTGTGCCACTGCATTCCAGCCTGGGCAACAGAGCGAGACTCCATCTCAAAAAACATACATATACATAACATATTCCCATAAAGACTTCGACCTGACTGTTCACAGCGGCATTATTCATAACAGCTAGAAAGTGAAGGCTGGGTGCAGTGGTTCACGCCTGTAATCCCAGCACTTTGAGAAGCCGAGTTGGGTGGATCACAAGGTCAGGAGTTTGAGACCAGCCTGACCAACATGGTGAAACCTCATCTCTACTAAAAATACAAAAATTAGCTAGGCATGGTGACACACGTCTGTAATCCCAGCTACTCAGGAGGCTGAGGCAGGTGAATTGCTTGAACCCGGGAGGTGGAGGTCGCAGTGAGCCAAGATCAAGCCACTGTACTCTAGCCTGGGCGACAGAGTGAGACTCCATCTCAAAAAAAAAAAAAAAAAAAACAGTGAAAATAACCCAAATGTTTATGAACTTATGATGAACTGATAAATACATGAACAAAATTTGGCATACGCAGAGAACAGATTACAATTTTTTGGCCATACGAGGGATTAAAGTACTGATTCATGCTATGTTATGGATGAACCTTGAAATCATTATGTGAAGTAAAGGGCCACCTGCTGTACGATTCCATTTATATAAAATGTCCAGAATAGGCAAATCCACAGAGACAGAAAGTAGATTAGTGGTTGTGAGGGGCTGGAGGAGGGAAATGGCGAATGACTGCTAGTGGGGACAGGTTTATTTTGGGGGTAATGGAAATGTGGAATTAGGTAACTATGATTGATACATGAGTCTATGGATATGCTAAAACCCACCGAACTATACACTTTATTTCTTTCTTTATTATTTTTTATTTTTGACACAGGGTCTGGCTGTAATTGCCCAGGCTGGAGTGCAGTGGTGCAATCTTTGCTCAATGCTGCCTCCGCCTCCTGGGCTCAAACAATCCTCCCACCTCAGGCTCCCCTGAGTAGCTGGGACTACAGGTGTGTGTCAACATGCTCAGCTAATTTTTGTATTTTTCTTGGTAGAGATGTGGTTTTGTCATGTTACCCAGGCTGGTCTCAAACTCCTGGGCTCGAGCGGTCTGCCCGCCTCGGCCTCCCAAAGTGCTGAGATGACAAGTACCAGCCACCCCGCCCAGCCATACACTTTAAAAGAGTGATCTTGCTGGCTGTGGTGGCTCATGCCTATCATCTCAATTCTTTGGGAGGCTGAGGCGGGAGGGTCCCTTGAGCTCAGGAGTTTGAGACCAGCCTGGGCAACAGTGGGAGATCTCATCTATACAAAACAATTAAAATATTAACCAGGTGTGGTGGCGTGTGCCTTTGGTCCCAGCTACTCAGGAGGCTGAAGGGGGAGTGTTGCTGGAGCCCAGGAGGTGGAGGTGGTAGTGAACTAGGACTGTGCCACTACACTCTAGCCTGGGCAACAGAGTGAGACCTGTCTCAAAACCAAAAACAAAACAGTTATCTTCATGATATGTGAATTATTTCTCAAAGCTGCTCTTAAAGTAAAATAAAAATGAGCTGGGCGTGGTGACTCTTACCGGTAATCCCAGCACTTTGGGAGGCCAAGGTGGGCGGATCATCTGAGGTCAGGGGTTCGAGACCAACCTGGCCAACATGGTGAAACCCTGTCTCTACTAAAAATACAAAAATTAGCTGGGCATGGTGGCACATGCCTGTAATCCCAGCTACTCAGGAGGCTGAGGCAGGAGAATCACTTGAACCCAGGAGGCAGAGCTTGCAGTGAGCTGAGATCATACCACTGCACTCCAGCCTGGGCAAGAGAGTGGGACTCTGTCTCAAAAAAAAAAAAAAAAAAAAATTTCTGCTATGGGTGTAAATATGTTTAATTTTATAAGAAATTACCAAACTATTTTCTAGATTGGTTGAATAATTCTGTGTTTTCACCAACAATACAGGATAGTTCTGTTTATTTTGCATCTCCACCAGTGCTAGATATGGCCAATGTTTTTTATCTGAGCCGTTCTAATAGGTTCTTAATAGCTCACTGTGGTTTTAATTTGCATTTCCCTAATGGATAATGATATTGAGTATCTTTTCATGCACTGTTGGAAATACATGTTGGAAATAGATGCTTGGGGCCACAAAGAAAAATCAGCAGTAAGACAAAGGACCTTTCAGCAATGCAATTTTTACTTTCTGGGCTGCAGGAAGGGGACTCCCTCTAGCCATCTTGCCACGAGAGTACAATGAACAAAGGAACACACATGAATTTATTCCTTACACATTTGAAGTCGTCCTTACTGCTGCTTTTGATCTCTGTTGGTTGGAGCCAGACCTCACAATTTAAACTAAAACCCGATTGCCTAACAACTTAAATTTTTCTAAACAGGTAAAAGCAATGGAGGGCTGGGACATGCCTGTGAGCATGTCCAGCATAGATATCTTGGTTAAAGTACAAGGACTTAGAATGTACGACGTGCCTGTAAACATGGCAAGTCTAACAGCTACATAGGAGAGGGCTTAATGAAGTTATTAGCACACTTATTCTTTAAGAAAGGAAACTTTAAAAAAGAACTT
The DNA here is from genome assembly GCF_049354715.1 of Callithrix jacchus. Lineage (NCBI taxonomy): Eukaryota > Metazoa > Chordata > Mammalia > Primates > Cebidae > Callithrix > Callithrix jacchus. The sequence goes on along the minus strand of NC_133513.1, from coordinate 17,122,274 downwards.
TTCTACTTCCTACATGCACTTACTTGTCACTTAAGTGAAGCGCTTTTTCAACTCTTTGCCCATTTTAAAATTGGGTTATATGTTTTATTCACTTGTTTTTTCCAAGATGAAATCTTGCTCTGTTACCCAGGCTGGAGTGCAGTGGTGCCATCTTGGCTCACTGCAACCTCCACCTCCCGGGTTCAAGCGATTCTCCTGCCTCAGCCTCCCGAGTAGCTGGAACTACATGTGTGTGCACCCTGCTCAGCTAATTTTTTTATTTTTAGTAGGGATGGGGTTTCACCATGTTGGCCAGGCTGGTCTCGAACTGCTGACCTTGTGATCTGCCTGCCTTGGCCTCTGAAAGTCCTGGGATTACAGGCATGAGCCACTGCACGCAGCCGGATTCCATGTTTTATTACACATTACATTTATTACTATTGAATTTTAAATGTTGCTTATATGTTGTGGATATAAATTCTTTGTCAGATATACGATAGCAAATATTTTATCCTAGTCTGTAGCTCATCTTCTCATTCTCTCCGGTTTTTTTTTTTTTTTTTGAGACAGTCTCATTCTGTTGCCCAAGCTGGAGTGCAGTGGGTCAGTCTCGGCTTACGGCAACCTCTGCCTCCCAGGTTCAAGTGATTCTCCTGCCTCAGACTCCCAAGTAGCTGGGATTACAGGCATGCACTGCCAGGCCCAGCTAATTTTTTTTGTATTTTAGTAGAGGCCAGTTTCACCGTGTTGCCCAGGCTGGTCCTGAACTCCTTGGCCTCCCAAAGTGCTGAGATTACACACCTTGGCCTCCCAAAGCAATCCACACACCTTGGCCTCCCAAAGTGCTGAGATTACAGGTGTGATCCTCTGTGCCCAGCCATGTGTTTTATCTCTTAATCTTTTCTTTTTTTTTTGAGACGGAGTTTCGCTCTTGTTACCCAGACTGGAGTGCAATGGCACGATCTTGGCTCACCGCAACCTCCGCCTTCTGGGTTCAAGCAATTCTCCTGCCTCAGCCTCCAGAGTAGCTGGGACTACAGGCGTGCACCACCATGCCCAGCTAATTTTTGTATTTTTAGTAGAGATGGGGTTTCACCGTGTTGACCAGGATGGTCTCGATCTCTTAACCTCATGATCCACCTGCCTCGGCCTCCCAAAGCGCTGGGATTATAGGTGTGATCCACCACGCCCGGCCTTTTTTTTTTTTTTTTTTTTTTTTTTTTAGAGACAGGGACTTGCTTTGTTGCTGAGGCTGGAGTGCAGTGGTGCAATCATGGTTTACCACAGCCTCAAACTCCTGGGCTCAAGTGATCCTCCTGCCTCAGCCTTCTGAATAAGTTGGACTACAGGCGTGTGCCACCATACCCAGTTAATTTAAAACAATTTTATTTTGTAGAAATGGAATCTTGCTCTGTTTCCCAGACTGGTCTCAAATTTGTGAGCTCAGTGATCCTATTGCCTCGGCCTTCTAAAGTGCTGAGATTACAGGTGTGAGTCTCTGTACCTAGCCATCTCTTCACTCAGTCACTATCTCTCTCTTTTAAATAGTAGAGACAAGGTCTCACTGTATTACCCAGGCTGGTCTCAAACTCCTGGGCTCAAGTGAGTCTCCTGTCTTGACCTCCCAAAGTATTGGGATTACACTCAAGTGAGCCTCACATCTTGGCCTCCCAAAGTATTGGGATTGCACTCAAGTGAGCCTCCCGTCTTGGCCTTCCAAAGTATTGGGATTACAGGCATGAGCTACTGCACCCAGACTTTTCACTCTCTTAATGTGTCTTTTGCAAAGCAAAAGTTTTTTGTTTTGTTTTGTTTGAGATGGAGGCTTGCTGTGTTGCCCAGGCTGGAGTGCAATGGCTCAATCTCAGCTCACTGCAACCTCTGCCACCCATGTTCAAGCGATTCTCCTGCCTCAGCCTCCCAAGAAGCTGGGATTACAGGTGCCTGCCACTGCACCTGGTTAATTTTTGTAGTTTTAGTAGAGACGGGTTTCACCATCTTGGCCAGGCTGGTGTTGAACTCCTGACCTCTTGATCCATCTGCCTCAGCCTCCCAAAGTTCTGGGATTACAGGTGTGAGCCACAGTGCCCAGCTGCAAAGCAAAAGTTTTTAATTTAATCAGACCCAATTTATTGATTTTATCATCTAAGAACTCTTTACTTATCCCAAGTTCCTAAGATTTTGTCTTTGGGAAACTTTTCTTTTTCTAACAGTTTCACAGTTTTACATTTAAGCCTCGGAGGCATTTTAAGTTGGTTTTTGTTTGAGGTGTCAGGTTTTGGCAGAGGTACATTTCCTTTATTTCCAGTGTTTTTATTCCAACTTGTTAAAAAACTCTCCTTCCTCCACTCAACTTTTTACACTTTTATCAGAAGTGAATTGGCCGCGTTTTCATGGGTCTGTTTGGGGCTCTCTATTCCTTTCCCTTACTATGTATGTCTGTTTCTTCACTACCCACATTGGCTTAATTATTGTAGTGTTATAGTGAGCCTTAAATTGGATAGCACAGTTCTTCCAACTTCATTCTTTTTCAAAATCGTTTTTGCTCTTCTACTTCCTTTGCCTTTCCATGTACATTTTAGAATCAACTTGTTTGTTTCTACAAGAAATCCTACCAGGGCTGGGCACAGTGGCTCATGCCTGAAATCTCAGCGATTTGGGAGGCCGAGGCAGGAGGACTGCTTGAGCCCAGGAGTTTGAGACCAGCCTGGGCAACATAGTGAGATACTTTCTTACAAAAAAAAAAAACAAAGTTATTTGCTCAAACCTGAGAGGCAGAGGTTACAGTAAGCCAAGATTGAGCCACTGCACTCCAGCCTGGGCAACTGAGCGAAGTTCTGTCTAAAAAATAAAATATTTAGTTAAAACAAAAGAAATCCTACTGGGATTTTTTTTTTTTTTTGAGGCAGAGTTTCACTGTTGTCACTGGGCTGGAATATGGTGCTGTGATCTCAGCTCACTGCCACCTCTGCCTCCAAAGTTCAAGCGGCCAATTTTTATATTTTTCTTGTAGAGGCAGGGTTTCACCATGTTACCAGGCTGCTCTCAAACTACTGGGCTCACGTGATCCTCCTGCCTGGGCCTCTCAAAGTGCTGGGACTATAGGTGTAAGCCACTGTGCCCAGTGTATTGCAACTATTTTGTTTACTTCTCTGCTTCCAGAGACTTGTACAGTATCTGACAAATAGGTGGCACTTAATAGAAATTTGAAGACTGAATGGATTAAAAAAATTTTTTTAAATTTTTTTTAGATGGGGTCCTGCTCTGGCCAGGCTGGAGTGCAGTGGTGCAATCTCAGCTCACTGCAACCTCTACCTCCTGGGTTCAAGTGATTCTCCTGCCTCAGCCTCCTGAGTAGCTGGGACTACAGGCAACCCCCACCATGCCCGGCTAATTTTTGTATTTTTAGTAGTGACGGAGTTTCAGCATGTTGGCCAGGATGGTCATGACTTCCTGTCCTCAAGTGATTCACCCAACCACGATCTCCCAAAGTGCTGGGATTACAGATATGAGCCACTGTGCTCGGCCTCTACAAAAAAATTTAAATAAAAATAAAGGTGTTGTGCAGCCATGAAAATCTATCACTCACCTCTCCCACAGTACAGAGCAGAATTGCAAGGCCCCAGCGGCTGCCTGTAGTTCATCCTCACAAGGATTGATATCTACTTTGGGTTTGTCTGGATAGGGTTTGGCCTTTTCTACTCACAGATTCTCATAGATTCTCCAGCCAGTATTGGAGGTTTACGGATGTCTGAGCTCTAGGCATGACTTCCCATACAATATAGCATATGACCAGAGAGGATCTGCTTCACAGTGAAGGCGGAATGGGAGTGTGCCCATGACCACTGCATGTTATCCTCTATGCTATCTAGAAGCAGCTGGTTGCAGAAAGCTCTGGAACAGGCACCTACAGGCATAGATGAAACATCAGTTTATATGCGCCACTCTGAAAGGATGGGCTGCCACTCAGGATGCAGCATATGTGTTAAACCAGAGAGCTCTCTATGGTGCTGTGTCCCCAGCAGGAAGACTACATGGGTCCAGGAACCAAGGAGGAGAAGCAAGAGTGATCCTACTCACTGTCTGATATGGCTTGGCTCTGTGGTCCCAACCTAACCTCATCTTGAATTGTAATCCTCATGTTTCCAGGGAGGTACCTGTTGGAAGGTGATTGGATCATGCTGTTCTCGTGATAGTGAGGGAATTCTCACGAGATCTGATGTTTAAAAAGTGGCCATTTCCCCTTCACTCTCTCTCCTCTTTTTCTCCTGGCACCTTGTGAAGAAGGTGGTTCTCCTTCTGCAGGGATTGTAAGTTTCCTGAGGCTTTCTCAGCCATGTGGAACTGTGAGTCAGTTAAACCTCTTTCCTTTATAAATGACCCAGTCTCAGGCAGCTGTTTATAGCAGTGTGAAAATGGACTAATATACCATCTTAGCAACGACCCCTCAGGGGATTTTCTATTTCCCCTGCTTGCTGCCAGCCATTCTGGTAAGACAGAGGGCTCCCCAGATGGGTGTCTATGCCTTGAGAACTGCCCTTCAGACTGAGCACACCTTACACAGCATGCACTGCTGTCTTTTTGGCTTTTTTGAGACAGGGCCTTGCTCTGTTGCCCAGGCTGGAGTGCAGTGGTGCAATCTTGGCTTACTGCAACCTCTGCTTCCCAGGTTCAAGCAATTTTCCTGCTTGGGACTCTCGAGTAGTTGGGATTACAGGCACACACCACCACACCTGGCTAATTTTTGTATTTTTAGTGGAGATGTGGTTTTGCCATGTTGGCCAGGCTGGTCTTGAACTCCTGACCTCAGGTGATCTGCCCGCCTTGGTCTCCCAAAGCACTTGGATTACAGGTGTGAGCCACTGTGCCCAGCTCGTACTTTATTTATTATATTAACCTTCGTTTGCTTCATTAGACTGCAAACGCCATTATAGGGCAGGAACCACATCTCAGATGAACTCACTGTGGTACCTTGGTGCTTGGCCTAGAATCTAATATAGCAGGCACTTGATCAATAATCACTGAATGGAAGGATTTTTCTCTGCCTCTCAAATCATCTAATGATGCACATGCTGCTCTCATCTTGTGGCGATTGGTGTTTAAAGTGGAGACAAGGACCAGACTTGGTGGCTCACACCTATAATCCCAGCATTCTTGGAGGCCGAGGCAACAGGATCGTTTGAAGCCAGTTTGAGACCAGCCTGGGCAATGTAGTGAGATCTCATCTTTACAAAATAAAGAAATTAGCCAGGGGTGGTGGTGTATGCCTGTATTCTTAGCTACCTGGGAAGCTGAGGTGGGAGGATTGCTTGAGCCCAGGAGTTTGATGTTGCAGTGAGCTATGATTGTGTTACTGTACTCCACCCTAATGACAAAGTGAGACTCTGACTTTCCAAAAAAAAATATATATACATTGATAAAAAAGTCCAGGCCAGGCATGGTGGGTCACAGCTGCAATCTCAGCACTTTGGGAGGCTGAAGTGGGTGGATCACTCGAGGTCCTCTACTAAAAATACAAAAAAATTAGCTGGATGAGGTCTCATGTACCTGTAATCCCAGCTACTCGGGAGGCTGAGATAGGATGATTGCTTGATCCCAGGAGGTGGAGGTGGCAGTGAGCCTAGATCATGCCACTGCACTCCAGCCTGGGCAACAGAATGAGACTCAGTCTCAAAAAAAAAGAAAAAGTCTCACAGGGAGAAGTCAGTGTTTAAATAATCAAACAAACAAATAACAATTAAAAGAAAAAGAGGCGGGGTACGGTGGCTTATGCCTGTAATCCCAGCACTTCCGGAGGCCGAGGTGGGTGGATCACAGGTCAAGAGATTGAGAACATCCTGGACAACGTGGTGAAACTCTGTCTCTACTAAAAATACAAAAAAAAATTAGCTGGGCAGGGTGGCGCATACCTGTAGTGCCAGTTACTCGGGAGGCTGAGGCAGGAGAATTGCTTGAACCCAGGAGGTGGAGGTTGCAGTGAGCTGAGATTTTGCCACTGTGCTAGTGATAGAGCAAGACTCCATCTCAAAAATAAACAAATAAATAAATAAATAAAATAAGCAAATAAAAGCTTATAGCAGCTTTACTCATAATTTCCAAAACTTGGAAGCAACTAAGATGTTCATCAGTAGGTGAATCGATAAATAAACTGTGGCACATCTAGATTATAGAATATTACTCAGGGCTAAACAGAAATAAGCTGTCAATGCATGAAAAGATATGGAAGAAACTTAAATGCATATTGCTGAATGAAAGCAATCCACCTACAAAGGCAACATACTGTATGATTCCAATGATATGACATTCTGGAAAACGCAAAACTACGGAGACAGTAAAAAGATAGTCATTGCCAGGGATTAGGTGGGGAGGGATGAGGAGAAAGGGCTCAGAAGAGTTTTAGGGCAGTAAAACTACTCTGTATAATTCTATGATGGTGGATACATGTCACCACGAGTGAACCCTAATGTTGGCTACAGGCTTCAATGACAATGATTTGTCAATGTGGGTTTGCTGATCATAACAAATGCACCATCCTGCTGGGGGATGTTGACTGTTGGAGATGCTGTGCATGTGTACAGGCATGAGGCATATGGGACATCTCTGTACCTTCTTCTCAGTTTTGCTGTGAATCTAAAACTGCTTGGAAAAAATAAAGTCAGGCTGAGCGTGGTGGCTCATGCCTGTTATCCCAGGATTTGGGAGGCCCGGACAGGAGGATCTCATGAGCCCAGGAGTTTGAGACCAGCTGTGGGCAACATAGTGAAACCTCATCTCTACAGAAAAATTAAAAATTAGGCTGGGTGTGGTAGCGCATGCCTGTAATCCCAGCACTTTGGGAGGCTGAGGCGGGTGAATCACATAAGGTCAGGAGTTTGAGACCAGCCTAGCCAACATGATGAAACCCTGTCTCTGTTAAAAATACAAAAAATTGGCCAGGCCTAGTGGCTCACAACTGTAATCCCAGCACTCTGGGAGGCTGAAGCAGGCACATCACAAGGTTAAGAAATTGAGACCATCCTGGCCAACATGGTGAAACTCTGTCTCTACTAAAAATACAAAAATTAGCTGGGTGTGATGGCACACACCTGTAGTCCCAGCTACTGGGGAGGCTTAGGCGGGAGAACCACTTGAACCTGGGAGGTGGAGGTTGCAGTGACTCGAGATTGTGCCACTGCACTCCAGCCTGGCAACAGAGGGAGACTCCATCTCAAAAAAAAAAAAAAAAAAAAAAAAGAAGGCACAGTGCACAGTGCACAGTGGCTCATGCCCCTATAATCCCAGCACTTTGGGAGGCTGAGGCAGGTGGATCATGGATCATCTGAAGTCAGGAGCTCGAGATCAGCCTGGCCAACATGGTGAAACCCTGTGTCTACTAAAAATACAAAAATTAGCTGGGCGTAGTGGCAGACACCTGTGGTCCCAGATACTAGGGAGGCTGAGGCAGAAGAATCGCTCATACTCAGGAGATGCGGGTTGCAGTGGGCCGAGATTGCATCACTGCACTCCACCCTGGGTGACAGAGCAAGATGCAGTCTCAAAAAAAAAAAAAAAAAAAAAACATAAAACTAGCTGGGTGTGGTGGTGGGCACCTGAAATCCCTGCTACTCAGGAGGCTGAGGCAGAAGAATTACTTGAACCCAAGATGCAGAGTTTGCAGTGAGCTGCGATTGCACTAATGCACTGCAGCCTGGGCAAATGAGTGAAACTTCATCTCACAAAAAGAAAAATAAATGGAAAATTAGCTGGGTATGGTGGCTCACACCCGTGGTCCCATCTTCTCAGGAGGCTTGAGCCTAGGTGGTGGAGGCTGCAGGTAGCCTAATGGCACCACTGCACTCCAGCCTGGACAGCAGTGAGACCCTAGGGATCTACAAAAAAGGTCTAAAAAAAAAATTTAAAAACAATTTCTTTTTAATGTTCTTGAAGACATGTAGGTCCTTACTGGGGAAAAAAAAGAAGAAGAAAGAAAAATAGTCTTAAAAAAAAAAAGAAAAATTAAACTTCCCCAACACCATGAGCCTTCCCAGTTGCAAACAGTCAAGACACCCTGGAAATCAGAGTGAAGCCACTTTGAAAAACTCTAAAGAGCCTGCAGAATGTCACACTTCTAAGACTGTAGAGGGAGAGCCTTCAGAGGAGCTCATCTTCAAAGGGAATCTTCGTGGAAAACTAGCAGAGAGCCTCGAGAATTGGCCCCATATCAAATTAGCCTTTTCATGTCGGTAAGTAAACAAGGCTCCTGAGGAACCTGCAAAGATCTAAGTCTGAGGGAGAGGAAGGGAGGAAGAAGGTCTTTGCAATCACTCTGCCTTTGCAGGACTCGCTCAGCAGGGCTCCTGGCTCCCTCCTTCCTCAGACCCCAGCTTCAAGCTGTTTCATCTTCTCTGGTTCCCCTAAGCACAAAGCTCACTTCCTTCAGGCTGTTTCACGTGGAAGAAACTAACCTGTGTGCAGTTTGTGTATACACCAGAGGACCAGTATTTCTAGTGTGCTGTCTGCTGTTCCTTTGCGTTCTTGTTAGTTTTGCGTCCTTTTTTATTTATTTTTGAGACAGAGTTTCACATTTGTTTCCCAGGCTGGAGTGCAATGGCGTGATGTTGGCCTACTGCAATCTCTGCCGCCTGGGTTCAAGTGATTCTCCTGCCTCAGTCTCCTCAGTAGCTGAGATTACAGGCATGTGCCACAACACCTGGCTGATTTTGTATTTTTAGTAGAGACAGGGTTTCTCTACGTTGGCTAGGTTGGTCTCGAACTCCCAAACTCAAGTGATTGCCCAACTCGGCCTCCCGAAGGGCTGGGATTACAGGCATTAGCCACGGAGCCTGGCCAGTTTTGTGTTCGTTTGAGGCTTCTTTCATTTTGAATTGCATGCACTAGAAAGGGCTTGCTCATTCAAACAGAGATACAGTCATCATAAAGAAGTTTTTGCCAGGTGGGGTGGTCATGCCTGTAATCCCAGTGCTTTGTTAGGCAGAGGCAGGTGGATCACCGGAGGTCAGGAGTTCGAGACCAGCCTGACAAATATGATGAAACCCCTTCTCTACTAAAAACACAAAAACTAGGTGGGCATGTTAGTGTGCGCCTATAATCCCAGCTACTTGGGAGGCTGAGGCAGGAGAATCGCTTGAACTTGGGAGGCAGAATTTGCAGTGAGCTGAGATTGTGCCACTGTACTCCAGCCTGGGTGACAGAGTGAGACTGCATCTCGAAAAAATTAATTAATTTTTTTTAAAAAAAGTTTTTAGTGAAAGTAAAGAGAGTATTGCAGAGGAATTAATGCAATGGCTTTGGACTCTATCGGTCAAGATAAATGAGGTTTTGCTGCAGTAACAAACAACACCCACATCTTAGCGGTTTATTTCTCATTCACAAAAAAACATGTCTGTCTTAGTCTGCTTGAGCTGCTATAATGAAATACTGGCTGGATGTGGCAGCTCACGCCTGTAATTCTAGCACTTGGAGAGGCTGAGGCAAGAGGACCTCTTGAGTCCAGGAGTTTCGAGACCAGCCTGGGCAACAGAGGGAGACCCTGTCTCTATTAAAAAAAAAAAAAAGAAGGCTAGGCGTGGTTGTTCATGTCTGTAATCTCAGCAATTTGGGAGGCTGAGGCGGGGGGGTGAATCACAAGATCAGGAGTTCGAGACCACCCTGACTAACAAGGCGAAATCCCATCTCTACTAAAAATACACATAAAAATTTAGCTGGGCGTGGTGGCACATGCCTGTAATCCCAGCTACTTGAGAAGCTGAGGCAGGAGAATTGCTTGAAGCTGGGAGGCAGAGATTGCGGTGAGCTGAGATCGAGCCACTGCACTCCAACCTGGGTGACAGAGCAAGGCTCCATCTCAAAAAAAAAAAAAAAAAAAAAAAAGAAAGAAAAGAAAAGGTCTGGTGCCGTGACTCTCACCTATAATCCCAGCACTTTGGGAGGCAGAGGTGGGCAGATCACTTGAGATCAGGAGTTTGACACCTGCCTGGCCAATGTGACGAAACCCCATCTCTACTAAAAATACAAAAATTAGCTGGGTATGGTGTGGATCTGTAGTCCCAGCTACGTGGGAAGCTGAGGCAGGAGAGTTGCTTGAACCCGGGAGGTGGAGGTTGCAGTGAGTTGAGATTGAGCCACTGCACTCTAGCCTGGGCAACAGAGCAAAACTCCATAAAAACAAACAAACAAACAAACAAAAACATCTGCTCACTGCAACCTCTGCCTCCTGGGTTCAAGCGAATCTCCTGCCTCAGCCTCCTGAGTAGCTGAGATTATAGGTGCATGCCACCATGCTGGCTAATTTTTGTATTTTTTTTTTGAGGAGACAGAGTTTCACTATGTTGGACAGGCTGGTCTTGAACTCCTGTTCTCCAGCCTGCCTCAGCCTCCCAAAATGCTGGAATTACAGACCTGAGCCACCATACCTGGCTCTTAAACCAGTAGACTTTGAACAAAGGACATTGCCCTCCATATTGTGGTGGGCCTCATCCCATCAGTTGAAGGACTTAAGAGCAAAGACCAAGATTTCCTAAAGAAGAAGGAATTTAGCCTCAAGACAGAAACACAGACACCCTCTCTGAGTTTCCAGCCTGCCTGGACTGCCCCGTGGATTTCAAACTCAGGACTGCAACATCCACTCTTACCTGGATATTCAGCCTTCGAGCCTGCCCTATGGATTTTGGATTTGCCAGCTCCTACAATTGCATGAAGCAATTCCTTAAAGTAAATCTCTGTCCTTATCTCTATATTCCTGTTGGTTTTGTTTCTCTGGAGACTTCTACTGATTCTGAGATATCCCCCAATTACAGAATCCCCCCATATCCCACCAACGTCAGCTAAGCCCTGTTTTTGCAAACCCTCCCAAATAACTTTGACATAAATCCAAATCCTATAATGAGAACTTTCTAACATTCTCTTTACTGAGTCACTCAGGACTGAATACTTAACTTGTTGGGCCCAGTACAAAATGAAAATGCTGTCTGGGTGCGGTAGCACACGCCCGTAATTCCAACACTTTGGGAGGCCAAGGCGGGCAGATCACCTAAGGTCAGGAGTTCAAGACCAGCCTGACCAACATGGCGAAACCCCATCTCTACTAAAAATAAAAAATTAAGCTGGTGATGGTGGTGGGCGCCTGTAATCCCAGCTACTCAGGAAGGCTGAGGCAAAAGAAGTGCTTGACCCAGGAGGTGGAGGTTGCAGTGAGCTGAGATTGCGCCAGTACACTCCAACCTGGGTGACAGAGCCAGACTCTGTTTAAAAAAAAAATTCCTAGGCCAGGCATGGTAGCTCACACATATAATCCTAGCACTTTGGGAGGCCAAGGTGGGCAGATGGCTTGAATCTAGGAGTTTGAGACCAGCCTGAGCAACATAGCAAGACCCCCAACTCTACAAAAAAATAAAGGTAAATAAAAAAAAAACAAGCCAGGCAAGGTGGCATGTTCCTATAGTCCCAGCTACTCAGGGGACTGAAGTGAAATGATCACTTGAGCCTGGGAGGTTGAGGCTGCAGTGAGCTTTGATCTCACCACTGTACTCCTGCCTAGGTAACAGAGTGAGACCCTGTCTCAAAAAAACAAAACAAGGGCTGGGTGTGGTGGCTCACACCTGTAATCCTAGCACTTTGGAAGGCCGAGGTGGGTGGATCACCTGAAGTTGGGGTTTCGAGACCACCCTGACCAAAATGGAGAAACCCTGTCTCTACTAAAAATACAAAATTAGCTGGGTATGATGGCACATGCCTGTAATCTCGGCTACTTGGGAGGCTGAGGCAGGAGAATTGCTTGAACCCGGGAGGCAGAGGTTGCGGTGAGCTGAGATTGCGCCATTGCACTCCAGCCTGGGCACCAAGAGCAAAACTCCATCACAAAAAAAAAAAAAAAAACAACAACAACCAAAAAAACCCAAGAAAGCCTGTAGGTTCAAAACATCAAGGTTAAATAGGTGGTAACAGTCAGGGTTGCTTTGGGGAGCTGAGCCACCATGGGTGAGTGTTACGGGATAAGGGCAGCAACTAGACCTTGCACAATTGTTGTAGGATCTGAGGAGATGAAGGTCTGAGAGTGGGACCAGATGTCACCAACCAGTGGATCTAGAAGTCAGGAATGCCTGGTTGCCAGAGTGAGGCTCTGCAGGGGGAGCTCATAAGGAGTTTAGGTTGCCCCTGTCTGGCTCTTGCCCCTGTCTGGCTCTTGCCTCTGTGGATGAGCAGCCAAGCGTTTGGTGCTGGAGCTCGGACCGTGGCAGAAGAAGCTATTCATGGCTCTGAGAGTTTGACGCAGCAGCACTTTGCTTCCTTAGAGCTGTGAGTGACAAGAGAAGCTTGAGGGAGACGTCAGTAGTGGATCCCTCTCTGTTCTTTTGATGTCATGCGAGAGCAAACACAGCACTCTTCTGGTGATGTGATTACATCAGCATCAGTCTTATAAAACTTTTAAAAATCCTCGTTTCAAAATGATGCTCCTAGTCAGCCAGGTGCAGTGGCTCATGCCTGTAATCCCAGCACACTGGGAGGCTAAAGTGGGATAACTGCTTGGAGCCAGGAGTTCAAGACTTGCATGGGCAACAGAGTGAGACCCTGTACCTAAAAAAAACTAAAAAGAAAAAAAATCTGCTATGCTTGGTGGTGCACTCCTGTAGTCCTAGCTACTTGGGAGGCTGAGGCAAGAGGATTGTTTGAGCCCAGGAGTTCAAGGGTGCAGTGAGCTATGATCACACCACTGCATTTCAACCTGGGAGACAGAGGGCGACCCTGTCTCAAAAAAAATCATATTTAAAAAAATTAAGTATTCAAACACTACCAAAGATTTTTCAATGGAAAGCGAGTCTTTCTTTCTTTAGATTTTGTCTGTTGCTAGAGTCTTCTTTCTATCTTTGCAAATAGAGCCTCTGTTTAGGTCTGTCTATTCAGACACTACCTATTTTATTTTATTTTATTTTTATTTTTTGAGACAGAGTTTTGTTCTCGTTGCCCCAGACTGGAGGGCAATGTTGCTATCTTAGCTTACTACAACCTCCACCTCCCAGGTTCAAGCGATTCTCCTGCCTTGGCCTTCTGAGTAGCTGGGATTACAGGCATGTGCCACTATGCCTGGCTAATTTCTGTATTTTTAGTTACGACAAGGTTTTACCATGTTGGCAAGGCTGGTCTTGTACTACTGATATCATGATCCGTGTGCCTTGGCCCCTCAAAGTGCTAGGATTACAGGTGTGAGCCACTGCGCCCAGTCTACACCTGGCTAATTTTAAAATTATTTGTAGAGATGGGATCTCCCTGTGTTGCCCGGGCTGTCTCGACCTCATGGGCTCCAGTGATCCTTCTACCTTGGCCTACCAAAATGCTGGCATTACACGTGTGAGGCACTGTGCCCAGTCTGTACTTTGTGTTTTTCACTTCGTGCTTTATCTTTTATATGAGAACACATCTGTCTCATTCTTTTTCTTTTTTTTGGGACAGAGTCTCACCCTTTTGCCTAGGCTGGAGTACAGTGGCGCAATCTCGGCTCACTGCAAAGTCTGCCTCTCAGGTTCAAGAAATTCTCCTGCCTCAGCCTCCCAGGTAGCTGTGACTACAGGTGCCTGCCACCACACCTGGCTAATTTAAAAAATTTTTTTTTATTTTTAGTACAGATGAGGTTTCACTATATTGGCCAGGCTGGTCTTGAACTCTTGACCTTGTGATCTGCTCACCTCACCCTCCCAAAGTGCTGGGATTATAGGTGTGAGCCACTGCGTCTGACTTGTCTCATTCTTTCTGATGGCCTTATAGTCTTCCATTATGAGGCTCCCAGTGACGGACAGTTAGGTTGTTCTTGGCTCTTAGAAACAGATGTGATGCCGCAGTGAACTACATGTGATTTGAAGCACCTGAGCAAGTGTATCTCTTTCTTAAGAGTTACAAAGCTTTCTTCCTCCTGCTTCTCTTGGCTTCCAAGCATGGCTCCTTTTTTTTTTTGAGAGTCTTGCTCTGTTGCCCCGGCTGGAGTGCAGTAGTGTGATCTCAGCTGACTGAAACCTCTGGTTCCTGGGTTCAAGTGATTTGTCTGCCTCAGGCTCCCAAGTAGCTGGGATTATGGGCATGTGCTGCCATGCCTGGCTAATTTTTTGTATTTTTGGTAGAGATTGGATTTCATCATGTTGGCCAGGCTGGTCTCGAACTCCTGACCTCAGGTGATCTGCCTGCCTGGTCCTGCAAAGTGCTGGGATTACAGGCTTGAGCCAATGCGCCTGGCCCCAGGCATGGCTGCCTTCTCTTCCTCACCAGTCCTTAAATATCTACCATCTAGCTTGCACCAGGGATACACTCAAAGGCCACCAATGACCTGCTTCCTTGGTGCACTGCCTCTGATCCTCCTGTAGAATTTCACTCCACTTCCTATCCCAGACTAAAACTTTTCCTTGCTTAACTCTTATGGGAGATAATTTTTTTTTGAGATAGGGTCTCACTGTGTCATCCAGGCTGCAGTGCAGTGGCGCAGTCTTGGCTCACTGCAATGTCTGCTTCCGGGGTTCAAGCGGTACTCTTCCCTCAGCCTCCCAAGTAGTTGGTATTACAGGCATGTGCTACCACACTTGGCTAATTTTTGTATTTTTAGTAGAGATGGGGTTTCATCATGTTGGTCAGGTTGGTCTCAAACTCCTGACCTCCAGTGATCTGCCCGCCTCAGCCTCCCAGAGTAGGGGGATTATAAGTATAAGCCACTGTGCCCAGCCTGGGAGATAATTTTTGTTCTCTCCCTATTTCTCTAATCATGTTTTCCCCTTCTCCTTTGCCTGTCTTCCAAAGGACAGCATCTGGCAGAGATCGAGGGAGTGGAGCCCCAGGCCGGCTGCTTCAGCTTCTCCCTGTCCTACCCAGGGAGACTCCACTTATCTTACTGCCTGGACCCCAGAGGAATTTGAGGTTTTGAACAATATCTAAATTCAAAACCTTTCCTAGGCTCAAGTCCTGCATTAAAAAAAAATGTGTTTATGGCCGGGCGCAGTGGCTGAAGCCTGTAATCCCAGCACTTTGGGAGGCCAAGGCGAGCAAATCACCGGTCATGAGTTTGTGACCAGCCTGGCCGACATGGTGAAACCCCATCTCTACTAAAAATACAAAAAAATTAGCCAGGTGTGGTGGCAGGTGCCTGTAATCCCATCTACCCAGGAGGCTGAGGCAGGAAAATCGCTTGAACCCAGGAGGCAGAGGTTGCAGTGAGCCGAGATCACGACATTGCACTCCAGCCTGGGCAACAGAGCAAGACTCCGCCTCAAAAACAAAACAAAACAAAAAAAACAGAGAGAGAGACTGATAATAATTACTGCCTCTGGCAAGAGATAGGAAATCTAGAGTAGGAAAAAGACTTACTTTTCATTGAAAAATCTTTGTCTAATCCATGTTGAGTTGACAAAAAAAAATGTTTGGTACTGTTTGAATACTTATTTTTTTAATAATATGAATTTTAAAAATAAGAATTATTGGCCAGGCAAGGTGATTCATGCCTGTCCCAGCACTTTGAGAGGCTCACTTTGGGAGGCCCATGTCTGTCCCAGCACTTTGAGAGGCTCACTTTGGGAGGCCGAGGCAGGTGGATCACCTGATGTCAGGAGTTCAAGACCAGAGTGACCCAACATGGTGAAATCCTGTCTCATCTAAAAATATAAAAATCAGCTGGGAGTGGTGGTGTGTACCTACCTGTAATCCCAGCTACTCAGGAGGCTGAGGCAGGAGAATCGCTTGAATCTGGGAGGCAGAGTTTGCAGTGAGCCAAGATTGCACCACTACAGTTTAGCCTGGAGAAAGAGTGAGACTCCATCTGAAAAAAAAAAAAAAAAAAAAAAAAAAAGCAAATTCAAGTGATCCGTTTATGTAAACAGGAAAAGGCATTTTATAAATCTGTCTATCTAGAATTCCTTCTGGATTAGGGTATACATCAAAGATCGGTCAAACAGAAGAATACTTCCATTATCAGGCCGGTTTGCAACTTCTGGAACACACCAGATGTTGGCAGTGATTATTTCTGGATGCTTGGAGTGTGGATTTTTTTTTTAAGACGGAGTTTTGCTCTGTCACCAGGCTGAAGTACAATGGCGTGATCTTGGCTCACTGCAACCTCTGCCAGTTTCAAGCAGTTCTCCTGTCTCAGGCCCCTGAGTAACTGGGATTACAGGCGCTCCCAACTATGCCCTGCTAATTTTTGTATTTTTAGTAGAGACGGGGTTTCACCATGTTGGTCAGGCTGGACTCAAACTACTGACCTCATGATGCGCTTGCCTCGGCCTCCCAAAATGCTGGGATTATAGGCATGAGCTACTTACTGCGCTTGGCCATGGACTGTGGATTTTTTAAAAAATGTTTTCTTATCTGTTCATGTGGGTTTTCTAAATTTTCAACAACGGAACGTAGATTATTGTATTGTTGTTATAATGCCCCAAACCTATCTTCCCTTCAACCCTTTTTCCACAAGCTCTTACCCCAAATGCCCCTCTTTCTGTCAGTGGCATTGTGAGTCTTCCTTCGTGTATCACCTCTGATTTTCCTGCATAATTTTTTTTTTTTTTTTTTTTTGGGAGAGAGACTTGCTGTCACTCAGGTGGGATCTCAGCTCACTGCAACCTCCGCCTCCCAGGTTCAAGCAATTCTCCCTGCCTCAGCCTCCCAAGTAGCTGGGATTACAGGCGTCCGCCACCACGCCCAGCTAATTTTTGTATTTTTAGTAGAGACAGTGTTACACCATGTTGACCAGGCTGGTCTCAAACTCCTGACCTCAAGTGATCCACCCACCTTGGCCTCCCAATGTGCTGGGATTACAGGTGTGAACCACACTGGACTAATTTTTAAAATGTTTCTGTGGAGATAGGGTTTTGCCACGTTGCGCAGGGTGGTCTTGAACTCCTGGGCTCAAGCAATTCTCTTACCTTGGCCTCCAAAGTGCTGGGATTACAGGTGTGAGCCCCTGTGCCTGGCCTCGATGTTAAGATCTGAAGAGGCACAACACAGACCTTGTCTTGTCTATCTCCCTGGCCCCCCTCACACAGTACAGCTCATTAACAGATGTTCCAGAAACTGTTACCAAACTTTTGGCTTGATGCTGTGGGCTTGTCTGCATCTTGCAACTGTCACCTGGCTGAGAAATTTCTTCTATAAATAAGCAGTTTCTGTTTCAGATATGACTTGCCCTGATATTTACACCCTATCTCCTACCCCATCCAAGACTCAAACTTAGAAACTTGAGTTAGATGTGGTATTCAAATCCTTGGCCATCGCAAAGAAACAGACGGCCCCTGTAAGAACCCACGAGGCAGGCGAAGTTCATTGTTCTCCTAGACTTTCTAGCTGCTATTGCTGCATTTGCTCTGGAATTCTTGTCGAGACATTACTTGTCCTTCTAGAGTGTTCTTTCTGTAGCTCCCTTGTTTTCTTTTTGTGATCATGTTGCAGATGGCTCAGCAGTGCTCCCAAAATGAATATTTTGACAGTTTGTTGCATGCTTGCAAACCTTGTCAACTTCGATGTTCTAATACTCCTCCTCTAACGTGTCAGCGTTATTGTAATGCAAGTAAGTAATACTGCTTGAATGATTACTCATTGGTGTGAACTATTCTATCTATAGAGACTGTTTATTCAGAGAATCAATGTAATGGGCATGATGGTGAGATTTTTTGAATCAAAAAGAGAAAGGAAACAAGGCAATGATTTTAATGTTTACGGAAACAAAGTAATTATTTGGGACTGAACTCTACATGATTCAGCACTATTAGCAACATAGATTTTTTTTAAAAAGGAAACTTCTAATTAAGTGATATTTAGAATTTAAAAGTTGATGTTCATTAATTAAGGTGATTGAATGGAAATAATTCATACCTGATTATTTTGATAGCAAAAATCATCCCGGTGCGGTGGCTCAAGCCTGTAATCCCAGTACTTTGGGAGGTGGAGGTGGGTGGATCACCTGAGGTCTGGAGTTTGAGACCAGCCGGGCCAACACGGTGAAACCCCGTCTCTACTAAAAAGACAAAAATTAGCCAGGTGTGGTGGCGCAAGTCTGTAATCTCAGCTACTTGGAAGACTGAGGCAGGAGAATCGCTTGAACCCGGGAGGTGGAGGTTGCACTGAGCTGAAATCATGCCACTGCACTCCAGGCTGGGCAACAGAGCAAGACTTTGTCTCAAAAATAAATAAATAAATAATAAAGTGTGTGAATATTACACTATCAGCTCATTATCTGTCTGACATTCTTTTCATAAAGGTGGGACCAATTCAGTGAAAGGAACAAATGTGATTCTCTGGACCTGTTTGGGACTCAGCTTGATAATTTCTTTGGCAGTTTTTGTGTTAATGTTTTTGCTGAAGAAGATGAGCTCGGAACCATTAAAGGACGAATTTAA
The DNA here is from genome assembly GCF_049354715.1 of Callithrix jacchus. Taxonomy (NCBI): domain Eukaryota; kingdom Metazoa; phylum Chordata; class Mammalia; order Primates; family Cebidae; genus Callithrix; species Callithrix jacchus. The sequence continues at coordinate 17,103,936 of NC_133513.1, read as the reverse complement.
AAACACAGGTTGGTTTGTTGGTGAATCTTTGAAATCTATTTCCAGGAGATGGCTATTGTAAGTTTCAGTTCCTTTTCTTTTTTTAGCGTTGACTATTTCACTTGGTTGCAGCCCTTTCGAGTATGTTGGAAAATAGTTACATTAAATGAACTTGGTGGAGGTGAGACATCTTCATTCTGATTTTGACAACTTGGCAGGTTTTCTACGAAGTCAACCTTCCCAGGATTCTTCCCTTGGTAATTACTCTATTGAAAGTACTAATGCTTTCTTGGGAAACATCAGTCTCTTTGACTAACGTTAGCACATTGATTAAATGCCACATTATCAGAAACTCCTAACCAGGTCTGCTACTGTCAGGAAGAACATACTTGTCAAGATCTATGTCCATGTTTTTATACAAATTTAAGTGTTATTTGCTTGGGTGAACATTTTGCTATTGAAAAATGTTAGAAATGAATAACCAGTTGCTCCTAGATTATTTGAGCAATCATCTAAAAAATAATTATCTTTTTTAAGCAATAAAGAACCAGTCCCAGAAAAGGAAATGTTCTACTTAAGTGCCTCTTAAAATAAAAATACTTAGGTAGCACCTTTGTTCTTGATTGGATTCCCAAACACGTATAGCCAGTGCCCTATTTCTGTGTGCACTAATTTATTTTGAAATGGAGTCTTGCTCTGTGGCCCAGGCTGGAGTGCAGTCGTGTGATCTCAACTCACTGCAACCTCCGTCTCTTGGGTTCAAACAGTTCTCCCATCTCAGCCTCCTGAGTACCTGGGACTATAGGTATGTGTCACCACATCCGACTAATTTTTGTACTTTTTGGTAGAGACGGGGTTTCATTATGTTGGCCAGGATGGTCTCAAACTCCTGACCTCAAGTGATCTGCCCACCTCGGTGTCCTAAAGTGCTAAGATTATAGGTGTGAGCCACTGTGCCCAGCCCATACTTATTCTTTTTTAATGAAAAGATCTGTTTCAAGCTGGATGTGGTGGCATGGAGCTGTAGTCCCAACTACTCTGGAGGCTAACATGGGAGGATTGCTTGAGCCCAGGAGTTTGAATATAGCCTGGGCAACACAGTAAGACCCCATCTCTACAAAATGAAAAAATCTGTCTCACATTGCTTTGAGTCCCGATGTATACTGCTAAGACTCTCTTGACCACACTCTGACGTTTAGGTTAATGTTTCTATTTCTGTATTATCAGGGTCAGGTCTCCTGGGCGTGGCTAATGTCAACCTGGAAAAGAGCGGGACTGGTGATGAAATTATTCTTCCGAGAGGCCTGCAGTACACGGTGGAAGAATGTACCTGTGAAGACTGTGTTAAGAACAAACCAAAGGTTGATTCTGACCATTGCTTTCCACTCCCAGCCATGGAGGAAGGCGCAACCATTCTCGTCACCACGAAAACGAATGACTATTACAACAGCCTGCCAGCTGCGTCGAGTGTTACAGAGATAGAGAAATCAATTTCTGCTAGGTAATTAACCATTTCGACTCATGCAGTGCCACTTAAAAAATCTTTTGTCGGAATAGATGATGTGTCAGATCTCTTTAGAATAACTATATTTTTCAGCTGCTGATACAGCTTTTGTCCTCTAATCCTGGAAACTCTTTATATTAGCTATATTTCTCTTGGTTACTGTTGGGAACTTAACTGTAGAAACTTCCTTGGTTTCATGATTAAACTCTTTTTTTCTGACATCTAAGTTTTTATTAATATGAGTTTTTAAAAGCAAGCATGTTCTGGACTAATAGTGAAGCTTAAAAAAAAAACAAAAACAAAACAAGCATGTATACCAGTGTGGGGGGTGAGGGTGGGATAGAAAGGTGGGAAAGGGAAAAAAAATTTTAATCTGTTGATAATAAAGCTCCAGTTCTGGCCAGGAGCTGTGGCTCACGCCTGTAATCCCAGCACCCTGGGAGGCCAAGGTAGGCAGATCACCTGAGGTCAGGAATTTGAGACCAGCCTGGCCAACATGGTAAAAACCCATCTCTACTAAAAATACAAAATTAACTGGGTATGGTGGTCGGTGCCTGTAATGCCAGCTACTTGAAGGCTGAGGCAGGAGAATCACTTTAACCCCGGAGGTGGAGGTTGCAGTGAGCTGAGATGGCACCGTGCACTCCAGCCTGGGTAACAGAGCCAGATTCTGTCTAAAAAAAAAAAAAAAAAAGGCCAGGCTCGGTGACTCATGCTTGTAATCCCAGCGCTTTGGGAGGCCAAGGCAGGTGGATCACTAGGTCAGGAGTTCGAGACCAGCCTGACCAAGACAGTGAAACCCTGTCTCTACTAAAAATACAAAAATTAGCTGGGTGCAGTGGTGGGTGCCTGTCATCCCAACTACTCAGGAGGCTGAGGCAGGAGTATTACTTGAACCCGTGGAGGCAGAGGTTACAGTGAGCTGAGATTGCAATGCACTCCAGCTTGGGCCACAGAGCTAGAGTCTGTCTCAAAAAAAAAAAAAGCTCCAGTTTCATCTCCTACTGCGTTTTATAGTCCCCTAGTGATATACGGTCCTTAAAAATTGTATACCACTTATTCAGGACAGTCTTGTCCCTGAAAGGGCTGTTCTTGTTATAGCCCTGGTCTGGGCCGTAATCATCAGCTTCTTAAGGTCCCCAATGGTGTTATCTGTATAGCATTTAACACAGACCCCTTCCACACCATCAGTGGTTGTAAACAACCTTGCTCATCCTAGCTGATGCTCTTCACCTTGAACATGCTAATGTGACAATCTTCTCACTAGAGCCCTCTAAACTCTTGACTTACTAAGAGAAAAAAAAAAGGACAGCATTCTGTAAATCTCAGTAACACATTTTTTTTTCTTTTGAGACAGAGTCTCGCTCTGGAGTGCAGTGGCACAAACTCAGCTCACTGCAACTCTGCCTTCCAGGTTCAAGTGATTCTCCTGCCTCAGCCTCCTGAGTAGCTGGGATTACAGGCACTTGCTACCATGCCCAGCTAATTTTTTTTTTTTTTTGTATTTTTAGTAGAGATGGGGTTTCACCATCTTGGCCAGCATGGTCTCAATCTCTTGACCTCATGATCTGCCCACCTCTGCCTGCCAAAGTGCTGGGATTACAGGCATGCACCACCGCACCCAGCCTGTTTTTTTTTTTTTTTTTTTTTGAGACGAAGTCCTGCTCTATTGCCCTGGCTGGAGTGTGCTATGATGTGATCTCAACTCACTGCAACCTCTGCCTCCTGGGTTCAAGAGATTCTTCTGCCTCAGCCTCCCAAGTAGCTGGGATTACAGATGTGCCACCATGCCCGGCTGATTTTTGTATTCTTAGCAGAGATGGGGTTTCATCATGTTGGCCAGGCTTGTCTGGAACTCTTGACCTCAGGTGATCCACCCACCTTGGCCTCCCAGAGTGCTGGGATTACAGGCATGAGCCGCCATGCCCAGCCCCAGTCACACATTTCCATGGCTAGAGCGCATCTCTCCTATACACACACATACACATTTCAGGACAGATCAGATTCTTCTCTTTATTTTTTTTTTTTAGATATACTTTAAGTTCTGGGGTACATGTGCAGAACATGCAGGTTTGTTATATAGGTATACACGTGCCATGGTGGTTTGCTGCATCCATCACCCTGTCACTACATTAAGTATTTCTCCTAATGCTATCTTTCCCCTATCCCCCGAACTCCTTTCTCTTTATTGTTAAAGGAAAGGAAATTTATCCTATGCACTTCTGCAAAAAGGAGAAGCCTAGAATCATCCAGACGAAGTCAGTGTGCAGTACCCAGGTGGTTCTTGGCCTTGTGAGCTTCCAGTTTAATGAAAGCATCAGGCATTATTATAATTACATAAATAAATGTGTAATTGCAAAGTGTGATAATGGTGCATGAGATACTGTTTTCAGCCCAGAATGTGGGTGTGCTATAATAATCATATCTGACCTTTATATAGTCTTCTTAATGCGCCAAGGACTATTCTAAGTGCTTCACCTGTACTAACTTGTTTTTTTTATTTTATTTTACTTTTTGGAGACAGAATCTCATTTTGTCATCCAGGCTGGACTGCACTGGCATGATCTTAGTTCGCTGCAACTTCCAGCTCCCAGGTTCAAGATTCTCCTACCTCAGCCTCCCAAGTAGCTGGGATTACAGGTGTCCGCCTATACTTACTCATTTGAAGCACACAAAAAATTCCTGGGTATGGCCTGGCATGGTTGCTCACAGTTGTAATCCCAGCACTTTGGGAGGCCGAGGCAGGTGGATCACCTGAGGTCAGGAGTTGGAGACTAGCCTGGCCAACATAGTGAAACCCTGTCTGTACTAAAAATACAAAAATAAGCCAGGCATGGTGGCACATGCCTGTAATCCCAGCTACTTGGGTGGCTAAGGCAGGAGAATCTCTTGAACCTGGGAGGCAGAGATTGTAGTGAGCCAAGATTGCGCCAGTGCACTCCAGCCTGGGCAACAGAGTAAGACTCTATCTCAAAAAACAAAAACAAAAACGTACTGGATAAGTGGACATTATTTATTTATTTTTGAAACGGAGTCTTACTCTATCTCCAAGCTGGAGTGCAGTGGCAGGATCGTGGCTCACTTCAACCTCCACCTCCCAGGTTCAAGTGATTCTCCTGCCTCAGTCTCCCAAGTAGCTGGGACTACAGGCACATGCCACCACACCCAGATGATTTTTGTATTTTTAGTAGGGACAGGCTTTCACCATGTTGGCCAGGATGGTCTTGGTCTCTTGACCTTGTCATCCACCCGCCTCGACTTACCAAAGTGCTGGGATTACAGGTATGAGCCACCGCACCTGGCTCAGTGGACATTATCTCCAGTTTATGGATGATGACAAAAACATAGTCAGAGGAAGGTAAGATAGCCAGTAAGTGGCTGTCTTAAGTCTGTGCTGGAATAGCAGAATACCCAAGACTGGGTAATTTATAAAGAACAGCGATTTATTTTCTCACAGTTCTGGAGGCTGGGAAGCCTGAGATCAAGGTATTAGCATCTGATGAGGGCCTTTTTAGTGGTCCTCACATGGGTGAAGGCGGAAAGGTAAATAGAGAAAAATGCCGTGTCCTTCATGTGACATAAGAGTGGAAAAGCAAATTAGCCAAATGCTATGTGAAACTTCTTTTAAAATAGCCTTATTCCCATTCATGAGGGACGTACTCTCATGTCCTAATCACCCTTTTTTTTAGACACAGTCTTGCTCTGTCGCTCAGGCTGGAGTGCAATGACTTTCGGCTCACTGCAACCTCACCTCCCAGATTAAAGCAATTCCCCTGCCTCAGCCTCCCGTGTCGCTTGGATTACAGGCGTGTACCACCACACTCCTCTAATTTTTGTATTGTTAGTAAAGATGGGGTTTTACCATGTTGGCCAGGCTGATCAACAATTCCTGACCTCAGGTGATCCACCCTCCTCAGAAGTCCTGGGATTACAGGCATGAGCCACTGTGCTTGTCCCTAATCACGTCTTAAAGGCCCCAGTTCTCAGTACACATTGACAACATTCAAACCATAGTAGTGGTGTTAGCAGAAAGGGGTCCGAATCCAGACCCCTAGAAAGGGTTCTTGGATCTCATGTAAGGAAGAATTCGGGACGAGTCCATAAAGTGGAAGCAAGTATACTAAGAAAGTAAATGAATAAAAGAATAGTTACTCCATAGACAGAGCAGCCCTCAGGGCCGTTGTTACGCTCTGTCGCCAGGCTGGAGTGCAGTAGTGCAATCTCGGCTCACTGCAACCTCCACCTCCTGGGTTCAAGCTATTCTCCTGCCTCAGCCTCCCGAGTAGCTGGGATTACAGGCACATTCTACCACGCCTGGCTAATTTTTCTATTTTTATTAGAGATGGGATTTCACCATGTTGGCCAGGCTGGTCTTGAACTCCTGGCCTCAAGTGTTTCACTGGCCTCGGCCTCCCAAAGTACTGGAATTACAGGTGTGAACCACCATGGCTGGCCAGTTATTTCTTGATGATATGCTAAACAAGGGGTGGATTATTCATGCCTCCCCTTTTCAGACCATATAGGGTAACTACCTGACATTACCATGGCATTTGCAAATTGTCATGGCGCTAGTGGAAGTGTAGCAGTAAGGATGACCAGAGGTCACTTTCATGGCCATTTTAGTTTTGGTGGGTTTTGGCGGGCTTCTTTACTGCAGGCTGTTTTATCAGCAAGGCCTTTATGATGTATATCTTGTGCCCACCTCCTATCTCATCCTGTGATTTAGAATGCCTTGCCTGTCTAGGAATGCAGCCCAGTAGGCCTCAGCCTCTTTTTATTTTGAGATGGAGTCTTCCTTTTTCATCAGGCTGGAGTGCAATGGCACAATCTTAGCTCACTGCAACTTCCACCTCCTGGATTCAAGTGATTCTCCTGCCTTAGCCTCCTGAGTAGCTGGGACTACAGGCGTGCACCACCATGCCTGGCTAATTTTTAGTAGAGACGGGGTTTCACCATATTGGCCAGGCTGGTCTTGAACTCCTGACATTGTGCTCCGCCCGCCTTGGCCTCCTGAAGTGCTGGGATTACAGGTGTGAGCCACGGTGCCTGGTCTAAACCCAGGTGTCTTTAATGTATTTTATTTTTCCTCTACACATCCATTTAATTCCACTTCTGACTTCCCCATGTTTTTGGGCTACAGTCTTAGTCCTTCAGGGAGGATTCCCTTTCTGGGGTTGTGCAAAGGTCCTAGGGTCTTACAGAAAGGCAATGCAAAATGGGATGCCCTCTTGTTATCTGTTGATTTTGGTCATTGCTAAGTTGTCTATTGGTGCCATATCATAGATCCTCAAGGTCTTGGGGCTCTGTGGCTTTTGTACACATTTCAGATATGGGGAACTTTGGTTTTGGAACTTTTTTTAATCATTATTTTTAGAGACAGGGTCTTGCTCTGTCACCCAGACTGGAGTGCAGTGTGTAATTATAGCCACTGCAGCCTCAAACTCCAGGGGTCAAATGATCCTCCCACCTTGGCCTCCTGAGTACCTGGGACTAAAGGTGCTAATTTAAAGATTTCGTTTTAGACAGGGTGTTGCTATGTTGCCCAGGCTGGTCTTAAATCCTTGGCCTCATGGGAACCTCCTGCCTTGGCCTCCCAAAGTGCTAGGATTATAGGCCTGAGCAACTGTGCCTGGCACCAGACATGCCAACTTTTTACCTGAAGTAGCAAATTAACAGCTATAAAGTATATTTTTGAAAATGGGGCCGGGCAGGGTGGCTCACGCCTATAATCCCAGCACTTTGGGAGGCCGAGGTGGGTGGATCACTAGGTCAACAGATCGAGACCATCCTGGTCAACAAGGTGAAACCCCGTCTCTACTAAAAATACAAAAATTAGCCAGGTGTGGTGGCGCAAGCCTGTAGTTCCAGCTACTCGAGAGGCTGATGCAGGAGAATTGCTTGAACCCAAGAGGCGGAGGTTGCGGTGAGCCGAGATCGTGCCATTGCACTCCAGCCTGGGTAACAAGAGTGAAACTCTGTCTCAAAAAAAAAAAAAAAAAAAATGGGAGGATGGGCACAGTGGCTCACATCTGTAATCCCAGCACCTTGGGAGGCTGAGGCGGGCAGATCACCTGAGGCCAGGAGTTCGAGACCAGCCTGACCAACATGGAGAAATCCTGTCTCTACCAAAAATACAAAATTAGCTGGGTGTGGTGGAATATGCCTGTAATCCCAGCTACTCGGGAGGCTGAGGCAGGAGAATTGGCTGAACTCAGGAGGCAGAGGTTTGGGGTGAGCTGAGAGCGCGCCATTGCACTCCAGCCAAGGCAACTAGAACAAAACTCTGTCTCAAAAACAGAAAGAAAAAGAAAAGAAAATGGGGAAAACCTCATGAACCAAACACACAAGTATTCCCATTTTTAGATTTTTTCATAGTCCTTACACATGTCTGTTTTTTGGCACTAGTGTAATTACGGCATACAGACTATTTTGCATGGCGTTTTTTTCACTTAATGTATGATGACTGGCATAGTCTCACATTTCCAGTCTTTATTTATTTTTATTTTTATTTCTTGAGATGAAGTCTCATTCTGTGGCTCAGGTTGGAGCGCAGTGGCGTGATCTCAGCTCACTGTGACCTCCGCTTCTTGGGTTCAAGAAATTCTCCTGTCTCAGCCTCCCGAGTAGCTAGGATTGTAGTTGCATACCACGACACCTGGCTAATTTTTGTATCTTTAGTAGAGCGGGGTTTCACTTTGTTAGTCAGGCTGGTCTCGGACTCTTGACCTCAGGTGATCCACCACCCTGGCCTCCCAAAGTGCTGGAATTACAGGTGTGAGCCACCATGCGGGCCTTCCAGTCTTTAAAATCAGCATTTTGTTACTTTCTTGTTTGTTTGTTTCTTTTGAGATGGGGTCTCACTCCAGTGCCCAGGCTGGAGTGCAATAAAGTGCACCTGAGGTCGGGAGTTCGAGACCAGCTTGACCAACATGGAGAAAGCCTGTCTCTACCAAATATACAAAATTAGCCAGGCATGGTGGCACGTGCCTGTAATCTCAGCTACTCAGGAGGCTGAGACAGCACAATCGCTTGAACCTGGGGGCACATGTTGCAGTGAGTCGAGATCATGCCACTGTACTCCAGCCTGGGCAACAAGAGCAAAACTCAGTCTCAAAAAAAAAGAAAGACATAAAGCATCAGTCAGTACATGTAAGATGTACATTGGTTTGGTCCAGAAAGGCAGGCCAACTAGAAGTAGGTATGGGGAGGGGGTTGGTGGTAGAGGTGATTCCTAATCATAGGTAGATTCAAAGATTTTCTTTTTTATTGTTTTAGACAGAGTCTTGCTTTTTCACCCAGGCTGGATTGCAGTGGCATGATCTTGGCTCACTGCAACCTCTGCTGCCCAGCTTCAAGCAATCCTCCTGCCTCAGCCTCTCAAGTAGCTGGGATTGTAAGTGTGCACCATCACGCCCAGCTAATATCTATATTTTTAGTAGACATGGGTTTTCCTAGTGTTGGCCAGGCTGGTCTCAAACTCCTGACCTCAATCCATCTGCACTCAAAGTGCTGGGATTACAGGCGGGAGTCGCAGGGCCTGGCCTAGATTCAAAGATTTTGGTTGAAAGGGTTAAGTTATTGTCTAAAGATTTAGAATCAATAGAAAGCAATGTTGGTTAAGATAAGGGGTTGTGGAGACCACGATTTTGTCATGCAGATGAAGCCTCCAGGTGGCAGGCTTCAGAAAATAGATTGTAAATGTTTCCTACCAGGCTTAAGGAGTCTGTTCTGGCAGGGTGCAGTGGCTCATGCTGGTAATCCCAGCACTTTGGGAGGCTGAGGCAGGCAGGTTATTTGAGGTCAGGAGTTTGAGACCAGCCTGGTCACTATGGTGAAACCCCATCGCTACTAAAAAATACTAATTAGCCAGGCATGGTAGCATGCGCCTGTAATCCCAGCTACTTCAGAGTTTGAGGCACAAGAATCACTTGAACCTGGGAGGTGGAGGTTGCAGTGAGCTGAGATCTTGCCACTGCACTCTAGCCTGGGCAACAGAGTAAAACTGTGTCTTAAAAAAAAAAAAAAGCTGGGTGCAATGGCTCATGCCTGTAATCCTAGCACTTTGGGAGGCCGAGGCGGGTGGATCACCTGAGGTTAGGAGTTCAAGACCAGCTTTGCCAACATGGTGAAACCCTGTCTCTACTAAATATACCAAAAATTAGCCGGGTGTGGTGGTGGAGGCCTGTAATCCCAGTTACTCAGGAGGCTGAGAAAGGACAATCGCTTAAACCTGGGAGGCAGATGTTGCAGTGAGTCAAGATCATGCTACTGTACTCCAGCCTGGGTGGCAGAGTGAGGCTCCGTCTCAAAAAAAAAAAAAAGCCAAGCGCTGTGGCTCACGCCTGTAATCCCAGCACTTTGGGAGGCCAAGACAGGTGGATCACCTGAGGTCAGGGGTTTGAGACCAGCCTGACCAACATGGAGAAACCCCATCTCTACTAAAAATACAAAATTAGCTAGGCATGGTGGTAGGCACCTGTAATCTCAGCTACTTGGGTGGCTGAGGCAGGTGCATCACTTGAACCTGGGAGGCACAAGTTGTGTTGAGCTGAGATTGTACCATTGCACTCCAGCCTGGGCAACAAGAGCAAAACTCTGTCTCAAAAAATAAAAAAAGTATTTTTTTTTAAAAAGTCTATTCTATTAGTAATTCCAAAAGGGAGGAGTTGATTGTGAGGCCTGTTTGGCTCTCATTTCCAGTCATGGCCTGAACTCGTTTTTCCAGTTGCCTTTGGAATGCCTTTGGCCAAGAGGAGGGCTCCATTCAGATGACTGGGGGGCTTAGAATTTCGTTTTTGGTTAACAGCCACGATTTGCTTAGCTGTGCTTCCACAGCTGGGCTTTAGTTCTTTCCACTGTAGGGGCCAGGGAAAAACTTCCTCTTCCTCTTAGTCCTTTGAAAGTTGTTGAAAAATCAACTCATGAAAGGCAGATTAACTGGAGAAAAGGTAGACACATTTTATTGACCTGTACCCTGGGGGAGAATCACAGAGTGAATACCTATCCCTCAAGAGAGTTCAGACGCTTATAAATTATTTATTTTTTAAGATGGAGTTTGTTCTTGTTGCATAGGCTGGAGTGTGGTGGTGCCATCTCGGCTGACTGCAACCTCCCTGGTCCAAGCAATTCTCCTGCCTCAGCCTCCTGGGTTAGCTGGGATTACAGGCGCCCATCTCCACACCTGGATACTTTTTGTATTTTTAGTAGAGATGGGGGTTTCACCATGTTGGTCTGGCTGGCCTTGAACTCCTGACCTCAGGTGATCCACCTGCTTTGGCCTCCCAAAGTGCTAGATTTACAGGCATGAGCCACCACACCCTGCCAATTATCATGAGGCTACAAAAAGAATGAGGGCTTGGAACCCCAGCAAAACACATTATGGGACTAATACAAAAATCAGTGGGCATGGTGGTGGCATGCCTGTAATCCCAGCTACTTAGGAGGCTGAGGCAGGAGAATTGCTACAACTGGGAGGCAAAGGTTGCAGTAAGCCAAGATCGCGCCATTGCATTCCTGGGCGACAGCGAGACTCCAGTTCAAAATGAAAGAAAAAACAACAAAGACTTATTATGGATCAATCGAGTAAATTTCCATCAGCATTAAAAAAAAAAAAAAGAAAAGTAGAGAATGTATTACCTACAGAATTGTTTTCTTAAACAGTTCCTTAAATGTATGGGTATGTTTTCAGGGTTGTGATATAAAATGTATTTCTTCACTCTGGGTGTAGGCAAAACAAGCTGGGAACATACTCCTTTGGTCCCTTTTCCCCCATGTGTAAAACGGGACAAAACCCTGGGCTTCATAAGCATGTTGTGAACGTGTAACACTTGTGATCATACTCAATCCATCACCTTTCCCATGTCCACTGTCACCACTGTAGCCAGGCACCACCTCTTGCCTGGACATTTGTAACAGCTCCCTAACCAGCTGCTCTTTCTCCTGCCCCCATTATAATTAATCATCATCCCAGGAAGAGCCTTTTTTTTTTTTTTAGACACAGTCTCACTCTGACGCCCAGGCTGGAGTCGGGAAATCTCCACTCACTGCCACCACTGCCAATCGCTTGACCCTGGGGTTCAAGTGATTCTCCTGTCTCAGCCTCTCCCGACTAGATCGGACTATAGGCGCATGCCACCATGCCTGGCTAATTTTTGTATTTTTTAGTAGATATGGGGTTTCATGTTGGCTAGGCTGATCTCGAACTTCTGACCTCACCCCCCTTGGCCTCCCACAGTGCTGGGATTACAGGCGTGAGACACTGTGCCCAGTCAGGAGCCACATCTTAAAACCTAATTCAGATCGTGTCAGTCCTCTGCTTGAATAATTCTTTTTGTTTTTGTAGAGAACGGCATCTCGCTATGTTGCCCAGGCTGCTCTCGAACTCCTGGCCTCAAGCGTGCTGCCCGCCTCAGCCTCCCCAAGTGCTGGGACTACAGACGTGAGACACCGCGTTTGGTCTCTGCTGGCATTCTTATAATAGCCTCCCACTCCCCTTCCTTCCTACAGTTAGGTATAAAAGTCCAAACTCCGTCCTCTGGTCTGCAAGGGCCTCCTTCCACCTCTTCAGTCTCCTCTCTCACCACCCTTTTCTCACTCACCCTCTCGTACCCTTGAACTCAGGTTATCCACCCTCCTCAGCCTCCCACAGCGTTGGGATTACACGCGTGAGCCACTGCGCCAGGCCTATTTTCTCACTCATTCCCTGGCTGCAGTCAACCCCTCCAGGCAGGGCGCTTCCACTTGCCCCTCCTTATGGAACACCCTCCTCCCTGGGGATCTTCCTGGGCTGGTTTCCTCTCATTATCCAGGTGTGGGCTCAAAACCCGCCTCCTGAGAGAGGGCCTCCGGGATTGCCCATCCGCCTGTGCCCACGGCCAGTTACTCGGTTTTTCCAGCCCGCATCCCTCTCTGGGACGAAGTCGCCCCAACACACGTGGCCTTCTCTCTCTGGCGCCCCGACAGGAGTGGGAACCTCAGGAGGGCCGGGGAGGGGACTTGGGGCCAGCGGCACCTCCTCGAGGGGTCTCCAGTCCACCAGGAGTCCCCAGCCCACGTCAACTCAGCACAGCTCTCTACCCTCCGTCTAGTGACCTGGACCTGCGCCGGTATTTACGTTCCGGGTCGGCGGGCGGGGCCTCGCCGGCGGCCGGGCTCTACTTCCGGGGCGGGGCGGCCGGGGCGGGGCTCCTGTCTCCTGGCCTGTCTGGAGCTCGGCGGCCGCAGAAGCTGCAGCGGCGGCGGCGCGGCGCGGCGCGGCTCAGGCACCGGCCCGGGGAGCGGCACCATGAGCGGTGAGTGGCTGCCCCGCCGCTGTCACCCGCCCCGGCCGCCCCAGCTCCAGCCGCTCCAGCTGCACACTCCGGCCCCTGAGTCCCCGCGCCCCGCTCCCTCACAGACATCCTCCCCGTCGCTCCCTTTTCCAGACCCGTGGCCCCCGGGACGCCCGGTTGCTGGCCCCTGCTCACCTGCGGGTCTCTGAGCTCCCGTGGCCGGGCGCTTCTGGTCTCCTGACTTCTGTCCATCCATAAAGACCAGCTCCTAAAGCCCTGTCCCTAGTCGTTCCAGTCCTGCGACCCCCTTGCCTAGTGTCCAGACCCCCAGTTCTGCGACCTCCCGGGTCTCAGCCTCTCCTAACTCCTAGACCCGCTGCGTCCCAACTCCAGTTCCGGGTTCCCCGTCCCCAGTCATCCTCGCTCCCCAGGCCCCTGGTCTCCATTCCCTGCAGTTTCCACATAGGCAGAGTCTTTCTGGACATTTAGATTGCTGACCTCAGTACCTTCGTGTCCCAGGAGCTCCTGGTCCCCAGCGGAGCTCAGTTCTCCAACCCCTTTGTCTTCCCCATCCCTCTCATTTCCTCCACCCTTGCTCGCAGTGCTTTGCTGTTCCCATCAGCAGTTCTTCCCAGTTACCCACTCAGCTTCCTTCCCGGGTCCTGGCTTTTACATTGCGGTGGTCCTTGCATATTCTATCCCCTTCCGTGCCTTATCCTGGCTCTTCATTATCATTTAAGGTCTCTCTTGCTCTGTCCTGCTGCCCTTCCCTTCTTGTCCGGTGCCCAGCCCATCTGGGGACCATCACTTCGTCCTTGCTCTTCCTAGTCCAAACTTCTTCCTCTCACCATGGGGGCGGGAGTGGGGGTGGGGGGAATAGTGGTGTTGGTGGGGATGCTGGACGTGAAAGGGAGATGGGTGTGGACAGCTTGTCCTCAGTGTTTTCTGAAGTTTAGTCTCCTGCCTCTACCCTGCTTTCGTTTGAGGAGTCTTATTGGTGTTTTGGTGCTAAGTCATTCCTGGGTTTTGTATGTGGAGATGGGAGTGACTCAGGGAAGCCTCTCAGCTCTCCCCTGTCTGTCCAGCCACTCTGGGATCTGGATTTATTTAGGAAGCCCCGCCTATCCTCATAGTGCCTGTTTTCCCTTCACTGTGGAATTGTTTCTGAGGACTCTGCATCCAGCCCTCTTGGCCCTAGTCTTTCCCCCAGGCGTTTCTGGAGGTTGAGCGGGTGTAGGGGTCGGGGTGGGGGACAAGGCCAAGGGATACTGCTGTGTTCATTTTTGATTTTTAAAGTTACCTCTGTGGATCTTTTTCGTTGTTGTTTGTTTAAACAAGAGATGTGCCTTTTGCTTCTGTTATTCAAGACCAAGATTTGTGATATGGGCAGTCTTAATAATGCGAGGGGAGTTTCCTGGGAAGTAATCCACCTTTGGTTGCCATATCAAATGATTTTAAGCCTAAGTATGGTTTCTTATTCGTGAATATTAGTGATACCACAATAAAAATGTTAGGAGCTGGCTTCCACCAGGAGGTAATGTAGGTTGGTGTAAGTGCAGGCCCTGAGGCCAGACATCCTGGGTTCAAATTTTGGCTTTGCCACATGAAACTGTGATTTAAGAGTAAGTTACTTGATGATTCTGGGAGTCCCAGCAAAATAGGGATACATAGTAGTACTTGTCTTCTAGGCTTGTAATGACTAAATAACACTGATCAGGTAAAGTGACTGGTACCATGTATATCAGGAGGTACATTATCAGGATCTCAGAGCTGCCTGCTGTTCTTTCTGTAAGGGTTCACGGCGGATAGGAGTGGGGTTGTTTTTGCCCAGTTATGGGAGGAGGGCTAGGACTAGGCAGTCTCTGAAAATATTTTCCTTTTAATATAACCAAGCTCACAGTTTTGGACCGTTTTCATTCTACCTTTAGCCCAAGAGAAAATGAAATTGATAAGCCAATAGAAGTAGATGAGTTTATCTTTCAGGGAGAAATAATGTGAAAACTCAGGAAGTTTTAAAATTTAACTAAAAAATCATTATGTTGGCTGGGTGTGGCAGCTCATGCCTGTGATCCCAGCACTTTGGGAGGCTGAGGCAGGTGGATCACTTGAGGTAAGGAGTTTGAGACCAGCCTGGCCAACATGATGAAACCTTGTCTTTATTGAAAATACAAAAATTAGCAGGGTGTAGTGGTGGGCACCTATAATCCCAGCTACTCAGGAGGCTGAGGGATGCGAATCTCTTGAACCAGGGAGGTGGTGGTTGCAGTCAGCAGAGATCGAGCCATTGCATTCCAGCCTGGGTGATAGAGGGAGACTCAGTCTCAGAAAAAAAAAAAAAAAAAATCATTACATCTAAAGCCAAACAAATTAGAAAAGGAAACCAACAAATGACTTTGCAGGAAAAAGCATGAAGATCCAAACTTTCTTTTGGAAAGATTGTAATTGAGGCAGAAAAAGTGGTCTGTGAGGAAGGAAGGGGAAGTCCAATGGTATATTTTAATTGTTTCTTGAGAATGCAGTTGAAAGTGGGTTTCCCCACTTGTGGGATTGATAACTGGCACACAGTAAAATAAAGTGGCATGGAAATATTTCCTCTTTCTTTCGTGTCCTACTTATAATATTTTATTTATTTATTTATTTATTTGAGACAGAGTCTGTCTCTGTAATCCAGACTGAAGTGCAGTGGCACGATCTCAGCTCACTGCTTCCTGGGTTCAAGCAATTCTCTTGCCTCAGCCTCCTGAGTAGCTGGGATTACAGACGTGCACCACCATGCCCGGCTTGGTGCACTAAGATAAAATGCGCAACATCACTAGTAATACTAAACATTTTTATATTTTTAGTAGAGATGGAGTTTCGCCCTGTTGGGCAGGCTGGTCTCAAACTCCTGGCCTCATGTGATCCACCTGCCTGACCCCCAAAAAGTTTGGGGCTATAGGTGTGAGCCACCGCGCCCCGGCATTAACATTTTATTTTATAATGTATTTTTAAAAACTCAGGATCTAAGGAAGGTTTAAACAGTGCAAATTGGTTTGTCTTTGAAATCTTTTAGGTCTCTCCCCCCTTTTTGTTTTAGTTTTATTATTAATTTTTTGGTATATTCACAACTGTGCAAACATCACAGTAGTTAATTTCAGAACATTTTAATTACCTCAGAAAGAAACTTTGTACCCAGTTGCAGTCATTCCTCTTTCCTTTTTCCCTCAGCGCCTGGGAACCACTCATTTAGTTTCTGTCTCTGGATGTGCCAGTTGCGGGTACATGTAAATGAAATCATACAATATCTGACCTCTTGTATCTGGCTTTTTTCACTTGGTATAATTTTCCTGAGGTTCAACCACACTACAGCGTATATCTGTACTTCATTTCTTTTTGTGGCCAAATTATATTCCTTTATATGAATATCATGCATTTCGTGTATTTGTGCATCAATAGATGGGCATGTGAGTTGTTTCCACTTCTTAGCTCTTCTGAATAATGCTGCTGTGAATGTTCACGCACAAGTTTTTGTGGGGGCAAGTCTCTTCATTTCTCTTGGGCGTAGATGTAAGAGTGGAATAGCAGGGTCATATGGTAATTGTGTTTAACCATTTGAGAAACTGTATCAGACCTATTTCCAAAGTGGCTGTACCATTTTAAATTCTCACCAGCAGTGTATGAGGGTTCTGTTTCTTCACACCTTCACCAAGAGTGTTTTTAATAGCAGACATTCTAGTGGGTGTGAAGTGGTATTTCTTTGTAGTTTTGATTTGCATTTTCCTAGTGACCAGCGATGTTGAGCATCTTATCTTGTGATTATTGACCAGTTGTGTATCTTCCTTGGAGAAATGTCTATTCAGATCCTTTGGCCATTTTAAAATTAGGTTGTTTGTCTTTTTATGCTGATCTGTAAGAATCCTTTGTAATTTCTGGATAACTCCCTTATCAGGTTTATTGTTTACAAAAATTTTCTCCCCCTCCATGGTTTATCTTTTAATTTTCTCTTTTCTTTTCTTTCTTCTTCTTCTTTTTTTTTTTTTTTTTGACACAGAGTTTCGCTCTTGTTACCCAGGCTGGAGTGCAATGGTGTGATCTCGGCTCACCACAACCTCTGCCTTCTGAGTTCAGGCAATTCTCCTGCCTCAGCCTCCTGAGTAGCTGGGATTACAGGTGTGCGCCACCACGCCCAGCTAATTTTTTGTATTTTTAGTAGAGACGGGGTTTCACCATGTTGACCAGGATGGTCTCGATCTTTTGACCTCGTGATCCACCCGCCTCGGCCTCTCAAAGTGCTGGGATTACATTGTATTTTTAATAGAGACGGGGTTTCACTCTGTTGGCCAGACTAGTCTTGAACTCCTGACCTTGTGATCCGCCTCCTTGGCTTCCCAAAGTGCTGAAATTACACCCAGCACCTGGACTCTTTTTAGTGGAATGTGGCAGAAGCTGATCAAACTGATATCAGCAACATGGGAATGTATAGTGTCTTGTAATGGAAAAGTCTAGATAAAGGGCTGGCTTTGGGCTTAGCTGGATTCATGTGTTAAAGGACTAACAGGACTGTTTTTCTGTCTGGCTGTCAACTTGGTTTTCCTCTGTTGACTTCATCCACAGGCAGCCACTCCTCCACGGAGGCAAGATAGCCACCAGCAGCTCTTGGACCTCATCCTCCAACCTAGCAACACCCAAGCACAGAATGGGCTTCTTTTCCAAGTGCTCTAGCCAGAGTCCTGGTGCTTACCCACTGGAGTCGTGCTGGCCATGTGGTCATCCTGAGACCTGTCACTGTGACTTTGCTTGTCCAGATCTGGACCAAAAGTCTAGTCTGGACCCATGCGGGAGTGTGTCCTACTAGATTGTCTGGATGGAGGATGAATTTAAGAGGAAGGGCTGCTGTAATTTTGGATGGGGTGGTTAGGAATGTGATGTGGCAAGAGAGGCTTCATGAGACAGGTGGCTCTGAGGTGTTGTTCCTGAGCAGCTGAAAGGGATTGCCTTATCTTTTTTTTGGTGACAGAATCTCATTCTATCACCAGGCTGGAGTGCAGTGGCGCGATCTAGGCTCACTGCAACCCACATTCAAGCGATTCTCCCATCTCAAGTGCCAGCATACCAGGCTAATTATTGTATGTTTAGTAGCGATGAGATTTCAACATGTTGGCCAGGCTAGTCTTGAACTCCTGACCTTAGGTGATTCACCTGCCTTGGCCTCCCACACAGTGCTGGTGTAGCAGGTGTGAGCCACTGTGCTGGACCAGAATTGCCTTTTCCTGGAGTGGGAGATCCTGTAGGGAGTAGGTTGGGTGGAGGCTGAGCAGTTTGAATCCTAGAGGGGGAGTGAGGACTCTTTTCCTTGCCCTGACTTTTTGCTGTCCAGGATCCCTTCAGAGACCTGGCACTAGTGTTTCCTCTGCCCACCCAGGCATTACCCCACTTCCTCCAAGGAGGGAAATTTGCCCACTCCATCTCATTTTCCTTTGATGCATCTGTGTTTCTTGGAAGCTGCTCTTTCCTCCTACAACATTAAAAAAAAAAAAAGCAAAAACCCAAAATGACATTAAAGACTATTGTGAAAACAGAATGTATCTTTAAATATATGTTCCTGGCACATGTAATATTTAAATTTTTAGGTATTCCACTTCTGCCTTTGTTCAAAGCACACTCTACATATGCATTTTGCATCTCCATTTGAATGAGTGTTTCTGCTTACATGATAGCACTTATCCACGTCCCTTCTCTTCACAGTTCTTTGAAAAGGCAGCATAACATTCCAGCACACTGAGGTACCGCAGCTGTTTAACCTCTGCCCCATTGCAAAAGACAGTAGATTCCATTATGATTTTCTAGGGTAGGATTGGTAGGTGTTTCCTGTGAAGGGCCAGTTAGTAAATATTTTCTGTTTTGTGGCCATCTGGTCGCAGCCTCATACTGCTGTCATAGTTTAAAGGCAGCCATAGACCATGTGTAAATGAAAGGATGTAGCTGTGTTCCAATAAAACTTTATTAGGGTAAAGTCAGCAGCTGGATTTGGCTTGGGGGCTATAGTTGACGACTCCTATACTAGGACACTACAATAAAAATCTTTGAGCCCATTGATGCCCAGGAAGTCATCGTGTTGTTGTGGAAAAGCTTTGCATGCAGACAAGTTGTGGATTTAACTCCCTATTGAAGAACTTGGGCAGCGTTTTGTTTTCTTTTTTTTGAGACGGAGTTTCGCTCTTGTTACCCAGGCTGGAGTGCAGCGGTGCAGTCATAGTTTACTGTAGCCTTAAACTCCTGGGCTCAAGTGATCCTCCCTCCTCATCGTCAGCTCCTTAAGAGGCTGGGACTACAAGTGTGTGTCACCATGCCCAGCTTTTTTTGCTTTTTTTTTGAGATGGAGTCTTGCTCTGTTGCCCAGGCTGGAGTACAGTGGCATGTTCTCAGTTCACTGCAACCTCAGCCTCCCGGGTTCAAGCGATTCTCCTGCCTCAGCCTCCCGAGTAGCTGGGACTACAGGCTTGTACCACCATGCCCCGCTAATTTTTGTATTTTTAGTAGAGACAGGGTTTCACCATGTTGGCCAGGATGGTCTCGATCTCTTGACTTCGTGATCTGCCCACCTTGGCCTCCCAAAGTGTTGGGGTTTATAAGTGTGAGCCACTGCTCCTGGCCTGGGCAGATTTTTGAACTTCTCTGACTCTTAATTCTCTTATCAGAAAATGGAAATTAAAGCAAGTAATGAATATATTGTCCTTTCTCAGGACCTGGAACGTAGAGGGCCAGGTTAAATTGTTATTTCTATCTTTTCTCATTTCCTTGTTCCTTTTCTAGCTTAATTTCCAAGGTGTCAAAAAGGAATTTGATATTTTTTGTAGCTTTTGATATGCATTGCCATATTGCTTTTCAGCATTTACTGTACCCATAGATTGTTACCAGTGGTGTGTACTTGATTTATCATAGCTTTACCAGCATTGGGGAATTTCACTTTAAATGTTTCTTGGAGTCCGGGTGCAGTGGCTCACACCTGTAATCTCAGGACTTTGGGAAGCTGAGGCGGGTGAATCACCTGAGGTCAGGGGTTTGAGACTAGCCTGACCAACATGGTGAAACACCGTCTCTACTAAAAATATAAAAATTAGCTGGGTATGATGGTGGGTGCCTATAATTCCAGCTACTCAGGAGGCTGAAGCAGGTTAATCACTTTAACCTGGGAGGCAGAGGTTGCAGGGAGCTGAGATCACACCACTGTGTTCCAGCCTGGCTGACAGAGTAAGATTCCATCTCAAAAAAAAAAAAAAAAAAATTCTTGGTTAATTTTTAGTTATATAATGGTGCCATGTGGTGATTATTAGTAAGCATATAATTTGCATTTCTGTAACCAGGAGGGAAGATACTCTTTCTTTCTATTTTGAGATGGGATCTTGCTCTGTCACTCAGGCTGGAGTGCAGTGGTGCAATCATTGCTTACTGCAGCCTTGACCTATAGGCTCAAGTGATCTTCCTACCTCAGCCTCCGTCATGGCTTGTACTACAGGTGTGGGCCACCATACACAGCTAATTTTTGAAAATCTTTTTGTAGGGACAAGGTCTCACTGTGTTGCCCAGGCTGGTCTCACACTCCTAGGCTCAAGTTATTCTCTTGCCTCTGCCTTCCAAAATGCAGGGATTGCAGTTGTGAGCCACCATGCTTGGCCTATTGTCACTTTAAAGTTTTTGCACATTGCCATGATAGTGTTTTTTTTCTACAGCAAGAACTGGTGAACTGGGCTGGCCTCCTGTTTTGCAAATAAAGTTTTATTGGGACAAAGCCATATCTATTCATTTACTATTATCAGTGGTTGTTTTCAGGCTATGCAATGGAAGAATTGAGCAACTGTGACAGAGAGTGGATGGTCTGCAAAGCCTAAAAAAATATATATATTTTATTGCACTTTAGGTTCTGGGGTACATGTGCAGAACTTGCAGGATTGTTGCATAGGTACATACATGGCAATGTGGTTTACTGCCTCCATCCCCATCACCTATATCTGGCATTTCTCCCCATGTTATCCCTCCCAAACTCCCTACCCCCTGCAGTCCTCCTTTAGTCCCCACCAACAGACCCCAGTGTGTAGTGCTCCCCTCCCTGTGTCCATGTGTTCTCATTGTTCAGCACCCGCCTATGAGTGAGAACATGCGGTGTTTTTCTGTTTTTGTGTCAGTTTGCTGATAATGATGAGGAGATTCATCCATGTCCCTACAAAGGACACGTACTCATTGTTTTTTACGGCTGTGTAGTATTCCATGGTGTATATATGCCACATTTTCCTTGTCCAGTCTATCATGCATGAGCATTTGGGTTTGTTCCAGGTCTTTGCTATTGTAAGCAGTGCCACAGTGAACATACATGTACGTGTATCTTTATAATAGAATGATTTATAATCCTTTGGATATATACCCAGTAATGGGATTGCTGGGTCAAATGGAATTTCTATTTCTAGGTCCTTGAGGAATCGCCACTGTGTCTTCCACAATGGTTGAACTAATTTACACTCCCACCAACAGTGTAAAAGTGTTCCTATTTCTCCACATCCTCTCCAGCATCTGTCTCCAGATTTTTTAATGATCACCATTCTAACTGGCGTGAGATGGTATCTCAATGTGGTTTTGATTTGCATTTCTCTAATGACTAGTGATGATAAGCATTTTTTCATATGTTTGTTTGCCTCATATATGTCTTCTTTTGAAAAGTATCTGTTCATATCCTTCGACCACTTTTGAATGGATTTTTTTTCTTGTAAATCTGTTTTAGTTCTTTGTAGTTTCTGGATATCAGCCCTTTGTCAGATGGGTAGATTGCAAAATTTTTTTCCCATTCTGCTGGTTGCCGATTCACTCTAATGACTTTCTTTTGCTGTCCAGAAGCTCTGACGTTTAATTAGATCCCATTTATCTATTTTGGCTTTTGTTGCCAATGCTTTTGGTGTTTTAATCATGAAGTCCTTGTCTATGCCTATGTCCTGAATGGTTTTGCCTAGGTTTTCTTACAGGGTTTTTATGATATTAAGTCTTATGTTTAAGTCTTTAATCCATCCGGAGTTAATTTTAGTGTAAGGTGTCAGGAAGGGATCCAGTTTCTGCTTTCTGCACACTGCTAGCCAGTTTTCCCAACACCATTTATTAAACAGGGAATCCTTTCCCATTTCTTGTTTTTGTCAGGTTTGTCAAAGATTAGATGGTTGTAGATGTGTGGCATTGCCTCTGAGGCCTCTGTTCTGTTTCATTGTGCTATATCTCTGTTTTGGTACCAGTACCATGCTGTTTTGGTTACCGTAGCCTTGTAGTATAGTTTGAAGTCAGGTAGCGTGATGCCTCCAGCTTTCTTTGTTCTTTTTGCTTAGAATTGACTTGGCTATGCAGGCTCTGTTTTGGTTCCATATAAAGTTTAAGGTGGTTTTCTCCTGTTATGTGAAGAGGGTCATCAGTAGCTTGATAGGGATAGTGTTGAATCTATAAATTACTTTGGGCAGTATGGCCATTTTCACAATATTGATTCTTCCTAACCATGAGCATGGAATGTTTTTCCATCTGTTTGTGTCCTCTCTGATTTCCTTGAGCAGTGGTTTGTAGTTCTCCTTGAAGAGGTCCTTTACATTCTTTGTTAGTTTTATTCCTAGATATTGTATTGTTTTTGTAGCAACTGTGAATGGCAGTTCATTCTTGATTTGGCTCTCTTTAAGTCTGTTATTGGTGTATAGGAATGCATGTGATTTCTCTACATTGATTTTGTATCCTGAGACTTTGCTGAAGTTGCTTATCAGTTTCAGGAGATTTTGGACTGAGAAGCCTAAAATATTTACTGTTTTATTCTTTACAGAAAATGTTTCCCAATCCCTGTTACTAGAGTAAAAAAAAATTTTTTTGAGACAGAGTCTCACTCTGTTGCCCAGGCTGGAATGCAGTGTTGCAATCTTGGCTCACTGCCACCGTCACCCCCTTGGGTTCAAGTGAGTCTCCTGCCTCAGCCTTTCCAGTAGCTGGGATTATAGGTGGGCGCCACCATGCCCTGTCTAATTTTTGTATTTTCAGTAGAGACCGGGTTTCACTATGTTGGCCAGGCTGGTCTTGAACTCCTTAACTCAAATGATCCACCTGCCTCGGCCTCCCAAAGTGCTGCGATTACAGGTGTGAGCCCCTGTGCCTGGCCTGCTCTAGAGTCAATTGATGGTCTCCATTCTTTGCTCATTTATTTTGTCTTTGATCTTAGACTCCATAAGCCCACATAGATGGCCCAAGCCCATCTGCTGCATGTAGAGTCTCCTCTTTGCATTGTGTGGTGGCAGACAGTCTGTCCTTTTGTCCTGGGCCAGCTGTGCAACTTAACCCCACAATACTGGGAGCCAGCGCCCTGACTTTGGGAAAGAGTGATTGTCCATTTTATCTGCACGTGTGCTAAGGCTGGAATAGATAAAACCACCACCTCCCTCTGCCCATGACAGGAATAAGCCAGCCGCTGTGTCCTGGCCAGTTCTGGTCCTTTTTATTTAAAGCAACCACTTGAGGAGCCACAGAAGTGAACCGTGCCAGAATCTAGATTCAGCAACTGTTGAGTTCCTTCTGTGACTGGGGAGTACGTGAGGCTCCAGTCTCTGTCCCCATGAGCTCACAGTGAGTAATCCCTTCTGCAGCAGGGATTATACCTGTGCTGTAGTGGGACTGCAGGGCTATGGGAGCACTGTGTAGAGACAGAGCAGTGTGTCCCTGGAGGATTGTTGACAGGAAGGTTTCTCTGAGAAGAGAACGTTTGAGCCGGCCATCAGGAGGTTGGTTTTTCTTTGGTGGCACTTTGATGATGGAGCCCTTTTTCTGTGCTAAGATTGAGCCATTCAAGGAGTGAGCCTGGTTTTGTGGAGGTTGAAGGTACAAGGTTTGGGGTAAAATATTGGGTCTGTCACATCTAAGCTGTTCTTTAGGTGAATGATCAATGTCTCTAAGCCTCAGTTCCTTTGTGTGTTTCACCAGGGCAGCCAGCCCCACCTTCCAGGTAGATGTGAGGGTTAAACCTATGTGTCGGTATGGCGGCTTGGCGGCAGAGCTGGCCCCAGGTGTGTTGTGTTTGGTTCATGCAGAGTTGGCTGGAGTACTTTTCTAACATCAGTATAATTAGGTGCCAGCTAACTGACACAAAAAAGCTGGATTTTCAGCCTCTCTTGAAAAACCAGGAGATGGGGCAATTGCTGGTATTGCTATGAGGTACTGTCTGCCAGAGCTGGGTAACAGCTGCCATGTCTAGAGGGACACCTGCTCTGCTCTTGTGATCTGTGCCTTGCCAGCCCACCCCGCTCATTTCCATGCCCCACCTGACCCCATGGGCATTGCAGGGGTCCCTCTTGGTCTTGTATGTGCCCCAGGCATATATTGGGCAGTCTTTCTGACACCCTTCTTCTTTACTTCTGCTTTCTTTCAGTTTCTTTATTTGGAATAGTAGTGGATTTTGAGGGGTGGGATGGGAGTGAAACAACAGCGACAACACTAAAGTCATCATTGGGCTGGTAGCACCAGGCATCCCAGATGTTGTAACTGAGGATGAATTCTGCAGCGACAACAGGTTGATGATGTCCTTGTTCCCTGTAAGACTCTGTGTGTGGGGCCTTGGTTAGAGGGCGAGGGAAGCTGAGAGCATGATTATGATGCGGGCCTGGTCTACAGTGTGCTGGGGATTGCTCACGTTTAACCATCTAACTGCATGGTGGCTGTGAGGTCTTCACACACAGACACTATTGTTTTAATTTTTAACCTGCCATCCTTATTTCATTGTTTCTGCCAGGGCAGTGGGCTGTTAAATCCGGCCCAAGAACTCTTCGTTACACATTATCTATGGCTTCTTTTCACACTGCAGTGGCAGAGCTAGGTAGTGACAGCAACCCTATGGCCCACAAGCCTAAAATACTGACTGTGTGACTTTTTCCAGAAAGAGTTTGCTGACCCCCATTCTAGGGAATGCTAAAGGTGCAGGGTCAGTGAAAATCAGAAACAAATGTGGGGCAGCCTGCCACAGATGCACACTCAGGGCTGACAGAAATGCTGTGCCTGTCCGTTGCAGTTTTGAGGGGCACGTTGAATGAATCATGTAACATCATTGTGTGTATCCTGTAATACCAGTAAGTCGTTTATTGTGTATTCATCTGTGCTTCCAGATGTTCTAGCCCCTGTGTAGATAATTCAGCGCAGGGTAAAGGAAATGAGAGTAATAGGGCCAGAGCTAGGAACATTGATTGAGACAAGGGTGGTTGTCACTGAGGCCCTTTGCCATGAGACTTGCTGTCTCATGAAGAAAGAGCTATGCCAGACAAGGGGGAGATAGGGGCACAGCTGGAGGGGCCAGTGGAAGCAAGGCATGGTTTTTATTAAATTCATTTATTTTATTTTATAAAAATATAAATACATATAAATATAAATATATATGTTTATTTTATTTTGAGATAGAGTCTTGCTCTGTCACCGAGGCTGGAGTGCAGTGGTGTGATCTCGGCTCACGCAACCTCCATCTCCCAGGTTCAAGTGATTCTCCAGCCTCAGCCTCCCAAGTAGCTGGGATTACAGGCAGGTACCACCATGCCTGGCTAATTTTTTTTCTCTCTTTTTTTTTGAGATGGAGTTTTGCTCTTACTGCCCAGCGTAGAGTGCCATGCCACTATCTCAGCTCACTGCAGCCTCTGCCTCAGCCTCCCGAGTAGCTGGGATTACAGGCATCTGTCATCAAACCTAGCTCATTTTTATATTTTTAGTAGAGATGGGGTTTCACCATGTTGGCCAGCTGATCTTGAACTCCTGTTCTCAAGTGATCTATCTGCTTTGGCCTCCCAAAGTGCTGGGATTACAGGCATGAGCCACCCCACCCTGTTGGGAGTAGCTTTTCTACTGTGTGATTCATTCAATACAGGGACTGGGTTCTCCGTGCAGTTGCTTTGTCCAGCCCTTGCGAGAATCCTACTGTAGTTCTTTAGAATAGGAACATTTTCTCAGCCAACATCTACCTGTTGCAGTCCTTCTCATAAAAATACTGGGCCAAGAGTGGTGGCCCACACCTGTAATCTCAGCACATTGGGAGACTGAGGCAGGAGGCTCATTTGAGGCCAGGAGTTCAAGACCAGCCCAGGCAACATAGTGAGATCCTGTCTTTACAAAAAATAGAAAATTAATCAAGTATAATGGTGTATTCCTGTAGTCCTAGCTACTTGAGAAGCTGAGATGGGAGGATTGCTTGAGCCCAGGAGTTGGAGGCTGCAGTGAGATATGATCACCATACTGTCTGTACTCCAGCCTGGATGACAGAGCCAGACTCCATCTCTTAATTTTTTTTTTTTAAATTGAGGTGAAATTTACAAAACAAAGAGTTAACTGTTCTAAAGCAAGCAATTCAGGGGCATTTAGTATATTGGCATTGTTGTGCAATCAGCACCTCTGTCTAGTTTCAAAACATTTTCATCACCCAAAGGAAACTCTATATCCTTTAAGCAGTAGCTCCCCATCCCCCTACCACCGCAGCCCCTGGAAACCACCTGTCTGCCTTCTGTCTCTACGGATTTACCCGTTCTGGTTCTTCCCATTTTTGCAAGCACAGCTCAGGTTTCCACTTGTTGGGTGAGAGTTAGGGAGAGCAGGCTCAGCCTCCACTGCAGCATTTGTTTGACTGTGTGCCCTTGGGCAGAATTCCTTGCACACAGTGGGTACTCAAAGAGCATTGCCTTCTTTTTCTTTTCTTGCTTGTACCTGCTTAATGTGTTACAAGGATCTTACCAGAGAAATGTCTAGTGTTGCCTCCACCACTGCATTGAGAGGCAGCGAAATACCACTATTTCGCTGTGAGCTGTGTGTGGTGCCTCACACCTGTAATCTCAGCACTTTGGGAGGCCAAGGTGGGCGATCACTTGAGGTCAGAAGTTTGAGACTAGCCTGACCAACATGGCGAAACCTCATCTCTACTAAAAATAATAAAAGAATTAGCTGGGTACAGTGGTGGGCGCCTATTATTCCAGCTACTCAGGAGACTGAGGCAGGAGAATTGCTTGAACCTGGGAGGCAGAGGCCTCAGTGAGAAGAGATGGTGCCACTGCACTCCAGCCTGGGTGACAGAGTGAGACTCTGTTTAAAAAAAAAGAAAAGAAAAAAAATTCTGTGGCCCACCTCTGTGGAATGGGAACCAGTTTACTTGGAGCTCCAGGGTTGTGAGGGTTAAGAAGGAATATAGCCAGAGCGCCTGGTTGTGTCCTGCTTGTTTACCCCTCCCCACATGCCCAGGGCCTCTTTCACCCTTTCATCTCTCAGGGCTGTAACACAGAGGTCTGGATTGAATTGCTTTGCCTGGGCTTTGGAGAGAAGGTAGCTAGTTGAAAGGACTTCTTGGAGCCAGAGGTCTTGATACCTTGGGGTAAGGATTGCCAACAACAGTGATGATAGCTAATTTTATTAAGTGCTTGGTATAAACCAGGCACAGTACTAGGCGCACAACACAATTTCACTCATTTCATCCTCCCAAGAGGTGAGTTCTCTGATGAGGAGCCTGAAGCAGGGAGGTTAACTGACTTGCTCATGATCACATGGCTGGTGGAGTAAGATTCTAACCCAGGCTATTGTGTGTGTTTGTTTGTTTGTTTTTTGAGATGGAGTTTCTCTCTGGTTGCCCAGGCTGTAGTGCAATGGTGCAATCTTGGCTCACTGCAACCTCCACCTCCTAGATGCAAGCGATTCTCCTGCCTCAGTCTCCCAAATAGCTAGGACTACAGGAATACACTACCACGCCCAGCTAATTTTGTATTTTTAGTAGAGATGGGGTTTCACCATGTTGGCCAGTTGGTCTGGAATCCCTGACCTCAGGTTATCCACCCACCTTGGCCTCCCAAAGTGCTGAGATTACAGGCATGAGCCACCCCGCCCTGCTCTTGTTCTTAATTTCTGTTCTTTCTCTCTAGGAGGTCACTGCAGCTTGAATGGCGATCTGAGACAGAAGGCTAGAGGTTTGTGGTAAAAATTAATGTAGGACCCAAAGGACTCTAAATGTTAAACATTAGATCCTGAGGGTTCTAAATATTAAAGGCAAAGGCCAGGCACAGTGGCTCACGCCTGTAATCCCAGCATTTTGGAAGGCCAAGGCAGGCGGATCACCTGAGGTCACGAGTTGAGACCAGCCTGGCCAACATGATGAAACCCCATCTCTACTAAAAATACAAAAATTAGCTGGGTGTGGTGGTGTGCACCTGTAATCCCAGATACTCGGGAGGCTGAGACAGGAGAATTGCTTGAACTCAGGAGGCTGAGGTTGCATTGAGTCGAGATCGTGCTACTGCCCTCCAGCCTAGGCGACAAGAGCAAGAGTCTGTCTACAAACAAACAAACAAACAAACAACAACAAAACATGAAAGAAAGTCAACTAGGTGACTGACTTTCCCATGCACCTGAGGTTTCTGAGTAGAGTTAGGGGGTGACAGCTGACTATTTTTCTCAGACAGGTTTGTGGACCCCTGGAGGTATTCCCTGGGGTGCCTTTCCATTTTCTGTTTTTATTTTGATGGTGATCTAAATGAGAAATTTAAAAGAAGCTTGCTCTCGTTCAACTGGTTGACTGTTGGCTGTTGGCTGCCCATGGAGATGAGGATGCAGGAATATGGGGTTGAATCGCTCCTGTGTTGTGAAGTGTTTGCTGAATTTGCAGTGGGTCACTGCTGCAGTTTGTTACAGAGATCAAGGGTGAGTAGTGCTTAGCAGCTGGAAGGTCCGGGAGTCCATGGACTTGGAATTGAATTCCCCCTTGGCCACTTCCCAAGGGTCTAACCTTGGGTAAAGGTCTTTTCCTCTCCGAGTCACAGTTCTCTCTATTGAATGCAGCCACTTTTCCTTCGTTGTCAAGGATTAAATAGGTCAGTCATTTCATGATTTAGCCTGTGGTTGGGACTCAGTAGGTGGCACATTCTTCTTGCTTCTCTCTGAATGGCAGCAACATTTGAAGCTGGCAGATTCTTCTGGGCCCTGGTGGGGGTGTTGTACTCTCCACTGGATTCAGAGGGAGAAGGTAAGAAGGAGACTGGTCACGTTGATTACTCTGCCCTCCTGTCTCTGCAGAATCCCCACATTAGCAGACTGTAGAGCTAGGAGGGCATGATCTCATCCAGAAACCAGTGCCCAGACAAGGGAAGTGACTGTCCCTGTCACATGGCTAGCAAGCAGGCCAGGCAGGTTGAGAGCTCAGGCCTTGTGACTTCCCGCTCAGTGCTCCCTCCACTGTTCCTCTCAGTTGAGATAAGTGGTCCTGAGACCACCTGTGCTCCCTGCAGCCTATTAAATGCCCTTTCTCTCTTTATTTATTTATTTTTGAGACACTCTCACTTTGTTACCCAGGCTGGAGTACATTGGCATGATCTTGGCTCACTGCAACCTCTGCTTTCCAGGTTTGAGTGATTTTCCTTCCTTTGCCTCCTGGATAGCTGGGATTACAGGTGCCTGCCACCATGCCTCGCTAATTTTTGTATTTTTAGTAGAGATGGGGTTTTGCCATATTGGCCAGGGTGATCTTGAACTCCTGAGCTCATGTGATCTGCCCGCCTTGGCCTCCCAAAATTGCTGGGATTATAGATGTGAGCCACTGTGCCTGGCCCATTGCTGCTTTTTAACTAGGTGTCCATGAGATCTGAGGTCTCTGTGGACATTGAAGTTTGAGAAGCACTGCATTAAAAAATTATCAGTAGGGAGATGATAGAGATTTTTATTTTCTTTGTGCATTTTTTCCTGATTTGTTACCCTGTTTTTTTTCCTACATGAATTGCTGTTATAATGAGAAAAAAAATAGCAAAGGCATTTCCAGTTCGGGGAACTCTGTCAGGTTTCCAGTTGGCATTGCTCAAGAGCAGGCAGAACTGTCAGGTCTCATACTTGGAAAAAGGAAGAAAGCAAGCCTGACTTTTCTATTCTGCTGTTAGGGAGGGAAGACCAGAATCCAAACCCTGGATTCTGAAACAAAGAGTGTTTGATTGGTAGACACACGTGTCCAGAGGTGTGGGAGGACCTTGGCCAGATGGGTCTATAGCCATCCTGAGTGATGCCTTGAGATGCCTTATGGCTGGTGGGAATGGAATCTAGGCTATTCCTGATCAAATCCTCTTCCAGAAAAAATACTAATGGTACTTTTTGAAGAGTCAGTTATTTTACTGTGTGACTCAAAGGATCTGCTGACTAATTTTATCACCAGGCCTGGGGGTAAGGCAGGATCCTTGTATCATGGTCCCAACACAGGCTTTAGAAGTCTTGAGTCAGGATTACAGTTCCACCAATTAGAATTCAAATTTGAACAGAATCTAACCCCGTTATCATGGTCCACAAGATCCTATGTGACTGGCCCCTGCCTGCCTCTTTGATCATTCCTTCTGCTTTTTTGCTTTTTGGTCAAGCCACAGCAAACTTCCTTCTAGTCCTGGAAGACTAGAGCTAAGCTTGTCCTGCCTCAGAGCCTCTCCTCTTGCTGTTTGCACTGTCTGGAACACTGGCCTGCCATATCTTTCCATAGCTGCTCCTTCTCTTTATAGAGGGCTTAGCTCAAATGTCACCTGTGTAGAGAGATCTCAGTGGCTGCCTTGGCTAAAACAGCCTTCTTGCTTCCTCCTTATCCCATCACTCTCTTTGTTTTTTTCCTGCTAGTATGACTCTAATACTTTTTCATTGATTAGTTTAATTTTATGTGATTTGTTTCTTCTTGTTTTTTTTTTTTTTTTTTTTTTTTGAGATAGGCTCTCACTCTGTCACCCAGGCCGGAGTGCAGTGGGACAATTTCAGCTCACTGCAACCTCTGCCTTCTGGGTTCAAGTGATCCTTCCACTTCTGCCTCATGAGTAGCTGGGACCACAGGTGTGTGTCACCATCCCTGGCTAATTTTTTGTATTTTTGGTAGACACAGGGCTTTGTGATGTTGCCCAGGCTGGTCTCAAACTCCTGAGCTCAAGCAATCTGTCTGCCTCAGCTTCTCAAAGTGCTGGGATTATAGGTGTGAGCCTCTCAAAGTGCTGGGATTATAGGATTTTAGCTCCATTTAACTCCTGTGTCCTCAGCTCTTAAAACATTGCCTCACACACAATAGAAGTTAAATAAATTCTGGGTGGATCAGTGCACACAGTCACTTGACTTCTGTGGGCTTCAGCTTTGGGGAAACCCCGTCTGTGTTTGGGGTCCTGGCTTGCAGGGTGGATGTGAAGGTGAAAGGAGATGATGCATACAGAGTGCCCAGCTTGGTGCCTGGCATGGAGGGTGTGCCCAGCATGTGGTGGTGGTTGTTATCAACCAGCTGGCCCAGGCTTGACTAGAGGAATCACTGGCCATCTCTGAGATAATGATCCACTGCTGCTCCCTGGTGCAGCCCACGTAGAGTCGCCCAAGACACAATCAGCCTGACGGCAATTCAACTCTTGCCATGTCGAGCATCTGCCCTTGAAACTTGAATTTCAATATCCTTTGAAGTCAGTGTGCTCTGTGTCTGGCACGTCATATTCTGTGGCTTTATATCTTGCTTGGAGGTATTGGGCCTCTTGTGGAGATCAGGTGTGGCTCTGACAACTGTCTGCGTGCTTTCAAGTGCCTGTACTTGAGACCTTAAATGGAAGTTCAGTGTATTTCATGTGTGTTAGATGGGAATGCTTTGGCTGCAAGTAACAGACCGATGTGCGGTGGTGTGGACAAGTAGGGTTATTATTTTGTGAGAATTAGCTTGTTTCTAGTCTTGGCTTAACTCAGAGATCTAAGGGCTGGTGTCTTTGTGATTCTCAAGGTCTTTCCCCCAGGCTCATGACTTCATGGTGGCAAAATGCTACTCCAGCTCCACCCAACATGTTTATGATTAAGGCATGAGGGTTGGAGGATGGAATGATGCCCTTTGTAGCTTTTCTTTATATCAGAAAGGAATCTTTCCCAGAACTCTCCCAGTGCACTTCTACTGGCTTCTCATTGGCCAGACTGCTTAAGTTCAGACTCAGCTGCTGAGAAAAGGAGTAATCAGGTTTTTCAGCTTGGATTGCTGAAGGTGACATGGAAAAAGGATGTTGGAGATGGTAGTGAGATCAGCCAGTGGGCAGTGCCCACTGTACTGGGAAACTTTTATTTTATTTTAGGCTGCTGGTTGACAACTGGGGGCAGTTTTGATTCCCAGGGGACATATGGGATTACATGCAGACATTTTTGTTACAACTCAGGGTTTGTGTGTGCTAATGGCATGTAATGTGTAGAGGCCAGGGATGCTACTAAACATTCTACAATGTCAATAATGCCAAAGGTTGAGAAGCCCTTAGACCATTCTAGCCATGTTCTTCAAATCTGGGGAAAATTAGTTCAGCTGTTTTCCTTTGATGCAGTAACAGGCAGTGGGCAAACTTCATTGTAATATTACAGATTATTGGAACCTGGTCATGCTGTTGATTTTGTTAAAGATCAGTGGACTGATCTAGTTGGGGACAACCATGTACCATAATGTCAGAAAGTCTTAATAGAAGATGAGCATCAAGCAGAACTAATGAAGCCTCATTCTATTTTAGGATCACAGAACAATGACAAAAGACAATTTCTGCTGGAGCGACTGCTGGATGCAGTGAAGCAGGTAAGCAGAAAGCACACATTTGCCTTTTCGGTCGAGTAATGGTGTCAGATAATTAATATAGGTCATTTCTTCCCTATAACATACACAGACCAACTCCCACATTATATCTGGGAACAGTGAAGCGATCTAATCATTTTCTCTAGGAAATGATAGAGCAGGGAAAGTGGTCAGATTTGGGTTGGAGAAAGTTCTGTGTCTTGAATTTCCAAAGCCCTCTAGAGGACCCCATCCTTCATGATGTCCCTTCAAGAAGGGCATTGGGCCGGGCGCAGTGGCTCATACCTATAATCTTAGCACTTTGGGAGGTCAAGGTGGGCAGATCACTCACTTGAGGTCAGGAGTTTGAGACTAACCTGGCCAACATGGTGAAACCTGTCTGTACTAAAAATACGAAAATTAGCTGGGCATGGTGGCAGGCACCTGTAATCCCAGCTACTTGGGAGGCTGAGGCAGGAGAAACACTTGAACTCAGGAGGCGGAGGTTGCAGTGAGCCGAGATCATGGCATTGTACTCCAGCCTGGTGATAGAATGAGACTCTGCCTCAAAAAAAGAGAAGAAAAAAAAAAAAGAGCATTGATGTGGGTTTCAAAGTCTCATTGTCTCATTTCCAAGCATTTGTGTTTGAGGGCAACTTGGGTGCAGAGGTGGTGGTCTGGAGTTAGGACCGCTGAGGACAAGAAGGCTAGGACAAGGAGGAAGGAGGCCATGCCTGGGGTCCTCTGCTGCTGCCCCTAGCTATGTGGACGCTCCAGGTGGCTCTGCTGTGATCGGGTGTGATGCTGTTTCTGATGCTTGGCTCCGGCTGGGCTTGGAAGCAAGCCTGGACGTGAGACTGGAATCTGCTTGCTGCATGTGCCAGATGCGTGCTACTGTTAGATGTCATTGATCACACCTTCAGTGTGTGCCAGGCTCTCTGCTAAGCACTTTGTATTTAATCCTTCCAACAACACTGTGAGATTATAGTTCCTGCAATTGGTTTCATTTTATGGATGAAAAAACTGAAGCTCAGAGAGATCCAATAACTTGCTCAAGGTGTCATAGTTAGTAAGTGGCAGAGATAGGATCCAAATCTGGGAATTCTAGGAGCTCACTTTTGGAAGGCGCAGTTGACAATTATATGTGTGAATTACACTATAGGGAGGTAAGTACTTTAATAGGGGTGTATGTTAATTTTTTTTTTTTTTTTTAGAGACAAGGTCTTGCTGTTGCCCAGGCTTGAGCTCAGTGGTGCCTTCATAGCTCATTGTAACCTCGAACTCCTGGGCTCAAGCAATCCTTCCACCTTAGCCTCATGAGTGTCTGGGACTACATACAGGTGCATGACACCACATGTGGCTGGGATGTATGTTGAGTATTGAAGTGAGCCCAGAGAATGTAGCAACTACGTAAGCCTTGAGGCATTGTGTGGTAGGAAGGACACAGGCTTTGGGCTCAGATGTAGCTGGAATTGAAGGCCAGCTTTACTTCTTCAGCTCTGTGTGTACAGGGACAACTCACGCACCCTCCCTGAGCATCCTTCTTCTGTTCTGTAACTGGGTCACTTATCTGTGTACGGCTGCTGAGGGAATTGGCTTGTTAAAGCAGGTAAAGGGCCTGGACAGAGCCTGGTCCTCTGTTAATATGGTAACATCTGGAGCCCATGTTATTAGCTTATTCTTTCTTTGCTGCAGAAATGGAAAATACAATAAAGTGAGGAGGCTAGTTGAACCACTTTAAATGTAGCAGTTAGAGAGAAATAAATTGGAGGTTATGCCCAGAGGTTCCTTTTTTTTTTTTTTTTTTTTTTTTGAGATGGAGTCTAGCTCTATTGCCGAGGCTGGAGTGCAGTGGCATAATCTCAGCTGACTGCAACCTCTGTCTCCTAGGTTCAAGTGATTCTCCTGCCTCAGCCTCCCAAGTAGCTGGGACTACAGGTGTGCACCACTGTGCCTGGCTAATTTTTGTATTTTATTTATTTTTGAGATGGAGTTTTGCTCTTATTGCCCAGACTGGAGTGCAATGGCACGATCTTGACTCACTGCAGCCTCTACCTCCCTGGTTCAAGTGATTCTCCTGCCTTAGCCTCCCGATTAGCTGGGATTAAAGGCACAAGCCACCATGCCCAGCTAATTT
Organism: Callithrix jacchus; assembly: GCF_049354715.1. Taxonomy (NCBI): domain Eukaryota; kingdom Metazoa; phylum Chordata; class Mammalia; order Primates; family Cebidae; genus Callithrix; species Callithrix jacchus. Next base: position 17,069,500 of record NC_133513.1, on the reverse strand, counting down.
TATATTTTTAGTAGAAATGGGGTTTCTCCATATTGGTCAGGCTGGTGTCTAACTCCCAACCTCATGTGATCCGACTGCTTCGGCCTCCCAAAGTGCTGGGATTATAGGTATGAGCCACTGCGCCTGTATTTTATTTTTTAATTTTTATTTATTTATTTATTTTTGAAATGGAGTCTCCCTCTGTGGCCCAGCCTGGAGTGCAGTGGCGTGATCTCAGCTCACTGCAACCTCTGCCCCCCAGATTTAAGTGATTCTCCTACCTCAGCCTCCTGAGTAGCTGGGATTACAGGTGACCACTACCATGCCCAGCTAATTTTTGTATTTTTAGTAGAGATGGATTTCATCATGTTGGCCAGGTTAGTCTCGAACTCCTGACCTCAGGTGATCCACCCGCCTTGGCCTCCCAAAGTGTTGGGATTACATACATGAACCATTGTGCCTGGCCAATTTTTGTATTTTTTTAGTAGAGGCAGGGTTTCATCACATTGACCCGGCTGGTCTTGAACTCCTGACCTCAGGTGATCCACCCACCTTGACCTCCCAAAGTGCTGGAATTATAGATGTGAGCCACCACATCTGGCCTGCTGTTATTGTTATTATTGTTATTTTGAGGGTTAAAGTGTTGTATATGACTTTTTTTGCATATGACTTTTATAAATAAACTTTACTGATGTATATTTTACATAAAATAAAATATAGCATTTCAAGTGTACCATTTCATGTGTTTTGACTAATGTGTCATTTAAAATTATACACACACACACACACACACACACACACAAATACACATACACACACACAGTGTAGTAGTTTTGATAATAAGTTTAGGAGTCCTGCAAGACTGCTACACATAGCAGAGATTCTGTACCTTTAAAAGGAAAAAGACAGTAGTAGGCCAGGTGCGGTGGCTCACACCTGTAATCCCAGTGCTTGGGGACGTTGGGGTAGGATGATATCTTGAGGCCAGGAGTATGATACCAGCTTGGGCAACATAGTGAGACTCCTGTCTCTACAAAAAATAAAAAATACGAGTTGAACCTGATGGCATGTGCCTGTAATCCTGGCTGTTTGGGAGAATTGCTTGAGCCCAGGTATTCCAGGTTGCCTTGAGCTGTGATGGCACCACTGCACTTCAGCCTGGGTGATAGAGCCAGACCCTATTGTTTTTTTTAAGAAAATTAGAGATTGGGTGCGGTGGCTCACACCTGTAATCCCAGCACTTTGGGAGGCTGAGCTGGGTGGATCATGAGGTCAGGAGTTCGAGACCAGCCTGAACAACAGGGTGAAACCCCATCTCTACTAAAAATACAAAAATTAGCTGGGCGTGGTGGCGCATGCCTGTAATCCTAGCTACTCAGGAGGCTGAGGGAAGAGAATCGCTTGAATCTGGGAGGAGGAGGTTGCAGTGAGCCGAGATCACGCCACTGTACTCCAGCCTAGGTGACAGAGCAAGACTCCGTCTCAAAAAAAAAAAAAAAAAGGAAAAGAAAACTAGAATAGTGGATAATGGTGATGGTTGCACAACATTGTAAATTGAAATTTACACCTAAAGATGGTTAAAATGGCAAAGTATATGTTCTCTATATTTTAATTTTACCGATTCAAAAGGTAGCCTGGTTTCATTTTTATCCACTCTCAGTAAATTGTCATTCTGCACAACAGGATGACTCGTATGAGGCTGTTGTAACGTCATAGTCAGTCATAACAACTCTGGGGCTCTGTCCAAAGGGACCCATCAGTGCAGGTTGGTGGAATTTGTAGTTATCACCCATGAAGAGCTCTGTGTTGTAGACTGCTGCTGACAGCAGGAGCAGCTTCCTGGATAATGCACAGATGGCTGTGTGTTTTGTTTTCCTGTTAGCATTGTTTTCCCACAAGGCTTGTTTCTGTACAAGTGTGGGGTACAGGAGATATGGTTTCCTTTAAGTGGCAGCTTGAAGGCTAGGATGTGCACCTTCTTAAGTCTTGTGCTGACACCCAGGGCACAGGGACGTCCTGATGTGACATGCAGAGCTTCTGGTCCTGTGTCCCCTTCCTGACCCTTAAGCCCTGTGTGGGTTGTTTTGTAACGTTTTGAGTGTCCCATCCCAACAGCTGATCTCAGCAGCTTCTTTTTCTGTGCAGTGCCAGATCCGCTTTGGAGGGAGAAAGGAGATCGCCTCGGATTCTGACAGCAGGTAAATATGTCTCTTCTGAAACCATTGACCATCGAGGTTGAAAAGGCAGCAGAAGGTGACCGGCTTCTGTGCTCTGCCTCTGCAGCTGAGGTACAGCGCTGAAATTTGAGTCACCCATGGACTCTGTGAAGTGACTACTCATTTCAAACACTCCACATTTTCCGCAATTCTCTTTCTAGGAATCTATTCTGAAGGAATTATTCAAGATACCTTTCCATATAAAGTTATTTTCAGGATAAATAATAATTATAAGAACTTAGATGTCTAAATACCCAATAATTGAGAAACAGTTAAATAAAGTATAGTGCATTAATAGGATGAAATGTTATATAGTCATTAAAAATGATATTTATATAGAATTTGTTTTCAACAGAAAAGCACATAGGTAGTGATTTAAAAATTACATATGTAGTAAAAGGCATATGTTGTAAAAAGAGCAGGATACGAAATTCTAGGGATGCAGAGTGGTCCTAGCTATGTCAGATAGCACTGGCCAAACACCGAAATGTGGCCTGAGGTAGCAGTAGGGGTGAGAATATTGGGAATATTGCTTTCTGGTATGTTTCATGTTTTTTACTGTGATTATCTGTTTCTTTTATGATAACAAATATTTCCTAAAAATGGGCCACATGCAGTGGCTCATGCCTGTAATCCTAGCTCTTTTTGAGTCCTAGGTAGGGGGATCACTTGAGGTCAGGAGTTTGAGACCAGGCTGGCCAACATGGCAAAACCCTGTCTCTACTACAAATACAAAAACTAGCTGGGCATGGTGGTACACACCTATAGTCCCAGCTACTTGGGAAGCTGAGGCAGGAGACTCGCTTGAGCCTAGACTAATTTTGGGGAAAATCAAGGGTTTATGGGGTGGAGGTTACAGTGAGCTGAGTTTGCACTACTACACTCCAGCCTGGGTGACAAAGTGAGACTGTGTCTCAAAAAAAAAAAAAAAAAAAAAAAAAAATGTCTTAAAAATGGCCATTGACATTCACAACCCAGGAAAGGCTGACGTAATTGCATAAGCTGATAACATTGGCTGGAAGGAGACACATAGGACTTGGCAAAGGTAGGAGACGCACAGGCATCCAGTCCTTGCTGCAAATGTGTTGTCAGCTCAGTCAGAGCTGATTCCCACTCTACAGCCCCTGGGGTGGCAGGAAGGACATTCCTGCATGGGAAGGAAAGGGAAGGGAACTTATCTGCTCAGAGTTCATCTCATCCTGGAAACTGTTCATATCTCCCACCCTCTCACCCTAGCCCACCCACCCATGTCCATCATTCCTTTTTCAGTCCTTTCCTTCCTTTGTTCTTCTGTAAAACTTTAACAGCCATGAGCAAAGCATGTAGACCTGCCTGGAATAGAGCTACGTGGGTGATTTGAAACTGGCACAGGTTTAAAATGATACATCTTATAATCCATTCCTTCTTTGCTTAGGTTTTCTCCATGATATGTATCACCCTCCAACAGACTATATATACATTCAGCTTTTTAATTTTGCCTATTATCTGTCTCTTGTCACTATAATGTCAGCTATGTGCAGGCAGGGATGTTTTGCTGTCTTGTTTACAGATGTCTCTCCAGTGCCTAGAAGCATCTAGAAGGTACTCAGTAAAGATTTGTTATCCAGATGACGATGTGTATTACATACTCATCCATCATCATGAAAGGATGTTTCTCCATTTAAAAAAAAAATTTTACTTCTCAGTGTTTTACACAAGTACTTTGTGCCTATCATACATTAGATTCTCAGTATATGTTTGTGGCATTAGATCATTAGACTGATTGATCAATTTAGTTCTTCTTGAGGGCCTACTATGAGGCCTGGCCTTGGTCTACACAGGGATCCAAGGTCTGCTTGCATCAGAATCTCCTGGGAGGCTTATCGTCTAAGTCCCATCCTAGTTGTACTGGAGCAGGATGTGTATATGTGCATGAATGTGTGTGTGTATGTACTGAAGCCGAAGAGCTTGCTGAGGATTTGCATTTCAAAAGGCTCCCCAGGTGATTCTGCTGGACACCAAAGCTTCCAGTGCAATTAGTCCTTCCTCTTTTAAGGGCCTGAGATGCAGAGGTAATTAGGAAGGACTCCCCTTTCCTGGCCGGGTTGGTTTGTCTGTGTGTATGTGTGTGTATCGGTGTGTGTGGTGTGAGTCTGTGTATCCATCACTTCTTGATCACTTTTCTTTATTACCATGCTGTCCATTTTCTGAGAGAGCCAATCCTCCTCTGAATGTTAGGTTAATGTGTTCTTACATAGAGTATATACCTCATCCAAAAACCCAAAATTAGAATGCTCCAAAATCCAAAACTTTTTGAGTTTCACAACGAACTTGATGCTCAAGGAAATGCTAATGGCAGCAAGTTGGATTTTGGATTTTTGGGTTAGGCATGCCTAACTGGTAAGTATATAATATGCATATGCCATAGTCCAGAAAAGCCTGAAATTGGAAAGATTTCTGATTCTAAGTATTTTGTATAAGGAATACTGAACCTATATAATAGAATTGACTACCATAACCTTTGTTACAGAAAATGTTTGGTTTTATAGTAAGAAAAAAAAAGTTCATTCCTTCTGTGACATCTGTCATTTATGGCTAAAAGGAGTGCATTGCTTACTATTAATAATAGGCCAGCTGCTGTGGCTCATGTCTGTAATCCCAATGCTTTGGGAGGCTAAGGTAGGAGGATTGCTTGAGGCTACTAGTTTAAGGCTGCAGTGAGCTATGATCGTGTCATTGCACTCCACCCTGGGCGGCAGACAGCGACCCTGTCTCTAAAAACAAACAGAAAGTAATATTAATAGTTATAGTATGTGACTGCCTTTGCTGTGTTTTATTTATGTTGATGCTTAGTCCTCAGGAGAAGCAGAGGTATTATCCTTTCTTTTTTCATGAGACAGGGTCTTGCTCTGTCACTTAGGCTGGAGTGCAGTGGTGTGATCATAGTTCACTGCAGCCTCAACCTCCCAGGCTCAAGATCTTCCCACTTCAGCCTCCCAAGTAGCTGGGACTATAGATGCAAGCCACCATGCCTGGCTAATTTTTGTATTTTTTATAGAGACGAGGTCTCACTATGTTGCCCAGGCTGGTCTCGAACTTGTGGGCTCAAGTGATCTCCCACCTTGGCTTCCCAAAGTATTGGGATTACAGGTGTGAGCCACACTGTGTCTGGGTTATCCCTTTTTTACTGATGAGAAAACAGATGCATAAAGGCAAAATGCTACAGCCTAGGTTAGACATTTTGGAAGGGCTAGAGTTCCATGGTCTCTTCTTTCTCTGTTGTGTGATATTTAGTGACTAAATTGGTTTTGAGGCTGGGTTTAAAAAAAAATTATTCTCTTTTACCCCAGGGGGATTCCTTCTTAATATCAGAGGCTTGGTCTTACCTTTGAAATATTTTTGGCTAAAGGTGGCACCACCTACATGTTGGAAAGGCCACATCATCATCCCTATTCTGTGAGAAAGTTGAATCTCAGCTGGGCGCAGTGGCTCACACCTGTAATCCCAGCTCTTTGGGAGGCTGAGGCGGGCAGATCACTTGAGGTCAGCAGTTCAAAACCAGCCTGGCCAACATGGTGAAACCCAGTCTCTACTAAAAATATAAAAATTAGCCCACCGTGGTGGCACATGCCTGTAATCCCAGCTACTTGGGAGGCTGAGACCGAAGAATTGCTTGAAACCGGGTGGCAGAGATTGCAATGAGCCATGACTACACCACTGCAATACAACCTGGGTGAAAGAGTGAGACTCCATCTCAAAAAAATAACTAAAAAAGGCCTCATGCAGTGGCTCACACCTGTAATCCCAGCACTTGGCCAGGGCAGGCAGATCACCTGAAGTCGGGAGTTCGAGGCCAGCCTGACTAACATGGAGAAACCCTGTCTCTACTAAAATGCAACATTAGCTGGGCATGGTAGCACAGTCCTGTAATCCCAGCTACTCGGGAGGCTGAGGCAGGAGATCACTTGAACCCGTGGAGGTTGCAGTGAGCTGAGATTGCACCATTACACTATAACCTGGACAACAAGAGCAAAACTCCTTCTTATACAAAACAAAAAAACCCAAAAAACCAAAAATAAAAACAAACAAACAAAAATTTAAAAAAAGGAAGAAAGTTGAATCTCAAGAGGGAAGGTCAATGAATGTTTAAAAATAACTGTTGGTCAGGTGCAGTGGCTCATGCCTGTAATCCCAGCAGTTTGGGAGGCCGAGCTGGTTAGATCATGAAGTCAGGAGTTTGAGACCAGGCTGACCAACATAGTGAAACTCCATCTCTACTAAAAAATAAAAAAATTAGCTGGGTGTGGTGGTGCACACCTGTAATTCCAGCTATTTGGGAGGCTGAGGCAGAAGAATTGCTTGAACCGGGAGGCGGGGTTGCAGTGAGCCGAGATCATGCCACAGCACTCCAGTGTGGGCAATAGAGCAAGACTCCATCTCAAAAAACAGCAAACAAACAAAACAAAAAACTGTTAAGAGGACTGACAAGATAGATGTCTTGCCACCCTTCCTCACCCCTGATGGCTGGCGCAACCCTGGAGTTGAGTTCAAATCCGCTCACTTCCCTCCAGCTCCTCTGCTGGCCTGCGGTCTTCATCTCCGGCATCTCACAGAACAGCCGCTGCAGCTCCAAGCTCTCCCCATTCGTTCTTGTCCTGCTTTCACCACTCAATGCAGAATGCAGATTCCCTCACCTCATGCCCCCTTGAAATCTCCCAGCTGCCTTCTCTTTGCTCTTGGGAGAAAGACCCACACCCTTAACACAGTGTGGAGGCCTCACATGCTTTCACCTGCTCTCTGTTCTAGCCATCTGGCCTTTTTATCTTTTGTTTTTAAAGCTTCTCACTGCTTTTTCAAGGAAGTTTGTTTTTGTTTTTTCTGGAGACCAAGTCTTGCTCTGTCACCCAGGCTGGAGTGCAGTGTCACGATCCTGGCTCACCGCAACCTCTGCTTCCTGGGTTAAAGTGATTCTTCTGCCTCAGCCACCTTAGTAGCTGGGATTATAGGCACCCGCCCCCATGCCCACCTAATTTTTGTATGTCTTATAAAGATGGGGTTTTGCCCTGTTGGCCAGGCTGGTCTTGAACTCCTGACCTCAGGTGATTTGTCCACCTTGGTCTCCCAAAGTGTTGGGATGACAGGTGTGAGCCACCGTGCCCAGCTTTCAAGGAAATCTTCCAGATTCCTGACATGACTCCCCTCCCTGTATAGTCCAGTTCGTCTGGGCCTGCTTTTTTTGCTCTGTACCTCAGTGCCACTAACTTTCCCTGCAAAGGAATGGATTTGACCCAGGGCTGTGCTTGGCTGACCCCCGCGCTGTATTGTTATAGTTTATAAATCTGTATAAATTATACATTTGTATTATAAATTGATTTGACCATACTTAAAATTTTTTTTTTATTTTTTGGAGACTGAGTCTCACTCTCTCACTCAGTTGGAGTGCAGTGGCACCATCAGGGCTCACTGCAGCCTCAAATTCCTGGGCTTAAGACATCCTTTCACTTCAGCCTCCCAAATAGCTGGGACTGCAGGTGTGTGTCACTATGCCTGGCTAATTTTAAATCTTTTTGTTGATACAAGGTCTCACTGTGTCGCTCTGGTTGGTCCCTTTTTTTTTTTTTCCCTCGAGACAGAGTCTTAGTTGATCACCCAGGCTGGAGTGCAATGACATGATCTCGGCTCACTGCAGCCTTCACTTCCTGGGTTCCAGCAATTCTCCTGCCTCAGCCTCCCGAGTAGCTGGGATTATAGGTGCCCACCACCACACTGGGCTAATTTTTATATTTTTAGTAGAGATAGGATTTCACCGCATTGGCCAGGCTGCTCTTGAATTCCTGACCTCTGGTGATGCACCTGCCTTGACCTCCCTAAGTATTGGGATTACAGGTGTGAGCCACCACGGCTGGCCCTGAAAATGCTCTTGTGTAGGTCATGAGTCTCACTGGATCCTTGTGACCACCCTGGGATATGGGCAGGCAAGAAGGGGACAGTTTCCCTATTCTTGCGGTCATAAAAGTTGGGGGTGGCCATTTGTGCAGCATTTTCTTTTGTCACCTCCTAAGTGCTGGGGACACAGACCTAGGGTAAATGGATCACATGGTTTATGGATAGTGGAATGGCAATGTGGTCTTCTTTCTCTAGCACCATGTCCTGTTTTTTTTTTTTTTGTTTTTTTTTTAAGCACACACTTTCCCCAAATGAGAGATTCATGTCACAGCATGAACTTAACATCATGTTAGGTGTTAAATGCATGGTATTCAATTCCTTTCAGTTGCCTAATGGCTGAGTTATTCTCCTTTTAATTCTTTTCCAGTCTCAGTGATATCAGGGAGAGGGACTTAGTTTGGTTTAAGCTGAACCAAAGGAAATCACAAATATTGGATCTTTTTTTTTTTTTGAGACAGAGTTTCACTCTTGTTGCCCAGGCTGGAGTGCAATGGCTCAACTCAGTTCACCATAACCTCCATCTCCTGGATTCAAGTGATTCTCCTGCCTCAGCCTTTGGAGTAGCTGGGATTATAGGCATGTGCCACCACACTCCATGAATTTTGTGTTTTTTGTAGAGACGGGGTTTCTCCATGTTAATTAGACTGGTCTCGAACTCCCACCTGCCTCGGTCTCCCAAAGTGCTGGGATTATAGGTGTGAGCCACTGCACCCAGCCTGGATCATTTTTTTGTATTTTTAGTAGAGACGGGATTTCACTATTTTGGCCAGGCTGGTCTCAGACTTCTGACCTCAAGTGGTCCACCTGCCCTGGCCTCCCAAAGTGGTGGGATTATAGGCATGAGCCTATAAACCATGCCTGGCCTGTGTTTAGTTTTTTTTTGTTGTTTTATTATTTTTTTTAAATCTCCTTCTTGAATTAATTATGTTTAGTTTTAAGGCTACTGTTTTTATGTCACATGATGCCAGTTTTCCGTTTACATTTGTGATGGAGCTTTCCTTTTTTTTTTATTTTTAAAGGATTTTCCTATTTAGACAGGTGTATGTAACTGAACAGAGTGAGTCAAATTCAAGACAAGTAAGTAAATAATAGTATATGTCCTTCCACCGAAAGAAAGCTGCAAGGCGTTGGTGGAGAAGCGATGCTTCGAGGAGAGACAGTGCTAGCAGGACAGAGCAGCTGTTGCTGGGTTGGGAGACGAGATGGTGCACTGTGTTATTTTGCCAAAATACGAAATCCAAGGTGAGTGTGTGCAAGTGTGTGTGTGTGTGTGTGAGAGAGAGAGAGAGAGAGAGAGAGAGAGAGAGAGAGAGATGTTTTATCTTGTGATGAGACAGACACCGTGAGATGCAGCTGTCTTCACATGGAACGTAAAACAGCATTGACATTAGGGGAAATGGCAGGCAAGACTTGTTTTTCCCTTTGGATAGAGGCCTGAGAAGCCTCCCCAGGAAGAAGTGGTGGCAGCTGCTAGGCTTCAAAATACGTGCTTCTCCTCTTTGCTTTCTGTTGGTGTTGTTTTCTAGCTCTGTTTTTCCCTAGGAACAAAGACTCATTCTTGTGGTTCATTAAAATTATTCCATGTTCTTTCAGTCAGACTGGCCTGCGAAGAAGCTTTAAGATATCTTTAGAATATTTTGTCTTCTAGAAATAATGGCCCAGGAGCTTTGTAGGCCCTAGAAGTTAGTTACCTCGAAGACTAGACACCTGACTGTTCTGCCAAAGTGTCTTTACTCCATATGGAGTCAGAGGACGTAATCTGGAAGTTTTCCCTTTGAATTATGAACAGGAACGATAGTGGGGGCAGTGGAATCAGCATGGGCTTTGAAGCTTGGAGTTTGAATCTGGGCTTTGCCAGTTCGAGTTGTGTTGAGATTTTGGGCAAGTTTCTTTTGCACCTCAATTTCCTCATCTCTGAAATGGGTAGTAAATGGTATTCACCTCAGAGAGTTGTTATGAGTCAGTGTCTGTGCAACCTTTAGAACACTGCCTGGCAGGTAGTCAGTTTCCAGTAATGGCTAACTGTTGTGATTTTCATTATAATGACATGCAGGTGTTTTGACACTTGGTAGGCATTTACCACACACTCACAGACTGGATCTCTTTACCATATGGGTGGAGTGGGTTGGCTTCAGGTATTCATCTTAGAGCATTTAGAAAGTGTTAATTTTGTTGAGGTGCGGTGGCCTGCCCCTGTAATCTCAGCACTTTGAGAGGCCAGGGTGGGAGGATCACTTGAGCACAGGAGCTCGAGACCTGTCTGGGCAACATGGTGAAAACCCATGTCTACAAAAAAAACCCCAAAAAATTAGCTAGCTGAGTGTGGTGTTGCAGGCCTGTGGTCTCAGCTACTCAGGAGGCTGAAGTGGCTCGCTTGAGTTTAGGAGGTCGAGGCTGCAGTGAACCATCATCACGCTACTGCATTCTAGCCTGGGTGATGTGAGTGAGACCCTGTTTCAAACAAACAAACAAACAACAAAAGAAATTGCTATTTTTTGTGAACCTTTTAGGTGACTGTCAGAACAAATCATAGGAGAGTATTTCTTCTCCTTTCAAAGCATGCAAGGAAAGAATGATTTGTTTTGGTGATTTTTTTTTAACCTGTTGAGAAATTAGAATCAGTTTTGGACTTTTCAGGAAGCGAAAAACCAAAATCAGCTGTTCTTTGTTGATCCTGATGTTATTCTTAATGCGGTTGGAAACTGTCAAATGTATCTCCCAGGGGACTTACGAAACGAAACGGCTTTTTCAGGAATTTTTTTCTCTTTTAAATGTCTCCGAAAGTTGGTCGTGTGATTTTTATCTTCTCCGCATCACAAGTTTCTTACTAGCCTGTAACTAGTTTGAGGTTTTGACTGGATGTTACGAGGCTTGCCATCCTGGCCAAAAATCCTGGGGTTGGTGAATTGGATTCTCCCTCTCCCTTACCCTGAGCACTTGACTTCCGCTTTTGAGGCTCCGTAGAAGACAGTTCTGATTGCATACTTTTATTTTACTGCTTGATTAAATGAATTTTTTTTTTTTTGAAAGATTATTTCTAGCAATGGGGAACCTCTAGGACATTGAACAAATCTAAGCCCCCCTGTTTTCTTTTGAGACAGTCGCGCTCTGTCACCCAGGCTAGAGTGCAGTGCTGTAATCTTGGCTCACTGCAACCTCTGCCTCCTGGGTTCAAGCAGTTCTCCTGCTTCAGCCTCCCGAGTAGCTGGCACTACAGGCATGTGCCACCACACCCGGCTAATTTTTTGTATTTTTAGTAGAGATGGGTTTTTGCCATGTTAGCCAGGATGGTCTCACTCTCCTGACCTTGTGATTCACCTAGCTGGGCCTCCCATAGTACTGGGATTACAGACATGAACCACTGTGCCTGACCAATCTAAGCCCATTTTTTTAATCTGAATTTTTTTTTTTTTGTCATACAGAGTCCCTGTCACCCAGGCTGGAGTGCAGTGGTATGATCTCTGCTCACTGCAACCTCCACCTCCTGGGTTCAAGTGATTCTTGTGCCTCAGCCTCATGAGTAGTTGGGATTTCAGGCTCACACCACTGCACCCAGCTAATTTGTTTGTTTATTTGCTTGTTTGTTTTGGTGGGGACAGAGTCTCACTCTGTCACCCAGGCTGGAGTGCAGTGACGAAATCTTGGCTCACTGCAACCTCTGCTGCCCTGGTTCAAGTGATTCTCCTGCCTCAGCCTCTAGAGTAGCTGGGATTACAGGTGCCTGCTACTGTGCCCAGCTAATTTTTGTATTTTTAGTAGAGATGAGGTTTCACCATCTTGGCCAGGCTGGTCTTGAACTCCTGACCTCGTGATCCACCCACGAGGTCAGGAGTTCAAGACCAGCCTGGCTAAGATGGTGAAACCCCGTCTCTACTAAAATTATAAAAATTGACCAGGCGCGGTGGCTCACACCTGTAATCCTAGCACTTTGGGAAGCCAGGGTGGGCGGATTGCCTTAGCTCAGGAGTTTAAGACCAGCCTGGGCAACATGGTGAAACCCTGTCTCTACTAAAAATAAAAAAATTAGTTGGCTGTGGTGGCATGTGCCTGTAGTCCCAGCTACTTGGGAGGCTGAGGCAGAAGAATTGCTTGAACCTGGAAGGTGGAGGTTGCAGTGATTTGAGATTGCACCACTGCACTCCAGCCTGGGTGACAGAGCCAGACTCCATCTCAAAAAAAACAAATAAAAATACAAAAATTAGCTGGGTGTGGTGGCAGGTGCCTGTAAGACCAGCTACTGAGGAGGCTGAGGCAGGGAATTCCTTGAACCTGGGAGGCACTGCACTCCAGCCTGGGCAACAGAGCAAGACTCCATTTCAAAAAGAAAAAAAGAGGAGAAAAGGGTGGTCTCATGCATTACTGGCCCGAAAGCGGGAATGAGAACAAATATATATTGGTTTTTAAATTTTTTATTCTTCTGTATTAAAAATTGTTTTTAAAGATGGGTCTTGTTATATTACCCACGCTGGCTTTGAACTTCTGGCCTCAAATGATCTTCCCTCCTCAAACTCCCAAGTAGCTGGGACTCCAGGTGCATGCCACCGTGCCGTGCCTGGCCGAGTTTTTATTTTTTTAAAACAAGCTTTTGGTTTGAATTTTTTGGTCTCTCAGGCTGTGGACTTTGACCAGACTTGGAGATCCCATTGGCTATTGTCTTCCTGTGAGTTCTTGTTTTTCATTGATTCCTGCCTGCATCCAGGGGCTCTTGTTTTTCTCCATTCTCTTTTTCCCTTTTGATTTACCAGCTCCTTCAGCAGATTCCTTCTCAGCTGCCAGCACCTGTTCCTGATTTTGATGTTCCTCATCTGCCAAGAGAATCCAGGCAGCGTTTGCATCTAAACCAAGAGTTGGAGATCTATGTCAGGAAGGACAATTATTGTTTATATGAGTAACATTTGAAAATTATCAGAAATTATGATTTACTATTTAAAGATAGGCTATTTTTACAACTTCTGGTTCCTCTGTACAAAGATTGATTTCATTATTTGTATGTACCTGTCTGCTGTTCTCAGACCTTCACGCTTACGGTACCATGAAAACTGCTGTCTTGTTAGTTATCATGTTGCTGGGCATGAATTCTTTTCTTTTTAGTTTTCATCAACTATTTTATTTTGGGAAGAGAGAGAGAGGGCCCCCTTTTTTCTGTTCTATATGTTCTCTTTCTCCTTGGGTTGCTTATGTTAATGACCAAGAATTATTTGTTCTACTTTTTTCTGTGCTTACACAATGATTTACAAATAAAATAGCCATGCATATATACATGTATATATATAACCTTTATTGCCATTGTTTTACAAAAATGGAATCATACATAATGCTCTGCATTTTTATTTTTTCTTTTGGAATTCCAGTGTTGAAACATTTCCAAATTACAGTTCTAATAATTTTATTTATTTATTTATTTTGAGATGGAGTTTCGCTCTTGTTGCCCAGGCTGGAGTGCAATGGTGCAATCTTGGCTCACTTTAACCTCCGCCTCCCAGGTTTAAGTGATTCCTCTGCCTCAGGCTCCCAAGTAGCTGAGATTACAGGCATGTGCCACCATGCCCAGCTAATTTTGCATATTAAATAGACATGGGGTTTCTCCATGTTGGTCAGGCTGGTCTCGAATTCCTGACCTCAGGTGATTTGCTTGCCTCAGCCTCCCAAAGTGCTGGGATTACAGGTGCCTGCCACCATGCCTGGCTAATTTTTTGTGTTTTTAGTAGAGATGGGGTTTCACCATCTTGGCCAGGCTGGTCTCGAACTCCTGACCTCAAGTGATCTGCCCCCCTCGACCTAAAGTGCTAGGATTATAAGTGTGAGCCACCATGCCTGGCTAATAATTCTTTTTAAAAGGCTACATTGCATTGCATGTTGCAGATGTAGAAACAGTTGCCTGTGAAATACTGACTTTGTTTCTAATTTTTACTATGATGGACAATGAAACAGTAGAAATTCTTAAGCATCATTTTTTAATATACTGAGGATTTTATATTTTTCATGTGGGTTTCCAGGAGTTGGGTTGCTGGTCAAAGAGAATGGCTTCTGGCTTCCTAAACATTTCTACCAGTAGTGCATGAGTCTACCTTTTTCTTTCTTGCCAACAATAATTTCTCTGGCACAAGAGTGTAATTGCTAGGTTGTATGGTATTTGCATAGCTAGTTTTATAAGAAACTGCCACAGTCTTGTCTATTGTGGCTGTCCTGTTTTACGTTCCCACAAGTAGTGTGTCAGTGATTCAGTTTCTCTGCATGCTTGCTAGCGTTTGGTTTTGCCAAGACTTTGTATTTTAGCCATTCTGCTAGGTGTGTAGTCGTGTCTCACTGTGATTGAATTTGTGTTTCCCTAATGGCTAATGGTGTTGGACATCTTTCCTATGCTTATTGGCTGTCTGCACATCCCCTTTCGTGAGCTGTCTCTTCATTTCTTGCTCATTTTCTAGCTGTTAGGGCCTTTATCTTTATAGGATGATTTCCTAGAAGTGGAATTGCTGGGTTAAAGGGCTATGCACATTTAAAAAAACATTATACTGGCTGAGCACAGTTGCTCATACCTATAATTCTAGTACATTGGGAGGTCAAGACAGGATTGCTTTGAGCCCAAGAGTTACAGACCAGCCTGGGCAACATGTGAGACTCCTGTCTTTACAAACATAAAAATAAAAAAACTTAACTGGACTGTAGTGCCTGTGGTCTCAGCTACTTGGGAGGCTGAGGTGGAAGATCACTTGGACCTGGGAGGTCAAGACTGTGGTGAACCATGATTGTGCCACTGCATTCCAGTGTGAGTGACAGAATAAGTCCCTGTCTCAGAAAAAAAAAAAAAAGAAAAAATTATACTGTCTGATCTCTTTACAGAAAGATATAGCAATGTATATTTTCGTTCCAATCAACAATACCTATTTCTCCATACTCTTGCTAGCACTATGATTGCTTTTAAAGTCCTTAGTCATACTTGGGCTTCAGTGTTACTATTCTTTCTTGGCTATTAGTGAGATTGAGTATCTTTTTTTTTCTTTTTTTTTTTTTTGAGATGGAGTTTCGCCGTTGTTACCCAGACTGGAGTGCAATGGCACGATCTCGGCTCACTGCAACCTCCGCCTGCTGGGTTCAAGCAATTCTCCTGCCTCAGCCTCCCGAGTAGCTGGGACTACAGGCACGCACCACAATGCCCAGCTACCTTTTTGTATTTTTAGTAGAGACGGGGTTTCACCTTGTTGACCAGGATGGTCTCGATCTCTTGACCTCATAAACCACCTGCCTCGGCCTCCCAAAGTGCTGGGATTATAGGTGTGAGCCACCATGCCCGGCCAGGAGTATCGTTTCATGTGTTTATCGGCCAAGTGTATTTCGTCCTTTTGTGGTTGTTCACCTTCTTTGCTTTTTATTTTTCGAGTTGCTTGTCTTTTTCTTATCCATTTGTAGAAACAGAGTTTCTGTGAATATTAATTTTTTTAGTCATATGTTCTGTTAATATTTTCTCAGCAGCCAGTTTATTTTTCCACTGTATTTATGATATCTTTTTGCCATGTAGGCATTTATAAATTTTATGTAATTAATTTAGTGAACCTTAAAATTATTTGGCTTTTGAGTACTGCATCCTATCCTCAGGTTCTTCAGTATTTTTCTCAGTTATTTTTACTGTAAAGGTTTTCTTTTTTTACACTTAACATTTTTCTTTGATCTTGACACATCTGGAATTTCTTTCTGTCTGTGGTTTGTGTCAGGAGTTTATTCTTAGGAGATAGGAATTTATCCTTATTTTTTTCAGCCCCATGATCCTTTGTGTTAATGTCATTGGTTAAGCAGCCCATTCTGCCCATCTGACTGAAGCGTACTGTTATTATAGATGAAATGCTCCCATATGTATTAGAATTTTGGGGGGCACTGTCTATGCTGTTCCATCAATTTATTTTTTTTAAATCTCTGTACTCCAGAACAAGAGGTGCCAAGTCCTTCCTGCCGTTGTTATTGGAATTGTGTTAAGGTTTTTTTTTGTTTTTTTGAGATGGAGTCTCATTCTGTTGTCTAGGCTGGAGTGTACTGGCGCGATCTTGGCTCACTGCACCCTCCGCCTCCTGGATTCCAGTGATTCTCCTGCCTCAGCCTCCAGAGTAGCTGAGACTACAGGTGCATGCTACCACATCCAGCTAATTTTTGTATTTTTAGTAAAGATGGGGTGTCACCATATTGGCCAAGCTGGTCTTGAACTCGTGACCTTATGATCCGCCTGCCTCAGCCTTCCAAAGTGCTGGGATTACAGGTGTGACCCACTGCACCTGGCCAAAATTGTGTTAAGTTTATACATTAATTTGGGAAGAATTGACATTTGATTTTAGTAAGTCTTCCTATTCAGGAAAATGTCTTTTCTATTTATCTATTTAGTTTAATCTTTATGTTATTTAATAAAATTTTATGGTTTTCTTCATAAAGGGCTTGTCTGTTTCTTGTTAAAAATGATTTATTTTACTTTTGTTACTATTATGCATCAAGTTCCTCTCCTAGTTTTGTGAACTTAGAAAAAAATCAACTTTTAAATTTATGGTGTCTTTTTTTTTTCTTCATGCAAATTTATGGGATATATTATCTTTTATTGCAGTGTTTAACATTTGTGGGTTGGAAACATTTAAATCTTTTTGTAGGTTTTTTTTTTTTAACTTAACGTTGCAATCTAACCTTTTAAAAAAATGCTATTTCCAAGTTTTCTATAAGTATTTTAAGTGGTTGCATGATTCTTCCTCACCTTTAAACTGTATTTCTTCATTCCTTATCTGTAGTTCAAGGCAACAGTATTTCTGGTTCTTGAAGCATGAATACATTTTAAAATGCTTGTTTTGGAAAATGAATTAGATTCAGAAAAGTATAAAAACAGGAACACCATGACCAGTAATCTTTCACCAAGTGGTTCTTAATTTTTTTACATAATTCCCTTAGGATTTTTTTTTTTTGTTTTTTTGAGACAGAGTTTTGCTCTTGTTGCCCAGGCTGGAGTACCATGGCGCAGTCTTGGCTCACTGCAACCTCTGCCTCCCAGGTTCAAGTGATTCTCCTGCCTCAGCCTCCTGAGTAGCTGAAATTACAAGTGTGTGCCACCATGCCTGGATAATTTTTTGTAGTTTTAGTAAAAATGGGGTTTTTTTAGGGAAGGGAAGGGGGCCATGAGCTCTATTTGTTTAATTAATTAACTTTTAAAAAAGGTTCACACACTTAATCCATAAATTTCACTGGCAGAAATCAATCCTAGACTATACTCTACAAATCAGATATAAATCTAAGAATAGGTGGGGATCAGTGGCTCTCACCTGTAATCCCAGCAATTTGGGAGGCTGAGGTGGGCAGATCATTTGAGGCTGGAAGTTTGAAACCAGCCTGGGCAACAAAGCAAAACCTTGTCTCTATTTTAAAAAATAAGTAAATAAAAAGCCAAACTAACTCCAGACCTCAGGTAATCTGCCTGCCTCAGCCTCCCAAGGTGCTGGGATTACAGGCGTGAGCCAGCATACCCAGCCTGTTTGTATTTTTTAAGCATAACTGGGAGCATACTTAACATACAGTTTTCTATCCTGCTTATTTTTCATTTATATTATAAAGATGTTGGATTATTAGTATAAGCTCTTGGTAGGTATTTTTTTTGTTTTTTGAGACCGAGTTTCGCTTTTGTTATCCAGGCTGGAGTGCAATGGTGTGATCTCGGCTCACTGCAACCTCCGCTTCCTGGGTTCAAGCAATTCTCCTGCCTCAGCCTCCCAAGTACCTGGGACTACAGGCGTGTGCCACCATGCCCAGCTAATTTTTGTATTTTTAGTAGAGATGGGGTTTCACCCTGTTGACCAGGATGGTCTTGATCTCTTGACCTTGTGATCCACCCACCTCGGCCTCCCAAAGAGCTGGGATTATAGGGGTGAGCCATCGCGCCTGGCCTTGGTAGGTATTTTTAAGACTTAAGGAGCTAATAGCTATTGCTTATCTAACCAGTTCCCCAACTGTTAAATATTTAGGCAGTTTGTAACTTTTTTTCTTTCTTTTTTTTTTTTGAGACAGGGTCCTGCTCTGTCACCCATGCTAAAGTGCAGTGGTGCAATCCCAGCTCACTGCAGCCTCCACTTCCTGGGCTCAAGCAACCCTCCTTTCTCAGCTTCCTGAGTAGCTGGGACTACAGGCATATGCAGCCATGCCCGGGGCTAATTTTTGTATTTTTTTGTACAAACGAGGTTTCAGGCCACTGTGCCCAACTCACACCTGTAATGTTAATGCTTTTAAAAAACTTTTTATTTACTTATTTTTTGGAATAGAGACAAGGTTTTGCTTTGTTGCCCAGGCTGGTTTCAAACTTCCAGCCTCAAATGATCTGCCCACCTCAGCCTCCCAAATTGCTGGGATTACAGGTGAGAGCCACTGATCCCCACCTATTCTTAGATTTATATCTGATTTGTAGAGTATAGTCTAGGATTGATTTCTGCCAGTGAAATTTATGGATTAAGTGTGTGAACCTTTTTTAAAAGTTAATTAATTAAACAAATAGAGCTCATGGCCCCCTTCCCTCCCCCTCCCCCTCCCCCTCCCCCTCCCCGTCCCTCTCCCCCTCCCCCTCCCCCTCCCCCTCCCCTTTCTCTTTCCGAATCTTGCCATGTTGCCCAGGCTAGAATGTAGTGGTGCCATCTCAGCTCACTGGAACCTCCACATCCTGGGTTCAAGCAATTGTTCTGTCTCAGCTTCCTGAGTAGCTGGGATTACAGGCACTCACCACCACATCCAGCTAACTTTTGTATTTTTAGTAGAGATGGGGTTTCATCATGTTGGCCAGGCTGGTCAGGAACTCCTGATCTCAGACAGTCAACCCTTGTAGGCCTCCCAGAGTGCTGAGATTACAGGTGTGAGCCACTGCGCCTGGCCTCATGGCCCATTTCAAATGATTGTCATGTAATGGCCTTTTACTTACTCTCTTAAACCTGAGATACGGCTCATGCTGTTTATTGACAAATTTTCATAGATATAGCAGACTTCATTCCAGCCAACTTGGTAATTTTACAAATGAGGATAATCTAGTTCATGTTCATGATTGTACTTCGTTTTCTCAAAAAGGCTTCAGTAAAGCTGTAACATAGTAAAAGGGTCGCTGGGCTCACACCTGTAATCCCAGCACTTTGGAGGGTGGGGTGGGCAGATCACAAGGTCAGGAGTTCGAGACCAGCCTGGCCAATATGGTGAAACCTTGTCTCTACTAAACTATAAAAAATTAGCCAGGCCTGGTGGCGCATGCCTGTAATCCCAGCTACTCGAGAGGCTGAGGCAGGACAATTGCTTGAACCTGGGAGGTGGAGGTTGCAGTGAGCCAAGATCACGCCATTGCACTCCAGCATGGGCAACAGAGCAAGACTCCTTCTCAAAAAACAAAAAAAAAAAGAATCAAGTTGAAATAGGTCCTTCTGTCACAAGGTTAATTTGATTTGGTTCATAAAAATGCAGCATTCATGGCTGATCCTGTTGTTTTAACATTTGTCATACAAAAGTATAGGATTCTTAGAAATCTTTTAATAGAATAGTGTGGCAGATTAAGCAGTTTTGAAATATAGGACAGGGCCGAGAGCAGTTTTTTACGATTGTAATCCCAGCATTTTGGGAAGCTGAGGTGGGCGGATCATGAGGTCAAGAGATTGAGACCATCCTGGCCAACATGGTGAACCCCTGTCTCTACTAAAAATACAAAAATTAGCTGGGTGTGGTGGTGTACGCCTGTAGTCCCAGCTACTTGGGAGGCTGAGGCAGGAAAATTGCTTGAACCTGGGAGGCGGAGGTTGCAGTGAGCTGAGATCGCAGCACTGAGCTCAAGCCTGGTGACAGAGTGAGAATCCAGCTCCAAAAAAGAAAGAAAGAGAGAGAGAGAGAGAGAGAGAGAGAGAGAGAGAGAAAGAAAGAAAGAAAGAAAAGACATATAGGACAGGCTAAGTGCAGTGGCTCACTACTGTTATCCTAGCACTTTGGGAGGTGGAGGCGGGCAGATCACTTGAGGTCGGGAGTTCGAGACTAGCCTGCCCAACATGGTGAAATCTCGTTTCTAGTAAAAATACCAAAAAATTGGCCAGGTGTAATGGCGTGCCCCTGTAATCCCAGCTACTCTGAAGGTTGAGGCAGGAGGATCTCTTGAATCCAGAAGTGAACTGAGATTGTGTCATTGCACTCTGGCCTTGGGTGACAGAACGAGACTTCATCTCAAAAAAAAAAAAAAAAAAAAGAAATATAGGAGAAAGCTCTTTGAAAACAAATGCTTGCCAAATATTAACAGAAAACTAGTTGAACTGGCGCACAGTCCGGCTATGCTGGTCTTGGTAGACACTTTTAAATGCAGCAGGAGGAAGTTACTTCATTTTCCATTCACTAATTGTTTTGCTACTTTATCAGACTTACTGAGCACTTGGGGGAGGTTTTTTTTTTTTAAAGCAGCTTTGTTGAGGTCTAATTTACATCCCATAAAAATATACTCCTTGTAAGTATACAGTTCATTTTTTTTTTTTTTGAGGCTGAGTTTCACTCTTGTGGCCCAGATTGGAGGGTAATGGCATGATCTCAGCTCACTGCAACTTCTGCCTCAAGTGATTCTCTAGCCTCAGCCTCCGGAGTAGCTGGGATTACAGGGATTTGTATGTGTGGGGTGTGTGTGTGTGTGTGTGTGTGTGTGTGCGCGCGCGCGCGCGCTTTTTAATAAATTTATAGTTTTCAGTTTTCACAATTCAGTTTTTGAGCATTTCTGTTATCCCCCAAAATTCCCTTGTTCTAGTTAACAGTTAATTTCTACTTTCAACCCCAGCCTTAGACAACCACGAATTAATTGACTTTCTTTTTCTATAGCCAAATGTTCCTTGACTTATGATGGGGTTATGTCCTGATAATCCTATTGTAGAGTCAACAAATCATAACTTAAACCATGGTTATGTTGGAGACTGTCTGTATTTACCCTTCCTAGACATTTTGTGGAATCATCCAGTGTGTGGTATTTGGGTCTGGCATAATATTTTCAAGGTTCTTCCATGTTACATGGATCAGTACCTTATTCCTTTTTTTTAGACCGAGTCTTGCTCTGTAGCACAGGCTGGAGTGCAGTGGTGTGATCTTGGCTCACCACAATTTCTGCTAATTTCTGTATTTTTATTAGAGATGGGGTTTCCCCATGTCAGCCAGGCTGTTCTCAACCTCCTGACCTCGGGTGATCTGCCTGCCTTGGCCTCCCAAAGTGCTGGGATTATAGGCGTGAGCCATCGGCCCAGCCCCTTTGTCTTTTCTGTTGCCAGATGATATTCCATTGCATAGATAGACAACTTTTTTTTTTTAACTGTACTTTAAGTTCTGGGGTACATGTGCAGATCTTGCAGGATTGTTGCATAGGTACACACATGCCATGGTGGTTTGCTATCTCCATCCCAGATAGACAACTTTTTATTTATCCATTCATCTGGGAAACAGCCATATACATAAAAACTTGGAATGATTTTGTTGACTGATGCTGCTGCTGCTGCTTCTTTTTTTTTTCCCCCTCAGTTAGGGCCTGGTTCCATCAACCAGGCTGGATTGTAGTGACGCAATCTTGGCTCACTGCAATCTCTATCTCCCAGGCTCAAGCCATCCTCTCACTTCAGCCTCTCAAGTAGCTGAGACTATAGGCACATGCCACCACACCTGGCTAGTTTTTGTAGTTTTAGTACAAAATCTCATGTTTGCCATGTTGCCCAGGCTGGTCTTGAACCCTGCATTCAAAGCAATCTGCCCGCCTTGGCCTCCCAAAGTGTTGGGATTACAGGCGTGAGCCATCGTGGCTGGCCTGACTGGTGACTGGTGCTTCTTTTTTTTTTGAGACGGAGTCTCGCTCTGTTGCCCAAGCTGGAGTGAGTGCAGTAGTGTGATTTTGGCTAACTGTAACCTATGCCCCCAGGGTTCAAGGAATCCTCCTGAGTAGCTGGAATTACAGGTGCCTGCCATCTAGTTTTCGTGTTTTAAGTAGAGATAATATTTCACCATGTTGGCCAGGCTGGTCTTGAACTCCTGACCTCAAGTGATCCACCCACCTTGGCCTCCCAAAGTGCTGGGATTATAGGTGTGAGCTACTGTACCCCACCTCACTGGTGCTTTTAAAAAAATTAAAATAATCCTATTGTTAAGTGACCCACTTCTTTAAAACGATATTCCTAGTTCATTAAGTTGGAATGGAAGTTTGATGTGATAAAATGGCAAGGAGGCAGCTGACCTCCATAGTGAAGCCAAGTATTGCAGAGAGCATTCTGGGAAATTATAGAGACTAGGCTGAGAAAATAAGGAAGCCCCAGCCCTGACAAGTGAGACCCTATCTCTACAAAAAATAAAGAAAAATTAGCTGTGTATGGTAGTACATGACCGTAGTCTCACTCACTTGGTAGGCTGAGGTGGGAGGATCGTTTGAGCCTGGGAGGTTGAGGCTGCAGTGAGCCATGATTACACTACCACACTCCAGCCTGGGCAATAGAGCAAGACCCTGTCTCAAAAAAAAAAAAGGGAAAGAAAAAAGAAAATAAAGGACTATACTAAAGCTAGTGCCCCTTTCATGTTTTGGGAATTATCATCCATTGCTTCCCATATAAGATGGGAAGCAGTGGAAAGCTTTAGTGTGACATGGTGTATGACATAGTTATAAGTTGCTGCTTCTGTAATGTGTCCACCAGAAGCTAAAGAGTAGATTCCTGTGCTTGGACAAGTATGTTCTACTTGATTCAGTAGTTTTAACTGACCTGGGTTCGAATGACAAATTATATGAAATCTCCTGAGATGCGTCTCCCACCAAAATGTACATCAGGTTTATAATCTTGAGTTCTCTGACTAGAGTGATCATGTTGGTCACATTCTCTATAACAACCAGGCATGGCACTAAGTGCACGTGAGCTTATAGTTAGCAAGAGCAGGCAGCCCTGGAAATCAGACTGTTGTTAACAGAGTGGCAAGCACTGTAGTAAGAGGAAGCTCAGAATGAGGAAACATTCAGGAGGGCTTACTGGAGGAGGGAATACACGAGCTAAGTCTTTTTTTTTCTTTTGAGACTGAGTTTTGCTCTTGTTGCCCAGGCTGGAGTGCAATGGCACAATCTGGGCTCAGCAACCTCTGCCTCCTGAATTTAAGCGATTCTCCTGCCTCAGCCTTCTGAGTAGCTGGGATTACAGGCATGTGTCACCACACCTAGCTAATTTTTGTACATACATATATATGTGTGTGTGTGTATATGTATATATATTTTTCTTTTAGTAGAGACCGGGTTTCACTGTGTTGGCCAGGCTGGTCTGGACTCCTGACCCCAGGTGATCCATCTGCCTGGCCTTCCACAGTGCTGGGATTACAAGCATGAGCCACTGAGCCTGGCCAAGAGCTGAGTCTCGAATGACCAGTAGATAGTGCTCAGATCCAAAGGGGAGGTGGAAAGGGAACATGGGGAGGATGTTAAGAAGAATGGTCTTTGGCAAGGAAGGCATCATAATGATCTAATTATAGGACTAGCATCCACCTGGGTATTCGTGCACGTTAGGTTAATTGTGACCTGTGTGCCTCTGTAACACAGTACTGATGATGTAACCCAAACCTTGGGGACTGGATTTGTGCAGTTTGCCTGCTTTCCATTCCTCTTAGGGCCCTGGTTTTATCTAGAGCTGGTTGGGCAGTTACTGACTTGTGCGTTGGAACCAAGCAAACTGATAGTGATTGTTGAGTTGATTGCTGTATTTGCAAATGATTATTTTCAAGATAGAGGCTTTGGTTAATTACAGAGAACTCTCAACACACTCCAGGTTTTTTTTTTTTTTTTTTTTTCCTTTCTCTCTCTGAGACAGACAGCTGATCTGGGTCAGTGTACCTATGTGCCATGGTTTTGGTTTCTGTGGTATTTACAGAGTTTTGGTGATGTCCCAGCTTTCAGGAAGTCTTAAAATACGTGCCTGTGTGTACAGAGACTAGCATATGCACATCTATGATAATTACCTACCCACTGGAAAAATACTTGTGGGGCACACACTGTGTACCAGGTACTGAGCTAGGTGTCAGGGATCCAGGAAGGATAATGTAAAAGGTGAAAACCAAGCAGTGTTGTTAAGGGGAAGTATTAGATTTGTGATGGCTAATAGGCTTTTTTCTGTGGAGGGCCAGCTTTGGTCATTTGCCAGTGGTGGCCTACAATGCTGGGGTCGATTGGTGATGTCTGTCATGGGCATAGATTACAGTGAAAAGGTAGGCATGCTGTGATTGGCTGATGCTGTGTTAGAGTTGTCTGTTATAGACAGATGACAAGTAAAGATGGAGTAAGGGAGCTAGAGGACATTTATCTTAGAATAAAGGATGTTTGTTTTGGTGATATTGGGGATGGAAGAAAGTACATTGGATCAGTTTGCAAGGATGGGGTTCATGTACAGATGTTGCTGCTTATTGTGCAGTTTTCAGGAGGTCATTTAAGTGTCCTTAGCCTCAGCTTCTTCAAGTGTAAAATAGAGACAATAATACTTGTCTCATCTAGATCATAGTGTTGACGAGAGGAGTAAAATAATGGGTATGAAAATATTTTACTACCCACAGAGTGATAAACACCTGGAGTATTGTTACCACGGGTGTCAGGATGGGTGGAGCAGCAAATGCCCAAGGCTAGGCGAGGCTGGGCTCAATGGTGGTGGCCCCATGGCCTTTGCACTGGGCCTGTCTATCCACCTTCCTTCCCTTGTCATGTCCAGCTTATAACTCCAAGGCCACCTCCATTCAGCCCACAGAATCCAAGCCTGTCCCTGCCCCATCGCCACCTGCCACCTCCCACCTCATCCTGTCTTTTTTACTTCTAAATTTTGATTAACTGAAATGGTCTAGTTAACTTATTCGTGTACCTCCCTTTGCCAGAACCATGCACATGAGTGAGGCAGAAACCTTGCCTATCTCACTCCCACCTTCATCTCCTCAGAGCCTAGAACAGTGCATGGCATGTGGGAGATGTTCAGAATTTCTGCACATTGTTGCATGAATGAGTAGAAAAGGCTCAGTAGTGTCCACAGACCCAATCAGGCAGACTCAGGAGCCCTGGGAAGATTGCTAAGAATCAAGTGTAGTTGCTGTGACCTCATCTCCTTGTTCCTGAATCTCTTATTTCTTTGGTTATTGAGAAACAAATTCAATTAAATGCACAGTAATTGTAACTTAATTGAAAATTCCATCAACTCACAATCTGACTTCACAATGTAATCTCTTACAACAGAATAAAAAATAAGTCAGAATTCATATGGTTGTTATTTTTAGAGCATGTAATCTCTTAGAATAAAGAACGAGAATCAGAATTCATATATATATATATATATATACATATACACACATATATATATATATATTTTAGAGCGTGTAACAGGCCATGAAATCACATAGTGATTCCAATTTGGCAGCCTGGTGAATTCAGTCTCCAAAAACATAGCCTTCTTCCTTGAACTACATGTGATATGAATTAGAGTTAAAACTTGTGAATTGGATGCAATTAACATCCAACTGCTCCCCACATGGAACTGATTGGTTTTTAACTTGTCCCTCCCACTGTACCCCCCACAGCTGGCACCAGTCCCTATTCCCTGGTTCCTTGTGAATTGTTACTGTGCCAGTCTGATGTATATGGGTAGACTGTGCTGGACATCCTGAGCTCTGTGAAATGAACATCAACATGGGAGGTGTGCAGAGTGTCGCAGGTTAGCTACCCAGCCTGCAAATTCAGGTGTCTCCTGTCTGCCTTCACACGGAAGTTTACACCTGGCAGCTTACTCACTCCCTGGAGATGCTGGGGCCGCCCTAGTTGGTACTCCCTTTTCTGGGGGGGACTGATGAGTCATTGGTTCTCTCCCAGGGTCACCTGTCTGTGTGCCCAGTTTGAAGCCGTCCTACAGCATGGCTTGAAGAGGAGTCGAGGATTGGCACTCACAGCAGCAGCGATCAAGCAGGCAGCGGGCTTTGCCAGCAAAACCGAAACAGGTACTGCTCTGCCTGGCCATAGCTTGGAGGAACTTGTCTTCCTTCTGCTCTCTCTTTTTCTTTTTTGTTTATTTTTTAATAGAGGACGGGAAAGTCATCGTGTGGGACTTGGTGGTGGTATGTGTGCACACAGAAATCCATGTCTTAATTGTAGTCAAAATGTTATGGTGTTGTCTGGCATCTGAATTTAAATGAAGTCATCTTTTGTGCAGAATTCTCAGAGCCACATGGTACAGTCTCCTCTGGGTTCAGGGACCTGCAGCACACTGGTTTATTTCACCAGTGTGACGTGCCAGTTGCTGGGAAATTAATAATCTGTTTTAATTTGATGCCTGAGGATAGCATGGCATTTCATAATTAAATGTCTTCAACACCAGCAACAGAAACCCCAGAGATTCTATTATCATCCAATTTAATGTTGGAAAACATTTCCATGTGAATGACAGGCACATGCTAAATAATAACTATTAACACTTAGTACTTAGTGCAAGCCTTGCACTTTGATATGAATTAACTCATTCAATTCTTCGATAGCTCTGTGAATAGTAGGGACCTTTATTATCACCACTGTACAGATGAGGAAACTGTTCATGGTGATCTGCTTTGGAGCTGAACCTTGAAGTGGCTCATGTCATGTAACAAATGTCCTGTGATCTCCTCCTCCCCTGAGCTTTCAGTTCGAGCCCTGCCTGTGGCTGCTGCTGGGAATCCTGGAATCTTTCTTGTCACTTTATTGTATCAGTGTCATTGCTGAGTAAACTGTGCTGTCTTCAGCTGGTTCCCCTTTCACAGCCAAAAGTTGGACCTTATTGCATTTAGTGGCAGTGGTGGAAATTCTGTGCTCACAGAATTCTTAGTCTTTCCCTCTCCCTCCTGTTGCTGTATTATGCTTCCGTTTTTCTCAGCCCTTCAACAGCTCTATTTATTTATTTATTTTTATTTATTTAGGGTTGGGGTCTTGCTTCGTTGCCCAGGCTGGAGTGCAGTGGTGTGATCATGGCTCACTGAAGCCTGGAACTCCTCCTAGGCTCAAGTAATCCCCTTGCTGAGCCTCTGAAGTAGCTGGGACTGCAGGCTTGCACCGCCATGACTGGCTGGTTTTCAAACCCTTTTACAGATGGGGATCTCATTCTGATGGCCAGGCTGATCTCAAACTCCTGGACTCAAGTGATCTTCCACCTCAGCCTGCCAACTAGCTGGGATTACAGATGTCAGCCACCGTGCCTGGGTCCAACAGATCTTTTGTTTTTCTCTTACTGAGATGGAGTCTCGCTTTCTTGCCAGGCTGGAGTGCAGTGGCGTAATCTCGGCTTACCGCACCCTCTGCCTCCTGGGTTCAAGCAATTCTCTTCCTTAGCCTCCCAAGTAGCTGGGATTACAGGTGTGTGCCACCATGCCTGGCTAACTTTTGTAGTTTTAGTAGAGATGGGGTTTTGCCACATTGACCAGGCTGGTCTCGAACTCCTGACCTTGTGATCCGCCCACCTTGGCCTCCCAAAGTGCTGGGGTTACAGCCGTGAGCCATTGTGCCCGGCCTTGGTACATGTGATATTTTGATAAATGCATAGAATGTGTAATGACTTCAACAGATCTTTTTTTTTTTCTCTTTCTCTCTTTGGGCAGTCTCCTGGGGCTAGAGTAGGCTCAGAGAGCCTCCTAGATCTTTGATTCTTGTTTATTTCACCAGTTACTCATTTTCAGAAATGAATCAAACAATAGTCTGAAAGAATCAGACTGCCCAAAGAAAGAAAAAAAAAGGCAAAGATCTGTATCAAAATACCACACGTACCACATAAATATGTACAAATATTACCTACCAATAAGATAATGTGAGCACGGTGGCTCACATTTAGAATTGCTTGAACCCAGGAGGCAGAGGTTGCGGTGAGTCGAGATTGTGCCACTGCACTCCAGCCTGGGTGACAGAACGAGACTGAGTCTCAAAAAAATTACAAGGTGATTGTTGCTGTTCAAAATATACCAGAGACACAGTTACTGTTGCTGAGCTGCCTGTAAAATTTAAGTTGTAATCTTCCCTGTCTGTTCAGCAGCCTCGGGCACTGAGGATCTTCCGACTTTGAAACACTGCCTTCCCCTGCTTTCTGCGATGCCATAGCCTCCTGGCATGCTTTCTTCTTCTTTTCTGATCCTTCTTGGCATATCACTTCTGTACCCTCAAATATTATTCATCCTTGGATTCATTGTTGGCTCTTGTTTCTACGCACGTTGTTTGGGTTCGTTGGTGAAGTTGCTATGTATGTGCCTTTTATTCTTAGTCAGATCCGCAGCCCAGATCCCTTCCTTGAACTCCGTCTCTTGAATGTCTATTTGGTTGTAAAGTGTGGACTCGTCAGTCTCCAAGACTGAATTCTGGTCTTCATCTATATGTGTTCCTGTGTTTCTTGCTTAGTAAATGGCTCTGCTCTTTACCCAGGTCTCCTGGACCGCTCTTGTGCTTCCTCCTAGCCTTTTCCTGCTTCTCTGCTCCTAAACCAGTCCTGCACAGAGCACTGTTTTCTGTCTCTCACATGGGTCCCTGAGCTATTCGCAGCTTCTCGATCCTCAGTGAGTTCTCTTCTTTCTCCCAGTTGTGTTTTTCTGCTTTCAGTCTTGTTCAGCTCTAAGCCACTTTGTGCATCATGAAGTGGTCTTCTTTAATGACCATCCCACTCCCTGACTTATTCCACATACCCCCACTGACTTAAAGCTCTTCCATGGGTCTCTTGTAGAGTTGGGACAAAGCACCCAGTTCTTGACATGGCTTCTAGGGTTCTCTCCCCGACTGACTTTGCCTGTCTCTGTTCTACCTCATATGCTGTGCTGTACACCAGGGCTGACAGGCAGCGCCAGGTAAGACATCACCACTCTTACATCCAGTTGGCAAAGAAATGATGGCCTGAGCCCTACAAGCTCCCTTCCTGTCATGCCCCTGCCTTGGGACTCTTGGGACTTCTCCACAATTCAGCAACTAAAGCACTAATGGCAGTTCCTGTGTGGGGCAGGGCCTTCAGCGCCACTGCCTGTGCCTTCCTTGGTGCCTCTCACTAATTTAGATGATTCAGTCCTGTATTCGTTTTTATTTTTATTTTTTTTTGAGACCACATCTTGCTCTGTCACCCAGGCTAGAGTGCAGTGGTGCTACCTCGGCTCATTGCAGCTTCTGTCTTTTGGGTTCAAGCAATTCTTGTGCTTCAGCCTCCTGAGTAGCTAGGACTACAGGCATGTACCACCATGCCTCCTAATTTTTGTATTTTTAGTAGAATTGGGGTGTCCCCATGTTGGCCAGACTGGTCTTGAACTCCTGACCTCAAGTGATCTGACTGCCTCAGACTCCCAGAGGGCTGGGATTACAGGCATGAGCCACTGTGCACAGACCAATCCTGTATTTTGAACAGCCCTCCTGGTTTCTGCTGTCTTGAACCTCTTCAAATCTGGGAGTTCTTCCCTTCCGCTACCCTCCTTCCTTCCTCAACTCTAACCCAGGCTTCTACTGGCCAAATTTCTATTCTCTCTTAAAAAAAAATACGGTAAAATCTACATAATGGTATTTCCCATTTCAGCCATTTGAGGTGTACAGTTCAGTGTAAGTGTACTTAACATACATTCACATTGTTGTACAATAGTCATTACCGTCATTCATCTCAGAACCTTTCCATTTTTACAGACCGAAACTGTGTACTTATTAAACACTAACACACACTTTCCCAGACCCCCGCCTCTGGCAGCCAACATTGTACTTTCTGCCTTAGTGCATTCTACTTTGGGTTCCTTGTATAAATGGAATCATGCAATATTTGTTCTTTTGTGTCTGGCTTCATTTAGCATAACATCTTCAAGGATCATCCATGTTGTAGTATGTGTCAGAATTTCCTTCTTTCTAAAGGCTGAATAATATTTTTGAGGGTATGTAGAGCCCATGCATTGTTTATTCCCATGACAGTTGGGTGTCTTCCATTTATGGGCTATTGGGAATGGTACTGCTGTGAATATGGAGCTACAAATATTTGTTTTGTCCACTTTTAGTTCTTTTGGGGCATGTACCCAGAAGGAGAATCCTGGATCATATGGTAATTCCATGTTTAACTTTTTAGGAATCATCAGAGGGTTTTCCATAGTGGGTATACCATGTTACATTCCCATTAGCAATGCACAAGAGGTCCAGTTTCTCCACATCCTTGCCAACTCCATAACTTGCCAATGCTGGCATTTATTTATTTATTTATTAAGACGGAATCTTAATAAATAAATATTAACTCTTTCGCCAGGCTAGAGTGCTATAGCACGATCTTGGCTCACTGCAACCTCCATCTCCTGGATTCAAGCGATTCCCCTGCCTCAGCCTCCTGAGTAGCTGGGACTAAAGGCATGGCCACCATGCCCAGCTAATTTTTTGTGTTTTAGTAGAGATATGGGGTTTCACCATGGCCAGGATGATGTTGATCTCCTGACCTCATGATCTGCCCATCTCGGCCTCCCAAAGTGCTGGGATTACAGGTGTGAGCCACTGCACCCAGCCTGCTTTTTAATTTATTTTAATTAGTTAATTTTTTTGAGACAGAATCTCACTCTGTTGCCCAGGCTGGAGTATAGTGGTGCGATCTTGGCTCACTGCAGCCTCCGCCTCCTGAGTTCAAGTGATTCTCCTGCTTCAGCTTCCTGAGTAGCTGGAATTTCAGGCATGCGTCACTGTGCCTGGCTAGTTTTTGTATTTTTAGTGGAGAGAAGTTTTTACCATGTTGGCCAGACTGCTCTTGAACTCCTGGCCTCAAGTGATCTGCCTGCCTTGGCCTCCCAAAGTTCTGGGTATACAGGCGTGAGCCACTACACTCGGCCTATGCTGGTTTTTTAAATTAGAGAAGAGGTATAGAACTTTAATTGTATACATGGTAAGAACCAGAGAGTGATTACCACCCCCCTTTTTTCATATATATGTGTATAGTAATAATTATTTTTTATAGGGACAGAGTCTTCCTATCTTGCCCAGGCTGGTCTCAAACTCCTTACCCTAGGTGATCCTCCCACCTCGGCCTCCCAAAGTGCTGGGATGACAAGCCTGAGCCACCATGTCTGGCTTCCTCTTTTATGTTTTCATGATTGCCATCCTAGTGCTTATGAAGTGGTATCTCATATGGTTTTGTTCTCTTCTCTCTTGAAGTTTCAGAATTGTTTTAAAAAGCCGCTCATGAGTTCCCTATGTGGTTCAGCTGGACTGTGCCCCTCTTCTAGTCCTGATTTCTTCTTCCGCCAAACCTATGTATGGCACTACCTGTTTGCTTTTTCCTTTTGTTTTCTTTTCTTTTTTTTGAAACAGAGTCTCGCTCTGTCCCAGGCTGGTGTGCAGTGGTGTGATCTTGGCTCACTGCAACCTCCAACTCCCAGATTTGGCAATTTTCCTGCCTCAGCATCCTGAGTAGCTGGGATTACAGGCATGTGCCACCATGCCCAGCTAATTTTTATATTTTAGTAGAGACGGGGTTTCATCTTGTTGACCAAGCTGGTCTGAAACAACTGACCTCAGGTGATCTGCCTGCCTTGGCCTCCTGCAGTGCTGAGATGACAGGTATGTGCTACTGCATCTGGCTGCACTACCTGTTTTCTTACTGTTTCTCTTTTTTGAAGGTAGTGAGCAACTGTATCTGACCTCACTCATCCTTATAGCTCCAGTGTCTTGCAAGGCACCTGGTCCCCTGCATAGTAGAGGCCACCAAAGGACTGCATTCAAAATAACCACTCAAGGATCCTGACTTTAGGGCACACTGCTCATTTTCCCAGGAAGCGGATCCTCTACCCTCAGCGGTCTGTACGCATCTTCACAGTCAGTGGGAAGCAGTGGGTGGTAGTATACCCACAACTGTAAAATGAGAGAGACCAACTTCCTTGATCCTCAGCGGGGTTTTTTGAAAATGGTTGATTGCACTCAAAGCAGAATTTGTATTTTGCTTCATTGGGTCACCTTGGGTAACAATTTCATTTCTGGAGAAAAATTAATTTTGTAGGAAGCTGATGCGCCAGGGGAGCCCTGGGTCCATCCTTTTGACGGTGAGGGGAAGTCCAGTTCCTCACCCTCCCGTCCCTGCTTTCGGTTCCCTGTTGGTGTTTTTCTTTTGTTTCATGAACGTGCAAATCAGCTGCTTTTGGTGAGGGAAGCCTTGGAAGGATGTTGCTAAAGATGCAGAGAAAATGCTGAACTCCACTGAGGTGAAAAAAGTGGTTGACAACTGGCAGAAAGAAACTGGCCTTAGGGAGGAAGTCAGAAGCCAGTGTGCTGTGCCCCTTGGTCTCTGTGTTAACTCCTGGGTTGCTGGATCATGGGGCTGTCCACAGGGTCCCTTGGGTGTGGGCCCTTGATACCCAGGGTGGCAGGGGCTTAGGCCAGTGTCCGTTTACTAAGGGGTATGAACGTGTCCCAGCATGTTAAGATCTAGTGGAGCTGGACTGATACTTCTTGGGCAAATGTGACTTCTCCTTGTTTCAAAGGTGTTTAATCCTGATATCTTATAAATTAAGATTTAGGCCTGTAATCCCAGTACTTTGGGAGGCTGAGGTGGGTGGATCACTAGAGGTCTGGAGTTCGAGACCAGCCTGGCCAACATGGTAAAACCCTGTTTTCATTAAAAATATAAAAATCAGCTGCTGGTGGTGGTAGGCATTTATACTTCCAGCTACTTGAGAGGCTGAGGCAGGAGAATTGCTTGAACCCAGGAGGCGGAAGTTGCAGTGAGCTGAGATCATGCCCTGGCACTCCAGCCTGGGTGACAGAGTGACTCTACCTCAAAAAAAAAAAAAAAAAAAAAAAAAAAAGACTTGGCCAGGCGTGGTGGCTCCTGCTTGTAATCCCAGCACTTTGGGATGTTGAGGTGGGCTGATCACCTGATGTCAGGAGTTTGAGAGCAGCCTGACCAACATGGTGAAACCCCATCTCTACTAAAAATACAAAAATTAGCTGGTCATGGTGGTGGCATGCCTGTAATCCCAGCTACTCGGGTGGCTGAGACTAGAGAATTGCTTGAACCCAGGAGGCGGAGGTTGCAGTGAGTAGAGGTTGCACCACCACACTCCCAGCCTGGGCAACAACAGCGAAACTCCATCTCAAAAGAGACTGAGTTTGGCCTCTGAGTTGTCAGTTTTTAGATCACAGTTATCTAGGCTGTGAGCTGTGAGTTCCATGGGCCCTTTGCCTTGCTCCTGTAAGAATGTAAATGACTCTTCAGATTATGATGGCATATGCCCCTAAAAGGAAGTAAGACACAAGATTTAGAAGTGCTTC
The DNA here is from genome assembly GCF_049354715.1 of Callithrix jacchus. Taxonomy (NCBI): domain Eukaryota; kingdom Metazoa; phylum Chordata; class Mammalia; order Primates; family Cebidae; genus Callithrix; species Callithrix jacchus. The sequence continues at coordinate 17,036,137 of NC_133513.1, read as the reverse complement.
TTAGAAATTACCCACTTTTTTTTTTTTTTAATTTAAGAGACATGGTCTTGCTCGGTTGCCAGGCTAGAGTGCAGTGGTGGAATCATGGCTCTCTGCAGCCTTGAACTAATGGGCTCATGCGATCCTCCCACTTCAGCCTCTTGAGTAGCTGGGACTACACATGCACGCCACCATGCCTGGTTAATTTATTTCCCACTCTTTAATAAAGGAGCTGCTGTGCTGTACACTCTTGTAGAATGGTATTATGCTGAGCTCTGGTTCTGGAAGGCAGTCTTGTGGCTAGTTGGAAAATGGCCAAGTGACAGAGCGCAGCCCCTTGTTGGAACTCTGCTCTGCCAGTCCGTTTGTGCCTTGTAGTCAGGCTTGTTCAGTTTGGGATGTGACAGATTTGGGAGCACCTGTATTCACCGAGTTCTCAGGCTGGCACATGAGTGAACTTGGTTACCTTTGTTCCTGGCATGGCTGATACCATGTATGGCTGATTCTGTTAGATTCTGCCCTTGGCTTCATCCCTCTGTCTTTTTTTGGCTTTTATAGAACCTGGATTTTGCTCTAGACTTTGGTATGTCCTCCTTTATCTTGGTGAGGGATCCTGAAGGATTAAGCCAGTTTTGAGTTTTGTTCTCTGCTCCCTTATGATTTTCTGGGATTACTTGTTCTTTTCCAGTAACAGGGGCGATAGAGCTGGCTTCATCCTGTTTCCTTTCTTCATGCTCAGTTGTGAATGAGATGCCCAGAGTCATGACAGTCCTCTGGGACAGTGAGATCAAAAGGTTGGAGATTCTCGCCTGACACAGCCTTTGTATCTCTGGCCTACCGCCAGACTAACCCAGCTCCATGGCGTTGGATTTTCTTTGTGTGTGGGTTTTGGTTTTGTTTTGATTTGTTTTTAGAAACAAGGCCTTGCTCTGCAACCCAGGTTGGAGTGCAGTGGTACAGTCATAGTTCATTCCAGCCTCAAAATCCTGACCGCCAGTGATTCCTCTGCCTCAGCCTCCCAAGTAGCTGAGACCACAGGTGTATGCCGTCATACCCAGCTCCTTGTAGCTGGGTTTTCTGTTTCCTTTTTTAGAGATGGGGTTTTACTGTGGTACCCAGGCTGGTCTTGGGTGTTCTGTTTTTTTTTTTTGGTTGTTGTTATGGTTGTTCAGCAGTGCTTTGTTTGTTTTGGGGCACCGTTGTCACACTGAGGAGATGCCCCTCACCCACCATGGCTGTGGAGCACAGGTGTTGCTTAGTGCCTGGCGTGTTCTTGGTCTTCTATAGATGGTTGTCAGAGGACTGAAGAACATACCCTGTCTCACTGCATTAGTTCCTGTGGTTGTAAATGATAGAAAATCCTTTAGACTGATTTAAGAAAAAAAAAAAAGGCTGGACGTGGTGGCTCATGCCTATAATCCCAGCACTTTGAGAGTCTGAAGCAGGCAGATCACCTGAGGTTGGGAGTTCGAGACCAGGCTGACCAACCTGGAGAAACCCCATCTCTTTTTGTAAAAATACAAAATTAGCTGGGCATGGTGGTGTGTGCCTGTAATCCCAGCTACGTGGGAGGCTGAAGCAGGAGAATCACTTGAACCCAGGAGGCAGAGATTGTAGTGAGCTGAGATTGTATCATTGCACTCCAGCCTGGGCAACAAGAGTGAAACTCTGCCTCAAAAAAAAAAAAGAAAAAAATATCCTAATTAATCTGTAAGGAAAAATAAAATAAACTAAAAGATGAAGGACATTTATTTACTGACTCAAGTAACTAAGAGTTCCTCTCTGAGTTGAGTGGGATTCAAGCGTCCTGACTTCTCCCAAATTTGTTTCCATCTGTCTCTCAGCACAGCTTCTCTGTGATTGGATGTCTTTCTAGATGTGGTCTCTCTACATGATGGGGTGGAAAATGGCCCCAGGTAACTCCAGGTTTCCATGATTATTAGAGATCCTACTTCTAGAATGGAGTTGGCACACTGCCTCCTTAAGGGCCACATTATAGGCCTCGTGAGCCATGCGAGCTCTGTTGCAGTGACTCAGCTCCGCCACTGGAGCAGAAACTTGGCCACAGACAATATGGGAGCAAGTGGGTGTGGCTGTGTTCCAGTAACCCTGTGCTTACAAAAACAGTCTGCAGGCCAAATTCGACCCCCAGGCCGTAGTTTGCTGACCTCAGCTCCTGGAGGAGACAAAGCCTCTCTTCTAGTGGCTCCAGTAGAATTTGTGTGAAGGGTCCCTGTGGCCCAGGGCTAAGACTAGGGTGAGGTCAGTGAGACACTCACTTTGGCCACAAAATTGAAGGTGGTGCCAAAAAGCTTATCAATCAAGATAAATAATATTTTCATGCAACATTAAAAAAATGAAAGTTGCATATGCCCTGGTTCTGGCCAGTTAATTGCCTGCCCTGGGTTAGCTGTCCACCCCTGCAGTGGGGAGAGGTTAGGGTAGTGCTGAAGGATGCCAGTGGAATGTGTTCCCCATAGAAAAGCGGGGTGCTCTTGCTAGAAGAAAGGGAAAGGGACCAGGCATGGTGGCTTACATCTGTAATTCCAGTGCTTTGGGAGGCCGATGCAGGAGGATTATTTGATTCTAGGAGTTCAAGACCAATCCCAGTAACATAGTGAGACCTCTGTCTCTACAGAAAAAGAAAAAATTAGCCAGGCAAGGTGGTGTGCACGTGTAGTGCCAGCTACTTGTGAGCCTGACGGGGGAGGATTGCTTGAGCCCAGGAGTTCAAGACTGCAGTGAACTATGATTGTGCCACTGTGCTCTAGCCTGGGTGACAGTGAGAACTTGTCCCTACCCTGCCCCCTCGAGAAAAACCCAAAAACAAGGAATAGGAATGCTGTTTGGTGCAAATGTAGTAATGATATTAATTGCTGGTTTTTATTGAGCACCAGTTATATGCCAGGAATGTTAATAACTATGGCTAACCTTTATTCACTGCATTTATTGGATACACTTTACATGTACTCCTGTTTCTCATTTTTCCATCATAGCAATCCATACGGATAGGTACTGTTCTCTCCATTGTACAGAGGAAGAAAACAGGACAAAATAAGTTTCCCAAGGTCACACAGTGCCTGAACTAGAATTTGGGCCAAGGTTTTTGCCTTCCTTGGGGTCTCCAAGGTATGAATTCTTGGCATCGGTGATAGTTGAGGCGTGATAGAAACTTTGCCAAAAGCCTTTGCTGTCAGACATCCTCTGTTAATAGGTGCCCCAGGGTAGTCCTCTTCAACACCCCTCCCTGGCACTTGTTCTTGGTGGCATTTGACTTTCAGGTGTTTGGAGAACCAGAAGCCCTTGCCCGCTTTTGGACTTAACCCCATGTTTCAAAGCAGATCAGTATATATCCCCAAATTAAATTATGGACACCACAGGCACTAATTGGCAGGTGAGCTGCACTTTAAATAGACCACATTAATTCTGGCAGTGCAAGTGGAACCCTGCTGGAATAATTCTTATCATCATCAGCATCACCCTGACAAGCTTTAAAAAGATTCTGTAGCAGTAAGCAATTTGCAGAATTGAAAGGTGAAAACACACTTTAAAACATTCAGTAGATTCAAGGTCAGAGGGAGGTGACTGAATTGTTCAAGACAGGCTGCAGGTGAGAGTCACTTGATTGCACGCGTGATGGACATGCAGACGGTTGTCTGGGGTCTTTCCAAACACTTTGTTGGCCAGCTGGCCCAGGGCATTGCTGCCGCCAGATTCCCTATCCTGGTTTCTGAGTGAGATGGAGAGTGGAAGGAAGGCTGTTTTGTACAGTTGGGTGGTTTAGACTGATTCGATGGGCTTGGGAAGGGATTAGTTTAACATTTAGGAATTGAGACAAGATAGTTTTGACAGTTTTCAGTTATTCCTGGGAAGTTTATTCTGAATGATCCCAGTGATTGGCTTGATCCACAAATACTTATGCACACTCATACATATGTATACATTTAGATGCTGCTAACACAAAATGAAGCCATGCCAATGCTCTCTGCTATGAAGGGAATTAATTGTTAAGTAAATGCTGGTTGGTCATCATCATGGACTGGACACTGTGCTCAGTGCTTTCTTTCCCTTTCCAGTTATCCCAGTAACCCTGGGCGATTCTGTACTTTGTGTTGATTTTATGGGAGAGGATTCTCAGGCTTAGCATGGTCAAGTGACTTGCTGAGGTCATTTGGTTGAATGAACTTTTCCTTTGTTTGTCCTGCCCGCTAGACTGGAAGCGCCTTAGGAATGAGTTCTTGTTGTCTCTAGCTGGTAACACATATCCTAGCTTGGTTCACAGCTCAGAGGAAGAGTGGAGTGGATCCCGGTGAAGTTGAGTTAAAACATTAGAGTGAACTTAACTAGCCTGCCATACAGTTTCTGGAGATGTTATACTTGCCTCCTTCTGGAAGGCAGGTCCAAAGCCTTCGTCACATTTCAGAGGGGACTGTGAGCCTGTTGAGCTCCTAGATTGGAAGCCAGGTCTGGCTGCAAAGACTCAGCTTGGAACATTAAACAGTTGTGAATGTGATCATTTTAAAGAAGGCCAGGTTCCCTCATTTTGCAGGGCAGTGTGATTTAGTGGTTTGCAGTGAGCTGTGAGGTCCCTTTCTGCCATACTGCTTAGTAGCTGTGTTGCCGGGATAGTTACTTCACTTGTCCTGGCTTCAGACCTTGTCTCTCATATGGAGATGGCCTTGGTTGTTATGATGTCAGATGTAAAGCGTTTACTGCAATGGCTGGTGTGTAGTTAGTGCTCGGTAAATAGTAGTTGCTGTTATTGTTATTGCCAGCATGAAAAAGTGTTGAAGAGCCAATGTTAAGTGAAGAAAATTGATACAAAATTATGTGTACACTAGCATTACAACTATGAAAAAATCTGGGGTTGGGCACGGTGGCTCCTGCCTGTTTTCCCGCACTTTAGGAATCTCAGGTAAGAGGATCGCTTGAAGCCAGGAGTTTGATACCAGCCTGCGCAGCATAGCAGAACCTTGTCTCTACAAATAAATAAAAATAAAAAAATTAGCTGGGCATGGGGACGTGTGCCTGTGTCTTAGCTACTCGGGGGGCGAGACAGGAGGATCACTTGAGCACAGGATGTTGAGGCTGCAATGAGCTCCAGCCTGGGTAACGGAGGGAGAGGCCCTGTCTCATAAATAATAATTTTAAATGTATGTAAAAATCTGTGTACATGTGGACAAAAAGTGGTGGAATGTGAGCAGATACAAGTAGTTGTAGGAATGACTGTCTTATGGATAAAAACCAACTTTCTTAAGTTTCTCGTACAGTCTTAAATATGTTTCTGTCCTGAGACTGAGTAATTCAACATGTGGAAATCCTTCCTAAGAAACTAGAAATGAGGACAATTATTTATGTACAGGGGTGTTCTTTACTGTATAGAGGGAAAATTGGCCATGTGCTATGTGCTTAGTAGTAGGGAAATAGTTATATTTTAGTGGAAAGTCATCAAAAATCATCTTTAAAAGACTATTAATGATAATAGGAAAATGCTCATGATCGAGACAAGAAAATAAATGAATCAGGATACAAAATTATATATATAAATGTATATGCATATACATTTATACAATATATATATCTGTTTTTGAGACGGAGTCTTACTCTGTTGCCAGGCTGGAGTACAGTGGCATGATCTCAGCTCACTGCAGCATCTGCCTTCTGGGTTCAAGTGATTCTCCTGCCTCAGCTTCCCAGGTAGCTGGGACTACAGACGTGTGCCACCATGCCTGGCTAATTTTTGTATTTTTAGTAGAGACGGGATTTCACCATGTTGGCCAGGACGGTTTCGATCTCTTGACCTTGTGATCTGCCTGCCCTGGCCTCCCAAAGTGTTGGGATTACAGGCATGAGCAACTGCGCCTGGCCTAATTGTTTTTTTTTTTTCTTTTTTTGAGACAGAGTCTTGTTTTGTCACCCAGGCTTGGAGTGCAGTGATGCGATCTTGGCTCACTGCAATCTCCACCTCCTGAGTTCAGGTGATTCTCCTGCCTCAGCCTGCTTAGTAGGTGGGATTATAGGTGTACACCACCATGCCCAGGTAATTTTTGCATTTTTAGTAGAGACAGGGTTTTACTGTGTTGGCCAATCTGGTCTCGAACTCTTAGCCTCTAGTGATCCGCCGCGTTGGCCTCCCAAACTGCTGGGATTACAGGAGTGAGTGAGCCACCATTCCCAGTGTCAATTTTTATTTTAGATTCAGAGGGTACGCGTGCAGGTTTATTACCTGGGTATATTGCGTGATGTGGAGGTTTAGGGCACGATTGAACCCATCTCCCAGGTGGTGAATATAGTACAGTAGGTAGTTTTTCAGCTTGTGCTGTCCTCTCTGTCTTCTCCCTCTAGTAGTCCCCAGTGTTTGTTGCTGTCTTGATGTCTGTGTGTACCCACTGTTTAGCTTCCATTAATAAGTGAGAATATGCAGTATTTAGTTTTCTCTTTCTGTTTAATTTGCTTAGTATAATGGCCTCTAGTCATCCATGTTGCTGCAAAGGACATGATTTTGTTTCTTTTTCATGGCTGCATAGAATTCTGTGGTGTAAATGTTACCACCTTTTGTTTATGCAGTCCACTGTTGATGGGGATCTGGGTTGATTCCATGTTTTTGCTGTTATTTCCCACCTTTTCCATGCTAAGGGGATACTCTGTTACAATCCCCAACATCATCTAGGGGTTGTGTGTGTTCCTCTCCCACTGCTGAGTGCCCCAGGCCGAGTGCCCCAGGCCAAGTGCCAGGCACCTGTGTCCTTTCTCTGTAGAGCCTGTGTTCTGGTACTACGTGAAGGAGGTCCTCAACAAGCACGAGCTGCAGCGCTTCTACTCCCTGCGCCACATCGCCTCGGACGTGGGCCGGGGCCGCGCCTGGCTGCGCTGTGCCCTCAACGAGCACTCCCTGGAGCGCTACCTGCACATGCTCCTGGCCGACCGTTGCAGGCTCAGGTACGTGGCTGGAATGGGACCTGGAATGGGGTGGAGCAAGGGGTGAAGATCCTGGAGTCTGGAGTCAGACCACCTGGGTTTTCATCCTAGTTCCCCAATCTAGGATGGGCCTCCCTGTGACAGCTCTGGTGTGTTCAGCTGAGCTGTGGGGAAAGCTGGGGGAGAATCATCGAGAGACTGCCTGTAAAGGGCTTGGCATGGCACCTGCCTACAGCCAGCTTAGATGTGGAGAGAGCTGTTGTCTTAAGACATAGCTTGCTCTTTACTTTCTGGATTATTTTTTTGAGATAGATCTTGCTCTGTTGCCCAAGTTGGAGTGCAGTGGCATGAACATGGCTCATTGCAGCCTGGACCTCCCTGGCTCAAGCAATCCTCCCACCTCAGCCTTCTGAGCAGCTAGGGCCCCAATCGTGTGCCACCATACATGGCTAATTAAAAAAATTTTATTTGCAGAGATGGGGTCTCAGTGAGTTGCTCAGGCTGGTCTCGAACTCCTGGGCTCAAGTGATCTTCCTGCCTCAGCCTCTCAAAATGCTGGGATTACAGGCATAAACTACCATTGCCAGGTCTGGAATTTTAATTTGGGATTCTTGCATTCATTCAATCCCAAACTAAAAACAATATCGAAATTTTAGGCTGGGTTTTTTTTTTTTGAGATGTTCTGTTGCCCAGGCTGGAGTGCAGTGACACTATCTGGGCTCGCTGCAACCTCTGTCTTCCTGGTTCAAGCGGTTCTCCTGCCTCAGCCTGCTGAGTAACTGGGATTACAGGTGTGCACCACCAGGCCCAGCTAATTTTTTTGTATTTGTAGGAGGGATGGGGTTTCATCATGTTGTCCAAGCTGGTCTTAAACTCCTGACCTCAGGCGATCTGCCTGTCTTGGCTTCCCAAAGGGTTGGGATTACAGATGTGAGCCACTGTGCCTGGCCAAGTCATTTATTTTTATTAAAACTTCCATTTTAGACCGGGCATGGTATCTCATGCCTGTAATCTCAGCACTTTGGGAAGCTAGGATGGGTGGATCACTTAAGGTCAGGAGTTTGAGACCAGCCTGGCCAACATGGTGAAACCCTTCTCTACTAAAAATACAAAAATTAGCTGCATGTGTTGGTGCATGCCTGTAATCCCAGCTACTTGGAGGGGCTAAGGCCTGGGAATTGCTTGAACCTGGGAGGCAGAGGTTATAGTGAGCCAGGATCATGCTACTGTACTCCAGCCTTGGCGATAAAGCGAGACTCTGTCTCAAAAACAAACAAAGCAAAACAAAAAACAAAAACTTCCATAATTTTGTTATTTTGTTGTTGTTGTTTGTTTTGTTTGAGACAGAGTCTTGTTCTTTTGCACAGGCTAGAGTGCAGTGGCATCATCTTGGCTCACTATAACTTCTGCCTCCCGGGTTCAAGAATTTATCCTGCCTCAGCCTCCTGAGTAGCTGGGACTACTGGCATACACTACCACACTAGCTGATTTTTGTATTTTTAGTAGAGACAGGGTTTCATCATGTTGGCCAGGCTGGTGTCAAACTCCTGCTCTCAGGTGATCCACCTGCCTTGGCATCCCTAAGTGCTGGAATTACAGGCGTGAGCCACCATGCCTGGCTGTGGGCATTACTTTTGCTCTAAGAATAGTGGACAAGACATGTTGTTTAGTGTTCTTGAGTGATACAGAGCGACACTGATGAATCCTGTTCTGGTTCCTTAAGTAACTTCTCCATCAGCAATACCCAGATCTTCAACAGTGAAATTTCACTAAATTCAGTAAGTAGGCAGTTTGTCAGTAGTGTGACGTGCTCCTTTAATTTTTATCTTGCCCTGTGTTCCCTAGTTCAGGTCCCCTCTTCTGCTTTATCTACTGCTGTGGTCACCCCTCTACTGGTAATGTTTCAGGTCTTCTGGTATTGTGCACTGGGACTCTAAAAATACCCTTAAAGTTATCTGTTGCCTGTGGCATCTTGTTCAATTGTATAGTAACCTCTATGAGTTTAAAATGGGAGTGCTTGGGAGCGGAGAGGACCGACCCTGATGGCACCTGTGTACCGCTCAGGGTCAGAGTCCAGGGGCTGAGAAGTCTGAACCTCTGGGGCATTAACCAACTTTGGTTGAGGAGAACATACTCCGGTTTCTTGAAGTAAATTTCTGTGAGGCTCTTTGCTGCATATCATTTACGGGTAGTTCAGAGTTATATACTCAGTCTCAAAGTTGAAGTGAACAGGAAGCGAGTCCAGCAGTTAAGAATCACAGTTGACCTTACCTGGATCACTAGCCAATTCCCTAACCTGATGTGGGAAAAACACATTCATTTAGACGCACAAAACGGGCTCAGAATTTTTTTTTTTTTGAGACGGAGTCTTGCACTGTTGACTGGATTGGAGTGCAATGGTGCGATGTTGAGTCACTACAACCTCCGCCTGCTGGGTTCATGCAATTCTCCTGCCTCAGCCTCCCTAGTAGCTGGGATTACAGGTGCGTGCCACCATACCGGCTAATTTTTTTGTAAAATTAGTAGAGATGGGGTTTCTCTGTGTTGGCCAGATGGGTCTCAAACTCCTGACCTTGTGATCTGCCCGCCTCGGCTTCCCAAAGTGCTGAGATTATAGGCGTGAGCCACTGTGCCTGGTCATGGGCTCAGATTTTTAAAGAATCGTGATTTTGGGAATCAGGTGCCGTCAGAATGTCAGCTTGAGCATGTGGTCTGTGTGTATACTTAACATTTTCTGGTTAAGTATATTGGAAATGTGTCTCTTTTCCCTTTCTGTTGGTTGTATTCAGTCACTTCAGTGGCTAATTTTTCCAGTCCCTCACTCAACTTACAGGTTGCTTATCCCTGATTTTGCTTTAGTGAAATTGAGTTTTGCCTCCATTAATTTAGAATTCAATGACCTAGCGGGGAAGTTATGGCATTGGGGATTTTTGGTTGCTGTATCTTAACGGGGAGTCAGAGAGAGCTTGGAAGTTGGATTTGGGAGACCAGCTTTTAAGCCCTGGCTGGACCATTTTTTGGCCAGATGAGCTTGGACAGGCCCCGTAGGCTTCCCTGACACCCCTACCTCACCTGCCATGTAGATTTGTGGGGCCTTTTTAGCCTCCTAGCCCTTTCCAAGGATAACTTGGGCATTCAGGTAACCCAGGCAGGCATTATATTGCTATTATCATTATTATTATTATTATTTTGAGGCGGAGTCTTGCTCTTCCATCCAAGCTGGACTACAGTGGTTCGTTCTCTGCTCACTGAACCTCTAGGTTCAAGTGATTCTCCTGCCTCAGTCTCCCAAGTGGCTGGGAGTACAGGTGCCTACTATTAGGCATGGCTAATTTTTTATGTTTTTAGTAGAGACAGGGTTTCACTATGTTGACTAGGCTGATCTTGAACTCTTGACATCAAATGATCCCCCCCGCCTCAGCCTCCCAAGTGCTGGGATTACAGGCGTGAGCCACTGCACCTGGCCAAGGCAGGCATCATGTTAAATGCCCTGATTAATGAAGCCATAGAGGCTCTGTGATTTCTGTCTGAAATGGTCTCTTCTTGTATTAGGCAAATCAGGCAAGCCCTGTTGTCTGGGCTTAGATTTCCTGTCTGTCTCTTGGGGGTCATTGCTTGAGTGGAAGTCATCCATCTGTCTGCTTCCTTCTGCTTTGCTGCTTTATAGATACATTTACATATCATGTCTATTTTAGTATTCTAAAGCTGGCGGTGTCAGGGGACCAGCAAGGAAGTTGTAGGATGTATGGGTTCCATCTTCTGTTCATAACCAGAAGCTTTAAACCAGCAGAGACCTCAGACAAATCATATCCCGCCTGAGGTAACCAGGTGCAGATCTTCCAGGGAGCTAATAGAATTGCCTGGTCAATGGACACAGGGAACCACTACTAAGAACTGTTTCCTTTTCTCTTTCAATCTGCAGCACTTTTTATGAAGACTGGTCGTTTGTGATGGATGAAGAGAGGTCTAGCATGCTTCCTACCATGGCAGCTGGTAAGCCTGGTCCAAGCCAGAGCTCCGGGTCTTGTGATGCTTATGAGCAGAGGGGCTGCCTTGGGGTAGATCCACAACCCCATGGGATGCTGTGATTCTTCCCTGTCCCTCAATAACTTAATGAGTCACTTGCTGCTGTCTTTTTTTTTTTTTTTTTTTTAACTAGCATTGAATGTTGGGTCCATTTTGCATCCTTTTTTTTTTCTTAGAGCCTCACTCTGTCACCAAGGCTGGAGTACAGTAGTGCATGCAATCTTGGCTCACCGCAACCTCCACCTCCTGGGTTCAAGTGATTCTCCTGCCTCAGCCTCGGGAGAAGTGAGGATTACAGGAGTCTGCCACCACTCCCGGCTAATTTTTGCATTTTAGTAGAGATGTGGTTTTACTATGTTGGCCAGGCTGATCTCCAACTCCTGAGCCCAAAGTGTTGGGATTATAGGCACGAGCCACTGTGCCAGGCTAGAATGTTGGGTCGATTTATCTAGAATGTGAGACCCTGGCAGAGAAAGCGTAGATTTGAAGGTTTTTAGTTGGGCTTTGGAGATGTAATATGCATTGGGGGGAATTGGAGGTGGGAGACCTACCTTTGAATTCTGGCTTTACCCCTTGCTACCTAGTGACCTGGGGTGGATGCTGTAAGCTTTGCTACCTTTTCTTTCCTCTCTGTGAGGTGGGAATCATGCTGTCTTAGCAGTCAACTTCATGGGGCTGTAAGAGAATCATGTGAGGTCAGGAGTCATGTACATGATTAGTCAACCTGGAGGCCCTGGGTTATTGTTACTCTGTGGACTGTTACACTTTTTGCTGTTTGACTTAAAGGGTGAAAGGTGGAATCAGCTGGACTGAAGTGGGCAGCTTGCTTCCTCTTTCCAAGTTCTTTGTTGCCTCCTTTTTGTTTTTCCTTGAAAGTTTATACTAAGTCTTATGTATTTGGGGTTATGTCCTGTTCATTGATAAGAAAAAGGATTTGACCATGATTTCCTTTGTAGGTCATAAGATACCAGTGTAAGTTTCTGCCTACAGCAATGACAGTGGTGCTGTCAGTGCACATTTGATGGTTTACTGAGCTGAGTGTTTTCGTGAGTGAGTGCCTTTAATACTTAGAATCCTGTGAGGGAGATAATATTGTCCCCATCTTACAGATTAGGGGACTGGAGTACAGAGAGATGATAAGTTGCTGGACCAAGGTTTTGTAGCTAGTAGATGGCAGTGCTGGAATTCACCTCCAGGCAGCCTGATCCCAGAGCTGTGTCTTCGCCTTCTCCCATCTGACTTCTTATTCCTATTTGTCTTCCTGGCTGTTAGGGAAAGAATGTGACATGACTCTACTCCCATGATAATGGGTATCTGCTGACCCCAGTTTTGTGGGAAGTTTTAGTTCTTTTTTTTTGAGACTGAGTCTTACTCTGTTGCTAGGCTGGAGTGCAGTGGTGCGATCTTGGTTCACTGCAACTTCTGCCTCCCGGGTTCAAGTGATTCCCCTGTCTTAGTCTCTTGAGCAGCTGGGACTACAGGTGCATGCCACCATGCCTGGCTAATTTTTTTGTATTTTAGTAGACAGGGTTTCACTATGTTGGCCAGGATGGTCTCGATCTCTTGACCTCATGATCTGCCCTCCTCAGCCTCCCAAAGTGCTGGGATTACAGGCGTGAGCCACCACACCCAGCCAAGGGAGGTGTTTTTGTTGTTGTTGGAGTTTTCGAGACAGAGTCTTGCTCTGTCACCAAGGTTGGAGTGCAGTGGTGCGATCTTGGCTCACTGCAACCTCTGTATGGAAGGTTTTTAATATCTGTTTAAGATTGGTGTGTCTCCTCTTGTGTACTCTGTTGTCTGCAGCTGTCTTCTCTTGTTAGGCGGATGACTACCCATCAGCAAGCACTCCAGACTTTTCCATTTTTTTTGGCAGGTCTGAACTCCATACTCTTTGCGATTAACATCGACAACAAGGATTTGAATGGGCAGAGTAAGTTTGCTCCCACCGTTTCAGACCTCTTAAAGGAGTCAACGCAGAATGTGACCTCCTTGCTGAAGGAGTCCACGCAAGGAGTGAGCAGCCTGTTCAGGGAGATCACAGCCTCCTCTGCTGTCTCCATCCTCATCAAACCCGAACAGGAGACTGACCCGCTGCCCGTCATGTCCAGGAACGTCAGCGCTGGTGAGCAGGAGCTGTGCTCTAGGCAGAGCAGAGGGAAGCAGAATGTGGCTGTTGAGGTGGACACCTCGTCACCTGAAAGTTGTTCCAAGGGGAATGGAGTCCAGTCCACTTGCATTTTCTGTTCACATTTGTGTTTCTGTTTCTCATCCTCATTCACTCTGAAAGGGCTCTGATGGCCTTACCTAGATGCAAGAATTGCAGTGTGGAAAAATGAGCAGCTCAGCCACAGCAAACAGAAAGCGAGGTGTGAGAGACACGGGGAGCCAGATGGTGTTGATCCTTATTCATTCATTCCTGTATTTGTCCCTTCATCATGTTCTGGGTGCTAGGCAGTGAGCTGAATAGGAAAGACAGATTGCCAGCAGGTAGCCCGCAGTCTGCTTCGGGATGGGTGTGGGTGGGTAGTTCATGATAAAGTATATAATTTATGAGCCGGGTGCAGTGGCTCAAGCCTGTAATCCCAGTACTTTGGGAGGCCAAGGCGGGTGGATCACGAGGTCAAGAGATCGAGACCATGCTGGTCAACATGGTGAAACCTTGTCTCTACTAAAAATACAAAAAATTAGCCGGGCATGGTGGCATGTGCCTGTAATCCCAGCTACTTAGGAGGCTGAGGCAGGAGAATTGCCTGAACCCAGGAGGCGGAGGTTGCAGTGAGCCGAGATCGTGCCATTGTACTCCAGCCTGGGTAAAAAGAGCAAAACTCCGTTTTTTTTTTTTAAAAAAAAGCATATAATTTATGATCTTTAGGATAAAAGGGATGAAAACCAAGCATAGGCTGCTATAGGGTGCATCTCCCATTGGGCTTGCCTCCCACTAGGGATGGCATTTTAAGTGGAATCCTCAGGGAAGAGAGGAGTTATCAGCTTTGACTTTAGGCTCTGGGAGGCAAAAGAGAGTTGAATCAGGCTTGGCTTGGTGGCTCACACCTGTAATCCTGGCTCTTTGAGAGGCCAAGGCAGGAGGATCGCTTGAGTTCAAGGGTTCTGGACCAGCCTGGGCAATGTAATGAGACCTTGTCTCAATTTCTTAACTCTTTTTTTTTTGAAACAGTCTCACTCTGTTGCCCAGGCTGGAGTACAGTGTCATGATCGCAGCTCACTGCAACCTCCACCTCCCGTGTTCAAGCAGTTCTCCCGCCTCAACTTCCCGAGTAGCTGGGACTACAGGCGCACACAAATATGCCTGGCTATTTTTTATATTTTTAGCAGAGATGGCATTTTACCCTGTTGGTCAGGCTGGTCTCAATCTCCTGACCTCAAGTGACCTGCCTGCCTTGGCCTGCCAAAATGCTAGGATTACAGGTGTGAGTCACCATACCTAGTCTGTTTTTTAAAATTTTTAATTAAAAAGAAAGTTGATTCAGTTAAGATTAATTTGGTAAGTTTTTAATACCCCTTGAGACTTTTGGGACATTAAGATGTTGCTACAGCAAAATTGGAAATTTTGTTGTGTATGTATGTATATGTAGAGACAGGGTCTTGCTATGTTGCCCAGGCTGGTCTTGAACTCCTGGCCTCAAGTGATCCTCCTACCTTGGCCTCCCAAAGTGCTGGGATTACAAGTATGAGCCACTGTACCTAGTTGAAATTGGAAATTTTGGGCTTAAATACTTAGTATTCTCAAATCTCTTAAACAAGGCAGTAATTGTGGCCATCCCTTTGGAATTATGGATGGTGAAAGTACGGAATCCCATGGTGTCTTTGGTATGCAGTGACCTTTCTGTCTTGCCCTCTGCTTCTCCAGTAGATACCCTGCATGAATGATGTAGGAGATAGGGCTTTTGATGGCTTTGTGTAACAAAGACACTGAAATTTCTACCCCCAAAGGAGAAGTAGTCCCACCCATTTTTGGAGCTCTACTTTTGAGGTACTCTCAGAGTTGTGCTATACCAGTGAGGCCTCACCGCATCACACATTGGTTTAGATGGATTTGATTTTTGGAATTGGCTCAAAGTGTCTTACATCCAAGCATGATTATTAAAATGGGGGCACAAAGAGTCTTCTCTGAGTGCTGGTCACTAAAGCAGGCTTGATTTCTGTTTCAGTTAGCCTGTGTTATATAACAAGTGATTCAAAAATGTAGTGGCTTAAAATCACCACAGTTCGTTACTTTTTTTTTTTTTGAGTTGGACTTTCGCTCTTGTTACCCAGGCTGGAGTGCGATGGCGCGATCTCGGCTCACCGCAACCTCCGCCTCCTGGGTTCAGGCAATTCTCCTGCCTCAGCCTCCTGAGTAGCTGGGATTACAGGCATGCGCCACCATGCCCAGCCAATTTTTTGTATTTTTAGTAGAGACGGGGTTTCACCATGTTCACCAGGATGGTCTCGATCTCTTGACCTCGTGATCCACCTGCCTCAGCCTACCAAAGTGCTGGGATTAGAGGTGTGAGCCACCGTGCCCGGGCCTCGTTACTTTTTTATGTGGGTTGGCATGGTGGCTCTTCTGCTGGGTCCCCTGGGCCCATTCCTGGGAGCTGGTGGTTACATTGGAAGATCCAAGGTGGCCCTGCCCACATGTCTGGAATCAGTCCTGGGGCATCAGGCCATGGTTCTACCCATGGCCTCTCATCCTCCAGTCAGCTGAACTGCCTTCTTTATGTGTGGGGTCAAGGCTGCTATCCGAGAGAGTGAAGGCAAAGCTGTGAGACCTTTTTTATGCCTAGGCACTAGAAACTCACATAGTTTTATTTCTGCCACATATTTTTTTTTGAGAGGGAGTCTTGCTCTGTCACCGAGACTGGAGTACAATGGCACGATCTTGGCTAACTGCAACCTCCGGCTCACTGCAACCTCCGCCTCCCAGGTTCAATCAATTCTCCTGCCTCAGCCTCCCAAATAGCTGGGATTACAGGCACTCACCACATGTCTGACTAATTTTTTTTTGTATTTTTAGTAGAGACAGGATTTTGCCATGTTGGCCAGACTGGTTTGGAACTCCTGACCTCCAGTGATCCACCAAAGTGTTAGGATTACAGGCATGAGCCACTGTACACAGCCATTTCTGTCACATTCTATTTGTAAAAGCAGGGCATGGTGGCTCATGCCTATAATCCCAGCAATTTGGGAGGCTGAGGTGGGAGGATTGGTTGAGGCCAGAGGTTTTGAGACCAGCCTGGGCAGCACAGCAAGACCTCATCTCTAAAAAAAAAAAAAAAAAAAAAAATTAGCTGGGTGTTGTGGCATGTGCCTGTAGTCCTAGCTACTCGGGAGTCTGAGGCCAGAGGTTTGTTTGATCCCAGGAATTTGAGGTTACAGTGAGCTACGATTGCACCATTGCACTTCAGCCTGGGTAATAGAGTGAGACCCCCTGACTCTTAAAGAAAAAAAAAGCAGAGCACTACACCAGCCAAATTCAAGAGGGTGCAGAAATAGACATCTCAGGCTGGGAAGAACCACAAAGCCCCGTTGTAAAGGGGCATTGCATAGGAATGGCAGGAATTTGAGGCTGTTCAACAGTTGACCACACCCCACAGCTGGTTTTTGTGGGCTCATCTACAGCCATGAGAATATTTTTTAAAGTGAAGCACTGAAGATCATTTCAATAATGGTAGCATCCTTCGCATCAAAGTGACTGTTTTAGAACAGTTTCAGTGTGTGCTCTGTGGTGTGTTTATTTAAATCAGAGGTAGAGGCCTGCATCCATTCTGCTCGATCTTCTGGAGACAGTTTTTCGCTGAGGATTTTTTAAAAGTCTGAATTAGTGTTACAGTGTATTTCTCAGTTGAGTAGTATTTTCCTGGAGGTGAGTTGTTTGGTCATTTTTTTGTCTTGCCTACTTTTTCTTATACCGAATCTTTTTTTTTTGTCAGATACCAAATGCAAAAAGGAGCGGAAGAAGAAAAAAAAAGTGACCAACATTATCTCATTTGATGATGAGGAAGATGAGCAGAACTCTGGGGATGTATTTAAAAAGATACCTGGGGCAGGGGAGAGCTCAGAGGAGAACTCTGACCGCTCCTCTGTCAATATCATGTCGGCCTTTGAAAGCCCCTTTGGGCCAAATTCCAATGGAAGTCAGAGCAGTAACTCATGGAAAATTGATTCCCTGTCTTTGAACGGGGAGTTTGGGTACCAGAAGCTTGATGTGAAAAGCATTGATGATGAAGATGTGGATGAAAACGAAGATGACATGTATAGAAACTCATCAGGAAGGAAGCACAGGGGCCACTCGGAGTCTCTTGAGAAGTAAGTTCCCCTCATGCTTTTGCGTGTGTGTGTGTGTGACACGGAGTCTCACTGTCCCCCAGGCTAAAGTGCAGTGGAGTGATCTCAGCTCACTGCAACTTCCACCTCTTGGGATCAAGCGACTCTCCTGCCTCACCCTCCCGAGTAGCTGGGATTACAGGTGTCCACCATATCCAGCTACTTTTTGTATTTTTAGTAGAGATAGGGTTTCACCATGTGGGTCATGCTGGTCTCTAACTCCTGACCTCAAGTGATCTGCCTGCCTCTGCCTCCCAAAGTGCTAGGATTATAGGCATGAGCCATGGTGCCCAGCCTCCCATTGCGCTTTTAATGAGGGGGGTTAGGTTCACCGTTTTCTGTTTCTGTGGTATTGAGTGAAACAGGACTGCAAGTTTTATGTTTGCTCAGGCCATCATTCATTCTTCAGGTGTTGATTTAGGAGTTACTTGGAAGGAGTGTTATTTGCTATTTCTCTGAGAACTAAAAGAGGGAAAGGGAATGCAATTTGAGGGCACTTAATATAAAGTTAAGGTCACAATGTGTGCCTTGAAATTTTTGCTTTATACATACATCTGTCATTTTCGTGGACTGTATTTTCCTAGCATCTCTGACTTGCCACTAGCACAGGAAGCTGAGGAAGAAGGAGGGTTCGGAGAATAGTTGTAGTAGGCTGACTTCTGTGTTTATCTGCAGGGGTGTGAATAGCACTAACTTGCCTGCACGTTCTGCTTTAACAGTGGAGTTGGCTGAGCACGGTGGCTAACACCTGTAATTCCAGCACTTTGGGAGGCTGAGGTGGGTGGATCACCTGGTCAGGAGTTCAAGACCAGCCTGACCAACATGTTGAAACCCCTTCTCGACTAAAAGAATACAAAATTAGCCCTGCATGATGGTACATACCTGTAACTCCAGATACTTGGAATGCTGAGGCAAGAGAATCACTTGAACATCAGAGGCAGAGCCGAGATGATCCCATTGCACTCCAGCCTGGGCAGCAAGAGTGGAGCTCCTTCTCAATAAAACCCCCCAAAAGCCCAAATAAGCCAGTTACCTCTTAGGCTTTGTAGTGCCCAGTGCCATCCTAATCATGACTGCTGCAAAATCCAGTCCATTAAAGTGTAAAATGAGGCTGGGTACAGTGGTTCATGCCTGTATTGTCTGCACTTTGGGAGGCTGAGGTGGGAGGATTGCTTAAGGTCAGGAGTTTGAGACCAGCCTGGGCAACACAGCAAGACTCCATCTCTAAAAAAATAAAAAGGGTAATGTGAATATACAGAAATATATCTTTCTGTGTGGCCTGAATCTTATGGTATTGTTTAGGTCACAGTATGCCTTTTTTCCTAAGATTTTCATTTTCATGTTGTCTTAAAATTAGGTTTTTTTTTTTTCTGATGAGACTGTGCCTGTTTTTGTTTTTAATTTTTACTCTAGTCCCTTTTGCATGGATGCTTGTACTAATAGTGTTACTTTGTTGATCATTTGAGATATGCCAGGTGCTGCAGGTGATTTATACACTGTATTGTAAGACTTCTAGCAACCGTGTGAGATTAGTGGGTATCATTCCCATTTTACAGATAGAAGAACAGGATTCTATTGAGAGTCAAGATTTGTCAAAGCCATTGGCAGAGTTGAAATTTGAATTCAGATATGCTGTAATCCAAAGCTTATACTGTCATTTTTTTAAGGCAGTGTCTAACTCTGTTGCCCAGGCTGAAGTGCCATGGCATGGTCTTGGCTCACTGCAGCCTGCTCTGGGGTTCAAGTGATTCTCGTGCCTCAGCATCCCGAGTAGCTGGTCTACAGGTGTGCACCACCACACCTGGCTACTTTGTGTATTTTTGTTAGAGATGGGGTTTCACCATGTTGGCTAGGCTGGTCTTGGACACCTGGCCTCAGGTGATCTGCTTGCCTCGGCCTCCCAAAGTGCTGGGATTACAGGTGTCAGCCATCATGCCTAGCTGATCTGTCAAAGGCTTTTCATGTTTCTACATAATTATGAATATTGATTTGTTGATGTGATGGTTAATTTTGTGTGTCAACTTAACTGAGCCATGGGGTATCCAGATTGAACGTTACTTCTGTGAGGACATTTTTGGGGATGTTAGTGTTGGACTCGGTGGTCTCAGTAAAGGAGACAGCCCTCCCCAACATGGGTGGATACCATCCAATCCACTGAGGGCCTGAAAAGAGCAAAAGGTGAAGGAAGGGAGGGATTCTTTCCTTTTTGCCTGCAAGCTTCAGCTGGGACATGGGTTTTCTGTTGTGGGCCTGGGACTCCCACCATCTGCTCCCCTGGTTCTGAGACTTCAGACTTGGACTTCACCACACCACCAACTTTCCTGGCTCTTCAGCTTGTGGACTGTGGATCATGGAACTTCTTGGCCTCTGCAATTGCATGGACCAGTGTCTCCATATAAACCTGTCTGTCTGCCTGTCTGTCTGCCTGTCTGTCTGTCTGTCTGTCTGTCTACCTACCTACCCACCTGTCTGTCTATCTATCTATCTATCTATCTATCTATCTATCTATCTATCTATCTATCTCTATCTACCTACCTACCTACCTGTCTGTCTGCCTGCCTGCCTGCCTGCCTGCCTGTCTGTTGGTCTCTATCCGTGCACACATTCATTGGTTCCATTTCTCCCCAGAACCCTGTTCTGTCAGATTAACTTGTTATGACTGGTGAAATGTTTCCCCTTTTGTTGGGTATTTAGGTTGATGGTTTTTATTTTTGCTTTTTTCATCGGCTGTTCTCAAATGAATATTTTCACACACAAGATTTTTTTTTCCTATGATGGAACTATTTATGAGGGCAGCTTTTCAGTGGCCTTGTTCTTGTTCATAGGGTATAAATGTTTTTGTACCTGACATCCAAGTCTTGTGACCTGCTGTGTTATTCAGGGCTCTTCAGAGAAACAGAATCAGTGGGGGGGGGGCTGAGGGGGGTGTTCTGTGTGTGGATGTGTGTATCTCCTTGTCCGTCTTGCTCTATTTTTGCCTCAGTTTCTACCTCTTACTCCATCTCTATCTGTCTCTGTTTATGTCTGTGTCTCTCTCTGCTTTCTTTTTTTTTTTTTGAGATGAAGTCTTGCTCTGTCAGCCAGGCTGGAGTGCAATGGCACGATCTCAGCTCACTGCAACCTCTGCCTCCCAGGTTCAAGCGATTCTCGTGCCTTAGCCTCTTGAGTAGCTGGGATTACAGACACCCACCATCCCTGGCTAACTTTTGTGTTTTTAATGGAGATGGGGTTCCCTTCTTTGGCCAGGCTGATCTCAAACCTGACCTTAAGTGAGCCACCCGCCTCAGCCCCCCAGAGTGCTGGGATTATAGGCGTGAGCCACTGTGCCTGATCTTCTCTCTTGATGTATTTTAAGGAATTGGCACACATGATTGTGGGTCTGGGGAGTCCAAAATCTGCAGGATAGTTGTGTGGACTAGACATCCAGGAAAGAGTTGCAGTTCAAGTCCAGAGGCAACCCGTGGGGTAATTTCTTCTTCCACTGGAAGGTCCATCTTTTTCCTATCGGGGCCTCATAGTGCTTGCAGGAAGCCCCCTCACATTATGCAGTGTAATCTGCTTCACCCCAGATCTACTGATTTAAATGTTAATCTCCTCTAAAAAGTACCCTTACAGAAACATCTAGAATAATGTTTGACCAAATATCTGGGTATTGTGGCCCAGCCAAATTGACACATACAATTAACCCTCAAAGGTGCTTTTTTTCGGAATGGAGTCTTGCTCCAGGGCCCAGGCTGGAGTGGTGCAGTCTCAGCTCATTGCAGCCTCTGCCTCCCGGGTTCAAGCCATTCTGCTGCCTCAGCCTCCAGTTCAGGTGAGACGATAGGAATGTGCCAACACACCCGGCTAATTTTTTATATTATTAGTAGAGATAGGGTTTCACAATGTTGGCTAGGCTGGTCTTGAACTCCTGAGCTCAAGTGATCCACCTGCTTGAGCCTCCCAGAGCATTGGGATTAAAGGTGTGAGCCTCCGCACCTGGCCATGTGCCATTACTTTGTAATCTGGGCCTTTGAGGAGATGCTGCTTGTTGATGCCACTGACTATAGCCCCATGGGTGAGGCTGGTGTGTGAGCCAGGGCAGCCCCCAGCATTGTGATGTGTAAATGCCCAACACAGTGCAGGGTAACTTTCACGTGGCCCATGCCCTCTGAGGCCAGAGGGCCTCCTGCAGACTCTGGACAGCTCTTCAGGCAGAAAGAGGGATCTTGATTGACCCTTCCACAGAGCAGCCTGGGGAAGGCACAGCGGAGTGATGGGATGGCCTGCTGAGTAATGCTTTGATTTTGATTCTAAGCTAGTGTTCACAGGGAAGGTCAAGGGGGCTGGTGTACAGCGGATGTGTGAGGGGAATGTGCTCACTATGGATTTCCGAAGCCTCTGGCCGAATCTGCTGCCCTGTTGTCCGTAAGATCCTCTGTTGGTCAAGGTTGGGCTTACTCCTCAGCATCATCTGAGGAGGAATTTTTTATTGAAATGGGGTCTCAAGGGTGGTGCCCAGGGGCTGCCCTCGTAGACAGCTAGAAGCAGTTGAGCTGGAGTAGTTGATGGCCATGGGGGGAAGCAGTTTGACAAACTGGCATGAGCTGAAGGATGTTTATCCCACTTGATTTAGCAATCTGAGTGCAAGAAGCTGCCTGGAGGACATACCCTTGACTCAGGGAAAAGTTGCCCCATCTACATACCTAAGTCCTTATTCAGAGAAGCGGAACCCTGGAGCTGACCTAAATGTGCAGCCACAGGGAGACAGTTAACAGCGAAGGTTTTGTAGTTTAAGCCTTGACGCCTTAATGTTTAGGATCTCAAAACATGTCAAATTATGTGTCAGAGCATCCAGTGTTATGAAGATGACCTAATGAGTTAATATGCATAGATATTTTTTGAGAGAGTCTTGCTCTGTCACCCAGGCTGGGGTCCAGTGGTACAATCTCAGCTCACTGCAATCTTTGCCTCCTGGGTTCAAGTGATTCTCCTGCCTTATCCTCCCAAGTAGCTGGGATTACAGGTACTCACTACCACGCCCAGCTAATTTTTGTATTTTTAGTAGAGACGGGTTTCACCATTTTGGCCAGGCTGGTCTTGAACTCCTGACGTCAGGTGATCCACCCGCCTAGGCCTCCCCAAATGCTGGGATTACAGGTATAAGCTACAGAGCCTGGCCTGTTATTATTATTTATTTTATTTTATTTTTTTGGAGACAAGGTCTTGCTCTGCAGCCCAGGCTGGAGGCAGTGCCATAACCTTGGCTTGCTGTAGCCTCAACCTTCCAGTCTCAAGAGATCCTCCCACCTCAGTCCCTCCAGTCACTAGGTCTACAGTGTGCAGCACCATACATGGCTAATTAAACAAATTTTTTTTTCGAGACAGGGCTCTCGTTATGTTGCCCAGGCAGGTTTCGAACTCCTGGGCTCAAGTGATCCTTCTCCCTCGGCCTCCCAAACTACTGGGATTACAAGTGTGAGCCACTGTGTCTGGCCAACAATCTTTAATGTAATTCATTTTGCGGTGGTGGTCCTTGAGGCTCCCTTCTAGGGTTCGAAACCTCATCCTCTTGGGGCCTGGCTTGACCTTGCACTTGCATATGTTGGGGGAAGGGTCAAGAATTATCTTAGAAACCAGCAGAACATTGCATCTGCCCCAAGCCAGTGGAGTGGCCGAGAAAGGACTGGCTGCTTTTGCTGTCTTCTCCTGAAAGGGCGCCCCTGACCACCTCTGGATGCCTGCCCCGTGGTCTCCAGTGGCCAGGTCAGAGCCTCAGGTGGGGCCTCTTGGCAGATTCCCAAGGCACGGCCAAGTTCACCCAAGACTCTGCCCAGGTTGGGCTTGGTGTTAGGACCCAGGCGGGAGCAGCTTCTTTTGCCCGCACCCTGCTGTCTGAAAGCCTCATTGTGTGACAGCCATGGTTGAATGATATGTCTTGCAAAATTCTGCTAGGATTATTTCCTCCAGCGTTTCTCTCTCTGTGCCAGATGTCTGGCCAAAAGCTGGAGAGGGCTGAAAGGAGACTTCTACCTGATAAGTGTCTCAAATAGGAGCTGGCAATCCTTGCCTGTAGGCCAAATCCACCCCCAAGCAGTGAATGATTGTTAGATTTTTAAAGAATTGTGAAGAGACACCAACAAAGAATAGTATGCTGCAGAGCCTCAAATATGTATCTCTCTGGTCTGTTACAGATAATATCTGTTCATTTTAGAGTAGCTCTAAAATAAAGACAAACTGTATAAGTAATGTCACTTCTGGACAGGAGAAGAGAGACCCAGTGCACTTGGATTTGAAAGTCCTGGGCTGCAGTCCCACAGCCTTGGGGCCTTGGACAAGCCACACACTCTTCTTTTGCACCTGCTCCCTCTGTCTGCCCATCCCTCTCCCTCCCCTGCCCTCCTTCCGTCCTTTCCTAGGTGGGTATGATTTTGGTCTGCTTTAGTCTTCTTTATCTGCTGAGATACAAAATGACATTGTAAACCCTGGAGTACAGTTGGCTCTCTGCATCCATGGGTGCTGCATCTGTGGGTTCCACATCTATGGTTTCAACCAACCGTGGATCAAAAATATTACAAAATAATAAAAAAAATAAAAATAATACAAAAATACAGTGTAACAGCTATTTACATAGAATTTGAATTATATTAGGTATCATAAGCAATCTAGAGATGATTTAGAGAACATGTGTGAGAGGATGTGCTTATGCAGATACTACACCATTTTACATCAGGGACTTGAGGCCAGGTCAGGTGGCTTATGCCTGTAATCCTAGCACTTGGGGAGGCTGAGGCATGAAGATCGTTTGAGGCTGTGATTTTGGGACCAGCCTGGCCAACATAGCGAGACTCTGTCTTCACAGAAAACAAAACAGAACAAAAAATTAGCTGGGTATGGTGGCTCATGCCTGGAGTCCAAATTCCTTGGGAGGCTGAGGCAGGAGGCTTGCTGAAGCCCAGGATCTCAAGGTTGCAGTGAACTATGATTGTGCCACTGCACTCCATTGTGGGCAACAGAGCAAGACACCGACTGTAAAAAGAAACCAAACCAGGGACTTTAAGGATCCTCAGATTTGCAAGGGGTTTACGGAACGGCGGATACCGACATAACGCAGATGCCAGGGTATGACTGTACTACAAACTACCTCCTGGTGTTTATTATTAAATGTTTCTCCATTGCTCAGAGGCAAGTGCTGCAGTGGGTATTTACTCCCAAAAAAACTCAACCACACTGCCTGGCGTTACAAAGATGGTACACGTTAGAGTTTTGTACTCTGTGGGTAAGGTGACAATATAACAGTGTATGAGCCTGGTTAGTAATTGAGCCGACTCCCTTTCTTGAAAGGGACCCAGACATGACTGGTCTGATTCTGTTCCTTTACACACAAGGGGCTGAGAAGCAGCGAGGCAGAGCATCGCTAGCCTCAGGTCAAGTGGCTGCTGTCATTTTGGAACCTGGAGCAGATGGCACATGATACATGTGCTGTCCCCTCCCTGAAGCTTCTGTCCTTTCTCTTAAATGGGGGATTGGGCTTCCTGCAGCTCCCTCCTTAAGCCCTGCATCTTCCAGGCAGCCTTCCATGACCTTCCTGGAATGACCTTCCTCCACAACTTCTTGGAGGATTATTTGATTCGTGTCTGTGCCTCCCACCAAACTGCAAGCTCCCTAAGGGCAGGATCAACACTGTTCACTGGTTCTTTTGCTGCCCAGTGCCTGGCGTATAGCAGATGCTCGGTAAACACTGGTTGAGAAAACAAATGCAAGAGGTCTGGATCTGGACTCCATGCTCCGCCTCCCAGGCCCACACCTCCTTCTTTTCTCAGCTGTGCTATGGCCTGGTTAGTTCTCAGGAGGGCACCATGGATGCTGGCAGATGCTTGTTGGTGAGTCATGAGGCCTCCAGGCTCTTTGGCCTGTCCTGCAGCTGTGTTCTTTCACCTTAGGCCACTGGATGGGAACACCTGCCTCTCCCAGATGCACAGCTGGGCTCCACTGAAGGTGCTGCACAATGACTCCGACATCCTCTTCCCTGTCAGTGGCGTGGGCTCCTACAGCCCAGCAGGTGGGTGTCTCCCGATTACTCCTTCCTCCAATCAGAGCTTTGGCTTCCAGAACCAATGGGAATATCTGAGTTACCTGGACAGGTAGGAATAGGAGCCAGGAGGCAGGGGGTCTCAGGGCCAGGTGGGGCTCATTGAGATTCAGAAACGAGAGAGGGCTTGGCTTCTCTACCTGAACCTGGGTGTCCTGAGTTGTTCTTGGTGGAGTGAGTGTTGGACTGGCAAGTCACCAGGGCCCCCAGGCCTGTTTTTCTACCTCTCCAGTGGCTTGTTGAACTTGGTTGTGTAAAAGCTGACCACAAAGAGGAACCACGGTTTTGCCTCTTTGGAGATGCAAGAAGGTAACTGAACCCTTATCCGTAAAGGCCCTGGCACCCTGTGCAGAAAAGCGCTTCGGGATTAGGAAGTGGCTTGGTTAGAAGCTGTTTCTTGGCCGGGCGCGGTGGCTCATGCCTCTGATCCCAGCACTTTGTGAAGCCGAGGCAAGTGGATCACCTGAAGTCAGGAGTTTGAGACCAGCTTGGCCAACGTGGTGAATCCCCATCTCTACTAAAAATACAAAAGCTATCCAGCCGTAATGGCACATGCCTGTAATCGCAGCTACTCAGGAGGCTGAGGCAGGAGAATCGCTTGAACTCTGAAGATGGAGGTTGCAGTGAGTTGAGATCATCCCACTGCACTCCACACTGGGCCACAGAGCGAGACTCTGTTTCAAGAAAAAAAATTGTGTTTTCTTGTATGGGTAAACGTTTTTCTACCATTCCACATGGTTGAACGCATGCCCGTGTGGTTTGTTACTGTTTTCTTTAGCTAGTGCAGGCCATGGGGAGGACGTGGTTGAGCCCTGCTTGCCCCTGGGGTGCAGTGTAATGCAGCTGGCACAGCATCTGGCTCAGAGAAGTGCTCAGTTGCTGTCCCTGCCCCCAGAGCAATGCTGGGTCAGAGAGGACTTGGCCCGACCCACTTAGGTGCTTCCTTGTTTTTCTAGGAAGCAAATGTCCCTTCTCTGGGCCCAGATTTAGGAAATTATGACTGGAGCCCACCAGTCACTCAGGAAGCTGTTGAAATTCTGAACTGGGGTGTAGACTCTTCCTGTCACTTGGCAGGAGCAGAAACCTACTCAAACTAGCTCAAGCGCAGAGGAGGGGCGGGGACAGTCACTGGCAGCAGGACAGGGGCCAGTCAGATGCAGTCCCAGCTCTGAAAAGTTGTATAAGCCTGAGTGCATTACTGCACTGAGCGTCAGCATTCCCGGCTGTAAAATGAGTCTGAGTGCTTCCTGTCTGTCAGTTGCTGTGTCCTCATCTGGAAAAATGGGGATGATAGTGATGAGAGCCAGCATTTGCAAAGCCACCCCTGATGAACTCATCTGCTCTTGACCACAGCCCTGTGAGAGTGGGGTGTGTGATTATGTCAGATCCCTCTGAGATCCACAGTGAAGGTACCCTGAATTAATATGGGGAAAGTGCCAGGCACATGCCAAGGCCCCTGGTGAGAGCTCCATGGCCTGGGAGCTAGGGCATTGGCATGGAGGGGTCTTTCTCGATTTGGCAGGGTGCTGCCATCTTTCTCATGTTGCCTCCCTCTACTTCCTGATGGAGGTCTGCCCATCTCCTCTTATCTTAGTCAATCTTATTTTTTGTTCTTATTTTTTTAAAATTTTTTATTTTTTGAGACTAAGTTTTGCTCTTGTTGCCCAGGCTGGAGTGCAATGGCATGATCTTGGCTCACCACAACTTTCACCACCTGGGTTCAATTGATTCTCTTGCCTCAGCCTCTCAAGTAGCTGGGATCATAGGCATGTGCTGCCATGCCCAGCTAATTTTGTATTTTTAGTAGAGACAGCGTTTCTCCATGTTGGTCAGAGTGGTTTTGAAATCCTAACCTCAGGTGATCCGCCTGCCTTGGCCTCCCAAAGTGCTGGAATTACAGGCGTGAGCCACTGTGCCTGGTGGCGGCGGCGGCTGCTGCTGCTGCTTCTTCTTCTTCTCCTTCTCCTTCTCCTTCTTCTTCTTTCTTCTTTTTCTTCCTTTTTTTTTTTTTGAGATGGAGTCTAACGCTGTCGCCCAGGCTGGAGTGCAGTGGCGTGATCTTGGCTCACTGCAAGAGACCTCTGCCTTCTGGGTTTAAGCGATTCTTTTACCTTAGCTTTTGGAGTAGCTGGGATTACAGACATGTGCCAACAGGCCTGGCTAAATTTTTTTGTATTTTTAGTAGAGATGTGGGTTTCACCCTGTTGGTCAGGCTGGTCTTGAACTTCTGACCTCGGGTGATCTGCCCTTCTTGGCCTCCCAAACTGCTGGGATTACAGGCGTGAGCCACTGCACCTGATCTTTTCTAGTCCATCTTCGCTCCCTGTTCATTCTCACACCCTCCTTGGCACATACCATTGCCTCAATCACATGACCTCCCATACTAACTGGACTTTCTCACTGGGTTTCAGTTGAGGTCCCCTAAAAGTGACAGTGTGGTAGGCCTAGCTCATGTCTACAGGCCAGGCCACAGAAGTCCTGCATCTCTGGACCATCCTTGCTCCAAATAGCCAAAGATTAGGGGGATGGTGACCTTGCCATTGCCTATTTAGCAGCATGTAGATGCAGGCAAGTGATTTGAGGAGGGGCAGGGGTTGGGAGAGAGCAGGTGGTCTCAGGGTGTGTCTAGGACCCCTGGGGAGTGTTGAATGTGTGCCTTTGTCTCATGAATCAATTTCCTGCTCACCTTATTCTGTTTGCCACCGAGGGCGCCTTGTAGTGGACTCCTGAGTTATTGCAGGGTGTGAGGTGCTTGCAGTGGGTGGTCTGATTGTTTCAGCAGCTCCTTTGCATCTTAGCTGAGCCCCCTGAACCATCAGACATCTGGGCCACCTTTTTCATACATGTTAGGCTTTGGTCTTAGAGAACCCAGAGCTCTTCCTCCCACTCTGGGCTTTCTCTAGCAAGCATCTCTAGGAAAGGTAGCTCTCCATCAGCCTCTTGAGTCCTTGCAGATTTCCTGTGGTCCCACATCCGGCTGTCAGTTTGTAGACTCCGCTCCATCTTCTCACTGCTGACGGGATCCGCGCTCCAGCTGATGTCAGTTGCACTCTCTAGAGATGATGTGTGCAGGCGTCAGCCAGCATTTCCATTCACTGCAGTAACGAAGCTGTCAGGGGGCTTGTGATCTGGGACAGCCCGGGGGCTAAGTGCAGGGGCAGGACATGGCATAGGAAGGAACATTATTCCAGGGCTGTGTTAGGATGTTGGACTGAAATTCAAGGGAGTGGGTAGCCTGATTGGAACACCAGGTTGCATCAAGCCCCTTCTGTCCTGATGCCCCATTTCCATGGGAGGTGTGGGGCTGGGTGGTGCCAAGACTGTCTGCCTGCCCAGGTGGCCACTGCCAGCATTTCTCCTGAGACTCCATTCCTTTTGTGCTGTTTCTGCCTCTTGTCCCTTCTGAGGAACATCTTCCTCCCTTCCCAACATTCTGACATTCCCTCTCATTCTGGAGCCACTTCGTCTTTTAAGGGAGCCTTCCCACATGGAGGGCTCCTTGCCTTAGGAGACTTTTGTCATCTTTGAACGTGCTGGTGCCTTTACAGTCACTGCCAGGTGGGATAGTTAGAGAAGGCAAAGGGAGGGCGATGGACAAGGAATGGAGGCACTGGCTAGAAGGAGAGGATGCTTTCTCTAGCTGAGTGTTGGGAGGGAGAAAGGAGCAAAGAAGTGGGAGCCCTGAAAGGAATTCTGGCTCTTGGAAGAGACAGCTCTGTAGTTTAGGGAGGCACTTTGGAGTTGCTTTTCTTGGGTGACAGAGCCATTCATAGAAGGGTACAGCAGCCCAGCCTGCAATAGGAGACCCCAGATGAGCAGATGAGGATCGGGAACCAGGCCTGGTTCCTCTGGGAGTACATGGTGTCTACACCTGAGCAAAGCAAACTGACCAACGTCACTTAACAGCTGCAAGGGAGGGAGGGAGGGCTAACCATGTTTCCTGCGAGCAGGATTATAAACAGGGGTGAAAAATCACCCATCGCTACAACGATGCGACTGCTCGTCTCTTCATTGAGGGTCTTGTATTTAGTGTTGGGTTTAGGAAATGCATAATTTCCAAGGTCTGTCTTAGGTTCCTTTGAAACCTCGGGTTCTCAAACCCGTTTTTCCCCATTGAGTCTAAAGTTCGGTTTCTCCTTGTCCTCACGCTGGATCTTGGGAGTTGCTTGTTGAGGTTGAGGAGGGACTGTGGTAGTGCTGCCTTGTGATTGGTTTTAGCACTTAGCTCTTAGTGGGCAGTTTTACTGTTTTGATCGTCAGTGTTGTGGTGGCTGGCTGGACACTGCTGTGACTGTGCTTCCCAGTCAGCTTATACTGGTCACATGCTGCTTGGGGTTCCTGGTCTTCTTAATTCAATTATCCCGCTGGATGCGGGCCTGTATACTATAGTGGGTATGGGCCTAGCTCTGCCATTGGATGGACCAGGGTTCCAACTTTTGGCACTCGTTAGTTCTGTGATCTTGAACAACTTGCTTAAATCTTCGAGGTTCATTTCCTCATCTATAAAATTAGATAATGGTATCTGTCTTTGGGGCCTTGAGGATGAGACTGTCTATGATGTGTGCACCCAAAGCGTCAGGCCTACAAGTGGGAGCCAGTCGTGGGTATGCATTGTGAAGGGGCCTGTGGTCAATCACCTGGGTCCGCGTGGGTGTCGTGTCTGGAATACTGGGTGGATCCCTGCCTTTGCCCTAGCTGTGGATTTCCACTGTGCGTTTTGGAATCCCTGTCTTTGCCTCAGGGAATGGTTTGACTCTGGATGAGTTAGATTAGCAAGGGTGAGACAGAACTCAGGACGCCTGCTTTAGAAGGCCCCTTAGATGGTTTGAAGCCTTTGAACCATGGGGCAGTGGACATGACTTGTGAGCAAAGGGAATGAGGTAGTTTCATGGCACTGAGTGGTCTTGGATCCCCTAGCTCTGTGATGGCATGGAGGGTGGGTGCCATGCCCTTGTGAGCTTGTAGCCTAGTATGAGTTAAGATGGGATGCATTGGTAGGCACAGGAGGGTATCCTGGTAGAGCTTTCTAGAAGGCAGTTAGAGATTTGGGACTGGGATTCAATACAAGTCCTGGCCAGAAGTGAGGGCTGGAGTGTTGTCATCTTCACAGAGGTGAGAGCTGTAGCCAGGACCTTGCCAGATTGGCTGAGGGTGACAGAGGGCCATAGGGCCATGATTCAGGGCCACCTTCACTCAGGAATCAGAGAAAAGATGGTGGGGAGGAGGGTGGAAGATTAGTGTTAGGAAGGCTGAAAGAGGGGAGCACCAAGTAGGAGGGATTGGTGGGGTTGGGGACTGAGGGAGGGGTTCCTTGGGCAATTCCAGTTGACCAGGTGGGAGGATGAATTCCAGGGATAGCCAGGGTCCATTATAGGGTGAGTTGATGACACCTTTACTGAGAGTTCTCATTGAGTTTTACGTGCATTAAGATTTAACATTCGGAAGTCTGAGGCGGGAGGATAGCTTGAGACCAGGAGCTTGAGACTGCCTGGGCAACATAGTGAGACCCTTTATCTAAAATAAAAATAAAAATAAAAATAAAAATAAAACAATTAGCCAGGCATGAGGGTTCATGCTTGTAGTCTTAGCTACTCAAGAGGCTGAAGTGGGAGGATCTCTTGAGCCCAGGAGTTAGAGGCTGCAGTGAGCTATAATTGTGCCACTGTACTCCAGCCTGGGTGACAGCAAACCCTGCCTCTAAGAAAAGGGGGAGGTGAAGTAGACTTTAACTTTTTGCGAATTTGGAGTCAGCACAATAACTTGATGCAGACAGCAAGGTAGAAAAAAATGCTTAAAAATTTTTTTCTTTTTCCTGGTGAGTTTCCTTGAAGTTCAGCCCTTAAAGAGCTGGGGGTTTTTGGGGGGCCATGAGTAAGCCAGGCAAAGACGCAAGGAATGGCGTGGAGGATGGATGTGGAAGGAATTGAGACATGCTCTCTCCATTGCCATCTTCCTTGTCCCTGACGCAGCGCTGGTTCCATAGGGGGCATTCACTATTAAGAAATTTATTTTTTTTTCTTTTCTATTTTTGAGACAGAGTTTCGCTCTGTCACCCAGGCTGGAGTGCAGTGATGCAATCTCGGCTCACTGCAGCCTCCACCTCCTGGGTTCAAGCAATTCTCCTACCTCAGCCTCCCAAGTAGCTGGAATACAGGCATGTGCTACCTCACCCAGCTAATTCTTGTATTTTTAGTAGAGACAGGGTTTCGCCATGTTAGCCAGGCTGGTCTTGAACTCCTGACCTCAAGTGATCCACCTTTCTCGTCTCCAAAAGTGCTGGGATTGCAGGCATGAGCCACTGTCCAGCCCAAGAAGTTTCTTGAATAAGCAAGGCTTCTGAGTGATACTGGCCTTAATGTCACCATGCAGCCTGAGGCTCATGGATTTGTACGTTTTCCTGAAAGGAAACTGGAACCGCAGCAAATACATTTATGAAAATTGTTCATGTCCCTAGCCTGTGAGTTCCAGAGACTACTTATGGCCCCACTTCTTCCTTTCCTAAATGCACTTAATGCAGGGAAAAGTGGCTTTTTTAGAAAGCTGCAGACATTGTCAGAAATTAGACCATGCTGCCCCCCAGTGTCTGACTTCAGGCACCACATGCAGGAGCAGTTTTGTCTAACAGCAAGCGGATTTATTTTACCCTGATTCTGACGTTGGTTCTGAATATGGACTTCATGCGTAATTCTAGGTGGCTCAAGGCCAAAATGTCACAGTCCAGAAATAGTTGGTCACATCTGTAATCCCAGCACTTTGGGAGGGCTAGCCTAGGAGTTTCAGACTAGCCTGGGCAGCATGGTGGGACCCCTATCTCTACAAAAAAATAAAAAATAAACTAGCTGGTTGTGTTGGCACGCACCTGTAGTCTGCGGTACTTGAGAGGCTGAGGTGGGAGGACCACTCCACTGTACTCCAGCCTGGATGACAGAGCAAGACCTTGTCTAAAAAAAAAAAAAAAAAGTCATAGGTTAAGGGGTAGTATAGGGCTTTCTTTTCTTTTCTTTTTTGAGATGGAGTCTTGCACTGTCACCTGGGCTGGAATGCAGTGGCACGGTATTGGCTCACTGCAATTTCTGCCTCCCAGGTTCAAGCGATTTTCCTGCCTCAGCCTCCTGAGTAGCTAGGATTACAAGTGCCCACCACCATGGCTGGCTAATTTTTGTATTTTTAGTACAGATGGGGTTTCACTGTGTTGGCCAGGCTGGTCTCGAACACCTGACCTCATGGTCCGCCCTCCTCAGCCTCCCAAAGTGCTGGGATTTCAGTGAGCCACTGTGCCCAGCCTTTTTATTTTTTATTTTTGACAGAGTTTCGCCCTCATTGCCCAGGCTGGAGTCTGGAGTACAATGGCTTGATCTAGACTCACTGCATCCTCTGCATCCAGGGTTCAACCAATTCTCCTGCCTCAGCCTCCTGAGTAGCTGCGATTACAGATGTGCACCAACATGTCCGGCTAATTTTTCTATTTTTAGTAGAGACGGGGTTTCGCCAAGCCGGTCTTGAACTCCTGACTTCAGGTGATCCACCTGCCTTGACCTCCTAAAATGCTGGGATTGCAAGAGTGAGCCACCACGCCCAGCCAAGTATAGGGCTTTCTATTTCTGCAGTGACTGATGCCCAGGCTGAGATGATCTCTGAACAACAGGAAACAGCTGATTAAAATCCAGCACGCAGGCGAGATGGAGAAAGCTGTCTTAGTCAACCGATGTAGCAAATGAGCCCATGTCTGCATTGTGTCTTTGTCTTATGGAGAACATGGAATGAGAAAAGTGACCTTCTTTCTTTGATTGCTCTCTCTGCACAGATGCCCCCCTCGGTAGCCTGGAGAACGGGACAGGACTAGAGGACCATGTTCTCCCGGATTCTGAACTTCGGTACAGGTTAATATTAAGAAACCCAGTTGCTTTTGGCATTGAGATGTCTTATTCACAGCTGTGCATTTTATTCTTTTTTAAAGATTGGAGTGTACCTGCAGGATTAAAGAGCAAGGGCTTACTTCACATTTATGTTCGGATTTAGTCTTTTTTTTTTTTTGAGGTGGAGTTCTGTTCTGTTGCCCAGGTTGGGGCGCAATATTGGCTCACTGCGCCCTCCGCCTCCCGAGTTCAAGCAATTCTCTTGCCTCAACCTCCCGAGCAGCTGGAATTACAGGCACACACCATCACGCCTGGCTAATTTTTTTGTGTTTTTAGTAGAGATGGGGTTTCACCATGTTGGCCAGGCTGGTCTTGAACTCCTGACCTCATGTGATCCACCCGCCTTGGCCTCCCAAAGCAGTGAGATTACAGGTGTGAGCCACCACTCCCGGCCTGGTCACAACATTTTTGTCAGCTGATTAACACATAACCTGGTTTTATGTCTGTTCCTGTTTAAAGACCCCTTGTTTAATGTGTATGGTTGATTCATTAACATTGAACTCACTACCAGCAGCACTGTAACCCATTCCTGAATGAAGCATCTCTAATTCACAGATTATCTCCATATGGCACATCACAGCCTTCCTCTGCTTAGGAACACTAGGCAGTGCCACTTCAGCACTGTTACCTGGGGACATTTTAAACAACAAAATCACCAATGAAAGTGAAAAACAAGGCCAGGCTTGGTGGCTCATGCCTGTAATCCCAGCCCTTTGGGAGGCTGAGGTGGGCGGATCACCTGAGGTGTGGAGTTTGAGAGCAGCCTGAACAACATGGTGAAACCCCATCTCTATTACAAATACAAAAATTAGCCAGGAGTGGTGGCATGGGCCTGTAATCCCAGCAATTTGGGAGGCTGAGGCAGGAGAATAGCTTGAACCCAGGAGGTAGAGGTTGCAGTGAGCTGAGATTGCGCAAAAAAAAAAAAAAAAAAAGAAAAGTGAAAAAAATGCTGAAAAGATGGCAGTAAATAGACTGCAAAGAGAATGCTTGTTTAAGGTGTAAGATCTGAGGTCCTAGCTGTTCGACTTCAGCTGGGAACATGCACCTTAGGGACTGAAATTATTGGCCTCTGCACATGTTCATGAATGATTGTGACAGCACTTTGAGTATTGACTCTAGGGTTACAAATACATTTCAGTGAGTAGATGATTTTCCACATACGGAATCTTCAGATAACGAGGTCCGACTAATTTCAGATGACTGCTTCTGTCCTTTCTAGTAGAGGTACTGGAGTAAACTGACCTCTGCAAGTTTTTGGAATGGTGAGGTTGTGTACTTTCAGGGGCTGAGTATAACTTCCTCCCGCCTGCTTTTTCCTAGTGTGGAAGCTAGCTCTCCAGGCCAAGGAAGTCCTCTGAGCAGCCTGTTACCTTCTGCCTCAGTGCCGGAGTCCATGACAATTAGTAAGTACTTTCTCGGCCACCTCCACCAGCTCTGGCATGACTTCTGGCCCATGCCTCATGGCAGTGCCTTTGGGCTTGTAGCCATGTGACTGTGGTTAAAGTCAGGTGTGTATGTTCCTGGCTGTAGACTGGAGGTGTGGTGTGTGCTTGTGGATCTCAACAACCATGGCTAGCGCATGGTGCTTGGGCCTATGTGTGAGCTAAATGGCATGCTTCGGGGTGGAGCAGCATTGCCATAGAATTCTGTGGTTCCAGGTTTCAGGGTTTGCCTCCCGCATGCAGTTAGCTACAGAGGATCTGTTCTAGTTGAATTTCCTTTGTAACTCTGGAGAACTCATTTTTGTACCTTGGAGAGAAGAATGTGTCTCTCCAAGATGGTTAAATGTTGCTAATGATCAGGCTTTAACTATTTTCAACTTTACCACCTAGAAAAAGTATTAGAAGTATGGCAAGGAAGACTCGGTTTGAATGGCTTTGTATAACAAAGAATAAACCAGCTATTATGTAAACCAATGGGTGCTCCTCATATCCCACCCATGTCTTGGGCCAGCATTTGTCCCATGGCCTCCCCTGGCTGCAGAGGGGGCAGTTGTTCCTGATTTAAAAAAAATAAAAAAGTTTTTGTTGCTAGGGAAGGAAGAAGGAGTTTGGGAGACACCCAGCATTCTCTGATTCAAGGGTGGAGCAGGAAGTGAGCAGACACTATGAGGCTGCTGCGTGGGAATGGCTGGCTGCACTTTTTATATAATGAGCCTGTGCGGTTTACTGTGGCGCTCCTCAGCCCTGAACTCGGCTGAGCGGGTGTTAACATCTCATTCGGTCCGTGGGACACGGGGTGGGTGAGTTTGTAGCTGGCTTTTTTTCCCTTGTATTTTGTTTACCACAGCACTGTTACTTACCCTATAGTTTACTTTATTATTCATTTTATTTATTTATTTTTTTGTAGAGGTAAGTCTCATTATGTTGCCCAGGCTGTTCTTGAACTCCTGGGCTCAAGTGATCCACCTGCCTTAGCTTCCCAAAGCGCTGGGATGCCAGGCGTGAGCCACTGCGCCTGGTCTACTATAGTTTACTTTTAATGATACACTTAAACAAACTTGAATGCCTTTATTTTTTGAAAAAGGAAACTTAATCTCATTACTGCAAATTGAGAACCAGTATGAGTTGACTGAAATAGCTGGTCACTGTAAAATGAAGACAATGGAAGGAAACTCTTTTTTTTTTTTTTTTTTTTAAAACAAGCTCGGAAAAAATTTATTAAAGGAAAATTTTGCAAGGTTTACTTTTCACCAGTCTGTTCTGGCATGCTTCTAATGATGTCAGAATCACCTGGATCAATGATAGCAAGTGTGCACACTCTGTAGTATTTTCCACATGCTGTGCCCAGTTCAGTATTATTGCCACTGGTGCCATTATGGACACCAGTTTTGGCTAACATTGCATAATACTCTATTTTGGATTTCCTCAAAGCTGGGCAGTTGTTAGCGAGAATGACCAATTTCGCTTTGCCTTGTCTGATCATCTTCAGAGTCTGCTTGTACCCCAGCACGTACTTTCCACTTTTCATAACGAGTTGGAGCCTAGAGTTGATCGACTCCAGCGACTTTTTCGTCTTCTTTGCGGCCACCATCTTCCTGCCTTAGGTGCGGGACGGCCCCCAACCAAGAGCAGACGCTAAGATCGGAAACTCTTACTAAGTGTGCCTGGCTGTGGTTGCCTGTTGTGGATTCTGACTGAGACCTGCTTTCATTGTTCATAAGAGGGCTGGGTGCTGCTTCTTTTTGGCCACGGCCTATGGCAAGTATCTCAGTCTTCATACTTCCAGGAAGCTCTGTAACCACCAGAAAGACCAGAAGTGGTGTGATCAGCAGTGCAGGAAAGCCCATTCGGGTGCAGCCCCTGTGCTCAGCCCTTTTGGAAGTGCTTCTTCGAAAGGGAATTGTGCTGGAAAAGTAGGGCTTAAGACAAAACAGCCAAATCCTGCCATCAGGCCATGCTTTATGGACCCACTGGCCAAAAATCACAGCTTCTGTACCCAGTGCTGACTGCTTGACTTCAATTGAGGAAACAATGAACTTCTGTAGCCAAGCATGGTGGAACATGCCTGTAGTCTCAGCTACTCAGGAGGCCAAGGCAAGAGAATCGCTTGAACCGAAGAGGCGGAAGTTGCAGTGAGACGAGAGGGCGCCATTGCACTCCAGCCTGGGCACCAGAGTGAGACTCTGTCTCAAAAAAAAAAAAAAAAAAAGGTAAAATAAAAATTTAGGGGAAAAAAAATTTTAGGGAAAAAAACCCCAATAAAGTTCTGATTGCTGGATTCAGTCGCAAAGATCATGCTGTTAGTGACATCCCTGGGATCCCCTTTAAGGTTGTCAGAGTAGTCAAGTGTCTCTCCCTTGGTCCAAGGCAAGAAGGAAAGACCAAGATAATACATTTTAGTGGTGAAAAAACACAATAGAAGTAAATTTTCATAAGCCGAAGGGAAAAAAGAGAGGGGTCAGCAAGTCTCATTAGAAAGGTGTTGAGGAGCTGGGTGTGGTGGCACACGCCTGTAATTCCAGCACTTTGGGAGGCCAAGGTGGGCAGATCACGAGGTCAGGAGTTCAAGACCAGCCTGACCAACATGATGAAACCCCTGTCTCTACTAAAAATACAAAAATTAGCTGGGTGTGGTGGCATGCGCCTGTGATCCCAGCTACTCAGGAGGCTGAGGCAGGAGAATCACTTGAACCTGGGAGATGGAGGTTGCAGTGAGCCGAGATCGCGCCACTGCACTCCAGCCTGGGTGACAGAACGAGACTCTGTCTCCAAAAAAACAAAATAGCGTTGAGGATATCCTGATGCTGAGCTGAAAGTAATGGAACGGACTAAAGATGGGAAAAAGAAGCCACCTTGTGACTTGCTGAGATCTAACGCCTCATCAACTTTCCAGCACCTACTATTCTGTCTCTGTGTGGGCTGCACCTTGGTGTAGCTGGACAAGACTTTACTCCAGCTATGAGGCACAGCTGTTGTAAAGAACACTGCGTTTTTGACTTATGGTCATTTTTTTAAAGGATAGCAGCTCCTGAGATCACGCCTTCCAGCCCTCACCTTTGTAGGCACCCTATGTAGGGCTGCAGGCATCCCTGTGTGCCCCAGCAGGTGTCTGACATTCTGTTTCCCAAGAGTTCCTGTGGCTGGGGGTGAGGTCCCAGCATCTCAGATACATGGTTTGCTTTGTCAGCCGCTTCTCAGGCCTCCATAGAGCATGGTATCGGGGTCTCCCTTAGCCGCTTTCTGTCTTTGAGGAAGTCGCTGGCCCTGCCTGTGTATTTTTGCTGATTACATGCCCTTAAACACAGTCCAGTTTAGTCAGTGACTGATTGTTTTCCTTGTTTTGACTCATATAATTTTTTTTAGAAACTAAATCGTTTTATTATTTGGCATCTTGAGCAAGTTTGGGACATATCCAGAGCTTACATCTTGAATCTCTGAAGAAAAAACTGTCACCATGTCTGCATTTGACCCTTGACACTTGGAAGAGACGTGGTCTGTGGTTAGGATTGTGTGTGGGTGGCTGGGGTGGCGGTTGGGAGGGTTCTGTTTTCTGTGGTGCCTGTACCTTTAGGAAGTCTTCAAGGACAGTGCTGTTGTCTACCCTGGGTGTCATCTAGCACAGATGAGGGGTGAGGAATCCTAGAAATTTTGAGGAAGGTGGTTTTAAATTGCGTTTCCCCATCTTGCCGTCACCTCCTGGGTCACATGCAAGAGGAGTAAGAAGAGTGGGTCCATCTGGGTGTCCAGGGTGTTTGCTTGGGCTACCTAACAAGGGGCCACAGATAGGGTGGCTTCAACAGCAAAAACTTATTTTCTCCGCCCGACACGGTGGCTCCTGCCTGTAATCCTAGCACTTTGGGAGGCTGAGGTGGGCGGATCACTTGAGGTCAGGAGTTCAAAACCAGCCTGGCCAACATGGTGAAACCCTGTCTCTACTCAAAATAGAAAAAATTAGCGGAGTGTGGTGGTGGGCACCTGTAATCCTGGCTACTCAGGAGGCTTAGGCAGGAGAATTGCTTGAACCTAGGAGACAGAGGCTGCAGTGAGCTGAGATTGCACCACTACACTCCAGCCTGGGCGACAGAGCAAGACTCTGTCTCAAAAATGAAAACAAAAACAGAAACTTATTTTCTTACAGTTTTGGAGGCTGAAAGGCCAAGATCGAGGTGCTAGCAGGGCTGATTTCTGGTGAGGCGTCTTTCCTTGGCTTGTAGACAGCTGGCTGCCTTGTCGCTCTGTCCTTATGTGGCCTTTTCTCTGCAGGCACATCCTTCCTGGTATCCCTTCTCTCTTCTTTTTTATTTTTATTTTTGAGACAGAGTCTTGCTCTGTCCCCCAGGCTGCAGTGCAATGGTATAGTCTCAGCTCACTGCAACCTTCGCTTCTGGGGTTCAAGCGATTGATTCTTCTGCCTCACTCTCCCAAGTAACTGGGATTACAGGCGTGCACCACCATGCCTGACTAGTTTTTTGGTATTTTTAGTAAAGACTGGGTTTGGCCGTGTTGGCCAGGATGGTCTTGAACTCCTGACCTCAGGTGTTCCGCCCACCTCAGCCTCCCAAAGTGCTGGAATTATAGGTGTGAGTCACCATGCCTGACCTCACTTCTCTTATAAGGACACTGGTCCTGTGGGATCAGAGCCCCACCCTTATGACCTTATTAACTTTAATTACCTCATTAAGGCCTTATCGCCATATAAACTCAGATTGGGAGTTAGGGCTTCACCTTGTACGTTTGAGAAGGGATGCAGTTCAGTCCATAGCAGGAGTTGTTCCAGGAGTGTTTTGCAAACACCATCCCAGTTCAGATGAAGCATCCCATCCCAGCATGTGAAGCACTTGAGATTCTACTCTAGAGCAGTCACTTGACTCTTGCAAACCCCAGAGGAGCTTGGCAAAGAAACTTATCAGCTCTGCCCCCCAAAGCAGTGAATGCTTCACTCACTTCCTGCCAAGTGGCTTCTCTGGCTTCATGTAATAATCCATGCAGGCGGCTGCCTCTGTACTGTAATTGAGCTAGAGCTAGGTTATTTAATCCTCAGTGCTTGGGGATAATTGTGAAGTCTTCTGCCCAGCAACCTTCCCCTCTCAGGTGTGTCTGAAATTGCAAAGGGTGTTTTGTCCTGAGGCATTCAGAGGGGGTGTATTCTTGTGGTTATTTACTACTGAAGAGAAGATGGTGTGTTCAGACCCACATGATTACTCTCCTTCTACAAGGCCCTTTGGGACTTCAGAAACACGGAAGCCTGTTATGAAAAAGTTAATTATTTAGCAAAGCAGTAAAGACAGTATGGAGCAAAGTAAAGCACCCATAATTCTGCCACGGGGGTACCTTGCATTTCTGCAGGTAGGTTCCCAGTTCTTGTTTTGGGCACATGGAGTGATACCTGGTTGGAGTTGCAGCTGTGCCTGTTGCTGTAGGGAGGCACTGTGCTGTCAGGGTTGGGAGGGCACATTCCGAAGCTCAGCTGCCTGGACTCAGGTTCCAGTTCAGTGGCTCCAACCTTATTCATGTCCATGTTCTTATCAAGACATAGGGACAGGATCAACACCTCTCTCATGGTCATCAGGATAACTGTAGTGTGCTTAGAACAGCATTGGGATCAGAGTTAAGAGTCAATGCGTAGGCTGGGTGCAGTGGCGCATGCTTGTAATCCCAGCACTTTGGGAGGCCGAGGTGGGCAGACCACTTGAGGGCAGGAGTTTGGGACTAGCCAGGCCAACATAGTGAGACTTTGTCTCTGTAAAAAAATTTAAAAAATTTACCTGGATGTGGTGGAGTGTACCTGTATTCCCAGCTAATTGGGTGGCTGAGACAGGAGGATTGTTTGAGTCCAAGAGGTCCAGGCTGCCGTGAGCTATGATTATATCACTGCACTTCAGCCTGGGTTACAGGGCTGGACCCTGTCTGAAAAAGAAAAGAAAGGGAGGGGAGGGGAGGGGAGGGGAGGGAGGGAGGGGAGGGGAGGGAGAGAGGGGAGAGGAGGGGAGGGGAGGGGAGGGGGAAAGGAAAGGAAAGGAAAGGAGAGGGAAAGGAAAGAAAGGAAGGAAGAAAGAAAGAAAAAAAAAAACTTCCCAAGGCAGTGAGTGTCTTCTGTCCCCGCTGGGCCCTTCTAACCCTTCTCTGAAGTTACCCTCATGGCCAGTGGCTTTCCTTTTCTGTCTCCTCTTCTGTCAGCGGTTACCACCAATTCTTGACAAACCCTCACACCAAACTTCAGGAATGTGATTGGCTTGTTAAGAAACAGCAGGTCTGAGGAGAGTGGCATTTCATTTGTTTTTGGAGGCCCTATATTCTTTATCCACTCTTCTCTTTTCTTTTCCTGGAGTCTCCCTCTGTCACCCAGGGTGGAATGCACTGGTGTAATCTCAGCTCACTGCAACCTCCACCTCCCAGGTTCAAGTGATTGGCCTGCCTCATCCTCCCAAATAGCTGAGATTACAGGTGCCTGCTACCATGCCTGGCTAATTTTTGTATTTTTAGTAGCGATAGGGTTGTGCTACATTGGCCAGGCTGGTCTCAAAGTCCTGACTTCAGGTGATCTGCCCAACTTGGCCTCCCAAAGTGCTGGGATGACAGGCGTAAGCCACCGTGCCCGGCCCCCACCCTTCTCTAATAAAAGGTGTCTGTTTATTATTCTAATGCTGACAGTAATGGTCTATCAAAATAGAAGCTAGTAAAAAAGTAACAGTATATTCCGGCAGAACTTACTGTATGCCATGTATTGTGTTGAAGCATTTTTTGTTATGTTTCCTCATTGAATCTCCCAGCAGATTTCTGAGCTGCAGATTATATGATTCTCTCTTTTTGTATAAGAAAACAGGCTTAGGAAGATAGGTTCCTGCCCAAGGCCTCACGGCTAGTTGAACACATAGTTACTGAGCACCTGCTGTGTGCCAGGCATGGTGCTTAGCTATAGTAAGTGGTGACTCTGGCAGTGGACCCAGGTGTTCTTACTCTGAAGCCTATTCTCTTGCCAATTATTTATTTATTTGTTTATCATTATTTTTTCATCTTTTTTGTTTTATTTTTTTGAGATGAAGTCTCACTCTGTTACTCAGACTTGAGTGCAGTGGCACCATCTTGGCTCACTGCAACCTCTGCCTCCTGGGGTTCAAGTGATTCTCCTGCCTCAGCCTCCTGAGTAGCTGGGACTACAGGCATATGCCACCATGCCCAGCTAATTTTTGTATTTTGTTTTTTTTTTTTTTTGAGACGGAGTTTCACTGTTGTTACCCAGACTGGAGTGCAATGGCACGATCTCGGCTCACCGCAACCTCCGCCTCCTGGGTTCAAGCAATTCTCCTGCCTCAGCCTCCCGAGTAGCTGGGATTACAGGTGTGCACCACCAACCATGCCCAGCTAATTTTTGTATTTTTAGTAGAGACGGGGTTTCACCTTGTTGACCAGGATGGTCTTGATCTCTTGACCTCGTGATCCACCTGCCTCGGCCTCCCAAAGTGCTGGGATTATAGGCATGAGCCACCGTGCCCAGCCTAATTTTTGTATTTTTAATAGAGACAGGGTTTCACCATGTTGGTCAGGATGGTCTCGATCTTTTGACCTCGTGATCTGCCTGGCTTGGCCTCCCAAAGTGCTGGGATTACAGGCGTGAGCCACTGTGCCCAGCCAAATCCTTTTTTTTGAGATGAAGTCTTGCTCTGTCACCCAGGCTGGAGTGCAGCGGTGTGATCTTGGCTCATTGCAACCTCCGCCTCCTGGGTTCAAGCAGTTCTCCTGCCTCAGCCTCCTGAATAGCTAGGATTATAGGCACCCACCACCACCCCCAGCTAATTTTTGTATTTTTAGTAGAAATGGGGTTTCACCATGTTGGTTAGGCTAGTCCTGAACTCCTGACCTCATGATCTGCCCTCCTTGGCCTTCCAAAGTGCTGGGATTTCAGGCATGAGCCA
The DNA here is from genome assembly GCF_049354715.1 of Callithrix jacchus. Classification (NCBI taxonomy): domain Eukaryota; kingdom Metazoa; phylum Chordata; class Mammalia; order Primates; family Cebidae; genus Callithrix; species Callithrix jacchus. Next base: position 16,993,542 of record NC_133513.1, on the reverse strand, counting down.
CTGTGCTTGGCCCACTCTTGCCAATTGTTAGTTACCTAAGGAGATATGTTCCACTGTCACCTAGCCAGGGCAAGCGGCAGTGGACCAGTCATATGTGGGCGTCCAGGTCTGAGAGCCTTAAACTTATCATTATTATTTTTGGAGACAGGGCCTCCGTTGCCCTGGCTGGAATGCAGTGGTACATTTCTGGCTCACTGCAGCCTTGAACTCCTGGGCTTAAGTGATCCTCCTGCCTCAGCTTCCCAAGGAGCTGGGACTGTAGGTGGATGCCACCCCACCTGGCTGTTTTTTAATGCTTATTTTGTAGAGATGGGGTCTTGCTATGTTGCTAAGGCTGGTCTTGAACTCCTGGGTTCAACTGATCCTCCTGCCTCAGCCTCTGAAAGTGCTGGGGTTACAGATGTGAGCCACTATGTTGGCCAAACACCAAATTTTATAGTGAAGAAAATTTTGTTTTCTTTTTACCAGTTTTATTTAACTATTGTCATTTTTAAAAACTTAATTTGTGGCAACATGCTTCAACAAAATTTTGGATTAAATAGTTTTGTGGGTCCCAATCTGGGGGACCAGGATGGTACAAATGGGAGATGAGGGTGAGAGAGAAACATTGTGAACCAGAGTAACTGAAGCTGACACGGATGCAGAGCGGTTGCATCTTTCTGGAATAGCACATGTCTCTGCCTTTGGCTGTGATGCTTCAGCTCTGTTACTAGCAGGCTTTAATAACAAGCAGGGTGACTATAATACTTAAGACTGCTAGACAAATGTGGTTCATGGGCATGCAATGAGAGGAGTTCTTGGTGGTAAGTAATGAAGACAGGGCCAGGCATAGTGTTCATTTCTGTAATCTTAGCGCTTTGGGAGGCTGAGGTGGGTGAATCACCTGAGGTCAAGAGTTCGAGACCAACCTGAGCAATATAGTGAAACCTGTCTCTACTAAAAATACAAAAAACAATTAGCTGGGCATGGGAGTGAGTGTCTATAGTCCCAGCTACTCAAGGCTAAGGCAGGAGAATCGTTTGAATCCTGGAGGTGGAGATTGCTGTGAGCCAAGATCGTGCCACTGCACTCCAGCCTGGGCAACAGAGCGAGACTCTGTCTCAAAATAAATAAATAAATGAAATAAAAATTAGCTGGTCATGGTGGCATATGCCTGTGGTCCCAGCTTCTTGGGAGAATGAGGCAGGAGGATTGCTTGAACCCAGGAGTTCAAGGCTGCAGTGAGCTGTGATCATGGCACTGCACCACAGCCCGGGCAACAGAGCAAGACTCCCTCTTAAACAGTTATGGTAATGATTTGTCCTCATTAGATGGTGAAGTAGCCAGCATTATGCCAGATGCCTCTCTGAAGTTATCCTGGGCTTTATAGTAACCAAGAAGGTACTGGCATTACTGGTCCATTGTATAGATGGGAAAGTCACTGAGGCAGAGGGCAAATACAGTGTTCACAGTCACACAGCAACACTTCTGGGGCTGCAGCTTCGATGTTCAGCGGTGTATTCTTTCCCTCTTCTTCCTAGTTGATGTTGCTGGGAACCAGCAGTTTTTTGTCTCCGATAGGCTAACCTGGCAACCTGGTTCCTGCTGGTAGAGCTGCCACCACATCTGCAGTGTGCTTTTGGAGGAGGAGCTGTTAGGCAGTGGGCTTTCATAGACAGACCCCGTGCAGGGGCCATGGTCCTTTGGGGGCTAGGAGCACTGCCCTGTCTTGTTCTGGCTTTGCTTGTGTCTCCGGCTTGTGTGACTGGGAAGGGTGGGCGCTCTCTACACAGGTCCTGCCATGGATGTCTGAGGCTGCAGGGCACCAGCTCAGTCTCTGCAGCAGGCCTCACAGTGTCACTGTTTGGGCCAGCCAGAAAGCTAGAGAGAGACAGGAGAGGCAGAAACAGATCTGGTCAGCTGATCCAGCACCTGCAGGAGACTGCAGCAGGACTGGCTCTGCGGGGTCAGAGCAGGGGCGGGTGTTGGGTGGGTGTTTCCATGTCACCAGGGGGAGGTGCCACGTTGCCAGGTGTCCCTTCTAAGCTGTGCAGGGTGCTTTTAGGACATGGGTGCTGACTTGAGCTGTTTGACAGACATAGACTCTGTTCCCACTTGTTCTTATACTTAGAAAGGATTTAGCTGTCTCTCCCCGGCCCTCATTTATGTGGGAAGGCTTGGCTTGGGCAGCTTAAGGACATTGTGGCCATGCAGTGTGAAAGTGGCCGAGGAATGGCATTTTAAGAGTCGACGGGAGTGCTTTTCTTTTTGCAGAGAAAAGCAATTTCTTTCTTTCTTTTTATTCTCTTCTGTTCTTTCTTTTGCCGTTTGCTAGATTCTTTAATTCAAACTCTATTTATGGCCAGGGAAGTCGCTCATTGCCTATAGTCCCAGAACTTTGGGAGGCTGAGGCAGGAGGATTGCCTGAATCCAGGAGTTCAAGACCAGCCTGGGCAACATTGTGAGACCCTTCCTCTACAAAAATATTTTAAAAATTGACCGGCTGCAGTGGCTTATGCCTATAATCCCAGCACTTTGGGAGGCTGAGGTGGGTGGATTACTTGAGGTCAGGAGTTTGAGAATAGCTTGGCCAACATGGCAAACCCCCATCTCTACTAACAGTACAAAAATTAGCTGGGCATAGTGGTGGGTACCTGTGGTCCCAGCTACTCAGGGACTTGAGCCTGGGAGGCGGAGGCTGCAGTGAGCCAAGATTACACCATTGCATTACAGCCTGGGAGGCAGAGTGAGACCTGGTCTCAAAAAAATAAAAAAACATTTAAGAATTAATGTGTGTGTTGGGGCATCTGGCATCTGCCTGTAGTCCCAGCTACTTGGGAGGCTGAGGTGGGAGGATTGCTCCAACCTAGAAGGTGGAGGCTTTAATGAGTTATGATTGCTCTCCTGCAATCCAGCCTGGGTGACAGAGCAAGACTGTCTTAAAGACAAACAGACAAACCCAAATGGAAAAAACCCTGCAACTATGTCTGCCCAGTGCTCATAGTATAATATGATCACCATGCTGCTACTCTTTGCTTGTATGTTGATGAACAAGAAGGAAAGGTCCTGCCCTCAGAAGCTGTCAGACTCGTGGTAAGGAAAAGTAGCAAGCGTTAGAAAGGCAAAGCATGGGCCGGGCACTGTGATTCACACCTGTAATTCCAGCACTTTGGGAGGTTGAGGTGGGCAGATCACCTAAGGTCAGGAGTTTGAGACTAGCCTGGCTAACATGGTAAAACCCTGTTTCTATTAAAAATACAAAAAAATAGCCAGGTGTGGTGGTGCATGCCTGTGATCTCAGCTACTTGGGTGGCTGAGGCAGGAGAGTTGCTTGCACCTGGGAAGCGGAGGTTATGGTGAGCCGAGATCATGCCATTGCACTTCAGCTTGGACAACAAGAGCAAAACTTTGTCTCAAAAAACCAAAATCAATAAAGGCAAAGCATGTGCCCTATTTGAAGGCATTTTGTCAGGAAAGGGCTATCTCAGATGACAGCGGAGTTGAAGTCTCAGGATGAGGGGTTTGGCCCATTTTGGTGGCGGGTGGTACCGCTGGCATTGTGCTGCCAGAGGTGAGTGGGAGAGTGAGTTGGAGGATGCCGGAGAGGGTGGTTTGTTTAGATTTTATCCCACATGCAAAGGGAAGCCAGTGGAGGGCTTGAAGCAGGAGTGATAGGATTTTTTTCACTTCCCCTTGCAAAGAGCAGGCTCTGAAGCCTGCATGCCATGCGGAACACATTCAGCAGTGCATTTCTTCCATCCTTCTCTGTTCCTTCCCTTGGCAATGCTGAGGGCTCCCCTTGGCAATGGTGAGGGCTTCCCCTGGCAATGCTGAGGGCTCCCCTATGCCTCTGGGGTGGGGAGTCCTGAGTTGTCTTGGCGTCCACAGTCTCAGGTTGCTGACAGGGCCGTCACTGCCCTAAGCATGGTGCTCTAACACCCATAGAGCTGTGCTAGGCGCAGCGGGAAAGATGCACCCCAGCGGGGAGTGGGTTGGGGGTAGAGGGTTGGAGGGTGGGAGGGTGGGGAGGGTCAGAGTCCTTGCTTCCAGCCGCAGCTCCAGGACTTCCTAACTAGATTTCTCTTTCTTTTTTTCCTTTGGGACTCTCTGGGTTCCATATCCTCATTTATGAAATAGGGACATTCTCACTGTCATCTCAGGGCTATTCTGAGGACCAAATTCCCTAGCTTAGGAAGGCATTAGACTTGAGTGTGGAACCAGGCGTCTTTGTAATTGGAGCCTTCTCAAATATCTGGAAGCTTTTACAGCAGTGAGCAGTGGGTCTGTAGTTCTTCAGGGTTAGGACTTTGCCCAGGAATTCAGAGAACTGGGCCAGGAGTATAGGACCATGGAAGGGAATAGTATAAATATCCAGTGCCACCTCATGTGGTTACTGACGTGTCAGGTGGTGGCATCGCTCCAGGGAGGCCAGTTGTTTCTGAAGTCGCATCTGGAGACCCCCTTGGAGAGCAGTTTTTGAGCCCATTTGGTTGCTCCCCAATGGTTCAAGAACCAGATCCGAACCCTAGTCCTGCTGTTTAGGCTTTGAATTCTAGAACCCTGCCTGGTGTCTCATTTCCATCCTGGTTTCTCTCTGGTTGGCCTCTGCCAGTCTTCACATATCAAATCCATCTGTAAGTTCATTCCCATTTTTGGGGCAATTTCAGATTTTCCTTCAAAGAGTGCCTGGAAGGCCAGGTACAGAGGCTCTTACTTTAAGCCCAGCACTGTGGGAGGCCCAAGCACGCGGATCAATAACCTGAGGTCAGGAGTTCAAGACTAGCCTGACCAACATGGTGAAACCGTATCTCTACTAAAAATATAAAAATTAGCCAGGTGTGGTGATGCATGCCTGTAATCCCAGCTACTTGGGAGGCTGAGTCAGGAGAATTGCTTCAGCACAGGAGGCAGAGGTTGCAGTGAGCTGAGATCATGTCACTGCAATCCAACCTGGTCGACATAGGGAGACTTAGTCTCAAAAAATAAAAAAAAGTTCCTGGAAAAGAATAATAATGCAAATACCTCCTTATTCATTTTGCCTACCATCTATATGTCTATAATCTTAGACATAAAATATATCCACAGTGTATATCATTTCCACATTCATTCAATATATAGATAATGTTTAATCTTCACAGCATCCATGCAAAATAGCAGTGCTAGACTTGTTTCGTAGTTGAAGAAACTGAGAAGCTTTGCTGAAGGTCATACTGCTAGTGCATGGTGGAGGCAGGGTTCACACCCCATCTCCCAGACCCACAAGCTTGTGTAATGCCTTGCCTTCAGAGAAAAGCACTCATGTCTCTTAGGATGTCCCGTTTGCTATGGACTGAATGTTTGTGTGTCCCTAAAAGTCCTAGGTTGAAGTCCTAACCCCCAGTGTGATGGAGTTAGGAGGTGGGCCTTTGGGAGCTGATTAGGTCATAAGGGTGGAGCCCTCATGAGTGGGATTGGTGCACTTATAAAAGGGACCCCAGAGGTCGGGCACGGTGGCTCATGCCTGCAATCCTAGCACTTTGGGAGGCTGAGGCAGGAGGATTGCTTGATCCCAGAGTTCAAGCCCAGCCTTGAGTAGCACAGAGAGACCCTGTCTCTATACACCCACACAAATTAGACTTGGTGGCACATGCCTGTAGTCCCAGCATGTCTATAGTCCCAGCTGCTCAGGAGGCTGAGGTGAGCCCAGGAGGCTGAGGCTGCCGTGAGCCAAGATCATGCCACTGTATTTCTAGCCTGGGAAGCAGAGCAAGATCCTATCTCAAAAAAAAAAAGAGGGGGGCCCAGAGACCTTGTTTGCCCTTTCTGCTGTGTGACAATGATGCACTGAGAAGGTGCCATCAGTGAACCAGGAAGAGGACCCTCAACAGACCCCAACTCTGTTGGGCCTTGATCTCAGACTTCTAGCTGCCAGAACTGTGGGAAATCAGTCCCTGTTGTTCACAGTCCATCTGGTCTGTAGTGTTTTATTGTTGCAGCCCCCGTGGGCAGAGGTGCTCTTGCAAGAGGCTCTCCTTCCCTGGCTGTTCATCTAGAGGAGCCCAGCACAGGCACCCTCATCCCATCACCCCACCTGCCTCTTCCCTGGCTGCTGACTTCAGGCTTCAGAGCTCCCTGTAACCTCACTCCCCCTTTAATTACTTTTCTTTCTTTTTCTTTGAGACAGAGTTTCACTCTTGTTGCCCAGGCTGGAGCGCAGTGGTACCATCTGGGCTCACCACAACCTCCACCTTCCGGATTCAAGTGATTCTACTGCCTCAGCCTCCTGAGTAGCTAGGACTACAGGCATGTGCCACCACGCCTGGCTCATTTTGTATTTTGGGGTAGAGATGGGGTTTCTCCATGTTGGGCAGGATGGTCTCGAACTCCCGACCTCAGGTGATCTGCCCACCTTGGCCTCCCAAAGTGCTGGGATTATAGGTGTGAGCCACCCTGTCCGGCCTTTTTAATTTCTTTCCTGCAGCCCCCACTGGGATGCAGGCTTTGTCTGCTAGTTCATTGCCATTTTCCTGGTGGCTCCAATCCTGCCTGACAAGTAGTTGTTTAAGAAACATTTAAAGAAGGAAGGAAGGAAGGAAGGAAAGAAGGGATGGAGGAAGGGAGAGAGGGAAGGAGGAACATTTTAGTTCTAACAAGCATGGAAAGTTAAGAGAACATTCTGCAGGAATGAATTGAAACCGAGTCCCTGAAGGCAGGCTCCAGTCAGTTGTAGTCACCATTGTGTCTCTATCTTCAGATGCAGTCAAGGCCTGGTAATATGACTTGCTCAAGGGAGTGGATTTTCACCTTTTTCCCTGTTGTGTCAGGGAGGGGCAGCTGGTTGTAGTGGAATGATGCATTACAAACCGTTTGCTTTCAGTGAATGGGAACAGTTGGTTTTTATCCTGGCTCTGAGAGTAGTAGGTCCCTTGACCTCTCTGTACCTCAGTTTCCCAAGCTGTGAAGTGGAGGAGGCTGCCCTCAAAGATTGTTTGCAGTGCTGACCATCTTTTCTGGGAAAGGAGCCAGGACACCCACATTCTTATTTGCGGCGATTAAAGAGCCGCGTTGCTGAAGTTTCTAATGGCTTGCCTGACCTTGTTAGTTTCTTCGATATCAAAGACAGGCGTCTTCCTTTCCCCCTTGCCTACTGTCTCCTTTGCAGATGTGGTGACAGTTCAGGTGACTTTGAATGACCTTTGGCTAGGCAAGCCAGTATCAGTAAACACATTGGCTTGGACATTTGGCCCATTACTTTTTATACCCGAGGCCAGGTGTTGGCCTATGTGGGAAGCGTGACTGGGCTGGAAAGAGGCAGAGTGGTATTTGTGGGAGTGCCCAGACCCCTGTGGACTGTTTTGCTAAGATGCTGTCTTACAAGGTTTGTAGAGGTGAATCAACAGCCTTCTTTGTGAAAGGCAAATGTCACCTTCAGGTTTTAATTCTGAGTGACCAGCAGCCCTTTCACTGTCAGTGCCAAGCTTATATCATCAGAGCCACTAGAATGTTAGATGTGTAAATCCTTTCTGCACTTTGTACATCTTTTAGTTTCATAATGCCCTGATGTCAGTGATCACAGATGAACTGAGTTAAGAGGCAGTATGATGTGTTAGAAAGAACACTGGATTCAGGCAGAGCACAGCACTGATGTTCAAGAGCTGTGTGGCTGCGTGCAGTGGCTCATGCCTGTAATCCCAGCACTGTGGGAGGACAAGGCAGGAGGATTGCTTGAGGCCAGGAGTTTAAAACCAGCCTGGGCAACATTTGAGACCCCTCTGTTTACAAAAGAAGGAAAAAAAAATCCAGACATGGTGGCATGTGCTTGTAGTCCCAGCTACTTGGGAGGCTGAGGCAGGAGGATCACTTGAACCCAGGAGTTGTAGGTTGCAGTGAGCCTTGATTGCACCACTGCACTCCAGCCTGGGTGACTTAGTGAGACTGTGTCTTAAAAAAAAAAAAAAAAAGATCTGTGTGACCCAAGGCAAATGCTTTAACTTCTCTGAACTCATTTTTCCAGTCCTTGAAATGGTGGTAATATTATCTCCTTGGTGGATTCCTAGGAATTATATGAAGCATCTAGCACAGAGCCTAGAATATATTGGAACTGGGAACCTCATTGGTGGCTCATAGATAGTTTTAGAGATTTCAGACACCTCTTTCGATTGTGTGCAAAATCGTGCTTGTGTGTGCACATATATGGATTTTCCTGGGGAGAAGTTGCTTCGCTTTCACAACCCTCCATCGGAGTGTTCCAGGCTTTAGAAAAACATAAGAAACACGAAACACTTTAGGTAGTTAGTAGGTGGTAATTGCACATAGTGTCTGGGCAACACTGGCAATTGCGTATCATAATTTTGGTTCGACCGTTCTGCTTGCTGATGTTGAACCAGCTAGACCGGCTATGTTCTTATGCACATCCCTACATGTGTTAGCAGTGGGAACTTGGGCAAGTTATTTAAGTTAACAGTGCCTCAGCGTTCTTGTCTATAAAATGGGGCTGTCATAGCATCCATGTGATACAGTTGTGAGGATAAAATGAACTGGCAGATGGAAAATACTCAGAAGATATACTATGTAAATTACCACCTGAGCTATGGAAGGGTTACATGCTATGTAAATTATCCCTTGATGAGAACAATTGGAAAAAAATATCCAAAAGAGTACCTGGCATCTTAAAGACTGAGTAATTGGTAGGTGTGATTATTAGCACCCTCAAAGGGTACATTGCTAGCGAGTCTTCCTGAAAGCAACATCTGGGCCTTGTTGCTGAACTGCCAGTAGGTCGACTTGATTCCCCATCTTAATGAAACCATCCCTACTGCAGAGGCTCTCAAGTTCCCTTTGCCTGATATCTACCCCTCAGGCCTTCCCCTGTTAAGAGGACATAAACCAGGCTGCTCTTTCTGGAGGCCTGAAGATTGGAAGTGATCAGACAGGATGGTGGTTCTCAGCTGGGGGTGATTGCAACCCCCAGGGGATATTTGGCCATGTCTGGGACATATTTGGTTGCCACTGCTGGGATGAGGGTCCTCCTGGCATCTGGTGATTAGAGCCGAGGGATGCTGCTGAATGTCCTGTAGTGCACAGGACAGCTCCTCCCAATGGAACATTATCCAGTCCCAAATGGCAGTACTGCTCATGTGAGAAACCCTGAGACAGAAGGAAGAAGCAGGACTGTTTTCCACAAACTACATTTTGTCTTAGGCTTTTATTTATTTTTTTTAACCTCTTGCCTCCTGCGTGGGTCAAGGAATGAAACTTAGCAAAAAAATGAACCTAAAGAAAAAGACAGCTGGGTGTGATGACTCACACCTGTAATCCTCGAACTTTGGGAGGCTGAGGCCACGGGATCATGTGGTCAGGAGTTCGAGACCAGGTTGACCAACTAAAAATACAAAAAATTAGTTGGGTGTGGTGGTGTGCACCTGGAATCCCAGCTACTCAGGAGGCTGAGGCAGGAGAGTTGCTTGAACCTGGGAGGTGGAGGTTGCAATGAACTGAGATTGTGCCATTGCACTCCAGCCTGGGTGACAGAGTGAGACTCCATCTCAAAAAAAAAAAAAAAAAAAAAAAAGGAAGAAAATGACATCCCAGGGAGCATTTGTTTGTGTCTGTGTACATTTGGGAGCTTTTGTGTGCCATCGGTCCTGCAACGAAGATGAGAATTTAGGAAAGCTGTAGATGCTTAAGGATACACACCTGTGGAATGTACCAGACTAAGTGATCCGGACTCAGTAGCTGTAGAAGTACTGTCACAGTGGGCGTGTACAGCTCACTGGTACCACCTTACTAGAACTTAATGAAAATTCATTCAGTTGGTACTTTCTGGTGTTTACAGCAGCCTTACGTCCCATTCACTTTCTTTTTAACAACGAAGTTTCTACTCTTGAGTTAATTTCGTTTGAATATATGTTTTTTTTGGAGCTGGAGGTTGCAAGAAAGCAGCTCAGGCTTTATTCCTGCCAATTGCAGGAAGAGCTGCACTGGAGCCACCAGGGGGCGCCCTGGTCTTTTCTCTGCCGTTTTCCTTCCACAGCTACGGGTGGTGGTTATCTGAATTTTTGATATCCAGCGTGGTACCCCTTTCAGTGGTGAGGTTGTGGGTGGTGGTGGTGGTGAGAGCAATGGTCTTTTCTAGTTGAAAAGCATCAAACATGTATGCAGCTCTCTGTTCGCCATAGTATGTCACAGTCATGCATTGCCAGTCACTTTGTGGTCCTGTTCTAAAAGGGAATTTGCAGCTCATCAGAAAACATTTCCCGTGTGTCATTGGTTTTCATGAGATATGATTGATAGCTGTGAGTATTCAGCTTTTGAATCCTAATTGTTGCCTTCTCACCCCTTTTTTGGGGCTGGGGAGTGAAGGTGGTAGAGTGAGGTGAGCCCAGATCATCCATCCAGCCTACTTGTTTCCTAGTGATTTGTTACAGCTTTTGATCATGAGCCAGGGCAGAGAGGGCAAGAAAAACATCCTCACTTGTTGGTAGGCTGTGTTGAGTGAGTCCTTTTTTTCCTCTCAGCTGTTATTGGAAGAGATTCTCAATACTAGTGAGGCGTTCTGGCTTGTCGCCTAGCAACACAATTCCAAACATTCGGTAGCTCCAGAAATGAAGTTGAGGAGTGCTGTAGTAACATCAGACAGAGAGGTGAGGCCCCGCAGCCAGCCGCTTGCTTGGCCGAGGGCTCGATGATAACATTTCAGGACAAGGTGGTGTAGTGGGGGCCGTTACATCGGCTGCAGTCTGAGCCCCCTGCCCCTTAACCTGTAGGAGCGAATCTAGGTGGCGTGGCCAACACAGATGAGTCACACTGACAATCTTTCTTTAAAGGGGAAACTTCCCACCAAATTTTGTATACTGGTCCTTCAGTGACTGTCTTAGTGTCTTGGTAATTGGAAGGTTCCAGATGGCATTTAGACATGCCTCACTCCTTTATCATCTGTTTATTCATTCCCCAAACACTTCCCAAGCATCTCTCATGTGCTGGGCACAGTTCTAGGTGCTGAGGAGCCAGAGGTGGGGATCCATCTCCGCCATGCACAAGCTCTGCCACATGCTGAAATCTCCCTATCATTAAAATGCACATTCTAAGAATGCCAGCAGCAGGGGCTGTTGTGAGGACTAAATGAGTTCATACATAGAAAGTGCCTTGACAGTGTGCTCAGTACTCTGTAGCTGTTAGCTCTTTTCACATGGACCCTGCCCACAGAGCGTTCTAGCGGAGGTAACGATGGTAATAAAACAAAGAAATGATGAATGATTGGATGGGGAAAAACGGGAGGCCACTGGGTCATGTGGGAGTGAGATATTCTTTGTTGTCTGTGTGCTCTGAACGACCCCACTCAGTCCACCCAAGTGAATGAGTTCCTGTGAAGTGGGAAATTCCTAATAGAAATTTTAGGTTATGTAATACAGTTCCCAGCTCCTTACCTGGAAAAAGACCCACTGCTGGGTCTTTTTCATTTCAGACTGAAATGAAGTGTTCCCAGTTGTGACACTGTCTGAGGACAGTGCCAGTCACTCATAGAGACCCTGGATTCCTTGCTGCCAGGAGGGGAAGGAGGAGCCGATGACAGCAGGATGAATTTAGCAAGGATAGGGTGGCTGAGGCGCAGAGGGCGACTGGAGGGAAGGGTTAAGGACTGGGTGCAGGTGCGGTCAGGAGGTCTTGCAGAGATGGCGATGCTGGGCCAGGAGGGGGCCTCCCTGTGGTGTGCAAAGGCGGCTAACAGTGATCTCCTGGGCTGCACCTCTGGTTCTGCCACATCTGGACCCTGTAGGATGTCCAGATGGCCTGAGGGGCTCTTGTTGCCATTCTGAAGCCCTTGAGGAAGCAGTGGTGATGTTGCTGCTGAGCACTGAGTCCGTCCTGGTCACCCATTAACTCACGCATGTCTGCGATCCTGTGAGAGCTCGCAGTGATCTCCGTTTCACAGAGGAGATGGGAGTGCTTGGCGCAAAGAAACTTAGCCAACACCACACAGCCGGTGGCTGATAGAGCTGGGCCGCACAGCTAGGCTCTTAGCCAAGATAGAATGTGTTTTAGCTCCACCTGGAGACCCTGCACCAAGCCACAGGGCATTTGGAAGGGGCTATATTTCATGCTGACTTCCTGAATCTGGCTGGTTGTTCCCCGGGTCGTCAAGTTCTCCCTTGCCTGTGGTAAATGATCCAGGCTGCAGCGAGCTCACGAGGTCTCAGTATCATTTCTATGCTCTTGGTTTGGGCCACACATGAGTTTTTTGGTTTCCTTTTTAGCATTTGATTGTGTTATTTGAGGTCTGCTGCATTCCTGCTGACCTCCCTAACAGCTCAGATTCTTTATCTGTGTACAGACTTTCAGGAAGGGCTGTCCCTGAACTCTAAGCTGGGATCAACTTTGGTCTGGAGGTTTCTAGCCGGCTGTCCCAGCTGGGCCAGGCAGCAGCTTATGTAACCGTTTGATGCAATTCAGAGCCGATCCAAAATGGGCCTCTTGCTCCGGGGATGAGACGCGGTCAGACTTGTTCAAAATGTCAGCTTTGTTTGAGATGTGCCCCTGGCAGAGCTGGGACAGCTCGGTTTGTGAAGTTGTAAGGTGGGGGTTGCGGGGAGGCAGTTAGGTTTGAGTTTATTGGGAAGGGGTAGCCTGGCTGGGCTGGGCAGGTCAGCCATGTCTGCTTTATTATAGCGGGGGAACCACACTGCCCTGGAGGAGAGCACCCCAGGCTCCTGCAGTCCCACGTGAAGGGCTCACGTCCCAGCCTTGCCCTTTACTTTGTCCGTTTCCTTATTTCCCGAAGGAGGTGAATAAAACTCGCCATGTGCAGTGCCCGTCCACGCTGGGCTCAGAGGACACGCTCAGTGTGGGGCAGGGGAGCTTACATTCTGGTTGCAGCCCAGCAGTTCCAACCCTTCCCCTGCCCCCTCCTTCAACTCCTTCTCCTCCTCCTCTTCTCCCTCCTGCCCTAGACCTTAAATATTAATGTTAAAACTTCATATTTAAATTTGGGTTTTACACAAACGTATATTTATATGGAACAAAAGTCGAAAGACACCCTAAAGGATTTCCCTTCCACTCCCATGTCAGCTACCTTGCTCCCCTCCCAGACTCTGAGCTTTGGAGTTCACCTTCTGGAGGAACATAGCTGCCCATTGAATAGGGGGTTGGGCGTACTGGAGCTCCCACTCACAGTGGCCACTGTATGCCCTTGGATTGGACATTACATTGCATTTCAGCAGCACCAAGCTGCCTCCAGGTGTGTGTATGCACTGTCTGTTTCATGCACACACTGTTCAGTTCATGCTCTTCCTGCTGACCGGACACCCTCCCCTCTCCTCCTCTTTTGCCTGGGTTGTGCTTATTCATCCTTTAGGATACGACTAGGGCCGGGCGCAGTGGCTCATGCCTGTTATCCCAGCACTTTGTGAGGCCGAGGCAGTGGATCACAAGGTCAGGAGATTGAGACCATCCTCGCTAACATGGTGAAACCCCGTGTCTACTAAAAGTACAAAAAAAATTAGCTGGGTGTGGTGGCACGTGCCTGTAGTCCCAGCTACTGAGGAGGCTGAGGCAGGAGAATCGCTTGAACCTGGGAGGCAGAGGCTGCAGTGAGCTAAGATCGCCCCACTGTACTCTAGTCTGGGCAACAGAGCAAGACTCTGTCTCAAAAAACTAACAAACAAAGACAGAGCTTAGGTGTTCCTCCCGACAGACAGACACATGAAGATCAAGAGGCCAGCTTTGTCATCAGTAAAGCTGGTTGGAAAACAGAGCTTTGAACCTGTGGGCAGGTGGGCTTACAAAAACCTTGTCCCTGAGTTAAACGTCAGAGGTAGAGACCCCCTGGGGTAGCTCCTGGGCACACCTTGTGGGTGGATGAATAGGTGGGTGGGTCCTGAGAGAACCCACAGGAGCTGAGCAGAGGAAGAGCACCTCCTGCCTGGCCCAAATAGGCCACGTCACTCACTGCCTTCTGGGAGCAGAGCGTGATGGACAGAGAGTGGGGGGGGGGAATTGGGGGTGGGGGGGTCTCTCTTCCTGTGAAAATGGGGAGTCAGAGAACTGGTGGTTCCCCTCCAGCTCAGAGCACTTCACAAGGAAAGAGACACTTAGGTTTCAGGCTGTGATTAGATACGTAATAGTGGCTGGGTGCCTTTGCTGAGGATCTGTTTTCTCTTTCACATGTTTGCTGTGAACATCTGCTCAAATAAAGTAGGAAGAGAGTGGTGTGTGAATCCTCGAGGTGATCGGCTCAGCACTAAACCCAGGGCCCTTGGTTTCATTTTCTTGTACCGCCCTTCTCCCTGATTCTTCTCGAACCTCCCATGTCCTCTTCCCCCAGAGGAAGGAAGAGGCACCATGGTTGTTGAATGGGGTTGCGTCGCTCGTAGAGGACTTTGGTGTGTGTGAGGAAGGGCCTGTGAGTTGGTGCCATGTGGCTCCTGGGGAGTTAGGTGACAACTGACAGCTTAGTATTTGGTGACCTAAACAGGGAGGCTCCAGGGACAGGAGCAGATACAGCCTGTCTGAGGGCGGCTCTCCTCTAGCCTCTTGGTTCCCCCACAGCATTCTGCTGGCCCGGACTCCTGATGATGGTGGAGTCCTGCCAGCCTCCAGAAGGAAGCCCAGTTCTGACCATGCCCTCTGCCCTTTTGTATTCAGACTCCCACCACCATTTGGAAGGACTTGCACCAAGCTGCTGTGCCCTTTTGATTCAGGGAGTGTGAATCCTTGGGCTGGGGGATGGAGCGGAGTGCCCATGCGTGCCTGTGTCCCTGGGGTGCTGGCTCTCCTCCCTCTGTGATGCAGTGCCCTTGTGACTGCCTGGCCCTGAGATGGAGCTGGACCTGAGAACTGTAAATGCAAATCCATCTACCTGGAGTGGCACCTTCCATGGTGAGTGCTAGATGTGCTGAACCCGGGATACATGGCGCTTGAGCCTGTCAGTGCGCAGGCGCTGTGCTCACTACTGGACATGATTTCCCTTGTCTAGGCTTTGCAGCAACCCTGCAAGGCAGCTGCTGTTTTCACCCCTGTCTCACTCATGAACAGAATCAAGGCTCAGTGATGCAGGAACTTGTCCAGCACAGGGAGTCCTTGGTAGGAGAGTGTGGGACTTCACAGCCCACCTCATAAACTGCATGCCCAGTAGTTTCTGGCTTTTCATCCTTCAGTCATTCTTTCACCAGATGTTCACTAAGGTCTGCTGGGTGCTGGCCACTGTGCTGGGCTCTAGGCAGGGTGTCTCCACTGTGGCACTGCCGACCTTTGGGTTGGATAATCCTTTGCTGTCCTGTGCATTGTAGGAGATTGTGTGGCATCTCTGGCCTCTACCCACTAGATGTTGGTGGCATCACCAGCTGTGACACTGTCTATGGACAGTACCCAGCATCCTCCAGGGGGTCGGGTGGGTAAAACTGCCCTTGGTTGAAATGTGCTGCTCTAGGGATCTATAAACAGAGGAGACATGTCAGGTGGGGCTCTGTCCTCTATGGCAAAGTAAAGCTGAACAAGAGGATGGACACAGCATGCTGGAGGGGCTGCTGTGCCCCAGGTAGGGCTGTCTGCAGAGGCCTGTCCGACAAGGTGACTTTTGAGTAGGGGCCTGAATGAAGTGAGGAAGGGATTGTGGGGATGTGGAGGGAAGAATGTACTTGGCAGAGGGAACAGTCAGGGCAGAGGCCCAAGGTGGGGATGCTGGGAGACCTGTGCCTTAGTTGGGTCCTCTGGCCCCTGGGTGGACTGGGGGACAGCAGGGAGGGCAGCTGGCAGGTGGTGGTCACGGTCCAGACAGTGGATGCTGGTCACCTGGAGGAGGGCCGGGGACTTTCTGATTGGGAGGATGACCTTTGGGTACTCTCCACATTGAAACGATCAGTGCAACACCTGCCCACAGTGAAAACACCCGACTTTGGCCCAGCTCTTCTCAATTCCCAGGACAAGGAGTGCCCCTCCAGTCTTTCAGCTGTTGCTTCATTGGTGGGACACTCTTCTGCCGCCGCTTCGTGAATTGCACGTTTGAGACATGAGCAGTTTCCTGGTGGAAGAGGTCGGGGTATGTGTGCGCATCCTGAGCATCCTGCTGGGCTGAAGGGAGCAGCCCCTTCTGTTCTTTCCTTTCTCGGGGCTCTGCGTTATTTTCTTTTTCAACCAAGTGTCCTAATGTACCTTCATGGCCCCTTTTTTTTTGCCTTGCAGAACGTTTAGCATCTCTCTCATTCTGTTCTTCCTCCTACTAAATGGTTGACCCCGAATTTTATTTATTTCTTTTTATTTTTTCGAGACAGTCTCACTCTGTTGCCTAGGCTGCAGTGCAATGGTATGATCTTGGCTCACTGCAACCTCCGCCTCCCAGGTTCAAGTGATTCTTCTGCCTCAGCCTCCCGAGTAGCTGGGACTACTGGCACACACCACCACACTTGGCTAATTTGTGTATTTTTAGTAGAGACAGGGTTTCATCATGTTGGCCAGGCTGGTCTTGAACTCCTGACCTCAAGTGACCTGCCTGCCTTGGCCTCCCAGAGTGCTGGGATTGCAGGCATGAACCACCACACCCAGCCTGACCCCCATTTTAATCATTTTATGTTGGCAGCTGTAGTTTTAGTCACAGCTGTCCCTTGGTAGCAATGAAAAAGGAAAGTATCTTCTTTATTTTTATTTTTTTTATTATACTTTAAGTTCTAGGATACATGTGCAGAATGTGCAGGTTTGTTACGTATGTATACATGTGCCATGGTGGCTTACTGCACTCATCAACCGGCCATCTACATTAGGTATTTCTCTTAATGCTATCCCTCCCCTAAAACCCCCACCCCCAAACCCACCCCAGAGTGTGATATTCCCGTCCCTGTGTCCTTATTGTTCACCTCCCACTTATGAATGAGAACATCTGGTGTTTGGTTTTCTGTTCTTGTGTCAGCTTACTGAGAATGATGGTTTCCATCTTTATCCATGTCCCTGCAAAGGACATGAACTCATCCTTTTTATGGCTGCATAGTGTTCCATGATGTATATGTGCCACATTTTCTTTTTCTTTCTTTTTTTTTTTTTTGAGATGGAGTCTTGCTCTGTTGCCAGGCTGGAGTGCAGAGGCACCATCTTGGCTTACTGCAGCCTCTGCCTTACAGGTTCAAGTGATTCTGCTGCCTCAGCCTCCTCAGTAACTGAGATGATATACAGGCACCCACCACTGCATCCAGCTAATTTTTGTATTTTTAGTAGAGATGGAGTTTCACCATCTTGGCCAGGATGATCTCGATCTCTTGACCTTGTGATCCACCTGCCTCAGCCTCCCACAGTGCTTGGATTACAGGCGTGAGCCACCACACCTGGCTGCCACATTTTCGTTATCCAGTCTATCATTGATGGGCATTTGGGTTGATTCCAAGTCTTTACTATTGTGAATAGTACTGCAGTAAACATACATGTGCATGTGTCTTTATAGTAGAATGATTTATAATCCTTTGGGTATATACCCAGTAATGGGATTGCTGGGTCAAATGGTATTTCTGGTTTTAGATCCTTGAGGAATCGCCACACTGTCTTTCATAACGGTTGGACTAATTTGCTCTCCCACCAACAATATAAAAGTGTTTCTGTTTCTCCACATCCTCTCTAGCTTCATTGTTTCCTGACTTTTTTTTTTTTTGAGACGGAGTTTCGCTCTTGTTACCCAGGCTGGAGTGCAATGGCGTGATCTCGGCTCGCTGCAACCTCCGCCTCCTGGGTTCAGGCAATTCTCCTGCCTCAGCCTCCTATGTAGCTGGGATTACAGGCACGCGCCACCATGCCAAGCTAATTTTTTGTATTTTTTTAGTAGAGACGGGGTTTCACCATGTTGACCAGGATGGTCTCGATCTCTTGACCTCGTGATCCACCCGCCTCGGCCTCCCAAAGTGCTGGGATTACAGGCTTGAGCCACTGCGCCCGGCCTGTTTCCTGACTTTTTAATGATCGCCATTCTAACTGGCATGAGATGATATCTCATTGTGGTTTTGATTTTCACTTCTCTAATGACCAGTGATGATGAGCTTTTCATATATTTGTTGGCTGCATAAATGTCTTCTTTTGAGAAGTATCTGTTCATATCCTTCACCCACTTTTTGATGGGGTTGTTTGTCAAAAGCATTCCCTTTGAAAACCAGCACAAGAAAAGAATGCCCTCTCTCACCACTCCTATTCAGCATAATATTGGAAGTTCTGGTCAAGGCAATTAGGGAAGAGAAAGAAAGAAAGAGTATTCAAATAGGAAGAGAGGAAGCCAAATTATCTGTTTGCAGTTGACATGATTGTATATTTAGAAAACCCATCTTCTCAGCCCCAAATCTCCTTGAGCTGATAAGCAACTTCAGCAAAGTCTAAGGATACAAAATCAATGTGCAAAAATCACAAGCATTTCTATATACCAATAACAGACAAACAGAGCAAAATTATGAGTGAACTCCCATTCACAATTGCTACAAAGAGAATAAAATTCTTAGGAATACAACTTACCAGGGATGTGAAGGACCTCTTCAAGGAGAACTACAAGCCTCTGCTCAAGGAAATCAGAGAGGACACAAACAGATGGAAAATCATTTCATGCTCATGGATAGGAAGAATCAATATCATGAAAATGGCCATACTGTCCAAAGTAATTTACATTGACTTTCTTCATAGAATTAGAAAAAACAACTTTAAATTTCATATGGAACCCAAAAAGATCCCATATAGCCAAGACAATCCTAAGCAAAAAAAAAAAAATAAATAAATAAAGCTGGAGTCATCACACTACCTGACTTCAAACTATACTACAAGGCTACAGTAACCAAAACAGCATGGTACTGGTACCAAAACAGATATATAAACCAAGGAAACAGAACAGAGGCCTCAGAAATAATGCCATAGAAGTAATGCTGCACATCTACAACCATCTGATATTTGACAAATCTGACAAAAACAAGCAATGGATTCCCTATTTAATAAATGGTGTTGGGAACACTAGCCAGCCATATGCAGAAAACTGAAACTGGACCACCTTCCTTATGCCTTCTACAAAAATTAACTCAAGATGGATTAAAGACTTAAATGTAAGACCTAAAACCATAAAAACCCTAGAAGAAAACCTAGGCAATAGCATTCAGGCCACAGGCATGGGAAAGACTTTGTGACTAAAACACTGAAAGCAATAGCAACAAAAGCCAAAATAGATGAATGGGTTCTAATTTAAACTAAAGAGCTTCTGCACAGCAAAAGAAACTATCATCAGAATGAACAGGCATCCTACAGAATGGGAGAACATTTTTGCAGTCTATCCATCTGACAGAGGGCTAATACTCAGAATCTACAAGGAACTTAAATTTACAAGAAAAAAACAAGGACAATGTCTTCTTAATGTTTCCTTGTTTCCATTAGCATCCTTCTGTGATGTTTTTGTAATCATCAATTTATTCTTCATTTCTAAATGAAGCCGTAACTGTGTGATTAGAACCCTTCTAGAATTCGCTGCTAAAAACGATGAACCATACTTGAAAAAGTGACCTATATGCACTTACAGTTTCCTGGAACTGGAAGCCCACATTCCAGATGAGGCAGCAAAAAAAATCAGAGTTTGTTTCCTTGAAACGGTGGCTACCACTTGACCCCATACCATCTGGCAGTTGTGTGCCTTGTTTGAAAATCAAGGCATAGTTTGTTGCTTGTGGATACTGAGCTGCCAGGAGAATCTTCTCAAGGAAAATCAGACACAGAGATCACCCAGGCTATGGTTCTTTGAGGCCAGTGCTTTAAAAAAAATTTCCTGTGGTCAGGCGCTATTGCTCACACCTGTAATCTCAGCACTTTGGGAGGCTGAGGTGGGCAGATCACCTTAGGTCAGGGGTTCAATATCAGCCTGACCAACAAGGTGGAACCCCATCTCTACTAAAAATACAAAACTTATCAGGGCATAGTGATGCATGCCTGTAATCTCAGCTACACAGAAGGCTAAGACAAGAGAATCACTGGAACCCAGGACGTGGAGCCAAGATCGCACCACTGCATTCCAGCCTGGGCAACAGAGTGAGACTCTGCCTCAAAAAAAAAAAAGAAAAAGAAAGAAAGAAAGAAAGACCCAAAAAACAAAAAACTTTTTGCCTCTGTTTTTTTGACTGTCAGTTCCCTGGAGGTGTGGCTTTCTCCGGGATTATTCTGGGATTAGCTTTGGTTTGGGGCCATTATTTTTATAAAGTATGGTTGGAAGGTTCCTTAAATAGTGGGTACACCCATCACTGTGAATACTGGAAACCTCTTATGTTTATCCACGCAAATCTTTATTAAAAATAGTTGGCAACCCTTGTCTTTATTGTTGCACATTGCATGCAGAGCTTTCTTTGCTTTCCAGAGGTAAGAGCCAAAAGACAAATTGTACTGAGGAAAGCGAACTGGCAAGAATGCCCAAGGCTTGATTTATGTCTGCTGGGAAGGGTGGTGGGGTTGCAAGAGTTGGCTTCACATGCAGTTCCACTTGCGTTTTATTAGTGCTTCTTTCTGCTGGGTCCCTGCTCATACTCGCAAGGGGGAGATGGAGGCTAACTTTGGAATCCGGGAAAGTCAGCCTCAGTCTTCAGAGCATGAGGCAACACAGTGAGCAGTTTCTTCATGGTGAGGGCCACAGTTACCCCAAAATGAGGCCAGACGGTGCTAAGAATCT
Organism: Callithrix jacchus; assembly: GCF_049354715.1. Classification (NCBI taxonomy): domain Eukaryota; kingdom Metazoa; phylum Chordata; class Mammalia; order Primates; family Cebidae; genus Callithrix; species Callithrix jacchus. The sequence continues at coordinate 16,972,937 of NC_133513.1, read as the reverse complement.
AACTTCTACAGTACCTTTTGGGGAAAAAAAATCCACCCACAAATCTTTATTAAAGTATGACTCTTATTAGTCTATATGTGATTTTCTTTTCTAAGTAGCACTGGTGACTCAAGTGATGCATGTTAATGATGGAAAAACTCAAAACACAAAGATAGTGCTTTCTGTGTTTCAGGGGACTCCTAGTCCTTCTCCCCTCCCTCCCAGAAGCCATCAGGCTCAGCAGTGTGGTGTGTGGTCCTGCTGCACAGATGAGCCACAGTCCTTGGAGTGGAGAGATTAGCTTGGAAAGAAGAGCTCTGAAAAGCTCTTTTCGTGTGGATATTAAGTTTCGTGAATGACTTGAGAAGTTGGGAGTGGATGACTGCAACCATATTCACCAGTGAGCTCAGCGGTGGGCGTCCTGGCTGGGAGGAGATGAAGAGTGATTGCTTCCTGGAGGAGTCTGTACTAATCCATCTTCATAAGCCTCAGCTGTGGCTCCTCTGGAAGGCCAGAGCCAACATCTCCATCTGAGTAACTCGAGGGAGGAGGGAGAGATGCTGAAGCAAGGTTGTCACGGCTTAATAATTCGAGATGCTGTCACCGGGGACTCAGAGGCCTGGCTTTTGTGAGTTTCATCTGCTCACCCCCAGCCTGTGTGGCTGAGGGATGGACTGAAAAGCTGCCTTCCTAGTGTGTCGATTGCTTTGCCAGGAATTGCATCAGTGGTGTGTCAGGTGGGCTCTTGCCTGGTTTCTGTGACAGAGACCCTGAGCTGATTTAGACAAGGTAGAATTTTACTTCTTCCCACCTAACAGTTTGAGGCCCAATCCCCTCTTCTTTGCTGGTGTCTTTACATTTCAAATGTTGCCCTTGTCCATGTGTCCATCCCATGCACATTTCTGCCAGAGGGGAGATACCACGCCTTCCTCTTCTGCTGCTGCTGCTGCTTGTTTTTCTGTTTGAGACAGGGTCTTGCAGTCACCCAGGCGGGAATGCAGTGGAATGATGATAGCTTATGGCAGTATCCACCTCCCAGGCTCAGTTGATCTTCCTGCCTCAGCCACCTGAATAGCTGGGACTACAGGCATGTACCACCATGCCTGGCTAATTTTTCTATTTTAGGGTCTCACTATGTTGCCTAGGCTGATCTATAACTCCTGGCTCAAGTGATCCTCCTGTCTCGGCCTCTCAAAGTGCTGGGAGTACAGGTGTGAGCCACCATATCTGGCCCCTTTTATTTAAGGGCATACCCCCCACTTCCAGTATTGCTTCCTTTTTTTTTTTTTTTGAGACAGGGTCTGGCTCTGTCACCCAGGCTGCAGTGTAGTGGCACGATTTTGGCTCCCTGCAGCCTTGCACTCCTGGGCTCAAGCAATCTTCCCACCTTAGCCTCCCAAGTAGCTGGGACTACAGGTGCATGTCACCATGCCCAACTAATTTTGAATTTTTTTTGTAGACATGAGATCTCACTGTGTTGCCCAGGCTGGTTTGGAACCCCTGGGTTAAAGCAATCCCCCATCCTTGGCCTCCCAGTGTGCTGTGATGATAGGTGTGAGCCACTGCACATGGTCCAGCATCACTTCCTATTAACCTCACCTTGGCTGGAATTAGTTAAATGGCCACAGCTGCAAAGCTGCACACAAAGGTGGGAGATGTCTTTATTCTGAGTGGTCACCTGGCCAGCCAAGGAGCTTCAGTTACTACAGAAGAAGAAAATGGGTTGGGGACACCTGGCATTTGCTCCAGCTGGAGGACAACACTGGCCAATCTGACCATGGCACTGTGGGTTTCTCCCTTCCTTCCTTCCTTCCTTCCTTCCTTCCTTCCTTCCTTCCTTCCTTCCTTCCTTCCTTCCTTCCTTCCTTCCTTCCTTCCTTCCCTCCCTCCCTCCCTCCTTCCTGCCTTCCTTCCTGCCTTCCTTCCTGCCTTCCCTCCCTCCCTTCCTCCTTCCTTCCTGCCTTCCTTCCTGCCTTCCTTCCTTCCTTCCTGCCTTCCTTCCTGCCTTCCTGCCTTCCTGCGGTGGCTCACACCTATAATCACAGCACTGTGGGAGGTGGAGGCAGGCGGATCGCTGGAGGCCAGGAGTTCAAGACCAGCCTGGCCAACATGATGAAACCCCGTCTCTACTGAAAAATACAAAAATTAACCAGGTGTGGTGGTGGGTGTAGTGATTCTCCTACTCAGGGGGCTGAGGCAGGAGAATCGCTTGAACCTGGGAAGCGGAGGTTGCAGTGAGCCAAGATCACACCACTGCATTCCTCCTGGGCAGCAAAGGGAGACTCTGCCTCAAAAGAAGAAAAATGAAAGGAGTTGCTGGTCAAGTGAATAGAAGACAATTGAGGTGACGAGTGGGCAGTGAGCACCATGGATGTGTTGTCTGCCCGCCTGGTCCAGGCCTCTGCTTGTGCTGGAGTTTCTTTCTCAGACATTCTCCCCAGGCTCTGCAAGCGTGTTCTTCTACCCATCCATAGGAATTCTTCATTAGGAATGAAAGCTCTCTATAGGAATTAACAATCTAGTTTTAAGTGATAGAATTAGGTACTGTTGAAGCTATGAAACGAATTCAGCTGTGAAATTTTTTTTTAAGGCCAAAGATTGATTGACGGTAATTGAATGAGACTTGGAAATGTATTAGGAATTGCTAGAAAAATAAGAAGGGAAAAGGTCCATGTTGAACCATAAATTTTCCATTCGATATCAATTGCTGTTTGCTGTTCCAAGGAGGATAATTGTGCTCCCCGAGCTGAGATGCAGCTGGGCCAGGCTCTTCTTGGACAATCTTTAGGGTAGGAGAAGCCCTTCCACTGGTAGAGGAAGTTGATTTTTACTAGCCTTGCTTAGCGTTCTTTGAGAAGCTCTGGTGGAGGTTAGGAAGGGCCAGGACTGAGGTGGGGAAGAATGTCACCTTGCTCTTGTGGCTGGAACACCAGGTCTGATGCACTCCTCATAGAAGTGCTGTGCCAGGCCATGGGGAGACTCCATGATGGTGAGTGGCTTCCATGAGAAAAGGACAACTGGGCTGGACTTGACTATGGGGAACCAAGGCAGCAGGTGCACCAGAAGGTGTCTCGGCACCTGGAGGCTGGTTCTGGCTCTGGACTTCATCCTTTCCAGTCTTGGAGGTGCTGCATTTTCTCTTTTAGGTGAGGGGTAAGAGGCATTGCTGGGTGTCTACCATGTCTGAGCACTGTGCTTACGGGAACCTCCATCGCCTGTAGCTCTCTTAATACTCACAACAGCCCTGTGAGTTGAATGATCATATCCCTGTGCCCTGATGCCACAGCTAGCTATCAGGGAGGTTCAGTCCATTATGTAGCGTTATGCTGGTGATGGCCTGAGCAAGGGTTTGAACCTAGGCTGACCCCGCCTCTGCTCCATACGCACTAAGCTATCTCTGTCCTAGTTTGTTTTCTGTTGCTTATAACAGAGTACTTGACACTGGGTAATTAATAAAGAAAAGGAGGCTGGGCACAGTGGCTCATGCCTGTAATCCCAGCACTTTGGGAGGCCAAGGCAGGTGGCTCGTTAGGTCAGGAGTTCAAGACCAGTCTGGCCAAGATGGTGAAACCCTGTCTCTACTAAAAATACAAAAATTAGCTGGGCTAGTCTCGAACTCCTAGGCTCAGGTGATCCTCCCACCTTGGTGTCCCAAAATATTGAGATTACAGGTGTGAGCCAGAAAGTAGTGTTTTTCTGAGAGAGCCATGGTCTTAATACAATGGCATGTTCGCAAGGACTCCTAGAAAGCCAGGGATGCTGAAGTGATGCATGCCCCTGCACCCCAGCAGGATGGCAGTCCACCTGGACAGATGCATGCACACGCCTGCACCCTTCCACCCTCCACCAGTCAGCTCACTTCCCTGCAGAGCACTGCTGTGGCCTCATTCTGTACTTTAGAGCAAACCCCATGTTTCTGCTGTGGCCTGCAAAGCCTTCCACGCTCTGTGCTTGTCATTTGCCAGTCATACCGGCCTTTGAGCTGCTCCTCAGACTTGCCAAGTTCCTTCTTACCTCAGGGACTTGAGGCAGGCTCCTTTTCCCCTCCCTGCCCAGGAGTCCATTTAGCAGACTTCCCTTTACATCTCAGCGACTACAGCCAGGTCCCCGGCCCTCTCTTGCTGCAAGAAAGGCAAGTGCCTGCTTCCAGCCTCCAAGATGGCAGGTGGCCGAGGAGAATGGGCTGAGAGTGGCTTTGGGCATAGCCACCCAGCAGAGCATGTTTAGTTGAGTGTGATGGAGACGTCACCTAGACTGAACAGTGTGGGTAGCAGCAGGCCTGAGCGTTGTTTCAATGGTTTAGGTAGGCCTGAGTGAGAGCGAGAGATCTTCAGGAGGCTGCTGGGGTAAAATAAGATCATGGGAGTTGGGGAGGTGAAATTTGAGAGTGTGTGGGGTTGCTCCCCTAGACCCATGTTGCCTGCTTCTCTGAAGATCCGAGATGGGGCGTGTGGTGGGGGTCTAGGAAGCACTCACTGCATAGTAGTGAAATATACACTCTTCATTCTGGAGCAGGGCATCCACAGACACACCTACCCTGTGGTCAGTGTTCCCAGGGCTCTGCTGGCAGAGGATGCACACAGGTTGGACGTAGAGGTTGCCGTGCTTTGCAAAGCTCCAAAGCTATGTGACTCCTGAACACTGGAGGCCCATGGAGTTTACTGCTGGGTGAAGCTGGGTCAACAGCTCAACTCTCCCTTTGCCTCCCTTTGTAGAAGACAGGGTGGGGGTGGCGGGGAAGGGGAGTCTTCAACCGCCAGTCTGTCCTGAGAGTGCTCATTCACCAGCCACAGGTGCTTCCTTAAGGTTGGAGCTTTGCTCTCTAGGCAGCAGTCTGCTCCTGCCCCCACCTCCCCTCCCTCTTGAAGTTTGAATCAGAACAAAGGTAGTTCTTGGGGAGGAGGGAACTCAGAATTTGCTGGCTGCAGGGGACAGGGCAGCCTCTGGCACCTCCAGTGTCATCTCTGCATGGCTACTGAGGTCAAGATCCAGGACTGATTTAGTCCCGTCCATGTGTATTCATGAAGGTGCTGCCATCAGGCAACGTACTAGGCTGCATATTTGAGGGCAATGCAGAGGGAATGGGCTGGATCCTTTCCACATGGGACTCGCCGTTTAGCAGGGGAGGCTGTGAAGTGAATGGCAAAGACCACGGCAGCCCCAGGAGAGAGAAGTGACTTTATCTCGGGAGGTCCAGGGGAGTCTTCTGCAGGAGAGCTTGTCTGAGCTGGGTTTCCAGGGATATGAGTGAAAGGGTGCTAAATCCTTGCATGTCAAAACGCACTAACTGTTCAGTTTCCAGTTACATTTTTGCTCCAACATCACTGTCCTGAATAGCCTACTATCCCTAGCTTAGGAGCGCAGGTACCTGCACTGGGTACAGCTGGATGTGGAACTTCCATTCCTTCCTGCCGGAGGAGGACGGAATGTAGAATATTCCCTCTATATTCAACGTTAGAGATCACCTCTGCAGTGGGCTCATTGGGGCACCTGGAAGGAGGCCTTGGTGGCATTTGATCACAGTGATGGAAAGTACGCTGCCTGGGACAGCATGGTGGACTCTGAGTTTCAGGAGATCAACACAATTCCCATTGTGTTTGTCCAGTTACGCTCTGAGTGTCTCTTGTGCATTTCTGGGCCTAGCTTGCCTTGACTCCAAGACTGGGCAGCATCCTCTGCTTCCCTTCCCTGCTCTCCAGGACTGAGGAAGTGAATTGAGCAGTCACTCCTTCTCCTGGCATTAGCAGAGCATCTTACATTTTGCAGGTGCCTAATCTCTTTTCCCCACTGAGTCACTTCCATAATTTAGGAGGTAGACAGGAGGTGCTGTCATGCCCATTTCAGAGGTGGGGAAACTGAGCCTCAGAGCAGACAAGCTGCACACCCACACTGCATAGGAGATAAAGTCGCCAAGCTGGGGCTGGGACCTGGCCCCTCCTGACTACATGGTGCCCCTGTTCTATCTAAGGATATTCTGGTTATTTCTCCAAGTGTCAGGTGCAGAGTGGGATGGCGTGGAGTCGGTGAGAATCATTCTGGGGTGAGATCTGCCTTCACTCTCTCAGTGGCTGTCTGCTTCTAATTAATTGCAGATTATGTGTGAGAGTCTGTTTGAGAATTGCCCATACATATGATACCACAGCCTGAAGGGGTACGAAGCTGTGCAGCTCTGTGTCCTAATTATTTATGAGTATTTCCCATGTAGTTAATCTTCCTTGCCATCAGTTAACCCCACCACTCCACTGTGCATGAGGCCAGTGACAACAGATGTTGGCCTCGCAGCCCCAGGGGCCATGGCAGACTCAGGGCTTTGGACAGGTCAGGGTCATATCTCTGCTGGTTGCATGCCGTCCAGTGGACAGGAGCAGATGACGGGGACAGCTAATGCCCAACATTCGCTTGCAGGAGCCAGAAACTGGTCGGGCTCATCTGCTATTCTTGATGAATCACAGCAGCTGAGAGCTAGAAGGATTCTAGAAGATCAGCTTGTGTAACTGCTGCATTTTGTAGATGGAACATCTGAGACCCCAATGCGTGTGAAATGCCTTGCCAGTTAGAGGCTGGGCCCACAGTCCTTGTCTGTTACTTGCCGTGACATCACACATCTTTGCTTATAATGTCATTTTTCTCATCCTGCTTATCTCCCACCTTGCTGACCATGTTGCCTCCCATGCCAACTCAATGTAGGTTCCACATCGTAACATGTGGAACAGCTGTGACTCACTTGGTGGAAAGGGACAGAAAGCAGCCAAAACTGGCTTAAGTAAAATAAGGGAATGATATTGTTCCCCTACTCCAGCATCCAGGGGTGCAGCTGCATGTAGGCATCCCTGGATCCCAGAGATGGATGGTTTTCAGGTCTGCCCCTGAAGGGCTCTGTTAGCAGGAGAGAGGTGCAGAGAAGCACATGTCCATGACCCGTGGCCAAGCTGGCTTTGCCCCTAGCGTGTTGAGGCTCTGTCTCTAGGATGATGTGACCGTCTTGAGAATGTTGATTTGCGCAGAACCAACATTGAACCCTGGCCTCTTCATTCTGAGATCCCATTAGGGAGACAGTGAGTATCACTGTGGTTGTGGGTTCCAGTGTCAGATGGCCTGTCTTTCAGTCCCAGTTCTGCATTGTCATTCCTTTGTTTTGTTTTTGTTTTTCTTGAGACAGAGTTGCTCGGTTGCCTAGGCTGGAGTGCAATGGCATGATCTCTGTTCACTGTAACCTCCGCCTCCTGGGTTTGAGCAATTCTCCCGCCTCAGCCTCCTGAGTAGCTGGGACTACAGGTGCATGCCACCATGCCTGGCTAATTTTTTTGTATTTTTAGTAGAGACTGGGTTTCATCATGTTGGCCAGGGTGGTCTTTAATACATCATAATTCCTTCATAATTTAGGGCAAATTACTTCATGTGTTTCAGTTTCCTAATCTGTAAAATGGGTTTGATTCTAATACCTGCTTCATGGCGTGATTTGAAGGGCTGAATGAGATAATTGACACAGTTTCACCCTGTGTCTGGCACATGGCTGGTGCCCTGCTAGCAGTTGTCATTAGGAACACTTAACTTCTCTTGGTGTTTCCTTCTGTGAAATGGGGCATGACACCACCAGTTCCATGAAATAAGGAACTTACTGGTTCCTTTAGTACAGTCAAGTCCAGACCTAGCCTTCAAGGTTGGCAGTGGATGAAAAATTGCCCCTGGCAGAAGCTGAGGCCTGTCCCTCCCACTCTGCTGCTTTTCCCTTCAGCCCCCTCGCTGGTCTCACAGCTGCTGGTGTTATCTTCTTCTTGGTTGAGAATCCCATCCTATCTGTGGTAGGGACTGGATTCTCCTCCACAAGTTCTGAAAGAAGAAAGTGGGTTTCTCAGTCTCCCTAGGGATTATAGACCCACGCAGCTTTGAGAGCTAGGCCAGTAAAACTCCAGGCCGGGGTGGGACATAGCAGGATCAGACATGCTCTGTCTAGAGAAATTCAGGGGAGTTTTTGCTGCCTCTACTGCATAGCCCAGACCTTCCCCCTGCATTGGTGTGTGTGTGTGTGTGGTGCTGGGTACTAAGTGGAATCGCTCTGTAAAGGCATGTAGGACAGCCTGTTATTCACAAGAGCTCACGTGAATATCTTTGCAGAATGTGCCATCTTCTTGGGGGCCTACTGATTCTGTGTGGTGCAGTGAAGAATGGGTACGCCCCACTATGTACAGCTTCACATTTATTGAAGTCATCTAATTAACACCTGTACTCCGCTTATCATCTGAACCTGGACCTCTGGCTGGTTTCTGCTGTATGTTTCTCCCTGAGGCCTTTCTTTGTGAAACACGTGTGTGCCTCGCTTGCAGCTCTCTGCCCACTGAAGGAGAAGTGGGTGAGCCTCATGTGTAATTGATAAATAAGCCTGCCACTGCACCCTGCAAGAGTATCCTTCCTAGGGGAGCAGCTGTCTTCCTTTCCACCCCCGTCTCACTCTCCATAACTGCTTTTTCAACTAGATCAAGGTTTTAGCATTTAACAATATTTGGAGTCCTTGTGGTGAAATAATCGAATTGACCATGCTGGGTGATGGAGACAAAGGTATTCGCTGTAATAATTTCTGAACTCTTCTGTAAATGAGATCTAGTAACTTTGAAAAGCGGTTCTCCTAATTATGGAAAACAGTTTGGTGGATCCTTAAAATGTTAATAGAATTACCATATGTCCCTGTGATTCTACTCCTAGGTACACATCCAAAAGAATTGAAAGTAGAGACTCACACAGGTACCTGTGCACAAATGTTGATGGGAACGTGACTTATAATCTCCAAAAGGTGGAAACAGCTCAGTACAAATGTTCATCATCTGAAGAATGGATAACCAAATTGTGGCATATCCATACAATGAAACATGATTCAGCTATAAAAGGAATGAGGGGCCAGGCACAGTGGCTCATGCCTGTAATCCTAGCACTTTAGGAGGCCAAGGTGGGTGGATCACTAGAGGTCAGGAGTTCGAGACCAGCCTGGCCAACATGGTGAAACTCATCTTTACTTAAAAAAGACAAAAAGTAGCCGGGTGTGGTGATGGACACCTGTAGTCCCAGGTACTTGAGAGGCTGAGGCATGAGAATCATTTGAACCTGAGAGACAGAGGCTGCAATGAGCCTAGATGGCAACATTTTACTCCAGCCTGGGCAACAGAGGGAGAATCCATTTAAAAAAAAAAATAAAAAGGAGTGAGGCACTGATGCATGCGTCAATGTGGATGAACTGTGAAAATATGCTTAGTCAAAGAAGCCGGGCAAAAAGACCCTATTAAAAAAAACACATATGATATGGTTCAGTTTATGTGAAGTATCTGGAGTAGGTAAATTCAATAACGCATTGTAGATCAGTGGTTGCCGGGGAGGAGGATGAAATGGGAAGAAACTGCTTAATAGGTAAGAAGTTTTACTTTGGAGTGGCAGAAACGTTCTGGAACTGGATAGTGGTGATGGCGGCACAACATTTTGAACATACTAAATGCCACCGAATTGTTCACTTTCGAATAGTTAATTTTATATTCTATGAATTGTACCTCAATACGTTATTTTTAAAAAGCCTTCAGTTGTACCACTGCTCCCCACCTCCTTCTCACTAGGCAAGTAAGTCTTTTCAGTTCCATGGCTTCTCCTGCTCAAAACAACCTCTACAACTTTGTGCCCTTAATTCTGGTGAGTACTCCTTTAAAGCTAATGTGCTCATCATGCCTTTTAAAAAAAGACTGTAGATAGTAAATATAGAGACCACCGTTTTTTTTGTTTTTGTTTTCGAGACGGAGTCTCGCTCTGTCACCCAGGCTGGAGTGCAGTGGCACAATCTTGGCTCACTGCAACCTCCGCCTCCTGGGTTCAAGTGATCCTCTTGCCTCAGCCTCCTGAGTAGCTGGATTATAGGCACTTGCCTCCATGCCCAGCTAATTTTTGTGTTTTTAGTAAACACGGGGTTTCACCATGTTGGCCAGGCTGGTCTCAAACTCCTGACCTGAAGCGATCCGCCTGCCTCGGCCTCCCAAAGTGCTGGGATTACAGGCATAAGCCACCGTGCCTGGCCTAGAGACCACCTTTTGACACTGTGATATGAAATGAGAACATATATGTGGAAAGGCACAAAATTAAAAGAGACACCCCTAACCCCACCTGAGTTACGACTTCTAATAAATTCATACATACCTAAGTGCTGTGTTTTTAAGCCTTCTGTGAGTGGGGCAGGGCAGGGTTGTTTGGATTCTCTTTGGTCTCTGGTTTAGTCACTTTGAGGCTGCTGGGGGAATTCCTCTGGGGAGTCATTCACTGTCCCCTGTCTGCCTCCATTAGATCCATCTCAGGCCCCTTCCAACTCTATACTTCTGACATTGGCCGATGTGGGTGGAACACTGCTTCGTAAAAATGGCCGTGCAAAAGTGTGCTAATTACTTTGACATTTCCAAGCTGCTGGGTGCTCAAACTCTTACTGTAGGACAGGAGGCTCACAGCGGTGGCCCATAGTGTGATCTCTTGGACCTGTGTGGTAAGAGCCTCAGTTTACAGTGTTTAAAAATCAGATCTGTGTAAAAACGTGACTTCTGGCTGCTCTCAAGTCAGTACAGGTGGCAGCCACGTCCTCGAGTAGACAGTAGATTGGAGGCGGGGACTGCTCCTTGGCCGGGCTCCTGTTGTCCCAGTGTGCCCATGTCCCTGTGAGGATATAGCTCCCTGGAGGCCCTGTCTGTGTCTGCTTTTAGGACACCTGCCTTAAGGACTTGTAGTACGTCTGTATAAAAATCACCGTGTGTGTGTTTGACAGCACACACATGAACAAGAGAGAGAAAAGCAAAAAATTACAAATATGGAAAAGTTAATAAAAGATCTAGAACCTTATCAAGATTTTGCAAAGCGTTTTTCTTCTGTACCTTGTGACTTTCTTCCATTTTCCCTCCCATTCCCATGAGTTCCTCACATTTTTGTTTTCTGTTTTGAGACTATAATTATGTAGAAACCATAGTGCTAAAACTGGAAAGGGCCAGAATTCTGTCACAGTTTTGATTGTCCAAAAGCGAACACAGAAAGACAGGGAGAACTGCCCGAGGCCATACACTGGGAACTGGTGTGAGTCCTGAGGCTGTGAGCTACATCTCAGGAGCTGGGTTGGGCCTGGCACTGCCCACTTGGGGGACAGGCTTTCAAGCGAGCTTGACCAGGTGTGGGTCCTTGCCTGGCCACTTTCTGGCTGTGTGGCCTGAGGCAAGTCACTTCCCTTTTCTGGGCTGCTGTTGCCTTATTCATACAGTGGGTATAATCATGCTTTCTTCTCAGGGACCTCCTGAGAATTATATGAGATTGTGTGTTTCAGGTACCTCTCACATTGCTGAGCATGCAGGAAGCAGGCAGTGCATGGTAACCACTGGTTATCTGAGCTCTGGGAAGGGGGTCTTGGGACATTTCTTGCTCCTTCATCTTAACAAATTGAAAAGAATAGAAACTCTGGGTGGGCTAGGGGAAGAGGGAGGCAAGAGACAGAAACAGAACGAAAAGTTAGAACAAGCTTGAGTGATTTAAAAGTTATGTTTTGGAGCTCGATATAGTTTATCCTTTCTTTTAAGAGATAAAAGGAAAGGGAGTGGGTAGGCAGACAAAGATATAAAAAGCAGGATGTTAAGTTTGAAAAACGATGATGTAGGTTAAGTCCATCCCCGTAGAGGAAAATTCTTTATTTGTACATGTGCCCTCATGAGCTCTCTCTTTAAATATAGCTGAGAATGGGCCCCAGGGGAGTGTTTGTAAAGGCTCTTTGAGGTCTTTGGAAAAAGATGCTATATAAAGCCAGGGAACTATTACACAGATCTATGTATATATGTGAGAGAGTGTGTGCGCACACATGCAGCCACACGTCACCGTGTCTAGTCATCACAGTCAGCAATCTCTTCCCTTTTTAATTTTGAAAAGGCAGTTGAAGATCAATTAGTCTCAGGATAATTTCCCCCTGGGGGCCTTTGGTGGCTGGAGATGAGATCTCACCCCTCCCTTGGCGTCACTGTTTCAGTGCTTTATATAGCAGCCTCCAAGGACTGTAATCATTTGTGTGAATGGGTCTGTACGTCATCTGGCTGTGTGTCTGTGTTTATGTTTGGGTCCCTGGGGACTGGGGGCTGGTCCCTGCTCCACTGTTCTTTTTGAAATTGAGCATTTGTGCGGTCACTGCCGAGAAAGAAGGGGAATGTTTTTGTAGGCTTGTCCTGTTTGAGGTCATGGCAATGATATATGGGGCCTTATCCCCTCCTCCCCATGCCTGACACACTCCTGAGATGCAAGATGGAAAAAGCCCAATTTGAGCCTGAATCTCTGTCATTGGGGCAGGAAATTACAGCTGTGAACCTGGTGGTTAGTGTTCTCTGCGGAGGCCTTGAGCTTACAATTAACGCGGTTGACGTTTCTGCCCAGCTTATTCCATGCTCAGTTCCTGGAGCTGAGGGTGGCATTTTAGCAATGGGTGACTGTCAGTCATTCATTCGTTTGTTAATCCACTTACGCATCTTACCTTTGATCATTCACCAGGTCTTACATGTGTCCTGTGCAGGACACTGGATCCCAGTGCACAAGGGATGCACAGGCTTGTGGGTGGGGCTTTGGTGGCCAGAGCTGCAAATGAGCGTGTTTAGCCCAGTGGACAGTGTGCTTTCGTGGAGGTGCATATGAGGTGCAGTGGGAACTCAGTTAACTCTTCTTGGATCGTTTGGCTGTGAGGACACAGAACCCACACATTTAGAACACAAGGGCACAGAACCCCATAGGAACTCTCAAGGGTCTGGGAGCTGAGAGCCGCGCAGGAGCCCAGGAGGCCATTTGTGTGTGACTGCTATATTCCCTTTGGCCACGTGGTCACTGGCAGTGGGCTCTCACTTCCCACGCCTGCCCTTGGATAGCCACCTTGGCTATGGTGGAGCAGCAGAGGACTAAGCCAGGAATGAGGAGTTCACTGAGCCACGCCAGGCTGCAGGGCTCCATGGTAGCACATGTGACATTTTTGACACCTGCCGCTTGGCCAGACTTGGTACTTTCTTGGTGGCTGAGTGGGCTTGCCCTGAGGAGCTTTGCTGGCTCCCCTGATTGGTGACCCTCTGTCTGTGGCTGGATCTGCATTTGTCTAGGCCTTTGTACCTGGCAACAGAGGAGCCTCCAGCCAATGGTCCTGGGCCCAATTTAGGGTTTTATTTAAGGATGGGTTTATTTATTTATTTTATTATTATCATTTTTATTTTTTTGAGACGGAGTCTTGCTCTGTCACCAGGGTGGAGTGCAGTGGCACAATCTTGGCTCTCTGCAACTTCTGCCTCCTGGGTTCAAGTGATTCTCCTGCCTCAGGCTCCTGAGTAGCTGGGACTACAGGTGCACACCACCATGCCCAGCTAATCTTTGTATTTTTAGTAGAGACGGGGTTTCACCATGTTGGCCAGGCTGATTGCAATGTCCTGACCTGAAGTAATCCATCCACCTTGGCCTCCCAAGATGCTTGCATTATAGGTGTGAGCCACTGCACCTGGCTGGGATGGGTTTATTAAATTGGTCTTTTGACCAGTTGGTTTTCAGCAAGTCACTTTTTCAGTGTGTCTCCATACTCACTGTGGCGGGGCGACTTGGAACTGTCTTGGAACTGTTCACTCTTGGGCCAGATGCATCTGTTGCCACCTTCCTTCATGTCTCTTGTAAGGTTTTGGCATATCTGAAGTTCTGAAGCCTCAATATCATAGACTTGGTTTGAGTCAATAACCACCCTTGGTCTCACTTATTGCAGGTGAGGTGGGTGGGGATGGGAATGGGAGGCCTTTGGGAGCTGAGTCTTTGAGTGGGGACAAGAGTAAGGCAGGGCAGGCCTGCTGACTCCCACAACTGCTCTAGCCAGTGAGCAGTTGCTCAGAAAAAGCACTCCCCTGTCAGAATCTTGAAGGACAACTTAGAGTGTGGGAGGGGGCCAGGCCTTCCAGATGCTGGGAAATAGCCTATGCCAAGACACAGAGGCATGAAAGAAGGAGAGTCGGTTTGGTATGGTTGGAGTCTAACCAAGGAAGAGCAAAGGAAATGAGCAGAGGCTGCAGTGCCAGAGAAGCTACTGTACACACGGTCTGGAGCTCAGGAGAGGGCCTGGGTGGAGATGTGAGTAGGGTAGAAGCGGTGATGGAGCCCTTGGAGTAGATGCAGCCTTATATCCATGCAGCAGCACTGAGGCCAGGCTAGAACTTTTTCATTGCCTATCACCTCTGTTATTAATATTAAAAAAACTTTTTTGAGGCAGACTTTCACTCTGTCACCCAAGCTGGAGTGCAGTGGCATAATCTCGGCTCACTGCAATCTCTGCCTCCCAGGTTCAAGTGATTCTCCTGCCTCAGCTTCCCAAGTAGCTGGGATTACAGGTGCCCACCACCACATCTGACTAATTTTTGTATTTTTAGTAGAGATGAGGTTTCGTCATGTTGGCCAGGCTGGTCTCGAACTCCTGACCTCAAGTGATCTGCATGTCTTGGCATCCGAAGGGCTGGGGTTCAGTTGTGAGCCACTACACCTGGCCTAATTAAAAATTTTTTAAAAACTATTTAATTGACAAAAATTATATGTCTTCAAGGCATACAACATGATGATTTGATGTATGTCTACATTACTTAATAACTACCACAATCAGATGAGCATATCCACCATCTCCCTGAGGGAAGATGGGGGGTGCGTGTGTGTGTGTGTGTGTGTGTGTGTGTGAGATGAGGACACGTAAAGTATACTCTCTCATTCCATTTCAAGTAAACAGTCTTGTAGTATTGTTAGCTAGAGTCACTATGCTGTCATCAGGTCCACAGAACTTACTCATCTTCTAACATAAAGTTATAAGACGTGCCCTTTTGACCAACATCACCCATCTCCCCTACCCATACCACCATGTATATACATATGCATATACATATTTGCAGTGGAATAATATTCAGCCATAAAAAAGGAATCTGGGGCAGGAACAGCCCTACTGCTGTTCTGTTTCTCTCAGTCTGTATTGTCCTGTGTGGGTACAGCCAGCGGTCCCACCTGATTGGCACAGTGTCAGAGCTGCCTTCCGCCCTGAATGAAGAAGGAAGGCTGAGTGGGGTGTGGAGGGAAGAACTTGTGATGTTCTCCTAAGATGGGCTGGCAAATGTTTTCTGGAAAGGGCTGGATAGCAGTTATTTCAGGCTGTGTGGGCTCCACGATCTCTGTCAAAACAGCTCATCAAAGCAGACTTAGTCATTGCGGAAATGGATGGGTGTGGCCATGTTCTGGGAAAGCTTTACTGGCCCCTGCTCTGTTCTCTGAGGCTGGCGAAACCAGCAACACTTTTTCCAGTTGAAGGAGCTGGGAAGCAAGGATGATATCATTTGCTGGGACCCTGAACTCAAGTGTGAAGGACGTGGGAATCAAAGGTAGATCTGATTAGAAAACTGGTGTTCAAGTCCCGGCACGGTGGCTCACACCTGTAATTCCAGCACTTTGGGAGGCCAAGGCAGGTGGATCACTGGAGGTCAGGAGTTCGAGACCAGCCTGGCCAACATGGTGAAACCCCATCTCTACTAAAAATACAAAAATTAGCCAGGTAGGGTGGCAGGTGCCTGTAATCCCAGCTACTTGGGAGGCTGAGGCAGGAGAGTAACTTGAACCTGGGAGGTGGAGGTAGAAGTGAGCCAAGATTGTGCTGCTGTGCTCTGGGTGACAGAGCCGGAGACTCCATCTCAAAAAAAAAAAAAAAGAATGGGTATTCTTTTTCCTCTTCCAGTTTGCTGCCCTGAGGAGCTTAAAGTTCCACGAACAATGGACCAATTTTTTTGTGTGTGTTAGATGCACCCTTGATGTGCAGATACAGAAATTATTATTTCTTTAACAGACTTGGCCTTTGGCTTCATGGTAAGAAAGATGGAAGACATGTTTGTTCGTAGACTTTTGTAGTTTTTATTGCTTTGTTTCACATATTTACACATTACTATATCAGAAATTTATTTTAGTACATTGCAGGAGCAGAGATTTATTTAAGTCTGGTGTCTTGCTTCCCAAATGGTTCCTTGCCCAGCCGCATTTGTGGATGAATCCATCCTGTCCACAGCATTTTCAACGCTGCATTTTATCTCAGATCAGTTTCTGATGGTTGAAGTTAACATTCCCCTGTACTCTTGCCTGGTTTTGTGGTTCTGTCTTCTGAAGCCAAGCAAAGAACCAATGTTGAGATGGCCATTTGCCTTTCAGGCATGGGAGAGGGGACCCCCCCGGCAGGGCCAGGCTCTGCAGAGTCCACAGTGGTGTAGTGTTGCTCTGTTTTCACTTGAAATGTGAGCTGCAGTAGGTCATAAAGATGAAGGAAATCACAATAATAGAGACTAAACAAATCATTTGCTGCACGGTGCTGGGGAGAGGAGAGAAAATTACATGCTTGGGAATGCCTCTGCTCGTGTGTGTTACTCGTGCTTGGCAAAGTATGATATTTAGCTGATCTATAGAAATCACCCCAACATTACCTACTAGCTTTACTGCCCCAAAAGAGTCACAGAACAGCCAGCGTGGCAGCAAAAGAGAATGTGTGTTCAGGTTCAAGCCCATCCAAAGAACATTTTGGGGGCTATACCAGTTTTCAGTCCCTTTCCTTCTCCACCATTAATCTGAACATTATGTCATAGCCACTCAGGGAAGGTGGAAGAGTCTGACAGCTTGTCTTTCTATGATGGATTTTTAAAAAGATGCCCACTACCAGAGTACTGCTTTGGCTGTGCTTGTGATATCAGTCATTTTGGTGTTGATAAAAACAAAAGGGCCTTGTCCAGGAGGCCGGAGATACACCGTGTATGGGATGGGGGAAGGCAGGGAAGGGTGGAAGGGTGAGGCCAGGGTGATGGTGTGGATCAGGTCAGTGTCCATTGTCTTTTGTTTCTCACTGGTGGCTTCTGGGCAGTGATTTGGGCTCCTGGAAGGAGGGGGGAGCTTGTGGCTGAGATCTCTCTCTCTCTCTATTTTTTTGAGATGGGGTCTCACTGTGTTGACCAGGCTGGTCCTGAACTCCTGGGTTCAAATGATCCTCCTACCTTGGCCTCCCAAAGTATTGGGACTGCAAGCATGAGCCATTGTGCCCAGGCTACATCCCTTAAGACTACTTGAGGCTGCACTTGCCAGGCAAGCATTGCTCTCTGAAACCTCCTGGGAAACAGTTTTTCCTCCTAGAATTTCCCCCTGGAATATGACATTTTCAACTACAAAGTCTCAGTAGCAGCATTGGGGACCCTCTTATCCCATGCCTGCAAGGCCCAGAACCCAGATACTTGATTTCTAAATGCCACATCGCTGTCTGGGGCTGATTTTCTGTATTGCCCATGGTGATCTTGTTTGACACTTTAGAAAATTCTACTATCTAGTGTGATGCTCTAAGGCATAGACCACTTAAATAATCCTTTTTTTCCCCAAGGTCGAGGTAGACGGGAGTCCAGTAAATCCCCTGACTCTTGAAAATGTGCCCAGTTTAACCCACTTGTGCTTGTGAGCCACATGGCTACCTCATCTCCATCTTCCTGTCTTCTGCTGTTACAGCTCTGCAAAGACTGTCATGATACTGATCAGTAATACTTGCTAAATTCTGTTCTGTGCTGGGCACCCTTCTAAGCATCTCACGTACATATTGCCTTATTGAATTCTTACACTTCTAGGAGATAGTGACTAATAAGGTCTCATTTTATAGACAGGGGAGTTGGTGCTCAGAGAGGGTCACTAACTTGCCTGAGGTTAACCTGTTGCAGTGGCAGGATTTGAAGCTGGGACCTGACTTCAGAGACTGAGCTCTAAAATCCAGGACCCTGATCAGCCGAGTCTCTTAGACTGGTATAGGAGTTATTTTTGAAAGGGAAAAGGGAGCTTATCTAGACAAGTCATCCTTAATAGTATATAATTCGGAGAGGTGAGGATCCTGTAACAGGCGAGGCCTGCCAATTATTCTTGACTTTGTTTTCTTCCCTTAGGTGAACTGCGCCAGGCCATTGTGGCCATGATGAACAGGAAGGAGGAGCTGGAGGAGGAGAACAGGTACTGTGATTTTCAGGCTTGAGGAATAGCCTCTTTCTTTGACACTCAGCCTCTGGGGCAGAGAGAATGTAACAGATGAGGCATATTTCACTTTCTTGGTAAAAATCGTAACTGGCTATTTCTTAATGTCAGGCATGTGCCACTTTGGTATCTCTTGTGATTGGTTTGTAAGTAAGGAGTGGGAACCTTATGATTAATGACACCTTCATAGAACAAGCTAAGAATCTAGCAGAGCAATCGTTAACTCTTTTTTTTTTTTTTTTAATAAAACAGGCTTTATTGAGATTTAATTCACATAGACTATAATTCACTCATTTAAAATATATAATTCAGTAGTTTTTACTATATTCACAGATATGAGTTAACATCAACACGGTCAGTTTTAGAACATTTCATCACCCCGGAAAGAAGCCTTATTCCCTTGAGTTGTCACCCCCTTAGCCTAGGCAGTCTTGTTTGTTTGTTTGTTTGAGACAGTTCTGCCTCTGTCTCCTAGGCTGGAATGCAGTGGTGCAGTCTCTGCTCACTGCAGACTCTACCTCCCAGGCTCAAATGATCTTCCAACCTCAGCCTTCTGAGTAGCTGGGACTATAGGCGCATGCCACCATGCCTGGCTAATTTTTGTATTTTTAGTAGAGATGGGGTTTTGTCATGTTGTCCAGGGTGGTCTTGAACTTCTGAGCTTAAGTAATCTGCCCTCCTTGGCCTCCCAAAGTGCTGAGATTACAGGCATGAGACACTGTGCCCGGCCTCTAGGCAGTCTTTAGTCATCATTAATTGAAGACCTATCATGTTGCGGGCATCTGAATACTTATCTAAAAGTTTGCCCAAATCAGGGATACTTGGGGAAAGATGAAATTCAGATTCTTTTGACTTGGCCAAAAACCCAATTGCAGACTCTTGAGAGGGCGAAGGGTTTTATTAATCTCTGTTCCCTTTGGAAACCCGTGCTAGATACCACCTGACATTGGCTGCTGGCTCCCATCTGACTTACCTTGACTGTGGGGTGGTAATAGAGGGCTTACCTGTAGTTACCCCCTGAGCTTCTAGAAGCACGATTCACTTCCTCCTTGGGACAAGGGAGGGTCTGAGTGTGTTCACGTCACCCTCTTTTACTCACACCCTCTTTTACTCACACCCTCTTTTACACACAGTCATGTTTCTCCTTTAAACCTCATTTTGGGTCCTGCCTGACAAGCTTCTCTCTTGTCCTTTCTGGAAACATATAAAAGCAAACAAGCCTGATTTCTAAAACAAAAGAGGATGTTTTTAAAAGGAATCTTTAGACTGCACCATTTTCCGACTAGAATAAAGTTTCAACAAAGGGCTTGTGCCATTGCAGGATTCTTTTTCCTTGCTCCAGCTGCAGCTATTATCTTAGAAGAAGCCATAGATTTTGTCTTACCTTGTGAAGAACAAGAGTTGCTGTTTGTTACTTTTTTGTGCTTCCCAGAAGGAAAGAAAAAATTTACCATGTTTTTGTCAGGGAGGCCCAGGCCCCAGGAGGGAAATTTCCTCAAAGCTCTCACGGAACACAAGTCTTGCAGATATCAGTGGGTGATCAGAGTGTGGTGGGAGTCAGATGTATTTGCTTATATTCTTTTTTAAATTTGAGATGGAGTCTCGCTGTGTCACCCAGGCTGCAGTGCAGTGGCGTGATCTCGGCTCACTGCAACCTCCGCCTCCCACATTCAGGCGATTCTCCTGTCTCAGCCTCCCGAGTAGCTGGGATTACAGGTGTGTACCACCATGCCTGACTAATTTTTATATTTTTAGTAGAGATGGGTTTCATCATGTTGGCCAGGCTGGTCTCAAACTCCTAGCCTCAGTGATCCACCCACCTTGGCCTCCCAAAATGCTGGGATTATAGGCGTGAGCCACAGTGCCTGGCCATGTTTTTGCTTACATTCTGATGTCACATGGCAAGTGTCCTCTGGATTTAGTATATAGAGGTATTATGGTTGGTAAATATTTTCCAGGAACAGCCATGTAGAGTGAAGTAAATGGTTAGCAGCACCATGCTTAGCTCTCTTCTAGGTGGTCACTGGTGATGGTTTCTAAAAGACCTAGTGTCCTCTCCCTTATTTAAGACCCGAGATGACAGATACACAAGTGAATCCTGTGCTGGCTGCAAGCCCCCTGTTGGAGAGTTAACAAACTTGGAAATGCAAAATACTATCTATGCTATCTCAGATGCTATAGCAGTGTAAGACGTTTTGTACTTATTTCACCTGAAAGGTGTACTTATTTCACCTGAAGTTGGCAATGAAACAGGCTCTCAGTGTGTTTTATAGGCACAGGTGGAAATGAGACTAGATATCTGTCAGATAATCTGAGTGGATATTCTGTTTTTATGCCTCAAATTATTCTTTTGGCCTTTCCTGGCATCCTTTCCTTTGTTAAATCTCTTGCCTGGTGTAGCTGTGACAAAATCGTCTCACTGTAATGTGCTACACCTTGAGTGGGGTGTCTGTAAAGGGACTTGGCTGGAATTGGCTCACCTCATTGTTTTCCCTTGATTTAAGATGTCAGAAGTCTGGCCTCCTCACAGGCGATCAGGGACACAGAGCCCAGGCCACAGATGACTGCCCTTAATTCTTACACTCTTAAGGCTCTCAATTAGAGTTTGGTTCTCCAGTTCACATGAGATAGACTTGGATTGTGGTTTATACAGAGCCTTGTGGAAAATGCATGGCTTAGGACTTGACTTAGGTTAGGAGCTGTGTCCTGGGCTCAGTGGAGTCTGGGTTGACAGCCTCTGAACTGTTGGGGCCCCCTTTTCCCAGATCGCTGCGGAACCTGCTTGACGGTGAGATGGAGCACTCAGCTGCGCTTCGGCAAGAGGTGGACACGTTGAAAAGGAAGGTGGCTGAGCAGGAGGAGCGGCAGGGCATGAAGGTCCAGGCGCTGGCCAGGTAGGAGAGGGTGAGGGGCACAGAGGTAAGCATGTGGGGGCTTCCTTAAAACCTGAGCACATGTTCACCTGAACTTTTTAGTTTAAAAAAAAAAAGACTAAAACAAAAGATGTATGTATTTGAATTTAACTTATTTCATTGAGTAAATAATATGTATGCACCTGGTTCAAAATACGAAAGGTTCACCTGTGCAAGTCCCCCTTCTCTTATCCCAGCCACCCAGGTTGCTCCCTAGTGGAGGTCATCGTTACCGAGTCCAGAGATACTCCCTGTACACACAAGCAGATACATGAGCATAAACTGTTTTTCCTTTTCTTTTCCTTCTCCTCTTCCTCCCTTTCATCTTAATGTGAAATGGTAGTGTGTCCTATGCAGCATTCACTTGACATCTCAGAGATTGTTTTTGTTGGTCTGCATGGGGCTGCCCTCCACTTTTTAAGAGCTCCTGACATTTCCTTGTCTGACTGCATCAGAATTCGTTTAACCAGTCTGCTGACAGCCAGCCATTGAGATGGTTTCCAGTCTTTTGCTACTACTAATGCCATAGTGAACAACCTTTGCGTTTGTCATTTTCTTTCTGTATGAGTACATGTTTTGGAAATATTCCTGGAAGTAGGATTGCTGGGTCAAAGTGTGGGGCATTTGTATGTCTGCCGTGGGTGTGAGCCGTGTGTTCTACGGTGGCATGGGAGAGGGCTCCCTGCCACACAGCTGTGCCCACAGCCATGGGAGCCAACTTCTGGGTCTCTGATAACGTCAGGGGTGGAAATGGTGCTGGCAGGAAATTTTTCATTCCCATTTCTCTAATTAACAGTATGGTTGAGCCTCCTTATATCTAAAAGCCATTTAATTTCCTTTTCTGTCACTTTGTTTATGTAGTATTGAAGACAGCTGCAAAGTAAACTGCCCAGAGTCCCAGTTCACATGCTTTCCTGCTGAATTTGCTCATATACTAACTTTTTTTTTACTATACGTATAATCGATGCCTGTCCTTGTTTAGTCTACCTTCTAGCACTGCTTAGGAGTGCAAAAGCAGCTTTTATGGTTTCCATATAGGCCTCATGTTAACCATTTTTATGTATCTGGATGTGTTACTTGATTGAGTTAACACGGCATATTAAATTGCCCATTCCGGATTGGAATGGGCAATTTAATATGGTCAATTTAACATTCAGGTTGTTTCCAGTTTGTTCTCATTTTGGGTAAGATAAGCAGTTTATTGATTGTTCTTTAAATCTACTTTAAAATAAAACCACGAGATAAACATGTCTTGTGGATGTGTAAGGAAGCCCAGAGTTAAGTCAATTTATAGCAGCAGCTTTTAGCCCTCTGTGGCATGAGGTGCTGTGAATGGCTCTAATGTAATTATTTGGTATGTCTTATTGAATGTTGGCACTATGATCCTGTGATTAATTTCCATTCTTTGAGCTTTTCCCCTTTTCATCATATTTTAAAATGATAGCTCAAGAGCATCAGAGACAGTTAAATGACTGTTATAAATAGTGTAATATGTGCCTAGTTTGACATTTTCTCACCTGGACCACTCTTTTGCCTCACCATGCTGGAGTTCTGCAGTGTAATTGTATTTGATGTTCAAAATAAAGACTGAAGCCTTTAGAGACCCTGGTGCTGAGGGCTCTGAATCAGCAAAGAGAGAAAGAATGATATGCTATATCATTTTTTTTTTTTTTTTGAGATGGAGTCTTGCTCTGTTGCCAGTCTGGAATGCAGTGGTGTGATCTTGGTTCACTGCAACCTCCGCCTCCCAGGTTTAAGCAATTCCTCTGCCTCAGCCTCCTGAGTAGCTGGGATTACAGGCACATGCCACTGCACCTGGCTAACTTTTTGTATTTTAGTAGACATGGGATTTCACCATGGTGGCCATGATGGTCTCGATCTCCTGACCTTGTGATTTGCTGGCCTTGGCCTCCCTAACTGCTGGGATTACAGGTGTGAGCCACTGTGCCAGGCCTCCCTGTCATCTTAATGGGTTGTATTAGCAGTCAGCCTAGTCTTGACTCTCTGCATCATTATTTGCAAATTATGTGTTTCTGGGTGAATTGCTCAACTTCTGCACATGTGTGCTTCCCCATCTCTGAGATAGAGATGATGATCTCTTCCTGCCAAAGGGGCTGAATGAGGAAGAAAAGATGTGACAGTGCATATGGTAGTAGACACGAGCGAGGCGTCCTAAGTGTATTCCACAGGAAGAGTGTTTTAGTGCATGACAATTGTTGGGAAAATTTTATCCCATAAATGGAGCGGATAAAGCCAGTTTCCTAAACAGGAAGTTTTACAATCCCTATTTAAGCAGTGGGTAGCTAAGAGATTAAGGTGTGTGAAAGTTGGCAGTGTGCAGGCAGAAGGAACAGATATCTGTAAAACAGATGAATATTTCAAAAGGGGAAACTGGAAGTAGGGAAACTGATCAGTTGGGTATGTACATTTTCAGAAATTAACTTGCTGACATGTTCCGGATAGAGTTTATCTCTGACCATGGTCAGAACTTTCTTCTTGCTTCTGGCCACAGTAAAAGCACCTGTCACTGTTGGCTGACAGTGGCCTGCTTGGGCAGTTGGTGCCGGGATATGGGGTGCTGTAGCTTCTGGGGCACAGGGCAGGGCAGTGGAGTGTCACAGGCTGGAAGAAGAGGCTCAGTGCATCGGCGCTACCCTCTTCTCAGATGCGTGGGTGTTCAGGTGCAGGTTTCACAGTGCAGGTGGGTATGGCTAGGGCCTTATGGCATAAGTGCATGCCTTGTACTGACGGGGTCAGACCATGGCCTTCGTGCTTACTAGGTGTGTGACCTTGGGTGAGTTACTTAACTTCTCTGTTTCTATTTCCTTAGTGTTTTTCCTGTTTGTTTGTTTGTTTGTTTTTGAGACAGTGTCTTACTCTGTTGCCCAGGCTGGAATGCAGTTATGCGATCTCAGCTCACTGCAGCCTCCATCTCCTGGATTCAAGTACTTCTCCCACCTCAGCCTCTGAGTAGCTGGGACTACCGGTGTGTACCACCACATCCAGCTCATTTTTGTATCTTTTTGTAGAGATGGGGTTTTACCATGTTGCCCAGGCCGGTCCCAAACTCCTGAGCTCAAGTGATCTACTCGCCTCGGCCTCCCAAAGTGCTGGGATTATAGGTGTGAGCCACTGCGCTTGGCCTGTTTCCTTAGTTTTCAAATGGTAATAAGAAAACTCTTTACCTCATAGAGTTTTGTTGAATAAATAAAATGAGAGACCATGTATTGGCTCAGTATGCTTTATAAATACTCAGTAAATGTTAACTATCATTACCATTTTTCTTGAATATAATATTATGTTACTTTACTTCATCAGAAGTTCTATTTTAACAGTAGTAATGCAGAAAGAATTAGGAGCTAGTCTATTTCCTACTCAGAACAGTGAAATACTTGAATGCTAAGTGTGTGCTTGTGTATGTGTGTGTTTCACTGGCTCTGAGTTCATGGTTGTAAAACTGAGCATCACTGAGCAAATCTAGCATTTGATTACACATTCCTTTTGCTCAGAATTCCTGGCAAGGTCATGTAACTAGCCTGGTGCTTTTTGGCCCTGGGCAGCTGCAAGTTCCCGAGGCAGAGGCATAGTAATCATTTGCAATTAAGGATTTGTAAGTCATATTCCTCTAAATTATTGATTGCCCTGTTTCCTTTTAAATTTAGAAAACTCAAGCCATGAAACAGATGTTAAAAGAAAAAAGACACACATTTATATGACAAGTGGCTTGGAAGGAAGCAAGTAAATGGGTCCTTAGGTTATTACGGGGGTCATTTTCTGGTTCTTGTCTTTGTATTATAACGGTGGTAGCTCTTGCTGTGTAAGAAATTATCCTCAAACTTGGTCACTAAGAACAACAAATATTTGTTATCCCCCACAATTTCTGTGAGTCAGGACTCTGGGAATGGCTTAGCCAGGGCCTCAGGGTCTCTCATGAGGTTGCAGTCTTTCATGGGCCAGAGTTGCCGTCATGTGAAATCTTGACTAGGGTTGGAGTGTCCACTTGCAAGCTTCATCCTGTGGCTGTTGGCAGGAGGCATCAGCTCCTTGCCATGTGGGCCTCTCCGTGGGGCTGCTCCCAACACAGTAGCTGACTTCCCAGGGTGAGTAACCCAGGAGCAGGAGAGAGCACACCCAAGATGGAAGCCACCATGTTTTTAATAATCTAGCCTTGGAGGTGACACATGATTGCTTCTGCTGTATTCTGTAGTCACAGTCAACCTTGGTTCAGTGTTGGGGGAAACACAGTAGTGTGACTAGCAGGAAGCAGGGGTCACTGGAAGCCGTGAAGGCTGCCTGCTGTACCCATCAGGCATCTGCTTCCACCTGGGGCAGATACTACCTCTATTAATATTAGGGTCATCCAAACAAACAGACCAATAGCATGTATATGTATCTCTAGAAAGGGGTTTATTATAAGGTATTGGCTCATATAATTATGGGGGCTGAGAATTCCCAACAGCTGTCCTCTATAGGCTAGAGACCCAGAAAAGGTTATGGTGTAGTTCAAAGGCCCAAGAGCCAGAGAACCTGTAGTATAGATTCCCATCTGAGTCTGAAGGCCTAAGAGCCAGGAGTGCTGAGGGCAGGGGAAGAGCCGTGTCCCAGCTCAAGCAGTCAGGCTGGGAGAGAACTCACCTTCTTTTTCTTCTACTCAGGCCCTTTGTGGAATGGATGATGCTTGCCCACATTGGTGAGGGCCATCTGTTTCACTCAGTCCATAAATTCACATGCTAATCTCTTCCAGAAACACCATTACGGGCTAGCTATCTGGGCATCCAGTGGCTCGGACACATGGATACGCAAAATTAGTCATCACACTCCCCCAGTTTTCCTTGGTGGATCCTTGCTCCTTCCCCTCTGTGGTTTGATGGGACTGCCCCTACCCACTGCCCCACAGGACTCCAGAGGAGGGCAGCCCATCTAGGCCTGGACAGTTAGGTTGCTCCATCCACTGGCCATCATGCAGGCTTTATAGGAGGGCATGTGGTCAAGATGGTCTGATAAGAGCCAGTTATAGCATCCTTGAGAGGATGGTGCCAGCCAGGAGTCATTGTCATCTATCTTTGCTATTTTGTGAGGAGATTCTAACCCCACATGAGAACCATGCAGTGGAGAAATGGAGGGAGAGAGATATCAACAGTTCCTGATAGTCTCCTTTGAGCTTCTGGATCTGATCTTTGCTGAAGCTGTCTTTCCTCTGGACTTTTCATGTATGTGAACCAATAAATTACTTTCATTACTTGAGCAATTTGTGATGGTTTTCTCCATTATACTCTTAAGAGTCCTCAATGAACAAGCCCCTTGTTTGGTTATTAGGGATTGGAGCATGTCGTATTTTCTCTGCACCTAAGTAGACATGTCATCTCAACCTGCCAGGTCCAGGCAGGGGCTTCTGGTTGGTTGAGAGTCACGAAGGTGGTGGAGAAAGTGTTCCTTGGGGGAACCGCCTGGACTGCTTCTCAAAGCACCTCTCCAGACTTCCCTTCCTGTGTCTCATTGGGGCCGGTCTTGAGATGACTCTTCTGTTGTGACTATTCCTTACTTCGGGGCAGTTCTACGGCACTCACATGAACATGTTGTCAGCTGTATGGCTGGGGCCATTCTCTTAATGCTCTGAGCCTCTGGTTCTTTACCTGTTTAGAAACTTAAAGGGGTTTTGGGTGGCATGAGCACTCTCCCTCCTTCCTCCTTTGTGCAGTAGCATAAAGCATCATGTTGACGCGTCATGGTCACTGCTGGCTTTGGAGGGCTGTGGCCAACCCTTAGACCCAGCACAGTGACTCTGGTCCTAGCTCTACCACAACTTCTTAACTCTCATTTGCCACACCGACACTGACATGCTTTTGATGGCAGAAACTCACACCGAATTAGCTTGGGTCACTGGGGGAATTTTTTCTTGCAGTGGCTGGGAAATCCAAGGACAGGTCACTTTCTTCAAGCACTGTGAGACTCAGGTCCCTGAAGACACCAGTGCTTTATCCCTCCATCTTCCCTTGGCCCCATATCCTCTGTGCGCTGGTGTCATTCTTAGGAAGGTCCTTTGCACAGAGCAAAAATGGCCTCTGGTGGCACTAAGCCTTGCATGGGATCCAAAGGAAGAGACTCTTTTTCCTAATGTCTATATATAACATTTTAGAGAAGTTTTTTTTTTTTTTTTGAAATGGAGTCTTGTTTTGTCACCCAGGCTGGAGTGAAATGGTGCAATCTTATCTCACTAAAACCACCGTCTCCTGGGTTCAAGCGATTCTCCTACCTCAGCCTCCCAAGTAGCTGGAATTACAGGTGCCTGGCTAATTTTTGTATTTTTAGTAGAGATGGGGTTTCATGATGTTGGCCAGCCTGGTCTCGAACTCCTGACCTCAAATGATGCACCTGCCTCAGCTTCCCAAAGTGCTGGGATTACAGGCATGAACCACTGTGCCCAGCCTAGGAAAGGCTTTTTATTGGGCATGTTATGGTTAAGAGTGAGCAGAGGGCCATGATTGACAGGCTTGCCAGGTCCCCAAAGCAAGCAGTAGGCAGCAAAACCATGTCTCTTGTATTTTCTCTTAGGATTGTTGGGTTGATTACATAAGCTGAGGCTCCTAAGCACTCAGCTGAGCTCCAGGCCCTCAGTAAGTGCTCAGTGAATGTCACCTAATTTATTCTTGGCTGGTGCCTTGGCTCTAGGTGGCTGGGGATGCTGAGGTGAGGCCAGAATCTCCTGGGCCCTTCTCTAGTCCAAGCCTCCCCTGCAGTGAGCATCTTACAGCCCTTGGCCCCTGGCATTCATTAGACCGTCAGCTCCTCTTGGTGTTATTTTTCCAGCCCTCCCTGCCCAGTGTGCATCCCTTTGTTTATTTGTCCCTGCTGGGCTGCTGAGCAGTGAGAGCTTCCGTGACAGTGTTGTGTGTGTGAGATTGAGAACTGTACTGTGCAACCTGGAAGGGCCTTGGGAGCCCTGCTCAGATCATGCTGTTCTGCATCCCAGGAGACCTTCATTGCCTTTAAATCTCATACTCCACCCAAGGCTCAGCCTCTGCCTTCCTTTGCTTTTAAATCATTGGAGAAATATGAAGACTGTCATGTCCTTTGGAAAAAGGACAGTACATTTTTTCAGTCTCCATCCAAAGGCACTGATTATGTTTTTACTACAAGAGGAAAATGGTGAGAGTTGAGAAGGTCAGGCATACTGACTTGAATTATGGGGGGCTACTGGCTTGAATTTGAGCCCAGCCTGGGCCAGGGATGGCCTTCGGAACCAAGGGTCTGGGCCTTTTCAGTGCTCTCTCTCCAGTTCAGAATGCCTGCTGTAGCGGGAAAAAGTCAGTAGGCTTCATCCTGCTGCCAACTCTGCGGCTGGAGTCCTGTCTAGGCGCAACAGGAAAGATTGTTGTTATTGATTAGCAATGTCTGCTGTGCACATGGAAAGGGGATGTGGTGGCAAGCCTGCCAAGAATTTGTCATCCGTATGGTAGCACTTTTGGAGTCTTGGAAACTGCTTGAGATAAGGTCCCCAGGCCAAGATGTCAGCATTGTACATGAGACTGAAAAAAGGAGATAATTTGTCACTTTTTTTTTTGAGAGGCAATTTTGCTTTGTCTCCCAGGCTGGAGTTCAGTGGCATAATCTTGGCTCACTGCAACCTCTGCTTCCTAGGTTCAAGTGATTGTTCTGCTTCACTCTCCTGAGTAGCTGGGACTACAGGCGTGTGCCACCACATCTGACTAATTTTTGTATTTTTAGTAGACACGGGGTTTCACCATGTTGTCCAGGCTGGTCTCGAACTCCTGACCTTAAGTAATCTGCTTGCTCGCCTCCCAAAGTGCTAGGATTACAGGCGTGAGCCACTGCGCCTGAGCTGTCACTTTTTCATGAAGCCCACGTTATTCTGTTCTGTTTGGTAAAAGAAACATGCTCTGGAGGAATATCTTAAATCCATGTTGTAAAATAATATGAAATTTTGCTCTTAGGCTTAGTAGAGACCAGAAATAAGACCCAGTTTTTGCTACATGCCTTTCAAAAATTAACACTTGCTTTGTTGTCTGATTTAAGAAGCCTGTGTTTATGGATGAGAGGCGGGGAAGAAGAGAGGGGTTCCTTTACTAGAAGAAGAATTGCTATAGTGGACATGGTATTGTCTTCCTGAAAGCCCTTGCTGCACTTCTCTCACACCAGAGTATAAGCCAAAGCTTTTTTTTTTTCTTGGTTTGTGGTAGGGGTAGAACTCTCTCAAGCACCAACCTTTAACATTGACTAATCTGGTGAAGATAATTCCATCTCTTTTGTACAGTGATTGGTTCAGGTTCCCATGGCATGAGTCAGTGAGGTATGGTGTTTCGACTCAGTTCAGACAGTGGACATGTGACCTACTTCTGGCCTCAGAGGTATGGTTGGAGGTTTGTTGGAACTTTGCAGGAAGATTCTCCCTTGGTCATTGGGTGGTTGCCTTCTTCTGGAGCATGTGCTATAAGGGTTTAAAGACGAACTACTTTAGCTTTTTACTAGCAGGAGGGGAGGCAACCTTAGGGTGAGGCTTATGCTACAGCTTGGAATGAAGGGGAAGGGTAGAGAACTGGGCATGATGACATCACTAGGCTCCTGGATCAGCCTACCTGGTCAAGAGCTACCTCTTGACTTTCTAGTTGTATAGGCCGGTAAAACTCTTTTTCTGTTCAAGTGAGTTTGAGTGGGGCTTTCTGTTTCTGACTACATGAATATAGGAGGCTTTGTTGGCCAGGCACGGTGGCTCATGCCTGTAATCCCAACACTTAGGCAGTCCGAGGTGGGCGGATCACTTGAGGTCAGGAGTTCTAGACCAGCCTGGTCAACCTGGCAAAATCCTGTCTCTACCAAAAATACAAAAATTAGCCGGATGTGGTGGTGCATGCCTGTAATCTCAGGTACTCTGGAGGCTGAGACAGGAGAATAAGAGCATCATGTGGGCTCAGGAGGCAAAGGCTGCAGTGAGCTGAGATTGGCCACTGTACTCCAGACTGGGCAACAGAGCAAACCCCTTAAAAAAAAAAAAAAAGAAGGCTTTGTGCATCGTCTGATACCCAATCATGAGCCCGGTCAGGTCCCTCTGAGATACACTTCCATGGGAGCATGTTCCTGAATAGCATTATTATTGACAGTCACAGTCCGGGTTGTCGTTCATGCACCACCTGTCTTCCCTTTTAGACTGTGTGATCCATGAGAGCAGTGACCTGTCTTTACACCGAGCATAGTCCCTGACATTGCTCGGTCATATTGGCTAAATGAGGGAGTGAAGGGACCGTGGAGCCAGTGACAGTGTCAGTTGGTAAGAGTGTCACTGAGAAATGTCAGTGCTTCTAGCACCTTGATGGTTGTCCTTTTGTTGGCATCTTCTCTTGGCACAAAGTAGACAGGCTAGGCTTTAGACCTGCGGATGGTCATTTGCCCCAAAATACTATCTTGGGGCAAATGACCATCTGCAGGTCAAATGACCATCCACATGCTTATGCATTTTCTGGGAATTGGGACTTTCTGGAACCCCCTCAGCTGTTCATTAGAATCTTACCACGTAGAGGCCAGGTGTGGCTCACGCCTCTAATCCCAGTCCTTTGGACGGCTGAGGTGGGCAGATCACTTGTGCCCAGGACACCAGCTAGGGCAACATGGTGAGACCCTTTCTCCACAAAAATTGCAACAATTAGCCGTGCGTGGTAGTGCACAGCTGTAGTCTCAGCGAATCAGGAGACTGAGGTGGGAGAATCACCTGAGCTCAGGAGGTCAAGGCTGCAGAGCTGTGATTGTACTATTGTACTCCAGCCTGGGAGACAGAGTGAGGCCCTATCTCTCACACACACACACACACACACACATACACACACACACACACACACAAACACACACACACACACGAAAAAAAGAAGGAGTCTTACCATTTAGAGTAGGTAGTAGGTGACAGAAACCCACCCTAAATTACCTATGAAAAAGTGTAATTGATTGGCTCATGAAACTTACACCTTTAGGAGAAAAGCTAGCTTTTCGCTGGGCTGGATCAAAGCTCTCAGCAGGTGTCATGCAGTCTTCATGCCTTTCCATGTCTCCTCTCTTTCCCTTGGTCTTGGCTTTATTCTTAAGTCACTCTTCTCTTGTGGTGACAAGAGGGCCCCCAAGGGCCCCAGCCTGAATCCCATCAGTTTAATACCACCAGTGGGAGGAGAGGACTTGTTTCCAGAAGCTCTGGAGAAGTCCTGGGATTCACTCTCATTTCCTGGGCCAGCTGTGTTACTTTTGCTGCCGAAGCCTGGGTCCCATTCCCCTGGAGCTGGGGGTGGCTGGCTTTCCCTCACCTGAACGCCATAGAACAGGAAAAAAAGTGGAGAGTTTCCTCAAAAGGAAAACCAGGATGTTCCCCCCATCAGACTGAGCTGGGGAGGGGGGCAGTGAATGCGGTGAGGTGCAGCCTGCAGATGTCCTCGGCAGTGGGTTGCTTCCACAGAGGGCTTGTGACACTTGGATTCTGTTGATTTTCCAGAGTAACACTACTGTGCTGTCACTCCTGTGCCAGCTGTCTTGTGCAGCCTGTCTCAGTAGGTGAAATCGGGGCTCAGCCATTCTAAGTGGTAGTCCAAAGGTCTTTGTGCTGTGTTCTCTTATTGTGCTTTTCCTTGGCTAGATAATTTTGGTCTGATATAATCTGACCTTATTAGCAAACCCCTGGTCTAGTTCCTTTGGCATATTTAGACTTGATCTTAGCAGACTCAGTATCTATTTTAAATAAAAATATTTGGTAACACCCCCTTCACTATTCCTAAATGAAATTTGTAGCAAATATAACCTACCTACACAAGTAATTAAAAAAATCAGTGTAACACTACTGTAATTTGAAAGGGAAATGAAAGGAAAGTAATTTATAATACAAAATAGATTTCAGTACATATTGGTCAGGTGCAACTCTGCTAGGAAACATGCTGACATCAAGTGCTTGCACCTACTTCTCATGCATGAGTTTTGATTTAGAGAAGGTAAGAAGATCGGAAGTCATTCTTTAGAAGGAATACAGAAAAAAAGCAGAGAGTGGGCGGAGTGTAAAGTAAATGTGGCATAGTCAGTATATATTAAAGGCATTCCTTTCAAGGCTTAGATGATAAGTAAGGTTTCCACCTACATGAATGGCCACAGGATGATTGAAAGGATTGCAGGAGGTAGGCTGATCTTGGTTGTATGGTACTGACTTGGCCTTTCAGGACAGTTGGTATCCTCGGCCCGATGCTGTAAATCTTGGTAGGGCTAATGGAAAGGGGTCCTGATCTGGATCCCAAGAGAGGTTGTTGGATCTTGTGCAAGAAATAATTCAGGAGTAAGTCCTTAAAGTGAAAGTAAGTTTATTAGAGAAAGTAACGAATCAAAAGAATGGCTACTCCCAGTGCAGTGGCGTGGGCGGTGGACTTAGAGTACTTATGGTTATTTCTTGATTATATGCTAAATAAGAGGCAGATTACTCTTGGGTTTTCCAGGAAAGGGGCAGGATTTCCCGGAACTGACGGTTGCTCCCCCTTTTTGGGGTAACTTAGGGACATTGCCATGGCATTTGTAAACCGTCATGGTGCTGGTGGGAGTGTCTCTTAGCATGCTTATGCATTCTAATTAGCATATATGAGCAGTGAGGATGGCAAGAGGTCATTTTAATCACCACCTTGGTTTTGCTGGGTTTTGGCTGGCTTCCTTACAGTATCCAGTTTTATCATCAGGTCTTCGTGCCCTGTATCTTGTGATGCCAGTCCTCCTGACCTCCTGTCTCATTCTGTGACTAGGAATACCTGACTTCCTGGGAATGCGGCCCAGTAGGTCTCAGCCCATTTTGGCCAGCTCCTATTCCACATGAAGCTGTTATGGTTCAAACAGCTCTGA
Source organism: Callithrix jacchus (assembly GCF_049354715.1). Classification (NCBI taxonomy): domain Eukaryota; kingdom Metazoa; phylum Chordata; class Mammalia; order Primates; family Cebidae; genus Callithrix; species Callithrix jacchus. The sequence continues at coordinate 16,940,124 of NC_133513.1, read as the reverse complement.
CAGTAGCACCCATCATCCTTGTGGTGATTCAGACTGGATTTTATTGTACTTCTAGAAGGCAGCATTGTCCCCAGTGAGAATCTCTGTTTTAGCTCTTTACCTAGTGTTCTCCTTTTCAAGACAATTTGCAAATGTATCGGAATTTTGTGTGCAAGGTCCCTTTCAGTTACCATGATCTTTTTCAGTCCTTGTCCAGAGACTGTATCCAGTCTACAGTGAACTCGCTGTTGAGCACCTGCTGCGCATGTGACCCACTCTGGTTCTCCCATCATTCGCATCTCCTTGGGTGTTAAGCTCACTTTCCTGAGGTCACTGGCTTTTTCCCTTGGCTAAGTCTCATGAGCTGAGTGAGTTGTGCCCTTCTTCATTGTTAAGCACATGCTTATCAGCAGCTGGCTGGTTTCATGATACACCCTAGATCAGCCAAGGAGTGTTGAGTGCATGGGGTGGGTAGGGCTGGTGTGCGGGGCCAGGGGTGAGTACAAGATACACATGTCAGTCAGGAGGGAAGATGGCTTAGGAGGAGCTGTTTTCCTGCAGTTTGATGCTACTGATGAAATTCAGTCACAGATGAATGACTGATACTGTTTTTATTTGTTTGTTTTTGAGATGGAGTTTTGCTCTTGTTGCCCAGGATGGAGTGCGGTGGCATGATCTCAGTTCCCTGCAACCTCCACTTCATGGGTTCAAGCGATTATCCTGCCTCAGTCTCCCAAGTAACTGGGATTACAGGTGCCCACCGACACACCTGGCTAATTTTTTGGATTTTTAGTAGAGACAGGGAGGGTTTCATCATGTTGGCTGGTTCTGAACTCCTGGCCTCAGGTCATCCACCCTCCTCTGCCTCCCAAAGTGCTGGGATTACAGGTGTGAGCCATCACTCCTGGCTGATATTGTTTATTTGTTGATTCACTAATCAAACATGACTAAGCTTCTTTGTGAAGCTTAGTCAATCAGAGAGAAATGAGATACAGCTGATTCTGTCCTGTGGGTGCTGGAAATTGAAGGAAAGGATATGCAAGCAAATACTTTAACTTCTGGGCTGATAGTTCCAGAAGTTCCACTTCCGTGCGGTCACTCTTAGCAGGAAGTGTCGTATGGGGCAGGTGTGGATGTCAGTCCTGCTTTTCAGGGCTAGGGCGAGGGTGACACAAGTGAGGACCTAAGCTGTTCAATTTAAGGTGGTGCTTGTTCTCAGGGTCATGCAAGGGCTTCTACCACTTCCAGATGTGTGATCTTAGATGGCCATTTTACCCCTAATGCTCCCTATCTAGAAAACCATGATGTTAATAGACTCTCCCTTAGAAAGAGGATAAAGATCTTTTACTTCTGATTTTTTGTATTTTTTTTGTAGAGACAGGGTTTCACCATGTTGCCCAGGCTGCTCTCCAACTCCTGGGCTCAAGTGATCTGCTCACCTCAGCCTCCCAAAGTGCTGGGATTACGGACTTGAGGTACCACATCCCACCTACAGCTATATAACATGTTATATCATATTAAAAGTTTTAAAATATATGTCATTATATGATACATTAAAATATCTTAAAATGTATAGATACCTCATAATGTTCAATCTTATGATTTTGTATTTAGCACTTGAGAAGAGAATTTCCTGATTTACTAGGAGAATAGCTAGTTACATATCACTTTGGGTGCCTTTCTTACACTTGGATAGTGACAAGAGAGAAAGCCTACAAACTAAAAAAAAAGAAAGAGGATAAAGATATAATGGATGTCAAGTGCTAAGCACATTGAGTACCCTTCGTAAGTACTGAGTAAAATGATGATTACTGTTGCTTTCATGGAAGTAAATTATGCCTCCTTTTCAAGCCTGCAAAAAGTCATTTTCTGGAGTTAATCTAGCCTACTGTTGCTCAGATGTAACTAACTTCCTAATAAAGAATTCCCTGGGTTGAAGAGCTGAATATGTTGCTTAAACTTTGCTGAACATCACAGTTACCTGGGGAGCTTTTAAAATGGTTATGTCCAGGCTGCCCTCCAGACCAATTAAATCAGAATCTCTGGAGCTAAGACCCAGACGCTCAGGTAATTCCAGTGTGCAGCCAAGGTTGACAACTGGTGGCATAGAGCAGCGTTTCTCAAACCTTAATGTAGCCACCAAGCACCTGAGGCTCAGGTTAGAATTTAAATTCTCATCGAGCAGGTCTGGAGTGGAGCCTGATATCATGGAGGTCTAATAAGCTCCCAGGTGATGCTGATGCTGCTGGTTCCTAGCCCACACTTTAAGTAGCAAGGACTTAGAGAGAATGCCGGCAGTGGTCTGAACGGATAAGCTCATTGAAATCAGCCTTACAAAGGCTGATTTTTAACTCAGAACCAATGGGGGCTGATTTCTTGTTGATTGGCTAGTTCAAAAAATATAAAGAATACTATGACCCACTGCAACAATTAGCACTACTAACATTTGTCATTTTTGTTTTAGATTTTATTTTTAAGTGAACCATAAACAACGTGTAGGTTTGTGCTATGGTTTGAAGGTTGTCCCTCTAAAACTCATGTTGAAAATTACCAAGCAACAGTATAAACAGGTGGTGACCTGAGAGGTGATTAGATCGTGAGGACTCCACCCCCATGACTGGGGTGGGGAGAGGGTGGGATTCATACTGTTATAAAAGGGTCAGTTCGGCTCCCTTTTCAGTTCCTGCCTTCTGATACCTGATAATTTAGCGAAGGTCCTCGCCAGATGCCAGCACCTTGATCTTCGGCTTCCCAGCTTAAAGAACTCTGAGAAGAGAAATTTCCACTCATTATGAATTACCAGGTCTCAGGTATTCGGTTATAGTAGCCCCAAAGAGATGGAGACAGCTTATTTTGTGGGTTTTTAAGGATCTGCCTGTGAGCTTTCAACATGCACCCATTCTGCAGCTGGCTTTGCTCACTCAATGTGAAGTTGAATGCTTTCAGTTTAAGGGGTACACAGGTGGGATTCTACCATGGAATTCTACCATGGAATTCTGCCATGCCTGAGATTTGTTAAGGGAACTCTTGTTTTCATACTTTAAAAAATAACCTTTAAATTGGGAAAGCTGCATAACAACTCAAAATGGGGAAAAGAGTCCCAAATCCCGTGCCCCTAACATGATTATTTTCATTCTTAGTTCACTTAAGGATATTTTTATAGTCATACCACTGTTTGTTGTATACATACAATTTATATTGTTTGTTTCTATGTAAACTTCAAATTATATTTAAATGCAAGAGTCTTTCCCCCTGCACATAAATGAAATGTGTAAGTTTGGATCTTTAAGGTTTTTCCCTAAAATTAGGGCTTTTCCCCACTGTACATAAAAGTAATTTTCAAGTTAGAAGTCTTAAGTCTGGGAAAACCAGCAAAGGTTAAAGGGGAGAACCACCTGAACACAATTACCATCAACATGTTTTTTATGGGGCATTTTATTGCAGTTTATTTTTATGTGTATATGTGTTTTATATCATTCAGATCATTCTGAATCTACAAATTGAGGTCTGCTTTGAAAACATCTTTTTTGTTAAAATAATACAATAAACAACAGACTTTTTCTCACGTTATTCAGTTACATGGATATCGCTTTGATAGCTTTGTGGAGTTCTGTGTTTGGATATGTCCTTGTTTCTCACATCATTCCTTTTTCTTAACCACTTTTTTCCCTTTTAGGATTAGTATTTCTATGAACATGTATTTTTATAAACCTATTCCACCTTTTAAAAATAATTTCCGGCCAGGTGCAGTGGCTCACACCTGTAATCTCAACACTCAGGGAGGCTGAGGTGGGCAGATCACAAAATCAGGAGTTGGAGACCAAGCTGGCCAGCTTGGTGAAACCCTGTCTCTACTAAAAGTACAACAAATAAGCCACACATGGTGGTGCGCGCCTGTAGTCCCAGCTACTCGAGAGGCTGAGGCAGGAGAATCACTTGGACCCAGGAGGCAGAGGTTGCAGTGAGCTGAGATCGAGCCACTGTACTCCAGCCTGGGCAATAAAGCGAGACTCTGTCTCGAAAAAACAAAAAAAACAAAACAACAAAACTCATTTTCTTAAGCTAGATTCCAAAAAGTGAAATTCCCACGTTAGATGGTAAGCATGTTTGTAAAGGCTCTTGGTCTTGTATTATGAAAATCCTTTCCTAAAGAGCGTCCTCTCTTTTAGTCCCATGACAGTGTGAGAGCGCCTGACCCCAGGTGATTTTTGTCTCTGTAGCATGCGGTAGAGTACTTGGTGGTTTCCACCTGGGTTTGCATTGCAGCTGCTTCCAGTCTTGTGAGATTGTAGGTAACACTGCAGTGGGTATCTCAGCATCTGTGTTTCTGTCAGTTTCTTTCCTTCATGTGCATTTCCAGAAGCAGTATCTCAGAGCAAAATACGTGATTTTTCTTTTCTTTTTTTCTTTTTTTTGAAACAGACTCTTGCCCTCTTGCCCAGGCTGGAGTGCAGTGGCACTATCTCAGCTCACTGCAACCTCCATCTTCCAGGTTTAAGCGATTCTCCTGCCTCGGTCTCCAGAGTAGCTGAGATTACAGGCATGCACCATCATGCCCAGCTAATTTTTGTATTTTTAGTAGAGAGGGGGTTTTGCCATGTTGGCTAGGCTGGTTTCGAACTCCTGACCTCAAGTGATCCATGCGGCTGGGCCTCCCAAAGAGCCGAGATTACAGGTGTGAGCCACTGCACCTGGTCAAAAGATAGGAATGTTTTCACGGCCTGAGTTCTTGGCTGCAGGCTCATCAGAACTTGAGCTAGTTCTACCAACATTCATCACTGCTTGGCTCCTGCTTCTGTGGCTGTGGAAGGTGACGGTATCCTTGGCATGCATGATATTCCCAGCTGGTTTTTCTTTTGGGAGTAATGATGTGGAACTCCCAAAGGTGGGAGAATGGAAATGCCGAATGCATTAATGTTGAAACTTAAAATAATGGAAGCACCTTCTCAAACGTGACCAACAGTGGAAAGCCATATAAATTTTTTTATGAGCCTTTGAGAATTTTGTAACCAGTATAGGTTTTCTAGATAGTTTTTTAAAATATGAAAATGGTAGACGCAGCATAATGGGAGAGGAACAGAAGCTTGGTGACATCTCAGAGCAATCACATACAAGGGAGAAAGCTATGTGCTTGTTTATTTTCTCTAATGCTCCTGGAAACCAGTCAAAGACTCAGGTTTTGTTGATGAACTCAACTTTTTAGGGAGCAAGCAGCAAGGTATATTTGCATGAACATCTGCGTTTTGAAGCGCGTGCCCGCATTGAATCGTTGAGCGTCAGAGTCATTAGTACTCGATGCCAGATGTTCCTTGAAAAATCTGCACCAAACATGGACTTGGGCAGTTCATCAAGATGTGAAGAACATGCAGCTGTTAAGGGAAAAGGGAGAAGGTTGTGTCTGAAATGTTGCTCTAGCCCATCACTTTCCCCCATTGAAGGACAGAAGCAGGAGGAGATAAAAAGTAATACGGAAACCAATAAATATGACAGAGCTCTTATGGAAAGGTTATGGTACTTACTCACTGGGGAGGGAAATGCTTTTCCCATTCGTGAATGCTTCATTTCTTGTCTTTTCTAATGAGAAGTAGGTAGAGATGTATAGAGAGAAAGAAAAATAGCAGAATGGTTTTGAGGGATAACAAAAGAGCCCAGGAAAGGGGAACAGTGGCCGCTAAGTAAATGCTGGTGTTTGAGTTACTTACGGGAAATGGTTGGAATTGAAACAGTTGGATGTAGCTGATCCAAGGAGCCAGAGCCCGTAGCTCAGTTTAACCCCTTGACTTTTCCTCTTTGCCTCTGGAGAGGCAGAATTTGCAGCCTGATTTTCATAGAAATAATTTTTCAAATCTTGCCTTTTCGGTACGGTTCACAAGGTGGCAATTTCCATGTCACTGAACATGAAGCCTGGGTCTTAAATATAGCCAGCATGTGAATGCCCTGCAGGCGGTGACAGTGGCAATGTGACATCACTGCCAAGCAACTTCTTGTTATTTTGGAGCCTGGGAGGGGAGCAACAGGAAGCTCGGCAGAGGGGAGATATTCTTGGCAGCAGCAGTGATTTGGTTTAAAGAGAGACAACTGTCAAGGCTAGTGATTCTGGAAGTTTGCAGAGTTGATCGGTTCCCTGAGCAAACCAGAGTTCGCTGAATTCGTGCTCTGGTGCCAAATGTAGCTGAAGCAAATATGTGTGAGACTCATACCAGCCGCTGCCCAGCTCCAGCCACCAAATAGCCATCATGAAGATGTTTTATTTTAAGTAGAAGAACCTTTCTTCAAATGCATTCTTACTGGATGCTCTCTGAGACCCGAGAGAGCTCCCTGAGAGCTGAGCCACATAGGTTAAAGTGAAGAGGTGGGGACCTGGAATGCCATCCATGGGGTACAGAATGCCCTTTGTTATCCACGCTGAAAAGGCCATTTAAAAATGACAACCTAGTGTGTAATAGGCTTGCCTTTGAGCGCCTTCCCTCTTGTTTCTGATAATGTGAGCTAAGGAGCTGTTAGGGCTGAGCTAAATCCACAGATGCCTCTGCCTTTCTTTGTATCTTGACAGGCTCTGTCCCAAGGTTGTTGGGGACTGATCTTAGCAGATCTCATTTTTCTTGTTTTTCAATCATTTGTCCCTCAGATTTCATTGTCCAGTCTCTCCTCTGCATGATGAGTCTTCCTTATTTTGTGTAACTTTTTCTTATTTCCATAGCATTTCTTGCTTTCTAATACCTCACTTCTTATATTTATTATTTAGTACTGCCTTTTGGTTTTAAGTTTTAAGACTCATGAGGGCAGGATCCTTTGTCTCATTAGTTGGCCGATAGATCTATCTCAAGGGGCCTGGACAGTGTTTGGTACTTAATAGATGCTCAGTGGATGTTTGTTGAATGAACAGATGGACATTTGTCAATTACTTCTATGTTGTTGTTCTGCTGTGTTTGCCTTGTGTTTCCAAGGTCATTTCATTTCATGGTCTAAAGTGGCTGCTGGAGCTCCAGCCATGACATGGTGTTCTTGGCAGCAGAAAGGATGAAGCACAGGGGAAAGGGAGAAAGTGTGTGTCAACTTCCTGTACAGAGGTTACCTGCGAGTCACTCAGACACTTTCTCTTACTTCTCAGTGGCCTGAACTACGGATGCTAGGGATGCTGAGCAATGTGATTTCTGTTTTTTAATTGAGCACATTATCACTCTAAATAAAACAGAAGGCACATAGTGGTCTGTGCCTAGTGTCTGGCACACAGGAATCTCTCATGAGGAAAATTCACTTCTTTTGTTACTTGGGGTGACGACGGAGAATATGTTCTGTTTTGTAGTCGGGAGATCAGGTTGTCCCCATAATGATTAACAAATGACCTTTGAACTTACAAAGACCTTGATTCAAAACCCTGCAGTAAGCACTTGCTAGCATTGTGACCTTGGGCAAGTTACTGTACCTCTATGAGCCTCAGTGTTTCAAAATCATGAAAATGGGAAAAATAATAGAACCTACCTCATGGTGTTGGTGAGGATTGAATGAGATACTACAGGTAAAGAAGTGTGGGCTGGTATCTGAGACACAGGAAGCTAACAAATGGAGGCTAATAAATGGTAAAGATCCTGTGATCTTTACCAGCCTCAGTCAGGTATGGTTTCTAGGTGCTCAGTACCCAAGGATGACAGAAGCTCTCAGAAGTGCACTCCAGTTAGAACAGTTTGTGCCAAGGGAGAGAGGTGCGAAGGAAGATGCTGTGTCAAGGAAGCTTCAGATTGCCCATTGTGGTTGTAACCTGGAATTCTGGAGTCCAGAGTACATTTGGGGAATGATTGAGGGTGGGGTTTCTGCAAGGGTGGCCTGGCAACAGATTCCCAAGGTCCCAGTGAGGGCTTCTGTGGAGAGTGGACAACTATTGAAGGCCTTAAAGAGGGGGAGTAATTGATCAGATCTGTTTGATGGACAGAGCCATAAGGCTCTCCTGGGCATTATGGAGAAGTGGATAGGAGGAGGCCAGTGTTACAATAATGGAAGTTCTTTGAGCCATTCAGGCAAGAGATGATGATGATGGTCAGCGCTAAAGCAGGGTGAATGATTCTAGAGAGACTGGGTAGATCAACCGTGATGAGTATGATTCTAGTTGTTTGGTTCTTGGGTTAGAGTTTGTCTTCCCAGCAGACTTTGCTACTGGGGGTTGAGGATGGATAAACAAGATGTGAATGAATTATTTGCCTAGCTCCTCAAGGTACAAGGCCAGACCTAACACAGGCCCTTGCCAGCACTAGTGTCTTCATTGAGGCTGTTTACTTCCCTTCCTGGCCTGTGCAACCTTTTTTAACCTGGGTCATTGAGGAGCAGATCTTTTGAAGAGTGAGTCAGCATCACAGCTTCAACAACCTGAGCCCTTTGACAGGTTATTGTGACCAGGAACAGCAACTAATGAGCTAATTTTTGTCCGGTGATCACATCTCGAGATAGCGTGTGCGAGCTACATCCCTTTGAATTACCATGGTCACAGTGTCGGGAGGTCCCAAGTCCGGAGGAGGAGGTCGTCTTTGGGTCACCAGCAGGGTCACAGCCTGTGATTTTGGTTCATTTGTGCAGATTGGGGTTAATTTGTTTTGGCTCTTTTATCTGAATGGGAAATTGCTCAGCCAGGCAAGAGATACAGTCATTTAACAGACAGAAGCCCTCAGATGGAGGAGGGTGTGAGGCTAGGACCCGTGTTTTCCTCCCAAGTTTATTGCTAATGGGGATGTGACCTTGGCTTTCAGAGGACCTTACCCAGCAAAGATACCTTTCCTCTGTCTGCTATATGGCCACAGACTCAAAATTTTATGATGTTTGTTTCTGCTTATTTAAAAAAAATTTAATTATGGAATTATTCAAACAGAAACAAAAATAGATGTAATAGTATAACAAGCCCTAGATACCCATCCCCCAACCTTCCCAGTTACTCACTTATTACTCTTGTTTTGCCTTGCCTGTGACACTCTCTGCTTTGTCTTTTGTTTAACAACTTACAGCAAGTCCTAGATGTTACGTCAGCTATAAATACCTGCTTATATATGAATCTCTTACAGTACGAGGAAAAAAGTGTAACCATCCACAATACTATGATCACACAATCAAATTAGCAACAGTCTCTTAAAATCTAATTTCTAAGGTCAGAGTTCCTTGATGTTCATTTCCTTTGTTTGAGTGAGTTCTGATTTTACTTTTTAAAAAGTGTTAAGTTAGCTCATGCCATTCTTATGCATATAACACTCCACTGTACTCGGAAAAAATAGAAAATCCACCTTCATTTCCTTGGCCTGCCTGCTTCCTGTTAAATGTCTTTGCTGTTTCTTCTGCCTGGGGCTTGTACCCTCCAGATCTTCAGATCTTGGAAGGGCGGTTTCTTCTCAATATTTCTGGAGAGAGGGTGGTCCTTCACCCTAGTCATTTCCCCTTCCCCATTATGGTTTTACATTTCTCACATGACTACATTTGTGGTGTTCTTCTTCTTCTTCTTTTTTTTTGAGAGGGAGTCTTGCTCTGTCACCCAAGCTGTAGTGCAGTGGTGTGATCTAGGCTCACGCCAACCTCCCCTCCCAGGTTCAAGCCATTATCCTGCCTTGGCCTTCTGATTAGCTGGGATCACAGGTTTGCGTCACCATACCTGGCTAATCTTTGTATTGTTAGTAGAGATGAAGTTTTGCCATGTTGGCCAAGCTAGTCTGAAACTCCTGACCTCAGATGATTCTCAGGTGATCCTGAGGCCGAGGCAGGTAGATCGCTTGAGCTCATGAGTGCGAGACCAGCCTGGGCAATGTGGTGAAACCCCATCCTACAAAAAATACAAAGAAAGTACCCAGGCATGGTGGTGTACGTCTGTAGTTCCAGCTACTCTGGAGGCTGAGGTGGGAGGATTGCTGGGCCCGGGAGGTGAAGGTTGCTGTGACCTGAGACTGCGCCACTGCACTCCAGCCTGGGCAACAGAGCAAGACACTGTCTTAAAAAAAAAAAAAAAAAAAAAGGAGTAATACACATGAAAAGATTCATGTCATGGAATCTTTGGTTTCTATATACTTTTCTGTTAAGAGGTGATACCAAGCACATTTTGGAATTGTTACCTCCCATGTCCAGACCAGGAGACTGGTTTACAGATTGGGAAGATGGGATACCTACAGGTGGTCATTTCAAGGTTTTGCCTCAGATGGGCATGTGGAGAGCAGGAGACTGTAGCTTCATGGAAACTGCCCTGGGCTTTGCACTGAAGTCTTCAGAAACCCGGCCCTATCTGAGCTCTGTAACCTGGAATGCGTCACTTTCCTTCTCTGAACCCCAGGTTTACCCATCAAATGGGGCAAACCACCACATCCAAACCAGTGAGAGACAGTGTTTCTGAGACTCTTTCCATTTTTCCAACACAAAGAAACTGACCTGTATGAGTAGTAACTTCACTGCTGGCCAGTCAGGCTGAGAGATGAATGCAGCACATACCCCACAGGTCCCTGGGACAGATTCCACTCATTCATTATTGACAAAATGTAATACCCATCTTGTTTTTTCCATTTTCCACGTGTTTTCTGTACACCAAAAATTGTTCTGTCTCACATAGGTCAGCTCAGTGAATCCTCATGGTGGCCACTGAGCAGGGTCCTTTTGTTTTCTCAGTTCACAAGAGGCTGACAGGCTAAGCAGCTTGCTCAGGATCCTACACAAAGCAGCAGAGCTGGGGTTTGAATGCAGACTCTGCTGGAAAGTCCCCTGCCATTCACTCTTCATGGTCTTTAGAGTGTAGTGAGCTGATGACTTGATGACTGTCACAGAGTGTCTCTGTTGTTGTGTCTATTACTATAGCTTTCTTTTGTGCCCCAACCTTGGCTGTTTTTAGTCAAGGGTAATAATTGTTGAAAAAGAGCTGGGCACTGTGGCTCATGCCTATAATCCCAGTGCTTTGGGAAGCCGGGGCAGGACAATCACTTGAGCCTGGGAGTTTGAGGCTGCAGTGAGTCGTGATTGTGCCACTGTGCTCCAGCCTGGGCAGCAGAGCACGATCGTATCTCTGAATGAAAGAATGAATGGCACGTCGTTTATTTTCAGCTGTGGAGAGGGTTATAACGTTTTCCAGAGTATCTAATCCAGAGCCTTCCATGTACCCCTTTGGGTCTCTTGGATGGTTTTGCGTGCAGTCTGGAGGCCCTTGGGGAGATCCCCCCACATTTTGTCCTTCTCTGACGTTTCCTCTTGAATCTTTTGTTTTTTCTTTTCTTTTCTTTTCTTTTTTTTTTTTTTTTTTTTTTTTTTGAGACAGAGTCTGGATCTGTCACCCAGGCTTGAGTGCAGTGGTGTGATCTCAGCTCACTATAGCCTCCGCCTCCTGGGTTCAGGCGATTCTCCTGCCTCAACCTCCTGAGTAGCTGGGATTATAGGTGCATACCACTACATCTGGCTAATTTTTTTTTGTTTTTTAGTAGAGATGGGGTTTCACTATGTTGGCCAGGCTGGTCTCGAACTCTTGACCTCAAATGATCTGTCGATTTCGGCCTCCTAGAGTGCTGGCATTACAGGCACAAGCCTCTGTGCCTGGCCGTTTCCCCTGAATCTTTATAGTGAGCTGTTTTTTTCCCAGAAAATTTTATGTAGCAAGGCAGTGTGACAGGAAGACAAATTGTTGAGCTTTAAATTGAAGAAAAACAGAAGGCAATTTGTCTGATATGTTCTAGTTCCGTTCTTCTACCTTCTTCAAGTTTGAATTATGGAGACGATTTCCTCCCGCTTTGAAGGTTAAACTGCTGGGAGATATTTTATTGGGGAATGTTCTATTAAAGCATTGAGAACAATTAGATGTAAAGTCCTTTTTTATTTTTATGGAGTTTGACATACAAATAATTAGAAGTTTGTTTTTTCCCTCTCCCCTTCCTCCCTTCTTTTTCTTCCTCCCTCCTCACCACCCCCCCACCCCCTTCTTTCCTTTCTTCCTAAAGGGAATTCTGAAAGCGCTGGAATGAAGTGTGTTTTGGGAAGAATTTGATGGCAGATTTTCTGTAATTCCCCCAGAATGAGAAAAACCTATTTACCTACTTTTGGAGGAGAAAACTGCTTCTCCAGGCCTGAGGGCTTTGCTAGGGCAGGCTGTCCCCACCTCTGAGACCCCCACAGTGGGAGCTGGCTTCCCTGCCCCCTCTGACACCCCAGAGGTGGGAGCAGGCTGTTCTTTTTGGAGATTCTGGCAGGCTAGCTCTGGTTCCTAATTACATACTTGTGTGTCTGATTAGGATCTGTTGCCCCTATTAAACTTAGAATCCCATGAGAGAGGGTGTCCTGGCATTCCCCCCATCTCCATCTCTTCATCCTCAGGTCTGAGCCCAATGCCTCACCCACAGCAGGTGACTGGCAGGTGCTTTAGTCCATCTGGGCTGCTGTAACAAAACACAGTACCAGAAAACTGGGTGGCTTATGAATGACAAACAGATGTCTACTGGTTGTGGAGGCTGGAAGTCCAAGGTCAAGGTGTGATCAGATTTGGTGTCTGGGGAGGCCTGTTTCCTGGTTCATAGGTGGCACCTTCTCCACATGTTCTCACATGGTGAAGGGATGAGGGAGCTCTTGGGGCCTCTTTTATAAGGGCACGAATCCCATTCATAAAGGGCTGCACCCTCATAACCATAAACTCTTTCAAATGCCCCACCTTCGAATATCATTATGTTGGAGGTTAGGATTTTAGCATGTGTGGCCATGTGGGAAGGAGACAAACATTTAGACCATGGCAGTGGGTATTTAGGCATGAAGAATGTTACGTGAACAAGGCTTGGTCTCTCACTCTGCCTTCGACTTGTTCTGCCAGTGGCTTTCTACCAGTGGCTGCCTCTGCTGGATGCCTTGTTCTGGACTTCTTGCTTGTCCAGCCCCGATTGCGTGATGTCCCACCACCCCTTCCCTGCCCCAGGAGACTCTGGCGCTTGTTGTCACTGTGCAGACCAGGAGGGAAAACTCCATCCCGGGAGGAAATGTATTTGGTTAGAAGGTTTGTAACAATGTAATTATGCGGCTCTCTGTGCTCAGAAAAATTCTATGTATTACTTGGTAGAAAAATACTGTGTTAAGTCAGTGGATTCGGAAGAACAGGCACAATTTAGCAAGCCACTGGGAGCAGCAGTGTACATTAAGAGCCACAGAATGTTTATCTTCCTGAGAGCACAGGGATGATGTGAGCCAGGGACACGCTCATTAACAAGTGGAGGAGGGGATTCGGCTTGGTGAAAAGACCTCGGACTCCTCCCGTTGCCTGAGTTACAGGCCCTTTTTCAGGGTAATGATGTTTTCATTAGAAAAGCCACAGACACGCTGAGCCTACTGTAACTGAGGACCAAATGAGAGGCAGCTTTTCTATGCTAGCTGCTTCTCAAGCGCAGACTGTGGAGTTTGAGATGTGTTTGAGTCGAGGGTAGTGGCATGCTGAGATGGAAAATGAAAGGGGTGGAGGCAGCTGGGAGTGTGAAAGCAGGGAGGATCCAGAACCTTCTCCAGTTCATCCTCCTGGAGAATCTACAACCAGCATGGGTACACTAAGTGACTGTGAGTCCTGGAGCCTTTCCTGTTCTAGTGACACTGCTGCAAGGAAGGGTCCTGTGCTAGAGGTGGCCGGGTCCATCCTCACGAAATCACTCCTCTGCTTAAGGTCCTGCAGTGGCTTCCCACTTCCCTTGAAGTAAAGCCAAAGCTCTTGAGTGGCAGAAAAGGACTTGACATGATGCAGTGCTCCTATCACCTCTCTGCCTGTTCTGTCACCCTGTACCTCCTTGAAGCCTTGGCTCTAAGGTTTCTCTCCACCAAGACCCTCTTCCCCCAGGTATCTTCTTGGTTAACTCCATCACTTCTTTCTAATCTTTTTATTTTACTTTATTTTTGAGACGGAGTCTTGCTTTGTCACCCAGGCTGGAGTACAGTGTTGTGATCTCAGCTCACTGCAACCTCCATCTCCCAGGTTCAAGTGATTCTCCTGCCTCAGCCTCCTGAGTAGCTGGGACTACAGGCACCCACCACCATGCCCAGCTAATTTTTGTATTTTTAGCAGAGATGGGGTTTCGCCATGTTGGCCAGGATGGTCTCAAACTCCTTACCTCAAGTGATTCACCCACCTCTGCCTCCCAAAGTGCTGGGATTGCAAGTGTGAGCCTTGTTGCCCCGTCCTCATGGAGTCTTCAGGAAAGGGCCCGGGTTGCCTGGATTTTCCTCCCTGCCTCTTCCTGCCTCCAGGGAGCACCATGAAGTCCAGTGAAAGTGGACATGGGGCAGGGACTTGCTCGGACCCTGGTGTGCAGGGGGGTTTCCTTGTCTACCAGACTGATTTCATAAGTGCCTAAAGCCATGTTTTGTTTTTCTGCTCCGTGGCCTCATCTGCCAGGCAGGCCTCTGTAGGTCCTTAGCAAATGGCTGGCCAGCAGACTTGGCCAAATGAATGAATTGCTTCTCAGGGCTGCCTGTTTATCCAACCCCAGGAGAATGGGAGTGTAGGAGCCCTGGGCGTGGTCCCTCTGGGCACTGAGTTTCCTTGTGCCCCCTGCTCCTCCAGAGCTTGTGTGTATGCAGATGCATGGTCAAGGACCAGGGGGCCTTTTCAGTTCTCTGGGGTGGGCCTGCTAGGTGGCTGGGCGGGGAGATCCCTGTTCTGGTTCCGGTTCTCCTGGGAGCAGAACCTGAGTTAGGGGCTTGGATTCAGGTGCTTATCTGGGAGCCAATCCTAGGAAGCTCCAGTGAGGGAACCAAACGGTGAGAAGGGAAGCATCAGCAGTCAGAAAAGGGGGTCTTGAGATGGCTGTGGCTGGGTGGCTGGAGGGTCCCCTGAGGTGTGTGGAGAACGTGCCTCGTAATCGCCTTGGAAGGACAGGGCGTTAATCTACCAACATCCACCCCCTATAGGCTGACGGTTAACCCCTCAAGGTGCTGACTGTTTCCTCCCTCCTTCCACACTGTCCAGCCAGCAGGGCTGGTCCCCTTCTCTGGCTCTGGAGAAAGCCCCGAGGCAGGACAGTGGAGACCTCATGGTAATGGGGGTGGGAGCACATAGTGGCCCTCCACAGCATGAGAATGAGAGGTGAGCCAAGAGCAGGGAACCCGGGGTCATGAGGTGTCCTATAAGGAACTGCTCTTGTGCCCAGGGCAGGAGGTTTCACAGCAGCAGTTTCCTGGGTGCCCTGCTCTCCCAGAGTGCTCTGCCATATTATCCTTCCACCCCAGACCACCGTGTGCCATAGTGGTGCTGGTATCACCTACTGTGTGCCGGTTTTCTCTTATGCCTTGGTTATGTAGCACCCTTGATTTTCTGGATTTTTCAGATGAAAAAGCAGAGACTGGTGGTCAAGTTCATCTTGGTCAAGTTCATGTGAGCTTGTAAGTGAAGAATCCAGGAACTGAATTCCTGTCCCTGACCCCACATTTCTTCCTGGGAGGGCTTCAGTGGTGCCGTTTCCTACACTATGAATTCAAAACATCGTTCAGGGCCACTCTCTGAAAGCCCTTTTTGCTTCCTGGCCTTTGTACGTGCTTGTCCACATCTGCCCGAGGGCTGGCTTCTATCCCATCCTTCAGGAGTCAGCTGCAGTGTCCCCACCTCTGTGAAGGCACTGTGATTTCCTCTGGTGCTTCATTCTCTGTATTCTCCCAGCATCCCAGACTTGTGTTACAATTCATGTTACATTTCAGTGTCTGGTATAAGTTCTCAGATGCTAGGTAAAGCAACCAACTCCAGCTGACTGTGCACGAGTTAAAGCGTTGCTGCTTTTTAATTTTTTTGAGACAGAGCCTCACTCCTTTGCCCAGGCTTGATTGCAGTGGTGCCACCATGGCTCACTGCAGCCTGTACCTCCCAGGTAAACCACTTTTTTTTTTTTTTTTTTTTTTTTTTTTTTGAGACAAGGCCTTGCTCTGTCACCCAGGCTGCAGTGCAGTGGTGTGATCTCAGCTCATTGCAGCCTCCACTTCCAGGGTTCAAACAGTTCTCCTTCCTTAGCTTCCTGAGTAGCTGGGATTATAGGCATGTGACATCACACCTGGCTGATTTTTTTGTTTTTAGTAGAAATGGGGTTTCACCATGTTGGCCAGGCTGGTCTTGAACTCCTGACCTCAAGTGATATGTCCACCTCAGCCTCCCAAAGTGTTATGATTACAGGCATGAGCCACTGCGCCTGGCCTGGTAGATCACTTTTAATTGTCAAAGATGTGGGCACCCAGTAGTCCTGCTGGAACAGTCTCACATCTTTTGTAGTCCATTTGCCTAATGAGTTCATAAGTGTCTCATAGGCCAAGCTCACATCAGTTCTTTTTCTTGAACATAGATGTGATGCTTTTTCCAGGCTGTGGGACAAGAGGGCGGAGTGGCATGATGGAAAGAACGTGCATTGTGCGCCTGAGACTCAGGGTGGTCTGAGTTGACTCTTGTTTCCTCATTTCCTGCTGTGTGACCTCAGGCAATTTTGAGCCTGTTTCCTTATTTGTAAAATGGGGATATGGGGATTAAGTGAAACCAGGGAGCCCTTAGCTCAGTGCTTGGTCTTTAAATATTGACTTTTGTCCCACTTCCTCTAGTTAGTGCCCAGTAAATTGTTGTTAACTTGATCCTAACTCAGAACAAGTGTTGTGCGGCATGGAATTATTTCTCTAATCATGGGGGAATGGGTGGAGAATGAGATTTGTAGCATACCTGCCTGCTGGTTTTAGATCAGCCCTTCTGGAATTAATATGGTATAGGCTTTGGTAGAAAGCACATCTTGTGCTTAATTGCATTATCTTTGCAATTAGCCAGAAAGAAGGTTCCGAGTGCCCCCTGCTGAGGACACCAGTCTAACAAAGGGCTTCTTTGGCTCCCAGCTCGCTGGCACCTCTGCAGGTGAGTGATGATACCGAGCCAAGTTCATCTCTCTGCCTAATCCCCTGTTCCAGGCATGGCCTGTGGAGCGTTGTAGGGACTTGGCTGCATTCCTCACCCTTCGATTCTTTCAGAGACGATGGCTCAGCACTCTGTATGTTGGGCTGCTTCTCAAGAACTAATTCCCAGTAACCAGTGTTTCCAGTATTGAGCAGATGCAAGAGGATTTTGAGAACTCTCACTGTTTGGTTTCTAGGCTTCAACTTCGGATGTCTTGGACCCAACATTTCTCCCTAAAGATTTGGCTGAAGTTTCACCAAAAGATTTTATGAGACTGTAGGTTCCATGAGCCATATCTGCATAGAGACATGGTTGTGTGTTTCACAAGCAGGAGAACAGGAATCCCCACTGGGGCTGGGCACGGTAGCTCACACCTGTAATAACAACACTTTGGGAAGTTGAGGCAGGAGGATCACTTGAGCCCAGGAGTTTGGGACCAGCCAGAGCAACGTAAGGAGACCCTGTCTCTATTAAAAATAAGTTAATGTAAATTAAAAATATAAAAAGAAAAATCCCCAGTAGGACTGGAAGAGCTTATACCTCATGGGTACTGGGCTCAGTGGCCTTGGTGAACATTCGAGAGAGGGAGAGAAAGTACAGGGTTCTTTGCTGCTACTCCTTTTTCCCATGCTCTTGCAGACATTACTAATCAGTCACTGCACTCTATAGTCTCAGAATCTTATAATCCAGTGTATTTAGGCAACCACTTCCAGTCACTGCACTGTTTTTGGCCCCAGAATCTTAGAATTCAGTGTATCTAGGCAGCCACTTCCAATCATAGGCACCAATTTTCTTTAGTGAAATTCTTCACCTCTCTTGTCTGTGGGAACTCTGAGTAAGTCTCTTTCCAAAAGTGCAGGCTAGTCAAATGTCTCAAACAAATGTTTCTAGGGCCAAGTGGGAATGATGAGATTTGCCACAGCAGGGAACAGCACCATGACTCTGACATTGCCAGGTGTGGAAATGATGTGGTGAGGCCTGGGTGGCGGGCTGGGTGCTCACTGTTTGCCCCATTGCTGGGTCTGCTGGACCCCAAGAACTGCCTCCACTTCACTTTC
Organism: Callithrix jacchus; assembly: GCF_049354715.1. NCBI lineage: Eukaryota > Metazoa > Chordata > Mammalia > Primates > Cebidae > Callithrix > Callithrix jacchus. Next base: position 16,922,211 of record NC_133513.1, on the reverse strand, counting down.
TGACTGTATTCATTCTGCTAGGGGGCAGATGGGAGGCATGGTAGGAATAGATGTTAAGTTTTTAACATCAAGAATCTTCATTTTAGTTTGGATTCAGGATCTTTCAGCCTGGAGTCTATCCCCTTGGGGTTACATATCAGAGAAGCTTATGTGTTCTGCCCACTAGCCCACCAACTTTAGAAGGTCACATCCAGGAAAACAGTCTTGTGCTAAGCATTTAAAAATGACTTGGTTTTATTACATCATTTAATTCCTATGAAATGTGTAGGATAAGCAAATTTATGGAAACGGAACATTGGTGGTTGTCAGGGGCCTTGGTTGGGACATGGGTGGTTGGGAGTGACTGTTGATGGATATAGGGTTTCTTTTTGGGGTGATGAAATGATCTATTAACAGAATTAGTTGTGGTGTTGTACAGTGTTGCAAATATACTGCAAGCCACTGAACATGTATGTACTTTAAAATGGTGAATTATATCCTAAAATGAGACAAAGTATAGGAAGATTTTGCACAAAATTAACGTAAATATTAATAACAGCTCCGGTTGAGCACTTAAAAATGTAGCTTCATGGCAGAAGTGTTAGTGCTGTCCCCCATTTCTTGATGGCATTAGAGCATCAGTGTCTGGACTGAGGGCCTTCTCTTTGGGGTCTGAAGTATTGGGATCTTGACTGCTTTCACTTCTGGCCTTCTGCCAGGAGTAGCGACTGTACATACGATTTTGAGATAGGCAAATCGTCCTCTTCTTGCTTTCCTGATTTTTCTCAGCAGTGCTGACACATTATAGCTGATCAAAACCCATACCTGAGTACATTTTTGACAGCAATACCGTGATGATTTCATCTTTCATTTACTCCTCCCCCCATCAGTCCGGCAAAGAGTTCCACTGTCTGATACCTGAGGTTGATGATAATGTCTCTATTCATGGCCCTTGAAGCCATGTTGACCACCTTTCTGACCTTTGGATATACAGGGGATGCCAGATGGGCTGTGTTTTCCCCTCTGGATTTTCTTTCCAGCCTTCTCCCTTTCCACTCTGCAATTTGTCCTGGAAGTGCAGCTTGGTGGACTCTATCACGGGCTCCCCCCACCCCCAACTTCTGGTTGGCTTTGGCCCATTTGGTCAGTGGGGGGCTCTGGCAGGAAGGACTTGAGCCTCGGGCATTTACTCTCTCGTCTTCCTCCCTGCTGAGGCTGTACCTTCTTTCAGTGCCATGGCATCACTGCCTGAGTGATGCTGGGCTCTGGTAACCACCGCCTCCCTTACCCTTTGGGGGTCTGATACAGTTTGGATGCTTGTCCCCTCCAAATCTTAGGTTACAATGTGATTCCCAATGTTGGAGGTGGGGCCTGATGGGAGGTACTGGGTCATGGGGACAGATGGGTCCCTCCTGAATGTCTTAGCACCCTCCCCTCGGTGATGAGTGAGTTCTTGCTCTAGTAGTTCATGTGAGAGCTGGTTGCCTACAAAGAGCCAGGCATCTCCACCTTCCCCGCCCTTGCTGCTTTTCTTGCCATGTGGCACGCCAGCTCCCCGTGCCTTCTGCCATGACTGAAAGCTTTCTGAGGCCTCACCAGAAGCAGGTGCTGCCACTGAACTTCTAACAGTCTTCAGAACCGTGAACCAAATAAACCTCCCTTGTGTATAAATTACCCAGCCTCAGGTACTCCCGTTGAGCAACATGAAGTGGACTAATACAGTCTTTGCGCACTTGTCAGCCCCCAAGTCCCTTACCATCCCTGTTGGTTTCTTTTTACCTTGCTTCTCTGTAAATGGTCTACTAAACCTTACCATCAACACCTTTGATGGTACCATCTGCTTCCTGCTGGGCTGTAACTGAAACTCCAGGCTTCTTTTAACTTCATGGCTTTGCAGGTGATGGCTCCCTTCTTGAACACTGTTCCCTCAGATCTTGGCATGGTCGGCTCCTTCTTAGGTGTCCAGGCTCAGCACAGATGTCGGTGCCTCCGAGGGGCCTTGTCCATCCACCCTGTGGTCATGCATCCTAGTACCATTTGTCTTTTTCTTTGACCTTCTGAAATGATGGATACTTGGTTGGCTGAGTGGGCCTGCCTGGGGCATCCACACCCTCCTAAGTAGATGAGGAGTTGGTAAATATTTTCTGTTGAGGGACAGACAGTAAATATTTTTGTCTTTGCAGGCCATATGGTCTTTGTCACCACTACTGAAGTCTGCTTTTGTGGCAAGAAAGCTGCCACAGACAGCATATAAATGAATGGACATGTTTGTGTTCCTCTAAACGTCATTCACAGAAACAGAGCAGAAATGTGTGGTAGGCACATGGTATCTCAATAAAGCTATTTAAGAAGCCACAAAGTACATACAACAGGCTGGATTTGTCATGTGGGCCATGGTTGATGACCTTGAGCTAGCCCAAAGGCACTGGGGCCTTGTCTGTCCTATTTGCTTTCGGTCCGGTGCTTTGAATGGGGCCTGGCTCGTCGGAGGTGTGTCATAACTGGCCTCTGAATGCAAACCTGGGAATGCCTGTTCCATGTAGGTCATGGTGCTGGGCAGTGACAACTTTGTCTTATTTTACCCTGGAGTGCTGGCAAGCACATGTTTGTCACACAACACAGTTGATGCTGCTTTTTTTTTTTGTTTTGTTTTGAGACAGAGTCTGACTGTTGCCCAGGCTAGAGTGTTGTCGTGGCTCACTGCAACCTCCGCCTCCAGATTTTAAGTGGTTTTCTTGCCTCAGCCTCCCAAGTAGCTGAGACTACAGGTGCACACGACAACACCCAGCTAATTTTTATATTTTTGGTAGAGATGGGGTTTTGCCATATTGGTCAGGCTGGTCTCGAACTCCTGACCTCAAGTGATCCACGTGCCTTGGCCTCCCAAAGTGCTTGGATTACAGGCATGGGCCACCACACCTGGCCAGTTGTTGGCTTCTGATGGTAGATAGTAATGGTTTCTGGGAGTCCCCAGGGTGAACTGGCTCACCCTGCTGAGAAAGGCAGGACTGGCGTCCCGGGAGGAACGCTGGATCTGCCTCTGGAAGGCTGATTAAGGGTTTGGCAGGTAGGTGAGGTGGGGTGGCCAGGAGGAGGGCTTTTCAAGAAGCACGGGAGGGAGGACATGGTGTGTTTTGATGGACTAGTCTCCGCTACTCAGGGTGCTGAGGGTAACTGGAGAGGAGCTGGAGTGAACTGAGGCCGGACCAGAGTCTTGCACATGATGACTGGTGGTTGGTTGTGATCCTATTGGTGATGGAGCAGCACTGAGGATGCAGCATGGACGAATTCACATGGTTAGGGAAGCGTTTCCATTGAGAGCGGTGTGAAGTGCTGTGGAGGGGCTGGTGGCAACAGGAGGATATAAATCCCCTGTAGAAGCTTCCTGCCCAGTGTGGGTCTTTGTCTAGGGTGGGGTGTTGGGAGGATGTGTATTTGTTAAAACTGAACCTTTTGTTCAGCCAGGGCCGGGGACTGTTGCCTGCCTTGGCAATCCTGTGGTCTCTGTTGGAGAGAATGGATCATAAGTTGCTGCAGGCTCTGTTTCTGGCTTGATGGATGTTGGAAACTGTTTGCTGGTGCAGAAGATGAGCAGGTGTGGGTGAGGAGAGGGTGTGTCCAGATGTGGACATTTTACAGGGGTGGGGTGGGGAGGACAGAGATAAGTAATTGACAAATAAGGTCTTGGGTAGTACAACTTCCAAGAAGACAGTACAAGATGATGATGTGAATCTGTGAAGGACCTATGGAGGGGGATATCTTTTGGTGGGAGGATTTGCTTTCTTAGTTGGAGAAAGCATTTTGGTTAGTCAGGGGGTGGCGCAAAGGAGCCCAGATTGGAAGGGGGAAGACAGGAGAGGGCATATGCAAAGGCCCTGGGGTAGGGATGAGGGTGGGGTGCAGAAGAAATGTCAGGAAGAGCACAGAGCAGAGTGTGAGGCAAATGAGCTACAAAATAAGGCATTTGAATGGAGTTTGGAAAACAGAATTTCCAGTTGACCAAGATTTCTGGTTAATAGAATACTCATTCTGCTGGTTTAAGAAAACCCATGCAATAGTGAATTACTGTGCAATAAGGATTATAAGATAGACTTGGGAATCCTTGATCCGGTAGGTTCATGGTTTTGAGAAGATTAGCTGCTGCATTTTTGCCCCTGGCCTAGCATTACAACCTTGACAAGATTGAGTACTGTTTATGAGTGTGTACTTTTTTGCTTGATAATACATCTTGAAACTTCTCACTTTTAAACAGGCTGGCATTTGGAAGCTGTATGAGCAGCCTGGGCATTTGGCTTGTATTTAATCGTGGGATTTTCTTGCTTTGGGCCGCAGAATTCATACATAGTGTGTTTATGCCTTTTTTTTTTTTGAGACAGTTTTTTTCTCTTGTTGCCCAGGCTGGAGTGCAGTGGTGCCACCTCAGCTCACTGCAACATCTGCCTCTTGGATTCAAGCAACTCTTCTGCCTCAACCTCCTGAGTAGCTGGGAGTACAGATGCCCACCACCATGCCTGACTAATTTTTGTATTTTTAGTAGAGATGGGATTTTACCATGTTTATCAGGCTGGTCTTGAACTCCTGACCCCAGGTGATCTGCCTACCTTGACCTTCCAAAGTGCTGGGGTCACAGGTGTGAGCCACCACGCCCGGCCTTATTCATGCATTTTGACTCACTTCTCCCATGACTGTTCTTGAATTTGCATTTGCCATCAGATGAGTGAATCAAGAGTTTGTCATGTTCAGCCTTTTGAGGAACAGATAAGGGGCCACTTATCAGAACTTTTGGAGACAGGTTGGCATCTTATTAAGTGGGAAATAAATGATTTCATATAGGAGAGAGTATAAATTGAGTAGGCCCATGTTTTTGCTTTGGAATCTCTGTTGCTGATGCATTTCCCACATAATTGTCCCAAAGAAGAAAGGAGCTTGAGTGACACGCATTTCACAAACATCTTTTTCCTTTTTGCAGTGTGCTTTCTAGTTATGTGGTGCATATACAGCCTGTCACGTTGTTCAGCAATTTAGTGGCATAAAAAGATTACTTGCTTGTCATTTTAGATCTCAGGTCAAGCCACTTATGCCTAAGAAAAGAGGAAGACTGATACATGAAGGCAAAATCGCCCTTTAGTTTGAGTCTGTACTCAGCTAAACATTTCTTATAAACCTACTTTTACAGGTCTGTTTTTTTTTTTTTTCCATTCACATATTAAGAATAAACTTTGCTTATTTTTATTTATTCATTTTATTTTTGAGACAGAGTCTCACTCCGTTGCCCGGGCTGGAGTGCAGTGGCACGATCTCGGCCCACTGCAGCCCCTCTCTCCCAGGTTCAAGCAATTCTCCTGCCTTAGCCTCCCGAGTAGCTGGAATTACAGGTGCACGCCACCACGCCTGGCTAATTTTTGTGTTTTTAGTGGAGATGGGGTTTCGGCATGTTGTCCCAGTTGGTCTCAAACTCCTGGACTCAAGCCATCCACCTGCCTTGGCCTGACAAAGTGTTGGGATTACAGGTGTGAGCCACCACGCTTGGCCAAACTTTGATTCCGTTTTGGCTGACTAGAGTCAGCCAGTTCTGCTGCACACTAGCCATGTGACCTCAGGTTCACCGCCTCGCCTCTCTAGGTCCTGTTTGTCCCTGCCTCATAGAGCTACCTTAGACGGTTGTCAGGAGAATTGTTTAAAGTATTTGTCATGGTATTTAATGCATGGCAAGCATTTAATCCATGCCACCTATTCATAGTAGCAGTATTAATAGTGGTAATCATTGCCATTGTCATCATAATAGTAACAGGAGTCTCGGTTAAAAATGTGAATTTGGAGGTTTGCTGAAGTAAATACATTAATTCATTGATGAAACAAACATTTAATGAGCATCTCCTGTGTGCCAGACAATGAGGAAAGTGCTTGGGATACAGAGATAAGTGGGCAGGGCTCTTGTTGAAGAGCAGCCAGGCGAATGGAAGAGACAAATGAGGGAGCCATGATGGGCATTCACAGCAGTGAGTGCTAGGAGCAAATTAAACAGAGTAACAAATTTACCCATGGGCTGAGGCCAGGCAAGGCTGAGCCTTGAAACTGGAGGGCCAGCCAGGCTAACATGGTGAAGGAAGGGCTCTCCACTCAGAGCAGCTGGCGAGTGCAAAGGCGCGGGGCATAGGCAGCCGAGTCTTGCAGTGTGCATGGGAGCGTGGCATGCAGTTTCACTTGAAGCTGATTATGGTATTGGGTCATTTCGTTACCAGAGCCTTTCCCCATTTACTTTTCCAGTGGCTGGACCAAGAAGGAGACAAACTGTTGTGTAGACACAACTCCTGGAAAATCCAAAGATCCCGAGTACCCACCCTCCTTTAGAGGCCTGTGTTTGTTTGATGATTGCCACTAGTAGCTTCAGGCATTAGAGTTGGGTGTGTATGGCTGTTAAAAATCAGGAAGCCATGATATGTTATACTTTTATTCAGTGCTTCTGCAGGATCTTGTGTCCAACTTAATGCTGCGAATTTGATAACTATTGGTTTGTTTGGACTATTTATTTATACGCTGATTTTGCAAAGTAAAAACACATGCCCTATTAGGAAGAAGAAAATGCTCCATCCTTTCTTTGGGTTGCTGCGTGGAGCTCTCCTGTGGATCAGCCCATGGTAAGGCTTATGATAAACTGGGGGCTTTCAGTCTTCCGCTGCATGTTGCTCTCCTGTGGATTAGCCCGTGGTGAGGATGACGGTAAACCGGGGGCTTTCAGCCTTTCACATGGAAGGCTTTCAAAATTCCTTTGCATTCAAAGGAATTTTGACTTTGTGGGTCACCCTATGGCAAAGTCTTAGCTTTGCTCGCTGAACCGAGTCATCTGCCTTCCTGGCCATCTCACAGCTGGTGAGGTGATTGTCCCATTTGGAAACTGGTTTTTCTATGTCTCCCTCATGAGAAATCTGGTTCCAGTGGCCTGTGACTACGCCAGCTGTTTGTCTGGCCCAGAGCTGGAGTCACCTGATGGTCCTTGTCTGAACTCTGCCACAGATGCTGAAGAGGTTGCAGAGAGGTGGCTGTGGTGACCACCTGTCTGGCCATCCATACTGTCCAGGTGTCAGATGTCACAGAGCCTATGGGCCCAGGTAGAGCTCTTGATATTTCTTCTTCCTTCCCTGAGCTCACCTGGTTGCCCTTCTTTTTGTCAGGGTTGACTCTTCCACCTGCCACCACCACCATCATCAATATGATCATCATCTTGGTAACCACCATTAATAGCCTAGGATTGGGAGGTGTGATCATTGATTCCATTATCACCACCATTAAGTAATGACAATTATGAGGACAGCAGCTTACATTTATTGAGTACTGAGTATATTTCAGACATTCATTTAATCCTCCCAGTGAGGTACGTAGAAGTACCACTGCCCTCTTACAGATGGGGGACCAAGGCACAACAAGGTCATGACTTGTTGAAGGTAACAAGCTGGGGAGTGAATGAGCCAGGATCCAGGTTCAGTAGAATTCTACATCAGGGGTTGGCAGACTATCACCTGCAGGGCCACCATTGATTTGGTAAATAAAGCATTATTGTAACCTATTTGTTTAGGAATGGTCCTTGGCAGCTTGCATGTGGCAGCGGCAGAAGTGAGTAGTTACAAAGGAGACCGTGTGGCTCACAGAGCCTGATACATTTCCAGCCTACCTTTTACCAAAAGAGCTCACCTGACCCCCTGCTCTGGAACCCAAGCTCTCAGCCAGCACAATGTGCTGCGTCTCAAAGACAAAATCACCAAGTTTCCACAGTGTGACAGGCACCAGGAGACAGTAATGAAGTGGCATATTCTGGGGAGGAGGCAGACAGTAATGATACACTCACTCTAGTACAATTACTCTGAAGGAAAAGTGTAGGCTGTCAAGAAAGCAGCAAACATAGGCAGTGAGGGCTCATGTGTCTATGGTGGAGGGCGGGGATTCAAGCGGTTTCGCTGCCGGAAATGACATTTGAGCACATGAGGGTGGAGGGAGGAGTCTTCGGGGGAAGCAGAGGATGTGCAAAAAGCCCAGAGGTCAAGCAACCAGGATCTAGAGGAGAGGATGATTCCCCTTTCCATGTGAGGAAACAAAGTTTAAGGAACCCTTGTCAGGGGTCACATTGCAGGGTGAATGGTCACTCAGAGAATCCATCCCACCTTGGTTTGTATCTAAGCCCCATGTTGTTGCTCCTATTCTAGGTTTCTCTGCTCCTAGATTCCCACCTCCTTACCGATCTCACCGCAGTTAGCATTTTCTTCTCATAACTCAACGGGCTGACAGGTGCCCTCATGACCCTGGAGTGATGCCTCGGCAGTAGCTCAGGGGAATCAGCGTGGTTTCTAGAGCCCAGCCTACTGTCCGTTCCTGGTTTCCCCTTTACTTCATCCCTCATCACACAGACACTTCAGCCACATTTCTGGCTTACCTTTGCTCCTGGAACCTTCTTAACGATGACGTATTGAGTTATGATTAGATCGTTACGTAAATTTCTTTCTTTCTTTCTTTCTTTTTTTTTTTTTGAGACGGAGTTTCGCTCTTATTACCCAGGCTGGAGTGCAATGGCGCAATCTTGGCTCACTGCAACCTCCGCCTCCCGGGTTCAGGCAATTCTCCTGCCTCAGCCTCCTGAGTAGCTGGGATTACAGGCATGGGCCACCATGCCCCCCGTTACGTAAATTTCTATTGACACATTCTGGTTGATTGCCCTCTAGAGAGCTCCTTCAGGAGGAGAAAAGCTCTTAGAGTGAGGTCTTCACATGCTGGTTTCTTCTTGCCTCAGATCATGTGGAGAGACGGTGGAATGTTGGCACCCAGGCTGTGGGGTGAGGAGGCTGGTGGTCCCCTTCTGAACTGTACCTGTTGGGGAGAGCATTCTCCAGACAGAGTTTCCCACCACAGCTGAAGGATGGCTTTGGAGGCAATCATAAGACTTGGCCTCACTGCTGTCAGTTGTGAGGTTTCTTCTGGAAGTGATGAAAATGTTCTATGATAACATTGTTGGGATAGCTGCATAGCTCTGTGAATAGGCTGAAAACCATTGAGTCATACGCTTGAACAGGGTGAATTGTTTGGTATGTGAATTGTATTTCAAAGCTGTTCTTTTAAAAAGGAGAAGTCTGACAAAGCTTTAGGGAGGCTCACTGCCAGGGAACCCCACTTCTAGGGAGGGTACCCTTTAGGTTTAAAGCGCAGGTGACACCATCTAATCTGTTTACGACCCGGTGAGGCTGTGACATTGAAACAGCCGAAATGCACCTCTCCTAGGCAGGAGCTGATATGGGCTTCCTTTTCAGAAATGATCCCATGAGGCCCCGTGGGTCTTGTCGATGGGCATGGGTTTGGCTGGAGGACTTGGGCTGGAATGGTCCTTTGCCATTCACTGCCTTGGTAAAGGGGCTTTATCTTTGGGCAGGGCACACATGGACATACTGTGTGAACAGGAGGGCATGGCAGACATTTAAAATGCATTCATGGCTGAGTTCAGTGGCTTACTCCTGAAATCCCAGCACTCTGGGAGACAGAGGCAAGTGGATCACCTGCAATCAGGAGTTTGAGACCAGCCTGGCCAACATGGCAATACCCTGTCTCTACTAAAAACACAAATAATTAGTTGGGCGTGGTGGTGTGCACCTGTAATGCAAGCTACTTGGGAGGCTGAGGCAGGAGAATTGCTTGAACCTGGGAGGCAGAGGTTGCAGTGAGCTGATATCGCACCACGGTACTCCAGCCTGGGGACCGCCCAGGGTTCAACAGCCGCCTCCTGGGTTCAAGTGATTCTCCTGCCTTGGCCTCTCAAAGTGCTGGGATTCTAGGTATGAGCCACTGTGCCTGGCCACATTCATTTATTAATATTGATGCTGCAGGAAACGGTAAAGAAGGTGGACAGGCTCTGGGAAGCTCGAGTTCTAGATCAGGTTTCTTACTCTCCGTGCTGACATTTGGGCTGTCCTGTGCACCTCTGACTTCTAGATGCCAGAAGTGCCCCTCCCTTTCCTGTTAGGACAACTAAAAACATCTCCAAACATTGCCAAGTGTTCCCTGGGGGTTGAAATCGCCCCAGTTGAGAAGCCCAGCACTAGATGTGGGGGCAGATACCTGTGGCAGAGGACCCATGGTGTGAGAGTGGCAGTGCGGGTGATGGTGCGTGGGTGATGGGCAGCAGGGTCCTTGATGACACGTGTGTATGTAAGCCGGCGACTGGGGAGGTGGTGTAGCGTTTGTGGCAGTTGAGAGTGCTGGATCTAGATCCACGGAGCAAAGTCAGCTCTTTTTCTCCTCTCTGTTACACGGGGGAGGCCACTTACCCTTGAGGTTATTGGTCGGGGAGGTGTGTGCATAGCTGCATGCCTGGGTGTACTGGCCTGCTGGTGTGCGTATATCAGAACAGAGAGAGTGCGTATATCTGCTCAGGCAGTAGGAGGGTAGATGGGTTGTTCTTGTGGGGCAGCAGTGGAAGTGGGGAAGAATGCTCTGACATGGGATGGAGGCTTTGGGGACGGATTGGTTATGGAGGGAGCTGTAGAGGGTGGCAGCCGGGATTCTGGTTCAAGTGGCTGAGTAGGTGGTAGACACAGTCCTAGAGAAGGGGTTCTGTGGGAGGGGAGGCTATGTGAGTGAGTGTGTGTATGTGTGTGTGTGAGTGAGTGTGTGTAACTGAGGAGTATGAGTGTGTGAGGTGTATGAGTGTGAGAGTGTGTGGAGTGTGTCAGGAATGCGAGAGATAATATGTTGTGTATGTCCTGTCTGCACTGCCTCTGAGACATCCCGGAGTCCCTGATGGCTGGAGATATAGCTGTAGGATTTACTGATGACCTGGAGCCCAGGAGAAAAATTCTGGCCAGAGTGTTTAGGGTCTTGGGGGTGTGGCATGATATTTACATATCTTGGATCACATTGCAGCTTGGAGGAGAGCTTGGAAGGACCTTTCACTAGGCCAGGTGCCTTTTTGTGGTCTGTAATTCCTTCTCTAGCTCCTGATGGATCCTGTGGGTCAGCCTCACACTCCTCCCTGGTTGACACAGGCTCTTTGAGAGCTGGTCCCTGTAGAACTATATTATTCCTGCTGCTAATTGGAGGTTTCACAAAGCTGCCCACACCATCTTCACGTGATGACTAAGAGCACCAACTGGAACCCAGCTCTGGGCTCTGTTGTTACCTCCCTAAACCTTTCTGAAAAGGCTTACATTTTTTTTTAAGGGAGAGAAAAAACACTTACAGTTATTCCCATCTTGTGGTCATCCTGAGTCAGATAGCAGCAAATGTGTGGTTTTGAAGTCTGACCAGAGCATGGGCTTTTTTAGCAGAAGATTCTCATGTTTTGAGCCTGTGCTGCAGCAGGAGGACTCAGGGAGGGCAGGAGGTCTGCTGAGCACCCATCTCTGGCTATAGCTATGTTCCAGAGGCTGTGGGTGGGTTTTTGCCTTTACAGTGGACAGGCTGGTTCAGGGCGGTAGCTCTCTTCTTGGGTAGTGTTGCTTTCCCTGGGGAACTTTGGCAAGTGCCAGCAGCCACAGGCTGCCCAGATTTCAGGACTGGGAACTGAAGAGTAGAGGGATTTCTCCTGACTGAAAGGATAGAGAGGCCTGAGCTTGGGCGTTGTACGGCATTTGGGTGCGTTCCTGTTTCACCAATGATTGTTATATGTACTCACTCAGCCTCTAATGACTTGTGGCCTGGTGGCATGGCCCAGTTGTTAGATTTGGTAGAAAACCTGGTTTTGACAGTCAGTTCTGCTGCTTACTGGCTGTGCACTGTCAGGCAATTCCCTGACCTCTCTGGATTCCACTGTCCAGTGAATCCCAAGCCTCACAAGGCATTTACGAGGATGCAGTGAGAATCATGAGGTGGTAAACTCTGAAGTTCCCAGCAGACATTCCCGCTGCTGCTTATTAGTGGCAATGTTCTGTGTTACACATGTATTTGTCAAAATTATACCCAAAGCTTTGAGTCTTTATTCTGGAAGTGTTACTCTATGTTTTAGAACTGTTTTTATGGACTTAACAACATGAAGTGTTGCCTGAGAATGAAATGCAAATCGGTACCTGGTGGCTTTCCTTGTTTGGCTTTGCTTACCAACTGAGAAGTAGGCCCCGTATGTTTCTGAAAAGGAAGATGGCAAACTCTTCTTGATAATTCAAGACGGGAGGGAACAGAAGGGAGGAGGAGAGGAGCGAAGCTGGAGGGAAAAGGTGGGGACAGGCCAGAGGGTGGTGGCAAGGTGTCAGTGCGGGGCTGAGATCTGTCACTTCACTCTGGTGTTGTGCAGTACCTCCAATACCTCTGTGTCCCCCAGGGCCAGGAAGAGAAGAAGGTGCTGAATGGAGTAAGAGCTCAGATGGGATCCCAGCTTTACCATCTGGCAGAGGGGTCATCTTGGTCACCATCCTTCACCTCTCCAGCTCTCAGTGTTCTCATCATAAAATGGGTTTATAATATTACCGTTGTCTCAGCGCTGACGAAGGATGACGTGAAATCAGGCAAAGTGCTTAGAATGCTGCCTGGCAGATAGTAAGGGCTTAAAACAATTGTCATTGTCATTGACGTGATATTAGGATGAACGAATGAGGCTTTTATAATCCCTCGGGATAGGAAGGACAGATGGTCATGCCATTCCCAGTTTAAGGATCATGGGCGCTGAGATTGAAAGAGGTAAAGTAATGCATGTGAAGTGGCACTCAGGGCATGGGTCAGTCCTGTGTTCTGTGTGAAGATGGGACGTATTTTCAGCTTTGTGGGCCATATGGTCTTCGTTGCAGCTGCTCAACTCTGCCATTGTAGTGTGAAAGCAGTGTTGGAGTCAAGTGAAATAGAGAGAAGAATCTAAATTTAAAACCTTTTATTTGGGAAGCAAGAATTGCAACTCGGGGTGTAAACACAGACCAGGTGGTCTTTGGTATATCCAAAGAACAAAGAGAAGGTTGGAGGTTTCTAAACAGGGGGAATGTTACACATTGCTCTGGATGGAAGTTCATTGATGCTGGGAAGTTCTGTGGAGCCAGCAGCCTGTGCCTGGTGAGTGGCTGTGGTAGATAAAGCTAGTCTTAGAATGGCAGCCAGTGTTTCAGTAGTAGATAGAAGCGGGTTCAGGATCCGACAGGCAGTTGCCACAGCCAGGCTTGCAGAGAGTGACATTCTTGGAGCAATGTTATGTCCTCTGAGTGCTTTTCCCCACTGGTCGCTTGACTGTGTTTTAGCTGGGTGTAACAAGAATGACCCAGTTTGTGTGATCAGCTTTCGCAGCAGGCACAGATATGATATAAACTAATGGCATGAGTTGAGTTGAGTTTTTTGTATTTCAACAAAACTTTATATACAAAAACAGGTGGTGGCTGGATTTGCCCTGTGGACTCTAGTTTTTGGTCCCCTGACATAGCTGTTTAGTGGCCAAGTGCTGAGTGAGGTCTTGAATCTGTGTCTTTTGGCTCCAAATTCTAGCTCTTCCCATTCTGTCACGCAGCTTCCTCTGCGTCCCACCCAGGAGAAGCTTATATCCGCCAACCAGGAGCCAAATACCTCCTGCTTCTGAAGCCAATGTTAATATTTGGGGGAAGGGAAGGCCTCATTTCCCAACCTCTGCGATAACCTGCAGAGATATTTCCTTGCTTATGACTTAATGTGATTTGATTCCCTTAACTTTCAGATGGGTGCTGCTCCCCCTCTGCTTCTTATTTAGTTATTTGAGATAGAGTCTCACTCTGTTGCCCAGGCTGGAGTGCAGTGGTGTGATCTCAGCTCACTGCCACCTCCGCCTCCCTGGTTCAAGCAATTCTCCTGCATCGGCCTCCTAAGTAGCTGGAATTACAAGCATGCCCTACTATGCTGGGCTAATTTTTGTATTTTTAGTAGAGACAGGGTTTCACCATACTGACCAGGCTGGTCTCAAACTCTTGACCTCAAGTGGTCCCCCCGCCTTGGCCTCCCAAAGTGCTGGGAGCCAGTGCCCCAGCCCCATCTGGTTCTTATTAGTGGTTCTGTAGAAGCAAGTCTGAGTAACTCAAGGTCATTATTGGGAACCGCATGTTCTGTTAACTCCCACTCCAGAGGGCAGACAGACACTTTTCTGGTGCACTACTGGTATTACAGAGCAGTGTCTCCTAGGAGGTAGCTAGAGCATCTGCCCTGTGCTCCTGAGCTGCAGGAATTATGATGTGGGAGGGATGGTGGAGTGAAACTCATCAAGAGAGCAGGTGGCGGGTACGCAGCCTAGTGACCTCTGTGGCTGCAGAAACTCAGGGCAAGAAGATGATGGTCCCATCTTGGCAAGATAAGTTGAGATTTTCATCCTCGACCTCTGCCCAAAGGAAAGGGCAAGAGAATCTAGCTGTTGCTGCCCATTTGAGCTCTGGGCAGATGGAAGGTAGATTTATCATGGGATTTCGGCCAACTCAGCAGCGACATTGGCTCCTTTGTTCACCAAAGCTGGGCTGGAAGAGGAATTAATAACAGACAAACCATGTCTTACGGAGTTCACTAGCTTTCAATGCAGCATTTGAGCAGCACAAAAGAATTCTCAAAGCTCCTTCAGAGGAATAGGTTTATTTCCACGTAATAATGCTGTTGGTGCTTTATAAATGGTGAACAATGAAAAAAGATGAGGAGGTTATCAAATGACATGGATGTGGGATCTGTGCCGTATGGCTTGTTTAAAAGTTGCTGAACTCTCCCTCCTCTTAGTAAGAAACAGCATGTTGAAAGAGATTGTATGTTTGGCGTTTTTGCTCTTTGTAGTTTTAGGGGGAGGAAAGTGGTTGTATAAAGGGAAAGTATTGTTAATATTAAAAAATAACAACAACCAGTTCTCTTGTCTGTGACGTAGGGGGGTTAGTATATAGCTTAGTGTCCTCTCCTGAGAGGTCTCTCAACAAATGTTAATTATATTTCATTTACTGCTTAGTTAACTTCTAAAGGGAGATTGGCTTGGGATTAATTATTTGGGGATTATTCTATTTTTAGGGTTTATATTTAGGGATTATCTAAATTGTTACTGATGTATTACTAGGTTGTATTTTTTATAAACTTCCTTTATTATAAACTTGCAGCAGGTATTGGCCCCTGGCCAGAAGTAGGTCACTGTTTGTCATCGAGTGAGTTATTTATGTCCTGCTATCCCCCAAATATATATGTTAAACCTTAACTCCCAATGTGATTGTATTTGGAGATAGGGCTTTTAAGGATGTAACTGAAGTGAAATGAGGTAATAAGTGAGGGGTTGGCTGAGCGTGGTGGCTCACGCCTATAATTCCTTCACTTTGGGAAGTGATGCAGGTGGATCACTTGAGTCAGGAGTTCGAGACCAGCCTGGCCAAGAAGAAGAAACCCCTTCTCTACAAAAAAAAAAAAAAAAAAAAAAAACAACTTAGGCATGGTGGCACACACTTATAGCCTCAGCTGCTTGGGAGGCAGAGGCACAAAAGTGCCTTTAACCTGGGAGGCAGAGGTTGCAGTGTGCCAAGATTGCACCATTGCACTTAAGCCTGGGTGACACAGTGAGACTCTGTCTCAAAAACAAACAAAAAAAAGAAAAAAAGCATGGAGGTATAATATGATAGGACAGACATCCTTATAAGAAGAGGGGGAGGCTGGGTGTGGAATAATAGCTCACACCTGTAATCCCAGCATTTTGGGAGGCTGAGGCGGGAGGATCACTTGAGGATCTCTTGGAGTTAGAGACCAGTCTGGGAAGCATAGGGAGACCACGTTTCTACAAAAATTAAAAAAAAAAAAAAAAATAGCCATGGTTGTGTGCACTTGTAGTCCTAGTTACTTGGGAGGCTGAGGCAGGAAGATTGCTTGAGCCCAGAAGTTGGAGGCTACAGTGAGCTATGATTGTGCCATTGCACTCCAGCCTGGGCAGCAGAGCAAGACCCTTTATAATTAAAAAAAAAAAAAATAGGTATCAGGGGCACATGCTGGCAGAGAGAAGGCTGTGTGAGGACTCAGGGAAAGGCACCTGTCTACAAATCAAGGAGAGAGGCCTCAGGAGAAACCAGCTCTGCCAGCACCTTGGTCTTAGACTTCCAGCCTCCAGAACTGTGAGAAACCAATTTCTGTTGCCTGAATCGCCCAGTCTGTGGTATTTTTTTATGGCAGCCTTAGCAGACTGATAGATACTAGTGATGTCTCTGCCCAGCTTTTGACAAGTGCAGGTTTAAATCTTTGCTGCTTAGCAGATTGAGTCTTTAGACAAACTGATAACCTTTCTCTGCCCCAGTTTCCTTGTATGTGAAATAGGAATAGTGAATGTCCCAGAAATTGTCTGGTTAGCCCTCAGTATCTGCGGGTTTTACATCTGTAGATTCTGCGGATTGAAAATATTTAGGAAGAACATACAAAACATCAATACAATAATAGAAAACAAAAATTCAATATAGTATACCAATTATTTACACAGCATTTACATTATGTTAGGTATTATAAGTAATCTAGAGATGATTTAAAGCCTACAGGAGCATGTGCTTAGGCTATTTATAAATCCCGCGCAATTTCATATAGGGGACTTGAGCATTCTTGGATTGTGGTGTCTGAGGCGGGTCCTGGAATCAGTAAATACCCCATGGATACCAAAGGATGTGTCTTTGTGTTGTTTTAGTATGAATCGTGAAAGAGATTGATTACATCTGAGTGTTGCTATCAAATGTTGATTTTCATTTGTTCTAGTGATTCGAATTGGTCAACCTGGAGATACACATTTCACTAGGGTTTATAACTGGGGCAGTGTGGGGAAAATGTGCAGGTCCTGGAGTTGGGCTGTTCAGGTTTTTTTTGTTTTGTTTTCTGAGATGGAGTTTCGTTCTGTCATCTAGTCTGGAGTGCAGTGTCTCGATCATAGCTTATTGTAGGTTACAACTCCTGGGATCAAGGAATCCTCCTACCTCAGCCTCCTGAATGGCAGAGACAACAGGTACACACCACTACACCTGGCTAATCGTTTTATTTTCTGTAGAAACTTGGTCTCCCTGTATTTTCCAGGCTGGTCTTAAACTCCAAGATCCTCAAGTGATCATCCCACCTCAGCCTCCCCAAGTGCTGGGATTATGGGTGTGAGCCACCACTGCTGGCTGAGTTCAGGTTATAATCTAAAAATCTTAAAGTTTTACTTTTCTGTCAGGTGTGTCTAGCTGCTTTCCTCCTCACAGCCTCGGTTTACTTAGCTGTAAAGTAGGAGAAGGAGAGTGGAATTGGGCTGGATCATTAGCATTCTCGTATGTGATGTCAGTTATGATTTTTATGGCTCCATTTTAATCGAGATGTGACTAGGTCCTCATGACCCTCCTATTTGTATTTATCTGTGTAGGTCTTAATGAAAATTAACACCTGTCATCTTCAGAAGCAGACCTTGTCATATTCTTTCACAGCCCCAGTGCTTGTCTTAATTCCTACTATATAATAATGCTTAACTATTGTTAATTTTTTAATAGCTATATTGAGATGGGATTTGTATCACTTAAAATTCACCCACCCACCTATGCAGTTCAGTTGCTTTTTATATATGAACAGTATACAATTATTTTTTCCAGTATTTTAAAATGAGTGAATGAATTCTGTATCTGGTGCTTTGTCTTTAACAGTTTTACCTTCAGTCAGTCCATATTTGCTAGGTGCTTGCTATGGGCAGGGTGCTGGTTTCAGCACTGGGGAGACAGCACTCCAGCAATCAGCTGAGATTCCCTGCCCTCATGGAGCTTACGTTCTTGTTGGGAGAACACTGTGTGCCTAGATGTGATAGTTTTTTGGCTTCTGTGTTTTGTCTGGCTTTTCTTCAGCTATTGTGCAGAGATGGTTAGCTCACTGGTGATAACCCAGACCACTTTGTCTTAAACCTTGTTGTCCTCACCATTTTGGACATTGTGGGTAAAGCCTCTGTGTCATCTTAGTTTTCATCTGATCAGTAGTCACTGGACATGGGGGAGGGAGCCATGGCAGGAGATGCCAGGCTGGAGGTTACAGATGCTACAGGCTGAAGGGGACAAGACACACAGGGACCCTGGCAGGATGAGCATCTCGTGGTTGCAGGCCCAGGGGCAGGGGCTGATGGGTTCCTCTGGGCTCCCTTGCTTATGTTCCTTGTATTTGCTATGACCTGGGGGTGGTTGTTGTGTTGGAAGGGTGCTGGTGCCAGGACAGGCATGTAAACTGTTAGCAGCCAGAAGAGGTGGGAGGCTTAAGTCGTGCTCATTGAAGTGTGATGCTAGAGATGCCACTGCTCTCTGTTTCATGGAATGCAACCCTCATCAGTATGGCATCCAAATGTCCCCAGATTGCACAAAGCCAGCCTGGCTTTCGTCACCTGTTGAGTCAACCCAGGACATAAAGGGCCAGATGTCCTGAATATTCCATCGTGGCCCTGGAAAAAACACAGAACCCTGACAATCAAGAAGCTCGCTTAATAGGCCTTTTGAGTTTTGGAGACCAGAGATGAATCAAAACAGGACCTTCCAGGGTATCGGCCAGGCCCTCTACATGATTGTGATGCTCTCAGTGGTGGTCACCTGTCTTCACCGATCCTGAATAGCATCCAAAGTATTAGGAAGTGTGTGTAGTTTTCCGACCTGAGTGGTGTTTTCTTTTCTTTTTACAGTTGTACGTGTGTGACTTGGAAGGACAGTATTTGGCTTAGATGACACATGGGCTTCTCTGGAGTTCCTGCTCTGATCATAATAGTGTATTATTTTTCCGAGGCTATTGTGTCTATATTGTGCTAGAAAGCAAATGAGTTATTATGGCTCATTCAAAGTGTATTATCCTGTGTATCCCTGAGATGCTTTGTATATGGATTAAATATATAAAATAGCTTAAATAACCCTGTAATACTGAGTTTGAATTGGAAATTTCAGTGTGAAATCATGAGGTATTTTATCTTAAAATATCTATGTGTGTCTATGTGTGTATATCTATGTATATATTCCTATGCATAGAAACCTATAAAGTCTTAGAATAACATTACTACAACAATATAATTGCTGAGAACAGACAAAAATATTGGCATGTGAGGGCTGCGCACAGTGGCTCATACCTGCAATCCTAGCACTTTGGGAGGCTGAGATGGGAGGATCACTTGAGCTGAGGCGTTTGAGACCAGTCTGGGTAGCATGGCAAAGACCTATCTCTACAAAATAGAAAAAGTTAGCCAGGTGTGGTGGTGCACACCTCTAGTCCTAGCTACTCGGGAGTCTGAGGCAAGAGGATTGTTTGAGGCCAGAAGTTGGAGGCTGAGTGAGCTGTGATGGTGCCACTGTACTCCAGCCTGGGTAACAGAGTGATACCCTGTCCCAAAAGCAAACAAACGAAAAACTGGAATGTGCTTTCCCTTTCTTTCATTTTAAGAAAATACTCATTCTAAATGTATGTTACCTGAGCATATGGCCAATATATACTTCACTCATTCCTTTTGAATCCTGGTCGTAGTTAAGTTTATGTTGAATGCTTTCCACCAGTGCTCTGTTGATATCTCTCTAGTCATTTTGGTTATTGCAAGCTTAATCTGAGATAGATTCTGCAAGGGACTGTTGATGGTTAAAGTATTCACAGAGTTGTTACATCTTGTTCTTCATACTTGAAAATCAGTATCATGGATCAAAAAATTTGTAGGTCATGTTTTCTGAGAATCTTAAATATGTTACTACATTTTCTTGAGGCATTGCTGTTAAAGTTGGTAGTAATCTAGTTTTCTTCTCCTTAGAAAACTTGCCCAAAGGAATTCTTCTTTCTCTAAAGTTCAGCGATTTTCTAGACTCTGTCTAGGTGTTCGTTGTTCAGTCAGTAGTCTCAGGTTCACGGCATTCTCTTTCAATATGTAATTTCAAATCTCTTCATTCCAACAAAGTTTTTTTGAATTGAGTTTTTAGTATCTGTTCTTTTGGTTTCTTCTCCAGGGACTTCTCTTTTCTGTTTATCTTATTGTCCTGTCTTCAGTATTTGTCACTTCCTCTCAAATCTGTCCCTTTCTTCATTTCCTTTTAGTTTTTTTTTAAAGCTCGTTCCTTTCATCTTCTAGGTTTCCTTCTAGGTTGGTCTTCATTTCTGAAATATTTTCTTTAATTTCCTGAGTTTGGTCACCTCACTGCGTTTTTTCTGGTTCTGGCGACTGTTGTTCTTTTAGGTCTTCTGTCAATTTTGTATTGTCTTCCAGCTTGCTTTGCAACAGGTCACAGTCACACGAGCATTTCTGGCATACCTTTATCTGCAGACGTATTCTATTACTTACTCTCTCTCTCTTCATAATGTTGTGTAGGATTTTATTGGATACCACTTTGTTGCTTCTCTGTATGTGTAGTTAGGAAATTAAACTTTCAGAGGGAGGAGTGGCAGAGGAAGCAGAACTCTCTTCTGTTGTTTTGACGTGGTGGTGCGTATATTGCAGCTTGTCTTCTGAGCTTTGCTGGCTCTTCTCCTCCCCCATGACATCTGGACCTTCTTTTTCCCTCTGCTCTAGTGGCCCGCTCCGGCTAAACTCTGATTCTGCTTCTGTAGCTTTTCCCCTTAGTGCAGGGCCCAGTGCTGGAAGGGAGTCCTGGCAGTCCAGTTTTGAGAGTCAGTGGAGGTGGGCCTGGGTCACTGTGGATCTCCTTGCGCTTATCTGCTAGGTGAGAGGAACTATCTCCCGGTTTTACTGCACTTCTCAACCTGGCCCAACATGCTTTTGTGAACCCCGAATATCTGAGACAGGTCTGAGTTAATTTTGAAAGTTTATTTTGCCAAGGTTGAGGACACTCGCCCATGACACAGCCTCAGGAGGTCCTGATGACATGTGCCCAAGGTGGTCAGAGCACAGTTTGGTTTTATGCATGCTAGGGAGACAGGAGACACCCATCACCAACTGTAAGATGAACTTGGGTTCTGTCTGGAAGGCAGGACACCTCAAAGCAGGGCTTCCAGATCCTAGGTAGGTAAGAGACAAATGGTTGCATTCTTTAGAGTTTTTGATTAGCCTTTCCAGAGGAGGCAATCAGATGGGCATTCGTCTCATCTGAGTGGAGGCGAGACTTTGAATAGAATGGGAGGCCCGTTGGCCCTAAGCAGTTCCCTGCTTGACTGTTCCCTTTAGCTTAGTGATTTGGGGGCCCCAGGATTTCTTTTCCTTTCATACTTTCCTTCCAGGGATCACCTGTTGGTGATCCTGGGGACTTCTAGTGATTTGGGGGGCCTGTCAATGATTTGGAGGGTCTGTTAGTGATTTGGAGGGGTCCTTCTTGGGGCTTTTCCTAAGATCTGTGGCTTACCTCTATGTTCTACACAGATGTCATATAGGACTTGTGGCTGTAACTTTATCTTCTCCTGCTTATATTTTGGGGTTTGTGGGGGTACCTTGTCACCTAGCTTTGTTACAAATGCTGTCCGTGAGCATTTGCTAACCAGTTTATTTTTCTTTTTTGAGACAGTCTCACTCTATTGACCAGGCTGGAATACAGTGGCACAATCTCGGCTCACTGCAAACTCCGCCTGCAGGGTTCAGGCAATTTTCTTGCCTCAGCCTCCCAAGGAGCTGGGACTATAGGCATGTGCCACCACTCCTGGGTAATGTTTTTGTATTTTCAGTAGAGAGGCTTCACCATGTTGACCAGAGTGGTCTCAAATGCCTGACCTTGGGCAATCTGCCTGTCTCGGCCTCCCAAAGTTTTGGGATTACAGGTGTGAGCCACTGTGCCCAGCCTATATTTTTTTTTAATGGAGGATTTTGAAAGATTAAAAAATAATGCTGCTGTCACTGTTGCCTTTCCAGAATCCCTTTCTAAACAGGCATTTAAAATAATACTAATAAATCCCCCTTTAATAATAATCCCAGTGGACAAAGGACAAAGGAAGGAAGCTGCCGGCAAGGGTGAAATTAAAGGCAAACAAGCAGCTGGTAGTAGGCCAATTGATTACACTGGATTAGAGCTCATCTTGCTTCACAAAAGTAATTACTCTGATGGCTGCTAATCCTTGCTCATTCAGAGCAGATCTTGCCAGCCAGTCGGTTCATGGGAGGGCTGAGATAATGATTTCTTCAGCATTCAGGGTACTACTGAGGCGGCAGGAGCTCCTACCACCCCCAACCAGTTAACCTCCAGGCTGAGTTTCATCTGTTTACCCTCAATGAGACATAGAAATGTCATCATGAGGCCAGATGCAGTGGCTCACACCTGTAATCACAGCACTTTGGGAGGCAGAGGGGGGCAGTTGACTTGAGGTCAGGAGTTCGAGATCAGACTCACCAACATGGTGAAACCCCATCTTTACTAAAAATACAAAAAAATTATCCAGGCGTGGTGGTGGGCACCTGTAGTCCCAGCTACTCTGAAGGCCAAGGCAGGAGACTCACTTGAATCTGGGAGGGAGAGGTTGCAGTGAGCTGAGATTTGTACCACTGCACTCCAGCCTGGGTAACAGAGCGAGACCGTCTCAAAAAAAAAAAAAAAAAAAAAAAAAAGATGTCATGAGTCTTGCATATGGATTTATTTAGCCTTCAAAAATTTCTTTCTTTTTTTATTGTTGGGGGTAGAGACAGGGTCTCGCTTTGTCACCCAGGTTGGAGTGCAGTAGATCATAGCTCACTGCAGCCTCAGTCTCCTGGGCTCAAGCAGTCCTCCTGACTCACACTCCTGAGTAGCTGGGAGTGTGGGCGTGCACCACCACACCAGGCTAATTTTTTAGTTTTTCTTTTTTTTTTTTGAGATGGAGCCTGTTACCAGGCTGAGCACTGTGGCACAGTCTCAGCTCACTTTAGTCTCTGCCTCCTGGGTTCAAGCAATTCTCCTGCCTCAACCTCCTGAGTAGCTGGGACTACAGGCATGCACCACCAAGCCCAGCTAATTTTTGTATTTTTAGTAGGGACGGGGTTTCTCCGTGTAGGCCAGAATGGTCTTGATCTCTTGACCTTGTGACCCGACGGCCTCAGCCTCCCAAAGTGCTGGGATTACAGGCGTTAGCCACCATGCCCGGCCTTAGTTTTTCTTAAAGGCGGAATCTCCCTATGTTGATCAGGCTGGTCTTAAACTCCTGGGGTCAAGCAATCCTCCTGCCTTGGTCTCTTAAAGTGCTGAGTTGACAGGCATGAGCCATCGCACCCAGCCAAATACTTCGTATCTTTTAAAAATCTCCTTTTTATTTAGAAAAATTTCAAACCTTCTGAAAAGTGCTAGTACTGTAAACTTGAATATACCTACCCTCTACCTAGATTTACTTTTTTTTGCACATTTTTCACTGTTTTTCTAAATAAATGAATAAACAGAAACGTTCAGGGATACATACTATATATAGATATGTTTTATGTAAATAAACTTTTTCTAAATGATAGCAGAGTTGTTTTAGATATTATGATTCTTTTCCCTAAATCCTTCTGCTCTTCTTTCCCAGGAACAAGGACGTTCTCCTATATTACCTCATAGTATTGTCAGAGGCATTTGAACCAGAGAAACTCCACTTTGAGTAGGGGCTAGGGAAAATGAGGCTGAAACCTACTGGGCTGCATTCCTAGATGGGTAAGGCATTCTATTTTTTTTTCTTTTAACATTTGAATCCTGAATTCAAATGTTAAAAGAAAACTGAATCCTGAGCAATTGCTTTTTTTTCTTTTTTTTTGGTTAAGGCATTCTAAGTCATGTCTGCATAAGGTACAGGTCATAAAGACCTTGCTGATAAAACAGGTTGCAGTGAAGAAGCCAGCCAAATCTCACCAAAACCAAGATGGCGATGAGAGTGACCTCTGGTCATCCTCATTGCTGCACGACAGTCCACCAGTGCCATGACAGTTTACAAAAGCCATGGCAGCATCCGGAAGTTACCTCGTGTGGTCTAAAAAGGGTATGCGCTCTTCCTTTAGCAAGTCATCAGGAAATAACCATGACAGTGGGCAACCAGCAGCCCTCGGGCTGCTCTATGGAGTAGCCATTCTTTTATTCCTCTACTTTCTTTTCTTTTCTTTCTTTTTTTTTTTTTTTTTTTTTTTTTTTTTTGAGACAGAGTCTCTCTCTGTTGTCAGGCTGGAGTGCAGTGGTGCAATCTCAGCTCACTGCAACCTCTGCCTCCCGGGTTCAAGCAATTCTCTTGCCTCATCCTCCGAGTAGCTGGACTACAGGCACGCGCCACCACAGTAAGCTAATTTTGTATTTTTAGTAGAGATGGGATTTCACATGTTGGCCAGGGATGGTCTCAGTCTCTTGACCTCGTGGTCCGTCTGCCTCAGCTTCCCAAAGTGCTGGGATTACAGGTGTGAGCCACTGCACCCAGCCTCCTTTACCACTTAATGAATGTGGTTTCACTTTAAGACTCACCCTGAAGTGTCTTCCTTGTGTGAGAGCCAAGAACCTTCTCTTGGGGCCTGGATCGGGACGCCTTTCCTGTAACAATATTATGCTAAAGAAAATGGACAGTAATTCCACAGTATCTAACACATGGTTCATATTCACAATTCCTTAATTTTTCCTAAAATGTCTCTTATAGCCCTTTCCTCCTGAGTCAGGATCCAAACAAGGTCCGTATGCGAGCTTCATTTTGGATGTCATCAGACGGTCCTTGAGGCTGAATTGCATGCCGAATACCATGCTGAATGTTGGGCTGTAGAAACTGGGGAGGCCTAGAGTTGTTGATTTTCAGGAGGTCATGGCTGAAGAACAGCCTTGTTACAAAGAAAAGCAATAGATTCAGATCTCCTAGAGCCTCCTGCTGGTAGCCTTATTCTCAAGAGTTCCAGTTTACCTTGTAAACAATTGGCATCCATTTCCCTTGTGGTCTTACAACTCCCTAAGCCTTGTGTGCTTCCTAGAATCCACAGAATTCTTTCACGCTTGGGCACTGACCTGTAAAAAGCCATCTTAAGAGGCTTCCAGGTACAGTTTTGGCTCTCTTGAGTTTTGTACTGGGAGCCTCGAGGCCAGAGAATAGACACTTCCTAGAAATGCCTTTTGTAGTTCTTCCACAGTTCATCTCCAAGGTATGGGTTGGAATGGAACATAGCAGAAACATGTTTTACTCAAGCATAGACTAGCAGCAGTGACAGACAGCTTGAGGGAGTCTTGGTTTCCTTTTGCTGTACCAACTCTTGCAGTCATTAGCTGTTGGGGGAAAATCATTGTGTTTCTTCAGAAATGTGGTTTATTTGGCTGGATCCTTTGGGACTGGTTTGTGTCAAGGGCCAGGTGCGTATTTGAGGAGGGTTAATGGCAGTTTTGCCCTGGTTGCCGAACCATAAGCTGCCACAGGAAAGGCTGTTTGTATGAACCTGGACTTAGAATTCTGTGGTCACCTAATTTTTATACCATGTCCTTGCTTTGGTTCTGAGATTCCCAGTCCACAGCTGCCTGTGGAATTTGTAGGAGTCCCGGAGTTCATATTGCAGTAGGGGTCTCAAACTGGAATTCCTACAGGGGTCAGGTAGATAACAGAAGTGAATGAATCAGCCACGTATGAGAGACTAGGGCAGTGGGGAGGGATCTTTGGGGGAACTGGAGATTACTTGGCCAGGAAGGCCAAGTTTGCACCTAATTATAAAACCACCTCCTTTCCCTCTCTTCCCTCTCTTTTCTTGCTCTCCCTCCTGCTGGCCCCACAAGCATGTGTTCCAGCCGGCCAGGTGAGTGGGGTGTGGTTCTGTTGGGTGCGTGCTGATGATCTCCCTCTTTCAGCCACCTCCCCTCTCTCTCTCCACTGCAAGGCCGACATTGTATTTTGTTATCTTGTTACCCTTGCTGCATTTGCAGTGGATGTTTCTGCCTGTAGTCTCAAGAGGCCTACATTTGATGAGACTATTGTGACTTGTGCAATAGCCAAATTGAGCTTTTATTTTGGTATTCAGATGCAGGATGTCTTACCCTCTGGCCATTATCAGCAACAACAACAACTACACAGCAATTGCAATCCCCAGATGCCACGCCTCTGCATTGTAGGAAAGGGATGCATTGGAGGTCTTGCCCACTTTGCTGAGATGCAGGTTGCAAGATAATAGTGATTGTACTCCTTGTTCCCAGATGCCACTCAAAGCGTTTCCTAGGTTCTGTCAGTGGCTCTGCTGGAATTGTCACAGAGGAGACAGGTGAACGGCACCCCTCAAAACCCCAGTATTTTTCAAAGTAATGATAGTTGGTGGGCCTTGTTATTCCCACATACGGTTTAATATTTAATATGCTGTATTTATATTGATCAAATTTTTTGTGTGGGCCATTATTATAAATTCATATATTTGTTGTTGGGAGTTTTTCATTTCTTTTTCTTTTTTTTGAGATGGAGTCTTGCTCTGTTGCCCAGGCTGGAGTGCAAAGGCGTGATCTCGGCCCACTGCAACCTCTGCCTCCTGGGTTCAAGCGATTCTCTTCCCTCAGCCTCCCAAGTAGCTGGGATTATAGGCACGTGCCACTATACCCAGCTAATTTTTGTATATTTAGTAGACATGGGGTTTCACCATGTTGGCCTCAATCTCCTGAATTCATGATCTGCCTGCCTTGGTCACCCAAAGTGCTGGGATCACAGGCATGAGGCACTGTGCCTGGCTGGAGCTTTTCATTTCTAAAGAGATTTCTTTTTTAAAGTCTTTGTTTTGAAGTAATCTAGATTTGCTCAGAAATGGCAGGGATAAAAAAAGAACTACCATGTGCCCTGCCTACAGAGTCACTAGTTGTTAATATTTTGCTATATTGGAGATAGATTTATCTGTATCTCTATCTCTGTGTACCCATACCAACTTTTCCTGATTCATTGAAGAATTAGTTGCAAACATCATGCCCGTTTACCCCTAAATACTCAAGTACATAATTTTCTAAGAATAAGGATACTTGCTTACATGACTAGAGTGTGAATAACACTGATGCAGCATTATGATGTGATGTTTAGTCTGTGTTCATATTTCACCAATGGGGCCAACTAAACCTTTCATGTTTAATCTCTCTGCATGATCTAGGATCCAGTCCAGCATCAGGCACTGCACTGCGGGGCCTGTCTCTGAATCTGGAATATCTCCACAGCTTCTCTGACTTTCATGACCTTAACTTTTTTTTTTTTTTTTGCTTCCCTCTTCTGGCCAATTGCTTGGTGGAATGTCCCTTAATTTGGGTTTGTCAGCTGTTTCTCATGCTTAGATTCAGGTTATGTGTTTCTGACAGGATTTCAAAGGTTTTAATCCATCTCCTTTTGGCCTAATGAAGAGACACTTCAGCAAGTAGACTTCTGGTCTCACAGATGGCCACACTCAATGCCAGGAGGTCAAAGTCAAGAGAGATGTAGCACTCAGTGGCCAGGGCAGACTGTGGCTCACAGCTGTGTTGTGTTTGGCACGTGAGATGTTTGAAAAACAGTGAATCAGTGGTTAAAGGCCTGATGTGTCCCAGAGGAATCTAGACTTTCAGCTGCTCTTGAAGAGTTTGAAGATCTGGCCTCACAAGGCCATATTTCTGTCTGCCTGGTATTGAGTCATGGACAATGGGCACACGTTCTGTACTCTGCCATGGGCCCCACCACTCACAAGATGCCTCTGTGTGTACCGCCCTGGCATGCTTCATTCTTCTGTTAATTCCCCTGTCCCTCTATGCCTGGGACACTGAAAGATCTGGGATAGAGCTCAGCACTTTGAGAGGCCAAAGCGGTTGGATCACCCGAGGCCAGGAGGTTCAGCCTGGCCAACGTGGCAAAACCTCATCTCTACTAAAACTACAGAATTAGCTGGATGTGTACACCTGTAATCCCAGCCACTTGGGAGGCTGAGGCAGGAGAATAGCTTGAACCCAGGAGGCAGAGGTTGCAGTGAGCCGAGAGCATGCCACTGCACTCCAGCCCAGGTGACAGAGAGACTCTGTCTTAAAAAACAACAACAAAAAACCCGGGATAGGCTCCCAGTTGCATTCTCTCCATCTGCTGCTCCTTATTCTTCTTGGGGCTCATCAGGGAAACAATTTTCTATTTCATAGCAGTTTCTCTTGCTCGTTCTTTCTCGCCCACCCCCTTTTTTGGAGGTGTTTTTTTGGGTTGCCAGACTTGTGTTTACTTACCTTTCCATGCAGTGGTACTGCTTACATTCACTCCTTTAAAAGGTGAGTTGTTGTATCGGAGGTACCTTGGGTATCCCAAACTGGCTTATGTGGAAGCAGTTCAGTCTGTGAGAGGCTCCCTCACCTTCCCATTGTTTTGGGAAATGCTGCATCCCTCAAGGGACCTGAAGCAGCTGAGGGAAATTGGATAAATATTTTCTGAAGGGGTGAAGGTGAATCCGCCATGCCATAGGAGTTAGCTAGGGGATGAGTGGGGCTGGGGAGGGGGCAAGGGGACCCAGTAATTTGATATATAATCTGGAAATATGTCCAGGTGATGATTTGAATGTTATTCTAAGTGTTTCCCTAGTCCTCATTCCCTAGGAGAAAATAGATGACCTTGATTTGGAATATAATGACATTGGAGCCCTGGTTTGCATTTATTAATAATGATGATGCTAATGACAGCATATTAATAACTGCTAACATTTATTTAATACTTACCATATGCCAAACACTTTACGTGGATTTATATACACACATACTTATTTTAGTTCTCTCTATAGTTCCTGAAGGTTGGTACTTTCATCATCCCATTTTATGAATGCTAAACTGGGGCTTAGAGAGGTTAAGCAACCTTGCCCAAGCTCACACAGGGGCAGAGCCAGCATTCCCTTCAGGGCTGTCTGACCTCAAAGCAAACACTTTTTTTTTTTTTTTTTTGGAGATGAAATTTTGCTCCTGTCGCCAAGGCTGTGCAGTGGCAAGATCTTGGCTGACTGCAACCTCTGCCTCCTGGGTTCAAGTGATTCTCCTGCCTCAGCCCCCCGAGTAGCTGGGATTATAGGCATGTGCTACCATACGTGGCTAATTTTGTATTTTTAGTAGAGACAGTTTCTACAGGTTGGTCAGGCAGGTCTCAAACTCCTGACCTCAGGTGATCTGCCTGTCTGGGCCTCCCAAGGTGGTGAGACTACAGGTGTGAGCCACCTTGCCCAGCTGCAAACACTTTTTAATGGCACAAAGGGCTGAGGGACTGATAAGTATGATTCTGGCTGTTAAGTTTGGAACCCTGTAATTTTCCCATTGCACTCAGGATATTTTGAGTGTGTGTCATCTGTAATTAATTACCTTCTTGAGTGATGAGTTGTTTGGGCTATTTCTCTGGCTCTGGATATGCAGCCAAGGGGCCAGTGTGCCATTCTGAGTGGGATTTACCAGGTGGCTAATGAGATGGGGTTTATAAAATAGTGCAACGATGGTAAGGGGTAGAGAGCACTAAAAATCAAAGAAGCTTTTTACAGCTCCGTCCTCCACCCTCTCCAGCTGGCAGAGATGAGATGCCACACAGCTCAATCCAGAGAACAGCCAAGGAGGAAGGCAGACATCCTGGAATTTGAGTCCCCTGGCAGCTCTTGCCCTGTCTTATTAGAGAAAACTGGAAGGAAAGGAAAAGTTACCTAGACTTCTTCAATGTGAGTGAAAACCACGGTTGTTTGAACAGGGCTATGAGCAGTAATTGTTATCATTATGATATGGTAGGGGACACAGGGCAGGGAGTGGCTCCCAGGTGCCAGAGTGACCCAGAAGTGTCTGGGAGGCTTGCCACAATACACATTCCAGACTCCACCTGGAGAGCATGATTACAGAGAGGGGCGTGGGTATCTGCTTTTTACTTTGAAGTTTTTCACCCTGAATCTGTTCATGTGTTTCCTACAAGCAAAACATTTTCCATTGTAACAACAATATAACAATCAGAGATAGAAATTAACGCTGACACATTTTTGCTGTCTAATCTTCACATTATGCTCAACTTTAACCAGTAGTCCCAGCAACGTCTTTTCTTGCAGCACCGTAGAGTCTAGAATGACACGTTGCGTATAATTTTTATGTTTCTTGGGGCTAGAACAGTTGCCTCTTTTCTTGACTTTCATGACCTTGACGTTTTTGAAGATGATAGGTCAGTTTCTTGTCAGAATGTCTGTGCCTTTGGTTTGCTTGCTGTTTCTTTTTGATTAGATTCAGTTTATGCATCTTTGGTAGGAATGTTACAGCGATGCATATTTCTAGGGAGTCCTAGCAGGTGGTGCATGGCTTCGATTTGTTCCATGCCTGATGTTAACTGTGATCCTCTGAATTAAAACGATGTCTGTTATGCTCCCTCCCTGTGGAGTTTCGCCTTTACAGTTAGTATGTATTCTGTAGAGAGGTTTTTCAGCTGTAAATATCCTATTATGCATTAAATTTTTCATTAATTAATATTGGATTCATCAGTTTGTATTTTATTCAGCTTGTATGCTATTACTATCACTGTTTTGATGCTTGAATAGTCTCAGAGCATGCAAGCATCAAAACAGTGATAGCAATGGATTATAAGCTGAATCCATTTCATCCATCTCATTTGTCAGTGGGAACTCTTATGAGCTGGCTTCTGTATCCTTTTGAAATGGCCCTGTGTGTTCACATGGATACCTTCAATCCCTGTCCCACACCACCATTGACTTCTCACTTTCTTACTTTACATATTCATTATTCTCTTTTCCAATGACAAGAAACCTGGCTCCAGTTTTCTGTAATTTATTTAGTTATTGATCCATCCCCTTGTAAGTTAATTAATCTCTAATAGTTTTGGACTGAATTGCTTGGGAATGGAAAGGCAGGGTTATGGGGAGATTTGCTCTCTGGAGAGGCTCTTCTGCTGTCTTCATTATAGAGATCCTCCATCCTCTGACCACATCCGGAAGAACCCTGGCCTAGTGCAGGAGGGTATAGGCTTTGGAGTTACCCAAATCTCAGTTCCACTTCCACTCCTGATTGACCTTGGCCAGTCACTAACTATATGAAGCCTCCGTTTCCTTCTGGACAAGGGCAATATTTCCTGGTACAGAGATAAATAAGACGTGGCTACTGAGATCCAGCTCAGTCAGAAGACCCCCACCCAGGCGGGATGAAGGTATTTGAGAGGCAGACACCCGGACAGCACAACAGAGTGGGTCTGTCCTGGGGACGAACAGCCTGAGAGCCTGTGGGGCTGACAGTTCTCCAAGACTGAAGGCCCTGAGCAGACTTTCATCCAGTTATTTATTTGCTCTTAGACAGGTGATTCTCATTAATACACAGGTGTTCCAGATTTACTCATAGCTTAAAAATACATCAAGTAGGCAGCTGTTACCCACCTATCACTAATTACAAACTAAAAGTGTCCTCCATGAGGGAGCCATGGGGCAGAGAATGTTTCTCAACACATGGCTACTGTCATCAGGGATCTCATACTCCAGATAGGGGAAGACGAGCACAAACCACGGCTGTTAAAGTGTGAAACTTGTTAAGAGAAAAGCTTGTCTAGAATGTGCTGGGGGTAGAAGAGGGAGCTGTCACAAACTCCATGTGGTGGAGGCAGGGTTGGCAGGAAGGACTTCAAAGAGAAGAGGGCTTTTGAGGAGACACTTAAAAAAATTTATAGCTGCTCACCAGGGGCCTGGGGCAGATGGGAGAGTTGCAGACAGAGAATCAGATCAACCTTACCAAAAACGCAGGTGGCAGAAAGAGCTTGGCTGGTATGGGCAACAGGGAAGAGCTGTGATTGGCCAAATCCCAGAGTGGAGGTGGGGGGCTGTGTTAGGTGGATGTCTCAGCTACTCTTGGAGCCCTGACAGCTGCAAGAGGAGGGGAAGGGGACAGGTCTAGCCTAGAGAGCATGGTGTATTGGGTAGCCGGGCAGCAGCCTTGGTAGAATCCGGGAGCAGGCTTTCCAAGGTGACATTGGGGGGAAGGTGCTCTGGAAGGCATCCTTTGCTTTCCCTCTTGCCCTGTTGCTCTCAGTGCTAGAGGTGCTGGGTGGGTGGGTTTATTCCTTCAGCCCTCTTATGATTGATTGTTTCACAAAGATGGTGTAGAGCACTGGGCCCCAAGCTTTTTGGCACCAGGGACTGGTTCCACGGAAGACAGCTTTTCCATGGGGACAGGGTGTTGGAATGGTTTTGGGATAAAACAGTTGCACCTCAGAACATCAGGCATTAGATTTTCATAAGGAGTATCCAATCTAGATCTTGCATGTGCAGTTCACAGTAGGGTTGGTTCTCCTACGAGCATCTAAGGCTGCTGCTGATCTGACAGGAGGCAGAGCTCAGGTAGTAATGCTTGCTCACTGCTTGCTCATCTCCTACTGTAGGCTGGGTTCCTGACAGCCACAGTGGTTGGGGATCCCTGGTGTAGAGGACTGGTCTGGTTTCACTCTGAAGTCGCACCGTCTGGTCTGAGTCCCAGCTCTGCCACTCATCAGCTTGTTACTTGCCAGGAACATTACTTAGCTCCTCTGTAGGTATCTCAGTCTGCAGGCATCTAAAAAGCTTTGCTTACCCCTTTCCCCTTCTCTCCTCCCCAACGCGGTGCTGGACCAAGTGGTAGCTACTAGCATCATTGTTATGGTCACAGTGACTTGAGGGTGTGTGGGCAAAAGTGTTCTGTAAAGAGCAGTGCAAGACTGTGTGTTAGGCTCAGTGTAGCAATAGGCTGAAGCGGTTATGATGCCTTAGAAAAGGAGGGGGGGTTGGAGTTGGCGTTTTATTTTGCAATGAACTTGAGCTTTGAAGACTTAGGCATGGCTGCAAACACCACAAAGCCAGGCGATTTGTGCCTCCCTTCCTGCCTTTTATTGGTGCCTAGTTTGGGGCAGTACTCATGGTCTTGGTTAGCCTGGCAACTGGGCCACTTTCTTCTTGTAGTTGGGTGTGGTTATGGTTGATGCCTACTAAGTACCTGCTAGGCAGTAGATGTGCTTTTATGCATCTAGGGAAAGCATAATTCCCATAGGTATATATTAGTGTGGTGTTTTGATGCTTGTGAATTACCAAATGTTCTTAACAGGTTCCTTAGTTTTGTTGTGAGTAATTTTCCTTGGAGTAGTGCTATCTGAGGTTGCTGGTTGTTTACTCTGACATTGGGGCAGGCATAATTGCTTTGACTTACAAACATTAATTATTGCAGTCACTGGAAGCTATTTGAGAGGTACTTGTCACCTACTGAATGATTTGCTTTCATTCCCATGCTTTTAAAGAAATCTGCAGGGTAGCCAGCAAGCACATTTGGGGCTGGGAGTAGGAGGGAGTTGGCAAGGCTTTCCAGAATTGGACAGGCGAATATTTGAATATAGAATTCTCTCCATCTCCACGGCTACCACTTCAGTCCTTTCAGTTCTGGCCACCATCGTTTTTTGCCTGGATGACTGTAATAGCCTCCTGTCTTCCAGCTTCTTCTGTTTCCAGCACTGACTCCTTTTCCACATAGTAGGTCTGCATTCCCCTGATTAATACCTTTTTAATAGATTTTTTTTTTTTTTTTTTGCTTGTGAATTGCAGTCTTGTTTTGTTGCCCAGGCTACAGTGCAGTGGTGATAACAGCTCACTGCAGCCTGCAACTCCTGTGTTCATGTGATCCTCTTGCCTCAGCCTCCTGAGAAACTGGGACTACAGGCACATGACACCATGTCTGGCTAATTTTGAAAATATCATTTATTTTTTGAGCCAAGGTCTCACTTTCACCCAGGCTGGAGTACAGTGGTGTGATCACTGCTCATTGCAGCCTCAACCTCCTGGGCTCAAGTAATCCTTCCTCCTCAGCCTCCCCAGTTGCTGGGATTACAGGTGAACACCACTGTGCCTGGCTAATTAAAAAAATTTTTTAATAGTGATGTTGTCTTGCTATATTGCCCAGGCTGGTCTCAACCATGTAGGCTCAGGTGATCCTTCTGCTTCAGTCTCCGTAAGTGCTGGGATTACAGGCATGAGCCACTGTGCCCAAAACATTTGGCATAATGTTTTTGGAGTTTCATCCTAGTTAATTAGCCAGACATGGTGTCATGTGCATATATCAATAGTGCATTCCTTTTTATTGATGAGTAGATATTCCATTACTTAAATTCCATTACAGGAGTTTGAGACAGACCTAACCAACATGTCAAAACCCTATCTCTACTAAAAATACAAAATAAGCTGGGCCTGGTGGCGGGTGCCTGTAATCCCAGCTACTTGGGAGGCTCAGGCAGGAGAATCACTTGAACCCAGGAGGTGGAGGTTGCAGTGAGCTGAGAATATGTCACTGCACTCTAGCCTGGGCAACAAGAGTGAAACTCCATCTACCCCCACCACCAAAAAAAAAAAAAAAAAAAAAGCTTTCACAAAGCATATCCAGTTAAACTTTTTTTCTATTGTGGATGATGGTTTTGGTATTGTTTCTTAGAACTCTTCCTTGTCTAACTCAGGCTATGTATAATTTTCTCTGACATTTTCTTCTAAACTTTTTATAGTTTTAAATTATTTTACATTTGTTTGTGGTCCAATTTTAATTAGTATTTGTATGAGGTGTGAGGTATTGGTTGAAGTTTATTTTTCCTGTGTGTATGAATGTCTTGTTCTAAAATCATGTGTGGAAAAGACTGTCCTTTCTCCAGAAGTGCCTTCCTACCTTTGTCACATTGCTTGCTGTGTGTGTGTGGGGGGGTTTATTTCCCTGATTCCTTTTTCTGTCTTGTTGGTGTGTGTCTGTCATTTTGCCTATATGACATTGGCTTGAGGGCTGAAGCTTTACAGGAAGTCTTAAAAGTGGGCAATATGAGTCTTCCTGCTTTGTGCTGCTTTTCCAAAAATGATTTTGGCTATTTTCATTTTTTTTAAATTGCCTTTTAGGTTTTGGGGTACACGTGAAGCACATGCAAGATAGTTGCATAGGTACACACGTGGCAGTGTGATTTGCTGCCTTCCTCCCCTTCACCTATATCCAGCATTTCTCCTTATGCTATCTCTCCCCAACTCCCCATCCCCTGGGAGCTGTCCCTCCCCTATTCCCCACCAACGAACCCAGTGTGTAGTGCTACCCTCCGTGTGTCCATGTGTTCTCATTGTTCAACACCTGCCTGTGAGTGAGAACATGCGGTATTTCATTTTCTGTTCTTGTGTCAGTTTGCTGAGAATGATGGTCTCCAGGTTCATCCATGTCCCTACAAAGGACACGAACTCATCATTTTTGATGGCTGCATAATATTTCATGGTGTATATGTGCCACATTTTCCCTGCCCAGTCTATCATCGATGGGCATTTGGGTCGATTCCAGGTCTTTGCTATTGTAAACAGTGCTGCAATGAACATTCGTGTGCATGTGTCCTTATAGTAGAACGATTTATAATCCTTCGGATATATACTCGGTAATGGGATTGCTGGGTCAAATGGAATTTCTATTTCTAGGTCCTTGAGGAATCGCCACTCTGTCTTCCACAATGGTTGAACTAATTTACACTCCCACCAGCAGTGTATTTTCTCCACATCCTCTCCAGCATCTGTTGTTTCCAGATTTTTTAATGATCGCCATTCTAACTGGTGTGAGATGGTATCTCAATATAGTTTTGATTTGCATTTCTCTAATGACCAGTGATGATGAGCATTTTTTCACGTTTGTTGGCCTCATGTTTATCTTCTTTTGTAAAGTTTCTGTTCGTATCCTTTGCCCATTTTTGGATGGGTTTGTTTGTTTTTTTCTTGTAAATTTGTTTTAGTTCTTTGTAAATTCTGGATATCAGCCCTTTGTCAGATGGGTAAACTGCAAAAATTTTTTCCCATTTTGTTGGTTGCCCATTCACTCTAGTGACTGTTTCTTTTGCTGTGCAGAAGCTGTGGAGTTTGATTAGGTCCCATTTGTCTATTTTGGCTTTTGTTGCCAATGCTTTTGGTGTTTTGGTCATGAAGTCCTTGCCTACTGCTATGTCCTGAATGGTTTTGCCTAGATTTTCTTTCCTTTTATGGTGTTAGGTCTTATGTTTAAGTCTTTAATCCATCTGGAGTTAATTTTAGTGTAAGGTGTCAGGAAGGGGTCCAGTTTCTGCTTTCTGCACATGGCTAGCCAGTTTTCTCAACACCATTTATTAAACAGGGAATCCTTTCCCTGTTGCTTGTTTTTGTCAGGTTTATCAAATATTGTATGGTTGTAGATACGTTGTGTTGGCTCCGATGCCTCTGTTCTGTTCCATTGGTCTATATCTCTGTTTTGGTACCAGTACCATGCTGTTTTGATTACTGTAGCCTTGTAGTATAGTTTGAAGTCCGGTAGTGTGATGCCTCCCGCTGTGTTCTTTTTACTTAGAATTGACTTGGCTATGTGGGCTCTCTTTTGGTTCCATATGAAGTTTAAGGTAGTTTTTTCCAGTTCTGTGAAGAAGGTCATTGGTAGCTTGATAGGGATAGCGTTGAATCTGTAAATTACTTTGGGCAGTATGGTCATTTTCACGACATTGATTCTTCCAACCATGAACATGGAATGTTTCTCCATCTGTTTGTGTCCTCTCTTATTTCGTTGAGCAGTGGTTTGTAGTTCTCCTTGAAGAGGTCCTTTATATTCCTTGTTAGTTGTATTCCTAGGTATTTTATTCTCTTTGTAGCAATTGTGAATGGCAGTTCATTCTTGATTTGGCTCTCTTTAAGTCTGTTATTGGTGTATAGTAATGCTTGTGATTTTTGTACATTGAGTTTGTATCCTGAGACTTTGCTGAAGTTGCTTATCAGTTTCAGGAGATTTTGGGCTGAGATGATAGGGTCTTCTAGATATACTATCAGGTTGTCTGCAAATAGTGACAATTTGGCTTCTTCCTTTCCTATTTGAATACCCTTTTTTCTTTTTCTTGCCTGATTGCTCTGGCTTATTTTCATTTCTTTGTATTTGCATATGAATGTTGTAGTTGACTAGTCTATAAAAAATCCTGCTGGGATTTAGACTGGGCTTGCATTAAATTTATAGATCAATTTGGGGATAATTGATACGTTAATTGTTTTGAGTCTTCTAAGCCATGATCCTGGTATTTCAAGGTATTTAGTTCCTTTTTGATTTCTTTGGTTAGCATTTTATAGTTTTCAGCATACAGAGCTTAGCCACATTTCGTTAGATTTATATGAATTTGTTTCATCTTTTGGAGCTATTATAAATCATTCTTTTTAAAAGTAACTTCTCTTCTAATTGTTCATTGGTAGTGTTTAGAAATACAGTTAATATTCACATTTGACCCCGCGTTCTGTGATGTTGAAAACCTCAGTAATTCTGTGACCATTTTTGTCAATTCTTGGGATTTCCTGTGCAGACAGTCATGTCATTTATGAATAGGGAAAGTTTTAGTTCTTCCTTTCTAACCTGCATGGGGTTTTTTTTGGTGGGGGGGAGGTGGGAAGGGCCTTATTTCCTCAGCGAGAATCTATTGTGCTGAATGGGAGTGGTGGGGGAAGAATTGCTTTACTTGTTCTCAGTCTTTGGGGAAAATATTCAACCTTTCATCATTATGTTTGATGTGACTGTAGGATTTGGAGATACGTATTTCTTTAAAAAAAGGAAAAAGAAATACCCACCCCTGAATCCTATATTCAGACACACTTGGCTCATTGTAACCTCCACCTCCTGTTTAGCAGTTCTTGTGCCTCAGTCTCCCGAGCAGCTGGGATTATAGGCATGCACCACCCTGCCCAGCTCATTTTTGTATTTTTAATAGTGACAGGGTTTGACCATGTTGGCCAGGCTGGTCTCGAACTGCTGACCTCAGGTAATCCACCCATCTCAGCCTTCCAAAATGCTGGGATTACAGGCATGAGTCACTGCCCCTGGCCTAGGGGTGGGTATTTCTAACCTTACCCTTAATACTTTTTAAAAAGTGCTTTGTTGGAAAATCAAATAAAAATGTCCAATTTTATCATATAGAAATGAGCACTGTTAACATTATGGTCTGTATGTTTCCAGTGCAAACATATACCTCTAAATAGGTATAAGGGGTTATAATAAATATACTTTGTACTCTGATGCATTAATGGTATATCAGTCTATTATAAATGTTCGTCCCTGGGGATAAACATACATATTTATCATAACTTTGACAGTCCCATAGCAGCCTATTAGAGGAGGATGTACTATAACTTTTCCACCCATTCCTACATTATCAGACAAATAATTTGTAACCAGTTTCTTTTATGTTCACAACATCCTCATGCATATGTTTTGAGACTTCTCTTTCTTTTCTCAATACAGTTTGCTAGAAGTGGAGTTGCTGGGTCAGAAGGTATACAGTTGTTGAGGCTGTTGATTCATATGTTCTAAGGCTCACCTGTGACCACTGCTTATATTTATGAGATGCCCGAGGGGGTTGGAAGCAGAGGCTTGAGCTCCATAACTCGGGGAAAGTTCCTTAGCATCTCTTAGCAAAACTAGCTGGTCCGGAGGATCCTGTTCACATCTGCACAGGAGTCTTAACCACCCAAGAGATTGCGCAGACCTGTGGTCTTCCTTGCTCACCTTGCTTCTGTCTCCTTGAGGCTGATAGGCTTCAGGGGACCTAGTTGTGCTGGGGTTGAAATCCCTGCTGGGGTGGGCTCAGCCATTATTTCTGTGTCTCTTTTGTACATGCTCAGAAGGTTTCTGAGGACTTTCGTAGGTCAAATGCATTTAATTATCTGATCAATTTCATGATCTCATGAGGTGTCACATGAAAAGACATTTTTATTTGATCATAATGGAGACCTATGTAGTGATAAGACCAGTAAGTTCTGTGTGATTTCTGTCTATAAATTCAAGTCCTGTTGGTTGCAAGTTAGTCATTTAAATTCTGGGAATTATTTTCTTGGGATGGTAACATGCTAAGTTTAAAAAAAAAAAAAAAAAAAACCTGCTAGGGTGAGAGAAAAGCTCTCTGGTTTGCTGTGCTCCCGCTCCCTCTCCCTGTATCTCAGGCCTGGTTTGTTTTACTCGTTGGCATATCCTGTCTGACTGCTGTGGGTCTTCAAATCTGTGTTCCATCCTGAGATGCTCTACGGCAAAGGAATCTCAGGAGCAAAAGTTACACAACAGTGGCGTGGATAGATTTATACACACTGTGCCCTGGTCCATTTCCTGGTTGTGATATTGCCCTATAGTTACATAAGATAAACCTTTGGGGGAAACTAGGCCAAGGGTATCCAAGACCTCTTGGTATGATCTCTGTTACTTCCTTTTAACCTACAGTTGTTTCAGAATAAAAATGAAAAAATGAGGCCAGGTGCAGTAGCTCATGCCTGTAATCCCAGCATCTTGGGAGGCTAAGACAGGTGGATTGCTTGAGGCGATGAGCCTTGGCAATGTAGGGAGATCCTGTCTCTACAAAAAATATTAAAGAATTAGTTGGGCATGGTAACATACCCTGGTAGTCCCAGTTACTCAGTTACTCAGGAGCCTGAGGCTGCAGTAGGCCATAATCGTGCCACTGTACTCTAGCCTGGGAAATAGAGCAACACCCTGTCTCAAAGCACCCCCAGACCCAACAAGACTTAGTACATTCTGGGGGTGAGAGCCAGAGCCAGTTTCCTCTTGAAGTGGTCAGCATGCCAGCCAGATGTTTGAGTTTCATTTAGAGACATTTCAGTGGTCCAGAGACCTGAGACTGTTAATTTCTCGCAAAGTCTAACAATTTTGTTGGTACAAAGTTGGCTGCGGTGAATTTGTGGCTCCTGAAGTTGTCCATCCAGTGGCTGGTTTGTCATCATTTTGATGGATGTCTGATTTGTTTTAGAAATCTTGGTTTCAGGCCGGGCGTGGCGGCTCACGTCTGTAATCCAAGCACTTTGGAGGCCAAGGCAGGCGGATCACCTGAGGTTGGGAGTTCAAGACCAGCCTGACCAACATGGTGAAACCCCATCTTAAAAAAAAAAAAAAGAAATCTTGGTTTTGTTATGTTAGTTTTTTTTTTCTTTTTAGATGGGATCTCCTCCTATTGCTCAGGCTGGAGTGCTGTGGTATGATCTTAGCTCACTGCAGCCTCCGCCTCTTGTGTTCAAGGCGATTCTTCTGCCTCAGCCTCCCAAGTAGCTGGGATTTACAGGTGTGCAACACCACACCCTGCTAATTTTCATATTTTCAAGAGAGACAGGGTTTTACCATGTTGACCAGGCTGATCTTCAACTCCTGACCTCAAGTGATTTGCTTGCCTCAGCCCCCCAAAGTGCTGGGATTACAGGTGTGAGCCGCTGGAATCTTAACACACTATTAAAAGATTTCTTCAAAACAGTAGAAAATCAGCTATTTTTGAAGCATTTTAGTGCTGGTCACAGAGTTAAAGTTGAGCAGGGAAGCTGAGGATCAGCCTGACTACTGTAAGCAAGTGAGAGGAGACCTGGCTGCAAACATTGGCATGGCTTGTGTTGGTCATGGCGTTCCTCGGAAAATATTCTTGCATGAACTATGGTTTAGAAATATGTATAAATTGCTTTCTTTCCCTGGTTTTAAGATATGTGACTTGAATTCACATGTGGAGACTGGGAGTAGGCTGGGCTGCGGGATAATGGCTAAAGGAATCCTAGAAAACATGCTCTGTAGTCTGGTGGCTCAAGCCTGTAATGCCAGCACTTGGGAAGGCTGAGGTGGGTGGATCATTTGAGGTCAGGAGTTCGAGACCAGCCTGGCCAACATGGTGAAACTCTCTGTCTCTATTAAAAATACAAAAATTAGACAGACATAGTAGTGTGCGCCTGTAATCTCAGCTACTTGAGATGCGGAGGCAGGAGAATTGGTGAACTCGGGAGGCTGAGGTTGCAGTGAGCCAAGATCACCTCGCTGTACTCTAGCCTGGGCGACAGAATGAGACTCTGTCTCAGAAACAGACAAAAAACCATGCTGCACAATCCCCATCAGGGAAAATTTTCTCTCATAAATGTTTTGAGGGCTTGTTATTTAGTTTCAAACATTTGCTATTCGTGTCACAGATGGAAGAAGTGCAAACACCTGTGGAGGCATCCATGACAGGCTTTGTCTAGGACGAGGGGATAACTAAGGGGCTCCCTTGTGGCTTACTTTCTCCAGAGCTTCGGAGACGAACATAGAGTTGTTTGGTCTATGGTATTGTCTGAGTTTGATTCTGATGTTCTTATCTGCCAAAATACAGCACAGAGAAGCAAAATACAAAGAAAATGCTGTCGTCGTGGGCTGAGATGTAGTCAGATGCATTGAAAACAGACACTCGGCTCCAGGGATGAGCAGTCTCAAGTTTTTCAACTAAGTCAGTGTTTGGCGTATCTATCCCAGTGTGTGGTATTTTCATCCATAAATAGACCGAGAGGCTTACTGTCGTGCATTATTACATGAGACGACCCAGTCTCAGAAAAATTGATACTATCCTGTCTTAGAAGCTCTGAATGTATTGGATTGATAGTGATTGTCAGAGCATGGAGGAATGCCTGAAAGGCATATACTAGGCTTTTACCATTGGTTACCATGGGGAAATGTTGATGGGAACAGTAAACAAGGGAAAAAAAGCCTCAAACATTCACACAAAGTAAATCGATGTGAGGAGTGTTTAATCCCCCCTAAAATTTAGAATGTGTGTGTCACCTAGAGAAATAATAGGATGGACATAAAAATGTTAATGGGGTTTATTTCAAGGCATTGGGGTCTTCGCATGTTTTTGCATTTCTTCTTAAATGTGTTCTGATTGGGTATTTTGCAATGAGCATTTTAATTTTTATAATCATAGAAGAAACCCAGTCTTCAGCTCTTTCCAATGCAAGGAAAGAAAAAATATTATAGCACATTGAAAGGCACTTAGGCTGAAGACCTGAGGTGTAGAGGGTGGGGCAGAAATAGAAAATGTAGAAGAGGTACTTCCCTCTGGTTGAGCTGGTCAGAAACCAAGTCTGAATCTTAAAGAAGGTGGCACAAAGTCCTCACTTGGGGGCAGGGAGACCTGGGTTCAGATCTTACTAGTATGTTTTACTGGCGTCCTTGGTCAGAAACTTTATTCATCCAACTCCTGTCCTGTAAAATGTGGAGAATACTGCAGGCCATTGTGCATTTTTCTTCTCAATGAAGCATCTTTCCACTGAATGATGAATGAATGGACGAATGAATGGATGGATGCATGCTTGATTCAGAGAGAC
This sequence comes from Callithrix jacchus, assembly GCF_049354715.1. Classification (NCBI taxonomy): domain Eukaryota; kingdom Metazoa; phylum Chordata; class Mammalia; order Primates; family Cebidae; genus Callithrix; species Callithrix jacchus. Next base: position 16,880,378 of record NC_133513.1, on the reverse strand, counting down.
ATATGTAAAGTCTAAATACTGAACAAATGGCAGTTTTTTTCCTCATTGGTCCTCACATTCTGTTGTCAGCCAGTGTACCCGGGAAGTAAATTCAGTAGGTGGGGTCCTGTGATAGCCTGTGTTTTGTGTTCTTTAGTGTAATCTTACATGGGGGTGGGTGCGGACTTGGTCAAACTGCTTCTCCTTATGCCTCAGTTTCCTTATTTGTAAAATGAAGGTTGTGTTAGTGCCTTGGAAGGATTCAAGGAGATACCATACAAACGCTTGACATGATGCCTGGCAGATAATATGTGTTTACTGCATGTCACAGTTGATAAAAAGATTAAGAGCATTCCCTAGGGTGAATGTATGGTACTCAGTACATGCTTTTGTAAATGGAGAGAAGACTAGAGTTCCTGAAACTGAATAAACACCTGATAGATGGGTTTTATAAACAGCTAAGCACAGCCTGTGTCCGTGTTCTAAATTTGTGGACACTGAAACCAATTGGTGCTTATCTGTCTCATGAAAGAACAGTTCTTAAAGGCATTTTGCAAACATGCCCTTGGTAGCACAGCCTTCTCCTGTGATGATCTCTAAACCATGAGAATATATTAACATTTAAAACATGCAAATTTTGTTTTTCTTTACACAAATTTACCACCCACCTCCTCCCCTTGCCGTGGGGCCACACTGTCACTTTTTAAATGTATATCTTTTAACATTTTTGTACCTGCAGAGAAAACGAGGTGCTCAAAGTCCAGCTGAAGAAGTATGTAGGAGCTGTCCAGATGCTGAAAAGAGAAGGTCAAACAGCTGAAGGTGAGGGGGAACCTGAGCCCGGGTTGGGAGGGGCTGGGTTTTTTTATGAACACCCCTACTTGGCAAGCAGTAGACATTGAACATGTGATGAGTGCATATGTGGATGGAGTAGAATAATGGTGCTGCTCAGGATTCCAGAAAATTAATCAGGTGGAAAAACCAATGCATATTCCTGCAACATGCATAACTAATATTATAAGACTCATTAACTAGACTATTAGCAACAGTTGTACTGATTTGTGTACTTAGGGAATTTTATGTCCAGAGTCTTGAGACAGTTGTGTGGCAGTGAACCTTGTGGTATGATGAAGTCACAGCAGACTATGAGTGCAAGCAACAGAAATCCAAGATGGTAGATAATGAGAGTGGTGGACTTAGGCTGATCACGTTCCAATCCAGCTCTAATTAAGTGTTCTAATCTCTCTGCACCTCAGTTTTTTCTTCTGTACAAAGAGGTTTGTTGATAGTGCTTTCCTCATAAGGCAGTTCATGTGGACATCTTAGCATAATGCCTACCACAGTATAAGTGCTGGATAAATTTTAGCTATTGTTATTGTTACTAATCAGAAATTCCAGTAGACAGAAGAACAGTCATGATGATCTCACCAAACGAGGTAGGGCCATGTACTGCTTCTAAAATCTCCTAAAATATTTCTCAGGGCAGCCTGAAGAAAAGAGTTTTAACTCTGGCTGATGTGTTTTGCCAAAAGGCCGTAACAAAATTTCCTTAAAGACAAGCTCATAGAGTGTGGCTGTTTTAACAAATGGTGGACATTCCACATTCACAGATTTTTTTTTTTTTTTTTGAGACAACGTCTTACTCTGCTGCTCAGGATGGAGTACAGTGATGCAATCTCAGGCCACTGACTGCATCCTCTGCCTCCCAGGTTCAAGCAGTTCTCCTGCCTCAGCCTCCCAAGTAGCTGGGCTTACAGATGTCTGCCACCACGCCCAGCTAATTTTTGTATTTTAGTAGAGATGGGGTATCACTGTGTTGGCCAGGCTGGTCTTGAACTACTGATCTCAGGTGATCCACCTGCCTTGGCCTCCAAAGTGCTGGGATTACAGGTGTGAGCTACCACACCTGGTCGACATGTCTTCAGAGTCAACCAAACTGAATTCATGTTCACATGACTGCCTGACCGCTTGGAATTCTTTTCTTGTATATACCAGGACATCACACCAGTGTCATGAGGGTGTTCTGAGGGTTTTCCAAAACAATGGATGCAGAGTTTCTGGTATGGTACCTGTTGTATAATAAATGGTTGTTATTTTCCTGTGTGATGGAGACAGGATCGGATTGCAATCTGGCTATGGCTTATTTAGTAGTAGAATAAAGACATGAATGTTTCTGAAGCTTGTGTATTTCTTTTGGTTCCCATTTGATCGGCATCAGCTTATTGGTGAGACTATTTTATAACATGCCCTGCTTCATTCATATTTGGTGTGTATCTGTGGTCATTCTGGGGGTTATCAGTGCAGAATCAATCCTCTTCCTCTGTGGGCTCATGCCCTTTTCATACAGATACTGTTATTAGGCCCTGAATTCATTTCATTATACAGAATTATTTATATGTTGGTCTTCCAAGTGTTTACATCTCATCTCTGTTTCCCCAGCAACTGGCTTTTTAGTCATTCATTACATGTTTTGAATGAGCAGTATTTGTCTGGCCCTTTTACTATTTCCAAGCAAGGGTAAAATGCACTCTGATTTGACTCAGTAACCTTGTGTTGAGCAGGTATTTTTTCCATTATTTTAAAGTTTGTTATTAGAGACTTAGGAGAGCTTAAGGGGCTGGTACATGTATCTGTGGAGGAAATGAACTTGGGCATTTTTCTCCAAACCTCTGATTCTTTGCATTATAAAGTTTTTTTAAACTTTACTGTGCAGAGGAATTGCCTGGGGAGCCCATTAAATATGCCTCTTTCCAGGACCCTGCCTCTGGGAGTTACTCCAGTGGATTTAGGATGAGGTCCTAGCTAGCACGTCTAGATATGTGACTCCAATGCAGGTGACCTGTGGACAGCACCACAACCTTTTGTGAAATCTGCATGTTACTTACACAGAACTTGGATTCAATATAAGACAAAGTTGGGTTAAAAATAAACACTACTGGGCTTGCTTTTGATTTGAAAACCTCATTGGTACACAATGCATTTCTAAGTAGGAAAATTTTGAGCGTGATTCTCCCCAAATGGGCCTATAGAACCTACAATGTACAGAATGGTTTTTCATGGCAACTGAAGGTACATTTCCCCAGACCCATCCTAAGTGCCCTGAGCCACAGCTGGGTATGAGCCATTTCAGGATGTAGTTAAAACACCTCTGACATGGATTAGAGCCGAGGTGGTTATGTACGCACCACAACTTCACCCAGCAGCAGTCTCTTGCTCTCCTTTCTCTTACCTTGTAATTCAAGGCCATGTCACCTTCTCTGTGAGTTCTCCTTCGGTGGAAGGTTTCTAGGAATACCCTCAAGTGTGGACATGTTCCCGTGTTTCATTGTTGCTTGCATTAAGTCCTGCAATTTAATCCTTCTGTCACTTTAAATATTAGCACCAGCTGTGTGCCAGGCACCCTGAACAGCCTTATTAAAAGACAACTCTTTGAAAAATTGCCCACTGGCTTCAATAGTTTATTATCTAGCTTCAACTGATGTCATCTATTACTCACTCCTCAGCCCCAGCTAGTTACTGCCTCTGTTTGTTGAAAGCTGTTAAGTATGTATTGGCCAGGCTGTGGTGGCTCCTGGTGTTTGGGAGTTGGAGGAGCCAGGGGCAGAGAGTGGTTGGAGAGTGGGTAGTTCTTTCTCCATCTATGATTTCCTTGGTTCCCAGTGTTGGGGTCTAGCTTCTTAAACTCTAGGTGGGAACTTAGATGCACTTTCCGTAATATAAACCTTTTAGTTTGAGGATATAAAGATTGTTTTTGTCTTTGGGAAATAAGTTGTTCATGACATTGCGAGCTGTCAGTAGGGAAAAGCGTGAACAGCCATTTAAGCCCCAAACGCCTTCTGGGTTGAATAGATTGCTGAGTGCTATTCAGAGGTCACCACCTGCATTATTACATTCTTAGGGAAGATGCCTCCAGGATTTAAACAAAACAACTTAAAATGAACTTTTAGAATAGACATTGACAATATTTAATTTTACGAATTTCAGATTCCCACCCTCTTTTTTTTTTTTTTTTTTTTTTTTTTTTGGAAGCCTGATCTGGTCTCTCAAAGAAAATAATTATTTAAGTAGCAAAAATGAGGACTGGAATTTGGGTAGCTTCATTATGTAATGGAAAGAGTTTCTCCCCCACAATGTGGTCCATAAGTGAGACTGGTTTATTTGCCTCTCAAGGGCTGTTTTTCCTTGGTGATGTCAGATTTGCCAAAAGCTTAGACCTTTATTTGTGCTTGTGTGTGTCTCTCACATTAGGGCAGGTTGTCCTGGTGCTGTTCCTTCAGGGTTAGAACCTTGGTGTAAGGGCTCCCATTTCCATGAGGAACTTGCCTGGCAGTTCCACTTTCCTTGTAACTCTTACTGGTCATTTGATCAATTCTGTTGTTAATGGTATTGGACACCCTCTCTCCTCTCCAGTGTAGGGAAGTTTCACTTACGGAGAGAGAGAGCAGGAGATCACTGTGAAGTCATGCTTTCATTTTGGGCTTATTGCTGAAATTTCAAAGCAAGATGTTTGCAAGTTGGCTTCCTGCTGGCAAAGACCCCTTGGCAGCTCCCTGAGGGGTCTGGGGAGAGCATGTGCATCACTTCAACCTTAGGGCTGTGTGGACAAGACAGGCTTATTAGGAGTAGACTCAATTAGTGAAGCACACAGACAATGATAGACACCAGAATAGTTGACTCAACACTAGTGAGACACAGGGCTGTTGGGTAGACCAGAAACAGTTTCCTCTCTCTCGCTGATTGGGTTCTTGGGAAGCTGGGAGTCTCACCTGTTGGTACTTGGAGAGTTGGAAGGGAAGAAGTAGTTGGGTGCTTCAGATGTTTAGTGGCATCGGGCCTGATGGAAGTGTGCCCAGCACTTGGAACAGGAAAGGTCTTTGGACCCTGGCAAACTCTCACTTGGAGAGTCAGTTTCTGCTCTTCACACCGCCCTTTTCCTTTAAAAATTAATTAATTAATTAATTCATTCTTCTGCTCTTTACCCGGCCTTTTTCCTTTAAAAATTCCTTCTTCCCTTCCTCTCTCCCTTCCTCTTTCCTCCTTCCCCCTTTCTCCTCCATTCCATGGAATAGAGCTTTTTCTTTTTCCAGCTCATGGATTATTAGAGAGCCCTGAGTAGCGCCAGTTCTGCTGGATGTCAGTTGGCACTGAGGGAGCAAGGATGGCCGTTACATGAGATGCTTATATGTTCTGTTCTTATCCTATAACAAGTGGTCAGCAAATTGTAACTTTGTTTTAATGCATAATCATGATTCTTCTTTTCCCCCCTCAAGTTCTCTATAAGAAATAGATGCAGGAATTAGACTAATGTGATCAAAATAACATTTTCATTACTGGCGGTTGATTGGAGACTCAGGCTTGACCTTAGAACACTGATTTCCATAACTAGACCCGAGAATCTCTCTTGTGAGATGTCAGTGGCTCTTCAGAATTACTTCTCACTCATTCAGGACCTAAGGGGAGAGAGTCCATGGGGGTGTTTTAGCTTTTTTTTTCTTTTTTTGAGACAGAGTCTTGCTCTGTTGCCCAAGCTGGAGTGCAGTGGCCCAATCTTGGCTCACTGCAACCTCTGCCTCCCAGGTTCCAGTGATTCTCTTGCCTTAGCCTCTGGAGTGGCTAGGATTACAGGCACGTGCCATCATACCCAGATAATTTTTGTATTTTTAGTAGAGGTGGGGTTTTGCCATGTTTGGCATACTGGTCTCGCCCTTCTGACCTCAGGTGATCTGCCTGCCTGGGCCTCCCAAAGTACCGGGATTACAGTTGTGATCCACCATGCCCGGCCTGACCCTGTCTCTTTAAAAAAAAAAAAAAAAAAAAAGGAAATAGAGTCAGTTGTTACTCATTTATTACTGCATTTATGGAGAGGCTTGTACTCCTAGGTTGCAAAAAAGAAAAAAAAAAACCCACGTTGGCCTTCTGCCATCCTGAACTTTATGTAATAAATACGCGTTGTCTTATGTTGCCAGGTTTGTGGTAATTTGTTATAGCAGCAATGGGAGACTAATACACAGTTAAACAGAGCTATGAATTTGATCTTAGATGGATGTGGACGTCTTCTTCATTTCATCATCATCCTTTGGAGATTGTGGTGGGAGGCTGCTGTTAAAAAAATCAGGATTTTTTGGTCAAAAGTCCCTGGGTGGACACACTTGGTGCCTCAGAGAAGAGCTCTAGCTTTTGGTTTTCCCACACCTGGGTTGGGAAAACCTACCTTTTCTGCCCCTGCCCCATGTGTTGTCTGCTTTTCTGGCCAAAGGAAGCCCTTGCCCCATTTGTGCACTTACCCATCTTGGGTTGCTGTTGCCAGCCCTGGTGGCCACCGCCCTCTAGATATTGGAGGTGACGTCTCTGAAGTTGTGTAGTTTGGCCCCACGATTAGGTGGATGTTGGTGTCATTCTTTCAGTGTGGTCAGTGGTTAGATTTGCAGCTGAGAGGCTGGTTACTCTGATGGTCCCACAGCAAGGATGTTCCTGTGGAGGTCTTTGCTGCAGAACAGAGCCATGCTAGGTGGCGGGCTGCTCCTGGACTCTTCCCAGGAGCATGTGTCTGACAATGTACTCTATGTATTAAAGAAGAAATCCTCCTGCTGGGGTTGGCCACACATGACTCCAGAGAGACAGGGGTCTGTCCATGTCACATAGCTCAAGTGACTTCCCCATCCAGTGTGGGTAGTGGACATATAAGTCCTCTGTGCTTGCTCCACTTTTCACTTGACCAGTGTCCTCCCTCACTGTCAGTCCTGTGATGTCGGTGGCTTCATCCTCGGCCCTGCACTTGACCTCAGCTGGCTGGCTCTGGCTAGATCTCAGGGCTTTAGTACACAATCAACAAGAATTCTTTCTTTCCTGTTGAGCTTGAAGACTGGAGCTGCTGTAGTCAGCTTGTCTCCACATGAAGCTTGGGAATGAGGCCATCGCACAGAAAGAGCAGCTGAGCTGAGAGCTAGAGAGAAAGCGAGCTCTAATCCTGTCTTCAGGGCCCCTGAATCCAGCTGTGCCTGGCACGACAGTCCCACCCTGGACTTCTTGGTAATATGAGTAGTCATTTCACCAGCCTCCCCTGTTCAATTGTCAAGCTTGATTAGATTTCTATAGCTCATGTGTTCCATAGCAAATTATTACCTCTTTTCTGGATACAGGCCCGTCCATCCTTGTAAAGAGTGATTATTTCTGTGGAATTGTTTTTCCAAGTACACAGTGTTTGCTCTTGTGCTGTAAGGCTCCTCCTCCCACCTCCTCTGTTACTGGATACTCCACTGTCATAACCATTCCTGGCTACTGTGGCATAGTCCTGTTTTGTAGTGATGGATTTTAAAGCCATGAGCTCTCCTTGGCATCCCCACTTAATTAATCTGCAGTCAGCCCAGGGAGAGAGGGAGGAGAAATAGACCATTGCTGGTGGCCATCAAGATAATCAGCAGTTAGGGCAGGAGACTGAGTTCGAGGAACTTGACAGATGAGGGGGGCTTGGGAACAATTTAAAAAGTTTGTTTTCAGAAACAAAAGAAGTAAAAATTGGGAAGTCATCAGCCTGTCTGGTGTGCTGTGTTTTTGCTGTGTGATGTGCTCAGCGGTCCCCACTCCACGCCTTTGTGTGGCTTGTGCTCTGACTGGGCTGCCAGTTTTCCCTGGGGTGAGCTCCGTGATCCCCATACCACACCTGCATATGCTTTGTGCTCTGGCAGGGGTGTCAGTTTCCCAGGGGTGAGCTCAGTGATCTCTGATTTCACATCTGCATATGCTTTGTGTTCTTCCTGGGGTGTAAGTTTTCCCAGAGTGCACCCAGCAATCCCTGCTCCACACCCACATGTGTGTCGTGCTCTGGCTGGGGTGTCAGTTTCCCTGGGCTTCCAAAGAATGGGGCAGGGCAGTTTAGAAGCCTGATTGATTGAAGATGGATATCGTGGGCTAGATGGTTCCTGGACTACAGTGTTTCAGGGGAGCTTGCAGCATAACTTTTTATTCTTTTTTCTGAACTGTTGCAGGCTTCAGGGCATCCCCACTTGCATGGCCTGCTGTTTCCACCCACAGTGTGCACAGAGGCAAAGATGTCTTTGTTTGAGGCAGTCTTCTTTGGTTGCAAGGAATAGCAATCCACAAAAGCTGACTGGCTGGCTGGCTGGCTGGTGTGTGTGTGTGTGTGTGTGTGTGTGTGTGTGTGTGTGTGTGTCTGTCTCTCTCTCTCTCTCTCTCTCTCTCTCCCCCGCCTCTCTCCAGTGGAATAAACATGGAACCTCATAAATCCCTTCCCTCTGCTGTTTACCACGTATGGTTTTCCAGTCCTGATTTCTTGATGATGGCCTTCAGTGCTTGTGATCTGGCTCTTAAGTTCCAACCTCATCTCCCACCACCCTCTGCCTTGCTGTCTCCAGCCCAGCCACAGTGACCTTTAGGCTGATCCTCCAACATCCCAAGCTGGTTCCTGCCTCAGGCCCTTTGCATGTGCTGCCCCTCTATGGGGATGCTCTTCTCTGATCTTTGCATGGCTGGTTCCACCTTGCCATGCAGGTCTCCGCTCAGATGCCGCCGCCTCCTGACTGCCCTGTCTTACTTTGTGCCGCCTCCCTCATTCAATCTCTGTCTTTTATCTTCATCACAGCACTTACCAGGCCCTCATCGTATCTTGGTCGTTAATTTTCTTGCTTTTTTTCTTCCCTGTGTTCTACCTTCCAGTGTACAGTCCACAAGAGCAGGGATTTTGCATGTCTTTTCCCTTGCTGTGTTTTCCCTTGCTGTGTTCAAAGTGCCTGCACAGTGCTGCCATGGTATGTGCTCTATAAATGTTTAAAACATAGATGAATACAAATCAAATAGGGGCTGTTGGCTGTTGTTGGATCTCATGGCCTTTAGTTGATTCCAGCTCCATTGCAGCTGTGGAGAGCCTAGTAGTAGATGAATTCATAGATCTTCCTTCTATGTAATGTGGGGCACCCCCATGTAACTGTGTTTTTCATCTGTGCCTTCAGCTGGATTCTCCTGGTCATGCGCGGCTTTTGCTTCTAGTGACCACGGTTAGCATTTCACCTTGACCCTGCCCTGGTTGCATTGTTTAGAGCTCTTGTGATGACAAGAATCATGAAATCTGATTTAATCTGTCGTAAATAAGAGAGAAGTCGAGGAGGATCTACCTTCAGGGACGGTTTGGTCCAGGGAGTCGAACAATATCATCAGAAGTTATTTTCTTCCTTTCTTCAGTTTCTCAGCTCTGTTATTTTTTCACTGTTGGGAATGATATGCTGGTAAATGTTTAACAGCTAGTTCTCTGGAAAAAAAAAAAACCCTGGTTTAGAATGTTTGCAGATTTCCATGGTGTAAATCCTCCTGCTATGTCTGATTTCAAACGGTCAACACGATGTCACTGTCTGCAGTATTGGGAAGAGACGCACATGGTGAGCTCCCATGAGTCAGCACACAGGAGCTGCCATACCTTACTGTGTGCTGGCCGCCTTCTCAGCCAGGTGTTCTCCCTGAGCTGGCAAGAGGTTGTCAGCAGCTGTAGCTTTAGTCTTTCCAGTAGCCCCAGCAGGAGAGGAGCTTCTCTTCTCTGCTGGTTTCCTTACTGTCCCAGCTTTCCATCTCTTCACCTCAAACAGCAGTGGTTCTCAGTATTGGCTTTTAATGGAGTCACCTGGGAAGTTGTTGAAAAGCCTGATGATAGGCCCCACCCAGACCCCCAAATCAGTAGTGGGACCTAAGAATGAGGATTTTTTTGTTTTTTAAAGCTTCCCAAGTGATTCCACTGTGCATGTTGGAGTGCAGTGTTTGGAACCACTGCCTTGGAGGATATCACTTTCCAGTTAATGAAGTTCAAGGTCAGCAAATATGCTACAAATGTGCTGATTCTTGGCCAGCGGTTGACACTGTAAAGTAATCAAGGGTGCATTTTTCTTCTTAAATCCAGATTTAGCCTCAGAATTTGTCTCTTCAAATAGGTACCATCAAGTTAAGAAGACCAGGGAGGCTAGGCCAGGCGCAGTGGCTCATGCCTGTAATCCCAGCACTTTGGGAGGCTGAGATGGGTGGATCACCTGAGGTCAGGAGTTCAAGACCAGCCTGGCCAACATGATGAAATTTCCACCTCCACTAAAAATACAAGATTTACCTGGACATGATGGCAGGCACCTGTAATCCCAGCTACTTGGGAGGCTGAGGTAGGAGAATCGCTTGAGCATGGGAGTCAGAGGTTGTTGTGAGCCGCCATCACACCACTACACTCCAGCCTGGGCAAAAGAGTAAAACTCCACTTCAAAAAAAAAAAAAAAAAGACCAGGGAGGTTCAATGGAAGGTGTTCACCACCCCTGTGTGAGTTAACCCAGTGCCTTTACTGTGCCCCAATCCCTGGCTCCTGCAAGAATCCACTGTGGGTATTAATTATATTTCATCTCTGTTCTTGAACCTTCACATTCCACTGCAGCGTACTGCCTCTCACCGCTCATTGTGAAGCTGCTCTGCGGTTATGTTTGTCTCATGTGCCCCTGTCACAACCACTTTACGACCCCACTCTTGGCTCATCCAGTCTCCTCTCCTGGAAACGCCACTTCCTTTATGCTTGGTCAGACTGGTTGTTGCATTTGTGGCAAGATCCAGCTCTTCACCTGTTAACTGAAAGAAATCAGATTACTTGGATCTTTCAGTTTACTGAAGCCCTGCGGTGCTTGCTACAAGCAGTAACTAGATTTTGACATTTGCTTTTTGCTACTCTGGGTTATTTTGTGGTCACATCTTGTGTGGATGTGTCTACTCTGCTACACTGTGTGACCACATAGTGGGCAGTGTCTGGAACTTAGAAACTTGCAGGTTTTTTTTTAAGCAAGTGCACAAAAGGTGCTTAATAAAAACTTGTTACCAGTGTCTATCCAAGTGACTCTCAGGAGTGATTTCAGAGTAACGGATGTTGATGTTGATGGAAACCGCATTCCCTGAGAAGGGAAGCAAGTTTGGGGAAGCAACATTTCATACGACTTAAGAGCAGGGAGATGATTATTACCATTCTCCTTTCTTCCAGAAGTGACCACACCGCTCTGCTCACATTCCATTGGTGAGGACTGGTCATGCAGTCCCACTTGGGTGCAGAGGGGTCTCGGAAGTGTTCTCTCTGGCTGGGTAGCTGCTTTGTACAAGAACTCTACCCAGTGGAAGGGGAGCATTGAGTGTGGTGGCCAGCCAGCTCTGCTGTCCCTGCTGTCCCTGCTGGGCACTCATTCAGAGGCACGTGCTCTCCATCCTCTCGTTCATATGTGTGGCTCTTCAGAAAGAGACCTGATGCCCTAGATGCTTGCTTTGGGGTTGTGCTCTTGGAGTGTCAGAAGGAATGCCTGATAGCTAGTGAGGGTCTGTGGTAGGAAGGGTGTCCAATAATGTGCTAGAGACATGTCTCTCAGATATACTAAGTCACTTGGCTAGGTGTGGTGGGTCACACCTACAACCCCAGCACTTTGGGAGGCTGACCTGACACAGGATGATTACTTGAGCCCAGGAGTTCCAGACCAGCCTGGCCAATAGCCTTCAGTGAGCCATGATTGTCCCACTGCACTGTAACCTGATGACAGGGCAAGACCCTCTCTCTCTACAAACAATTAATAAAAATTAGCCAGGTGTGCTGGTGTATGCCTGTAGTCCCAGCTACATGGGAGGCTGAGGTGGGAGGATAGCTTGAGCCCAGGAGGTTCAGACTACAGTGAGCCATGATCATGCTGCTGCACTCTAGCTTGAGCTATAGAGTGACCCTATCTCTTAAAAAAAAAAGAAAAAAAAAAAAAAAAGGAAAGACGAAAGACTGAGTCACTTGTTACTCATTTATTTCTGCATTTATGGAGATCTCACACTATGAAGTTGCACCTTAGATATGTACTTAGCTTTGTTAGGAGCTGTTTGAAGTCTGTTCTGCACGGGCATATTATGTTGTCATTTACACTGGAGGTGCCAATTGCGATGGAGAGACCATGTTATAGCTCCCCCTTCCGTAAGGTGCTTTTAGCTTCTCCTGCAAATCTCGGTTTACTAATGGGAAAAAAGAGGGCTTTGATAACTTCAGTTGTTTATTGCCAAATGGGACAGGCAGGTACTCCCTGTGAAACTCACGGGTTACAGGTGGGGTAAAGTACAACGTCCTAGCTCTGACAGGTTGGAGCCAGAGAGATGATGGGCAGGTTGTGGACTTAGCTGTGGGATTCCAAGTCTGGAGATGAGGGCACTGTGAACAGAAATGAGAGGATCTGGAAGTGCTGTGTCAGGCAGGGTCCTGTGCTGTGCTCTTCTTGTCCCCTCTTTTAGCAGCTGTTGATCATTGGTGCTGAAGCTTCAGAGAATGTTATGATTCTTTTCTTTCCTTTTTTTTGTTTTTTTGAGATGCAGTCTCACTCTGTCACCCAGGCTAAAGTGCAGTGGGTGATCTCAGCTCATTGTAGCCTACACCTCCTGGGTTCAAGTGATTCTCCCACCTTAGCCCCTCCCAAGTAGCTGGGTTTACAGGCATGCACCACTGTGCCTGGCTAATATTTGTATTTTTAGTAGAGACAGGGTTTCACCATGTTGGTCAGGCTGGTCTCAAACTCCTGGCCTCAAGTGATCTACCCGCCTCAGCCTCCCAAAGTGCTGGCATTACAGGCATGAGCCACGGTGCCCAGCCTTGAGTGTTGATGAATTTGAGTGACCACCTGCTGTCCTCTCACTCTCAAGCTCCAGACTTGGGACCAGATCCTGGTAGGGCTCAATGGCTCCATGGCCAGGACCTGTGGGTGGCTGAAGGGATGCTCCTGGGCCATCGGCCATGTGTCTGACTTCTCTGTAGTCTCATCAGGACCACATAGGAGACGTGAGACCAGCAGCGTCCCCAGCTGTCTGCTGCTCAGCCCTCTTGGGTCAATAGCATGAGTTGGACCTTGCCTACCTGCTGCTCTGCACTTCAGTTAAGCATTCCTTGTTTATGTGTTGTCCTTAAAAAGGTGGCATGACTTCAGGATGCTGGACCTCTGTTTTTGTTATCGAGGCTGTTTTTTTTTTATCACTTCATTAGAGTCTGCTTATCTGACGTTGCATGGCTGAGAAGTGTAGCCCGCAGTGGTGGAAAGAGCGTGGACTTCAGAGTGGAATCCGTTTGGGTTGTAGTCCTGATTCAGCTTCTGTCTGTGTGCATATGCACCTTTAACATCAGCTACTTTCTGTCTACTTAGTAACCTGTGCTTTCTTTGGGGAATTCTCTGTCCAGCCCTCAGTCCATGTGGCTTCTGTGGGTCTGTCCCATCCCTCCACCTTGGCTATGTCCTGGGCACACAGGTTCAGGGTGTGCATGTGTATTGGTCAGAGCCAGTCACTGCTGTCACAGTACTGCTGGGGTCTCAAAGTGGGAGGCACATGCCCTCCCCTCTCCCTTCCTCTCTCCTTTGCTCCTTTCCCCTCTACCTCTCTCCCCCATCCCTTCCCCTATTTCTCCCTCTCTCCCTCCCTCTTTCCCTCCCTCCCTCTTGCTTCTCCCTCTCTCCCTTATTTTCTCCCTTTCTCCCTCCTCCTCTCTCTCTGTCTCCTCCCCTCCTCTATCTCTCCCCTCTTCTCTCTCTTCTCTCTCGTTTATTTGACTCTGCCCTGGTCTATTTTGTATTTGTTTTAGGGGCTGAATCTCAAGTGGCCTTTACCTTTTCAAATACTAAGTTCATAAACAGGAGACTTCATGGTTGCTCTTCTTCCTGCTTGAAATGACTGCTTCTGGGCACTGTTTTCACCTGTAACCCTGTTCTGAGAAGTAATTGAGAGAATTAGATGTAAAGTTCTCAACACAGCCTTTGGTGCAAAGTGAGGCTTCAGAAGCTGTTGTTCCCACCACCTCCCTCACTCTTTGCACAGACTCCAAAACCACTGGGTGGTTTGGGAAGTTAAGTTGTTTGCTTTGTGCAGAGTACAAGGTCAGGGCATCGTTTCATTCATTCAGCCAACATTAATTGAATCATAGAGTACCAGGCACAGTTCTGGGAATACTTCCGGTCCAAGGAGACCCCTCAGGTTTGGTGGGAGAGATGGGCACTAAACCTGTAAACAAACAGGCAATTCCGAGTATCAATTCTGATACAGCTCAGCCTTTTACCACAAGGCCTTGTAACCATCTGGAGAAATCCTTGGTTGACAGATAACAAAAGCTGTGCTTATTGGGCACCTGTAATGTGCTGGGCCCCATGGGAACTTCTTCCCCTGCAGCATTCTTCCGTCTGACAGCTCTGTGAGGATGGGGTTGTTGTCTCCATTTTATGGATGTGAGAAACCAAGGCTCTGAGTGGTGGGTGTGCTGAAGCTCACTCTTTTAGTCAGGGTTCTGAAATATTGACTAATTTTGTGTGTGTGTGTGTGTGTGTGTGTGTGTGTGTGTGTGTGTAGACAGATCGACGTTGATTTATAGTTTAAGGAATTAGGGCTGGGTGCAGTGGCTCACACCTGCAATCCCAGCACTTTGGGAGGTTGAGCCAGGTGGGTCACGAGGTCAAGAGATCAAGATCATCCTGGCAAATATAGTGAAACCCCATCTCTATTAAAAAAAAAAAAAATTAGCTTAATGTGGTGGTGGGCACCTGTAGTCCTAGCTACTTGGGAGGCTAAGGCAGGAAAATTGCTTGAACCTGGGAGGCGGAGGTTGCAGTGAACTGAAATGGTGCCACTTTACTCCAGCCTGGGCAACAATAAATGAATGAATGAATGCATGAATGAATAACAGATGCCCTGTGATTGTGGCATCTGTTAACTCCAGAATCTGCAAGGTGTGCCCCTATGGTGGAGACCCAGGGAAAAACTGATGTTGCACTTGAAGTCCAAAGGTCATCTTGGGGCAGAATTCATACGTCCTCATGAGACTTCCTTTTTTTTTTCCTCTTTCTTCTTAAAGCCTTCAGCTAACTGGATGAGGCCCACTGTCATTATAGAAGATAATCTGCTTTCTTGATTACACTGTTACTTTCATTTAAAAATACCTTTACAATGACATCTAGACTGGTATTGGATGAAATATCTGGGTACCGTGATCCAGCCGCACTGACACATGAAGTTAATCATTACTGTCATCCACCTAGGAAGTACCCAGATCTGTCTGCTAAGTCTGGGCTTTCCCAGCACTTCGGAAGTTTATTCTCCCAGACGTGTTCTAGGGATAGGGTATGCTGCCTCCCCTGGACCTCAGTGGTGGTGTGTGATGAGCTAGCCCAGAGATGCCTGTCTATGTGGGGCAGCCTCTGTTTGACTGGCTAGCATGTACCATGTACTTGGTTCTGAGAAAAAATGCACCCCATTCGCCTTTTCCCCCTGGAGACTGAAATCCAATCGTTTCTTGTGAGTCTCAACAGGAGCTGGGTCAGAGTGGGAGGGACTTGTAACTGGACATCAGGGTCAGCACAAAGCAGAACCATTGACTTACTGCTTTACTGAAGCAGTAGACTGGCCATGCTCTCTGTCCATGAAGCCTCCTTTGTCCGTGGTAGAGAGAAGCCATTGCCTGGAGGAGGAGCCTGGAAAAGTGTTAATAGAATGGGAGGGGAAAGGTAGGCACGGGGCTTCCAGTTGGTGGAAACTGGGTCCAATCCCAGCCCTGTCATTCACTAGCTCTGAGTTCCTGGAATAAGTTGCCATGTCTGAGCTTCATTATTTCCATTTAAGGAGTAAAGATAATATATATATATATATATATATATATATATATATATATATATATTATGTTTATGTGTTTGAAGGCCATTTGTGTATCTTTTTATGAAAAATACCTGTTCTTGTTTGCTTGCTTTTTAATGAGATTATTTATTTTTTCCTTGCCGATATGTTTTAAGTCCCTTATGTTTGAGAGCCTGTATTTTAACTTCTTGTTGGATGTGTACTTTGCAAATATTTTCTGGAGTGGATAAAGAAAATGTGGTTTATATACACCATATAATACTACTCAGTCATAAAGGGCTCGGCACTGTGGCTCATGCCTGTAATCCCAGCACTTTGGGAGGCTGAGGCAGGTTGGATCACCTGAGGTTAGGAGTTTGACATGAGCATGGTCAATATAGTGAAACCCCATCTCTACTCAAAATACAAAAATTAGCTGGGCATGGCAGCATGCGCTTGTAATTCCAGCTACTTGGGAGGATGAGGCACTCCAGCCTGGCGGACAGAGTGAGACACTGTCTCAAAAAAAAAGCCCCCAAAACAAAAAAAAATTAGCCAGTCATAAAGAATGAAATACTGTCTTTTGCAGCCACTTGGGTGGAACTGGAGGCCATCATCATAAGTGAAGTAACTCAGGAGCAGAAAAATGACACATCTAACTTACAAGTGGGAGGCAAGCTGTGGGCACGCAGGGACATATAGAGAAACATAAGGGACATTGGAGATTCCGAGTGGGGAGGGAGGGATGAAAAACTCCCTTTTGGGTACAGTGCACACATTGTTCGAGTGACAGGTATACTAAAAGCCCAGACTTCACTGCCACACAGTTCGTTCATGTAACTGAAAGCCATTTATACCCCTAAAGCTATTGAAATAAAAAGGGGGGAAAAGAAAACAACATTGACTTTATAGAATTGTTTACAGTTTAAAAGTGATGACACACGCAAAGTATTGGGCAATGGTTGATGTTGTCCTGGGTTGGAAATGCATTTAGGAGAGTGTCCAGGCTGTGAAATATCACAGCACATTAGCAGACACCTGTAAATTAGTTTCTCCAAGTGGATGGATGAATAAGATGAGAATTATAGGGCAAACCTTTGCAAAAGTTTTGCAATCCATTATCCTGACAAAACAGTATTTGTGTGATTAACCAGTTTCCTGACTTTTTTTTTTTTTTTTTGAGATGGAGTTTCACTCTTGTTGCCTAGGCTGGAGTGCGATGGTGTGATCTCGGCTCCCTGCAACCTCCACCTCTGGGTTTAAGCTATTCTCCTGCTTCAGCCCCCCTGAGTAGCTGGGATTATAGGCACATGCCACCACACCTAGCTAATTTTTGTATTTTTAGTAGAGATAGGGGTTCTCCATGTTAGTCAGGCTGGTCTCGAACTCCTGACCTCAGTTGATCCACCCACCTTGGCCTACCAAAGTGCTGGAATTACAGGTGTGAGCCGCTGCGCCCAGCCTTTAAATAAAACCCTGTACAGGTATCCACAATACCCAGCTCTGTGGCCACCCCGAATTGCAAGGTGGGCTGGGAAAAGTGGTGCTTATTTGGCATGTAAGGAAGGAGTAATGATGAATGCTGGGTAGGCAGCCAGGAGTCCCTGCTTCTTCTAGTGGCCTTGTAGGAGGATGAGGTTGATGGAGTTAGGGATGGGGGGATGGTAAGTCCCCTCAAGCCACCCCTTTGAGCCTCACTGCTGGGAAAACATCATCAAATTTTGGGCCAAAGTTCCAAGAAGATCCAGTCCCAGGTTCAGGAAGTTTCTGTTGTCTCTCTGGTGACCAGGTTTTATTTGTTCAACCTGATTTCCTGCCTGGCAGGAGGCTTTCCCTTCCCAAATCACTGCAAATGAAATTCCCTGGAAATATCACATATCGATTCATGATTGTTGTTCATTCTATTTTTATTGCTTGGTAGGAAACAAAGACCTAGAAACACCACGGGAGCAATTGGAGCGCCTGAGCTCCCTCCTCAGAAGTGGAGGCTAGATGTATATTTGTGGTTGTTGTCGTTAACTTTTTGGGGCTGTCTTAGCACTGTGATTATTGGTGTTGTCAATCATCTTTTGTTTTCAACTCCTCTCTATCCTGGGAGCTGACAGGTGATTTGTTTTGTAAAATGCCATTTTGATTGTGAAAATGCTGTTTTAAGTTTGTAATTGCAGCTTTTGTAAGGGAACTGGTCCTTTTGTTTTGCTCCAGTGGGTAATGATGCCATGGACCTTGGTGGAGAATGACTTGCCTAAATGTTTGCTTTTTGCTAGGACTGAATGGAAGAATCGACACCCTGTACAGAGAGAGCACCTCTCTCCTTGCCTGGGGATAATTCACTCGTTTATGGCTTCAATTGCATTCTTTGCATTTCAGTAGAAATAGACTCCCTCCTTGTCCTCTCCGTGGTATGCCTTCTATTTACTCTAGAGTCTTCCTCATGCCTGGCACCACATTCACCTCCAGATGCCCCTGCTCCAGGAAGTCCTCCATGATTTCTCTGCCATGATATTTCCTAGTTGGTCATTCCCAGGTCTATTGCTACCTATTTCATACTTTAAAAATGTAATTTCTTTTTTTTTTTTTTTGAGACGGAGTTTTGCTCTTGTGACCCAGGCTGGAGTGCAATGGCGCGATCTTGGCTCACCGCAACCTCTGCCTCCTGGAACGCCTCAGCCTCCTGAGTAGCTGGGATTATGGGCACGTGCCACCATGCCCAGCTCATTTTTTGTATTTTTAGTAGAGACGGGGTTTCACCATGTTGACCAGGATGGTCTCGATCTCTTGACCTTGTGATCCACCCGCCTCAGCTTCCCAAAGTGCTGGGATTACAGGTGTGAGCCACTGTGCCCAGCCCAAAAAATGTAATTTCTTTATTTAGTGACAGATTCAAGAAACTATAGCCAGGATATATGCTCATGAGAGTAGGGACTGATTTCGTTTTGCTACTGTTGTGCACCTAGCTTCTAAAACAGGGCCTGGCACCTGGTGGGTGATCAGTAGACATTTGATGAATGAATGAGTGCGTGAGTGAATGCATGAATGCAGTTGTTGAGCACCCAATAATAATAATAGCTAACATGGATTAAGCACCATCTGCTACGCCCTGTGCTAACTGCTTCATGGGAACTGTCCTGTGAAGTGGGTACTACTGTCCACATTTACATGGAAAAACTGAAGCTTAGAAAGGTCAGAGACTGGTTGGGCACGGTGGCTCACACCTGTAATCCTAGCACTTTGAGATACTGAAGTGGCAGGGTTGCTTGAGGCCAGGAGTTTGAGATTCCATCTCTACAAAAACAAAGAATAGGGCCAGGCACCCTGGCTCACGCCTGTAATCCTAGCACTTTGGGAAGTCCAGATGGGTGGATCACAAAGTCGGGAGAGAAACCCTGTCTCTAATAAAAATACAAAATTGCCTGGGCGTTGTGGCACATGCCTGTTAGCACAACTACTGAAGAGGCTGAGGCAGAAGAATCGCTTGAACCTGGGAGTCAGAGGTTGAGGTGAGCACCGCTGTACTCCAGCCTGGGCAACAAGAGAGAAACTGTCTCAAAAACAAAAACAAAACAACAGCAGCAGCAACAACAACAACAAAAAGAAAAACAACAAAAATCAGAACAAGTATACTGGGGCCTGTGTGTGTAGAGTCCCATCCATGTTCTCTATGTAAGTATTAGATTGTTATAATCAAGTGCTTTGCCCCAGCTGCACAGTGGGGGAATGGCAGGGCCTGGATCTCTGATGTCCCAATACAGAAGTGAGTAATACCCGATATCTACCCACCTGGAGCTCGTACACTGGGGTGACTGGGTAGGCACAGGAACCTGGGCTCCAGAGGGGAGTACCTGGCCTTTCCTGTTCAAAATTTCTCCCAGGCATCCAAGCCAGGGAGTGGAACAGGCAGGTGGGTGGACCTTGTGTCCTGTGATGCCCTAGTTGGGTGTACTTAAACAGAGTTGCTGGGAGGCATTTGAGGTACGTGCTGTACCCAGAATTTTCCCCCTTGCCAAGCTCCCCCTTACCCTTTCTTTCTGTTTCTGTCCTCATAATCTCACTATTTGGGGAAATGAATTCCTCCAAAACACCCCCTTTCCTGCAGGTGGAGCCAATTAAGCCAAGCAAGGCTCTACCTTAATTACTCTTGCCCTCATTTGCATCTGGCTGACCTCATTATAGTGCCATTAGCAGAGTGCCGGGGTCCTACTGCTGGCCAGTCAGGAGTGTTACGGGCACAGTTTTGGGGCCTTGCTTCTGTGGTCTTTGCTGCCTTCTGAGCAAAAGGAAGGATTTGGAGTATACAGCAAGCAGGCATAGACCCCTGAGCCGGAAGCAGCCTGCGGAGCTCATCATGGCTTGCTTTAAATTGTGTTACAACAATAAGATTCTTCAGCAGTAAGGTTGTTGAAAAACAATTTGTGTTTTCCTTTTCCTTATTAAAAACTCAAAATCATATTCATTATAGAAAATTAAAGTAGATACAAGAGAAAAATGAGAAAATATCATTTATAAACACTCAAGCACTGTTAATATTTTGGAATATATTTTTCTGGGTAGGTATGGCACTTTGCTGCACACAGTCTTGGGAGAAGCATTCCCTGGCTGAAGTGCTTCATGACCCCTCCCCAGACCCTTTACTTGACTCATGGACTTTTTATGGGCTCAAAAGAAATCTGATGGCGCACGCACGCACATATGCGCACACACAAAATAAATAAAACATTGGTAGAGAGTTCAGGAAAATCAGGTAATGGTACAATATGAGTGTACATAACATCAGGCACCTGTCAGCAACCATCCACACATGTGTCCGAGATGACAAGAAGTCAGGTTTGATGGGCATGCAAGCTCTCCACTGTCTAGTCTCCTTTGTCTTGTCTTCCTAAGGAAGGTAAGACAACATTCATTTGCAGCCTGGACTGGGAAGCCTTATAGCATGAAGACTTAGGCCATGGGTGTTGGTCCACAAAGTTCTAGCTCTGCCCTTTGCTAGCAGTGTGACCTTGGGCACATTGCCTGCCCATGCGCTCTCTCCGCTCCACCCTCCCTTACATTTCATTCTGGATCGCTGCTACTGCTAAGTCTTCAAGTTAACAAGTCTTCTCTTTACTTTGCTCTTGACACTTTCACGAGGCCACAGCTAGCTGCAAGGGATGCTAGGAAACATAGTCTCTTTGTTTTCCATCTAGATGGCCAAGTACCCAGCAAAAATTGCTGATTTTCTTGCTAAAGAAGAAAAGAATTGCTATTAGGGGACACCTGCTGGGCTTCTTTTATCTTTGTTTTGAAACAGGGTCTCACTCCATTGCCCAGGCTGGGGTGCAGTGGTGTGATCATGGCTCACCTCAGCCTCTGCTTCCGAAGTAGCTGGGGCTATAGCCCAAACGGATAATTTTTTGTATTTTTTATAGAGACAGGATCTCACTATGTTGCCCAGGCTGGTCTTGAACTCCTAGGCTTGAATAATCTTCCTGCCTTGGGCTCCCAAAGTTTTGGGATTACAGGTGTGAGGCACCATGCCCAGCCGTAACACCTGCTGTTTCTGCCACACTTGTTTATTAGCTACTGTGCTTTTGATGAGCCACCTGGGAGGAGGTGCTAGAGATATAGTCTTGAGGTCAGTTCAGTGGAGACTTGTAAAATATGGTCTGTTCAACACTTAGGCATACTACCACATGCAGGTTTCAAACACCTGTAGACAGGTAGTTCAGGTAGTGTATCTCCCACCTGTAGTATGTCTACCACCCATAGGGGAGGCAGTGACTCACCCCTGTTTTTGTGAAACAGGCGTGATCCTTGTCTTAATGTTTGAGCAATAAGGTAGCCAGCTGCATTTAGTCCCCTGCTTATTTCCCCTGTGAATCTAGGGTGCTCTTGGAGCATGAAGGATTGGATTTACCATGGGCATATGTGCTATTTATCCACTATTGATCAGTGCCAAGTGAATTTCATTAAACTGGAATTCAGACTTGGGTCTATATCTTGGCTTCATGCTCAATTGTCATGTTATTTGGGGATGGCATAAACTCAGCCCCATCCTCCACCTATAAAATGCAGATGGTAAGTACCTGACCTAACTGAACAGTGGATCCAAGGCTTATAAGTTTTAAACTACTTTTTCTGTATAATTCAATTCCTCATTAGAAGAGGAGAATAAAATTTGTTTTCTTGGTTTCCAATGACTTGTTATTACTTTTCCCACCTTTTGGAGACAATTTTTAGCTGGAGAGTTCCAATTATGACAGGTGACATCCAATTAAATATGAATTATGGAAGGATGTGTTATTTGCAGTGATAAAATTGTTTGGATATATTATAGAGAATTGATTTCAGTGAAAGTAGGCACCAGAGCTTATACTTCATACATTGGTTTTTAAAAATAATTGAATACCTTATTAGAATTTTAAAAATGAATAATATATAACAAGTCTAGCAATAGAGGTATGTAAAGAAGTTAATCTCTCCCAATACTACCCTTTTTAGATCACCAGAAGTCATCTCACAAATCTATACTCTACAAATGTATATCTGTTCTACCTATTTCTTTTCCAAAAATGGAATTAGTCTATATCGGGGTTGGAAAACCACAGCCCATGGGCATGCCACTTTTTTAAATAAATAAAGTTTTATTAGATCATAGCCATATCCATTCATTATTTCCATCTCTGCTTTTGAGCTACAGTATGACAGTTGAATAGATCTTGCAGAGACCTGTGGCCTGCAAACCCGAAAATATTTACCATCTGGCCCTTTAAAGAGGATGTGTGCCGATCCCTGATCCACCTTGCCTTTTTCAGGTTAGAATGTATCACTGAACAGTCATGAATTTGCTCCTGATCAAAAGATGTGTACCTAAATTATTGTTCTTAGTATCTGCACATTAGAGGCCATCATGTGGCTATGCTATAACTTTTCAAATCATTTCCTTACAGGTGGGATTTAGTTTATTTCCAGGTTTTTGCTACTACAAAGAAGATTGTAGTAAGCTGTGTCCTTACATCCTGAGGGCTTTTGGCGGGAAAGACGTACAGAAGTGCAGTTGTTGATTCACAGTGTGGGTTTGAAAACAGTATGTCCTATCTTCAGGTGTCATCTCTGACCTGATGTCATCTTCTGTTATTCTTTTGATCTGACATCGTTATAAAACTGGTTTTCAGTCCTTTTTGACTGTGGCGCACAGTAAGAAATACTATTCTAAGCATGCACAGTTGTGTATATAGTGATTGAGACACAACCTTCCAGGAACCATACTTAACCTTTATTAGGTGCAGACCGTTCTCATATTTTATATTCTGTTGTACTCCATTTTAACAAGCATCAGTTGTGACTTACTGATTATTGTCACTACCTTGCTAGTGAAATATAGTCTATAGTGTGAAGGCCGTTGTTGCGTAGAAAGGGGTAATATTCTGGAATGCCATGGTGTACTTAAGTCTGATGTTCTTACCTGGTCGTGAAGGCCATTCTCTCTCTGTCTCTTCCTTATTGAGTGTATAAACATTTTTTTCTTACTGAAAATGCGTGCATCTTTTGACATAGAATGTGTTTATAATTGCAAAGTGATACACAGACCAGTTTCATTTGGAAATGGGAGTTGTCATTTGGTTTTCATGTTTCACTGAAAAGAGTGGATTTGGAGGCTGTGCCACCACCATGCAGTGTAGACATACCTCTTGGCCAAGCCACCTCATAGGTGATTTGTCCTCTCTTGGGTCTGGCTCAATCACTCATACATGAATCCTGATGCCCCTCACTCCACTGCCTTCCAGTACACACACACACAGACACGCACACACACGCGCACACACACGCACGCACACACACACACACACACACACACACGGCAGAACCACCACCACCACCTGTCCTGGCTTTAGCTCGTCTCTCTGTCCCTGACTGAGTGGTCTGCTTCGTTGGCTTTGGCCCAGACCAGCCTTGGAAACTGATTCTGCTATTACTCCAGGGTCTCTGGAGGCCTGCAGCCTTATTTTAGTTAAGAAGAACCCCCACTGTTACCCTGCTGTGAATTGAAGGCAACAAGAATGTGTGTTAATTTATAGAGCTGAGAAGCTTGGGGTGCAGGTTTGACTGGATCCACGTACTCAGTTTGCTCGGAAGTTTACCAGGAAGATACATCACTTGGCGTGTTAGTTCTGTTGGCCTGTTTGATTTACAGGCAGGTTTTATTTGCTGGAGGGAGGTAAGGAGATCAACAGGTCCATAGGCACAGAGGCCTGGGAGGTTAGGGGCCTGCATAGGACCTGGGGTTGCAGGAGGAGGAGGAGGAGGTGAGAGATGAACAGGAGAGACAGGCAGGGATCAAGCAGGTGGACTCTGCGGGACCTGCTGTGAGGCCGGAATTTTATCCTCAGGCTAGCGGGACCTGGTGAAAAATCGAAAGAGTGAAGTGACAAACAGAGCCAGTTTGAATGTTGCTTCCCCTCTCGTGCTGATCTGCCCTGTGTATTATGTTGTTTCTGTGTACATCAGAAACTGGATTCTGCATTTAAAGGGATGGTTACTGTTAGGCACCTAAAATATTTTTCTTTTTTTTTAAAAAATTTCTGACATTGTTTGAATTTAATGATTCATATTACGAATTATTCATGAAAATGATCTTTTAAGCTTCTTATAATAGCTGAAATTATCCGTCATTAGATGCTGACAGTTCCTGTGATGGGTGTAATTATAAAAACATATTCTTAGGCTGGCTATATTCTGCAGTGTTAAAATTACGCAAATGAGCAAGGGATAAGAATAGCAGCTGAGTAGGACGGTCCGGTTTTATGGGAGAAGGGGGTGGTAGCGCTGCACATTTTCTAAAAATGAATAAATATGTGCCGTACACATTAAGTACGTCTTTGTTACAGTCTGCCTCGATGCTCACCCTCTCTTCATTGGCAGGGGAGCAAATTAATTTTAGCGCCCTGAATTGTTTGTAGCTCTTGCCCATATATGAATCGCATGATGAAGTTTTTTTTTTTTTCCTTCTTCATTCCACTCAGCATTTTCTTCGAGGCACACGTAGTAATCTCTGGTACTTCTGAAGAATGGCAAACTTGGTGCTGTTACGGAGCAGGCTGAGCGGGGAGGGGAACGATTGGAAGGTGGGGACAGGAAGCTGGGGGTCACTATCTAGGTCACTGAGCCTGGGAAATCAGGCCCTCATCTTGTTCCTGTCCAAAGGATGACCGATCGGCTGGGTTCGGTGACTTAGACCTGTAATCATAGCACTGTGGGAGGCTGAGGCAGGTGGATCACCTGAGGTCAGGAGTTTGACATCTGGCCAACACGGTAAAACCTCATCTCTACTAAAAACACAGAATTAGCTGGGCGTGGTGACATGCATCTGTAATTGCAGCTACTCGGGAGGCTCATGCTGAAGAGTCACTTGAACCCAGGAGGTGGAAGTTGCAGTGAGCTGAGATTACGCCACTGCACTCCAGCCTGGGCGACAGAGCAAGACTCCTCTCAAAAACAAACAAACAAAAAGGATGACTAGATGGGATAATCATGACTTACAGCAACCAGCAACTTGGGTTTAACTTTGGTGCCTTTGTGGGAGAGTATGGGGAAGGGAAGGACTGAACATCCATCGCATTTGCTGGAAAATCGTGGTGCCAAGAGCCCCGTGTGCCTGGGTCCTGTCTTCCTGTTCTTCAATGTGTCTGCTGAAAATCCCCCAACTGCCTCTTCCCCGTGTGGTCCTATGTTTCCTTGGGGGCAATAAGGAACCCCCAAGAGAGGGTTGTTTATTCCAGGGTGTCTTCACTGACCGTAGAATCTCATTTCAACTCACCAGCAATGACCACTGAGCAAACTCTCTCTTCTCCCTGTCTTTGAACTGGACCTTTCCACATTAGGTAGAGAGGGTGATAAAGAATAAAGGCTCAAATTTTAGTAGTGCTAACTCTGAGCCAGGCACTGCTTTGAGACATGTACATAGACTCATTGAATCTTCTCTTAATCCTACATAGGTAGCTGCTATTATGATCTTCATTTTGCAAATGCAGAAACACAGAGAGCTTAAGTCATTTGCCCAAGGTCATAGAGCAAATGAGGAAGCAGAAGCAAGCCTGGTAAATTCACACTGATTGCTGACGGGGGTGCAGGAGTGAGGGTGGATGGCGGCGGAGGGGGAGCGGTGGTTGTGTACTGGGAGAAATGTTTGATGTGCCTACTGAAACATTATCAAACAAGCGGGCTTGAAATTTATGTCAGCCCATCCTCTAAGCCTTTCCTTTCCTTGTGACCTCTTCATTCTGTTTTCCATCTAGGCTCTGGGCACCCTTTACTCCATGCCAAATTAGATGCGTTCTGCTATTGCTTGTATAGATGTCGTTGGAGACGGGGGTGGTTTTGTGTCTTCCTGACCTGTGTTTGGGCAGCACCTTCGTGGTATTTGTTTTTTTTCTAAAATGTGCACAAATTTCATTATGCCTCCAAATTACATGAAGTAGATACTCACATTCTATTATATCTTAGAGACCAGAGGTCTTTTAGTAAAGGCCCAAATATTTTAGACTTTTTGGCTGGTGCCAATCTTTTCCCTCTTCCCTTCACTCTTCCCTCTTCTTCCTCTTCCCCCTCTTCTTCCTCCACTCCTCCTCCATTAAAATGTAAATACTCTATAGAAATAGACCACAGGCTGGAATTCACCATCAGATGTAGTTTGTTAAGCCCTATTACAGACATTTGTTGGGGTTAAACTGCTAATTTGAAGAAAATGAACTGTCCTTGTGGTTCTAATTTTTGGTACAGATTGTTCTTCCCTCAATTACATTGTCGGCTTAATTCAGAGGGATTTTGGACCCACTTCTGTATTTTATTCCTCATCCATCTCACACCACTCATATCTTTTCCTGGTTTCCTGGAAACTTCTCAAAGGTGCACAACTGGTCGGATTAAGGGCAGTGGTTATTTATTGCTTATTTTTACCCTCCAGTTTCCACGGCGGACATGCATTATTTTTATTGGGGAAAAAGACCACTTGATAAAAGATAACCACTAGCCTTTGTGTTTACGTCAAAGTGACAGTCAGCTGGGGCAGCTTCCCGCTGGGCTTCTGGTGCAGACAGGAAGAGTGGGGCTGGGTACTTCACATCTGGGTGAAGCTGCACTGTCTGCAGAGTGCTGTTTTGTTGTGTTTTTTTTGTTTTTAGAGACAAAGTCTCACTCTCTTGCTCAGGCTGGAGTGTAGCGGTGTGATCTCGGCTCACCACAACCTCTGCCTCCCGGGTTCAAGCGATTCTCCTGCCTCAGCCTCCCAAGTAGCTGGCACTACAGACACCCACCACCATGTCCAGCGACTTTTTCTATTTTTAGTAGAGATGAGGTTTTGCCATGTTGGTCAGGCTGGTCTCAAACTTCCAGTCTCAGGTGATCCACCAACCTCAGCCTCCAGAAGCGCTGGGATTATAGGTGTGAGCCACTGAGCCCAGCCTGCAGAGTGCTGTCTTCTTTTGGATCCTTTGACGGCCCTTTGAGGCCTCTGATGTAGAAATTATTCTCACTTTAAAAGTGGCTAAAGTGATGCTCAGTGCAGGACTCTGCAACTGTCAAGTGATAGAGCGGGAAATTGAGTTAGGTGTTTGGATTCTAAATTTGGGACTCTAGCGCTCGCCTCCTTTTGACACTAGTAATCTGAAATGCTTTTCCTCATTGTGAGTTGTGGTTATGAGTAGGGTTTCTGGAGTCAGACCATGTGAGGGTGAACACCAGCGGTACCACTCAGCAACTGTGTGATGCTAGGCAAGTTACATACCCTCCTTGGACCTCAGTTTATTTATGTGTAAAATTGAGATTATATTAATATTAGGCTACACATAGTGGCTCATGCCTGTAATCCCAGAACTTTGGGAAGCTGAGGCTGGAGGATCACCTTGGCCAGGAGTTGGAGACCAGCATGGCTAAAATGGCAAAACCCTGTTTCTACTAAAAATAGAAAAATTAGGCCGGGCATGATGGCTCACGCCTGTAATCCCAGCTCTTTTGGGTGGCTGAGGCGGGTGGATTACCTAAAGTCAGGAGTTCGAGATGAGCCTGGCCAACGTGGTGAAACCCCGTCTCTACTAAAAATATAAAAATTAACCAGGTGTGGTGGTGCGTGCTTGTAATCCCAGCTACTTGGGAGGCTGAGGCGGGAGAATCGCTTGAACCCGGAGATGGAGGTGGCAGTGAGCCAGGATCTAGCCACTGCACTCCAGCCTGGGCAACAAGAGAAGACAAAAAATTTAGGTGAGAGCCATGTGTACTTGACTGAATTGAAACCTGTTGACTGTGCTGCTGCTTTGTCCTGTGGGTGTGCCCAGTGCTTTTGGGTGTGATGAGGCATTGAGACCTAGAGGGCACCACCTCATCTGTCGTCATGGCAGCTGCCATGTATTGAGGGCTTACTTTTTGCCAGGCTGCTGGCAAGCATTTCATGGCCAGGGGCTAATGGAATCCTTACCTTAGTACTTTCTGATGCAGTCTCATCATTCTCCTGTTTAACACAGGAAGAAACGGAGTCTTGTTAGGTGTTCAGCACTCATTGAAGGCCATGTGGATAATGGAGGGGAGAGCTCAGGTGGATGCCCAGGTCTGCTCACTCCAGAGCCATGGCTTTTACCTCTTGCCCAGGGAAGTGCCTTTGCCTGTGATAGCCTTCCTCCCCTAGCCAACATGCTGTTGGTATTGGAGAGTGGGGTGAGACTCTTTTGCCTCTTGTTTCTTTCTCAGCATGTAAAATACTATTCTGCTTGAGTAGTACGTTATTGGGCACCTGGCATCAGCCTTCAAGAACCAAGTAGATATGGAAAATTCAGCATCTCCCTTGTTCCGTCCTTTCCTCCCTCTCCTTTCTTTTTTCCTCCTCCTTTTCCTCTCTGTCCTCCCTCCTTCCTTCTTTCTCTCTCTCTCTCCCTCCCTCTCCCTGCTTACTGCTTTCTCCAACACCTGTTCTGTAGAGGGCCTGCCATGGCCGGGCCCCAGTGGAATGCTGTGATGCAGACCTGAGATGTGGTCACTTCCCCTGGGGCTCCCACCCTGGTGAGGAGGGAGTGGTGACCACACCACAGGATGCATTTCCTAACACGGTGCTGAGGACATCCAGGTGCAGCATGAGCACCGTGCAGAGCTCCTCACCTGTTCCCTAGATCAGCAAAGGGTTCTTGGAGAAAGTGACATTTGATCAGAAGGTAGAAGGTTAAGTGTGAGTTCTTTAGGTCAAAACAGGGAGTTGAATTGGCCAAAGCTCACTGAAGGTTTCTAAAGAGTGTATGTGTGCAAAAGCAGAGAGGGTAGTTGAATTTACCGGTGGATCTTTGTCTTGGCAAAGGGTTTGTTTTTTTTGTTTGGATGGTAGGCAGGCACAAAACCAGGTAGTCCACCAAGACAAGCCTGATGGAGCCCCAGTTCTGTGTCCTTTTGTACACTTTCACAGTACCTTGAGAATGAGCCCAGGCAAATGTGACAGGGTTCTAAGAGCAGGATCAGTTCTCATTAACTGTGGATTGAGATCCATGACTGTGCACAGGGGCGGTTCAGAACCGAACTTGGGCATTCTCCCCTCAAACGGTGAAGACTGTTGTCTCTGTTCAGCATGGGCAGGATAGTCGATAACGTTTCAAACCAGCCTGTGGATCTTGACCTCTTAATTCAGTCTAAAATCTTTCTAACATTTGTTATCCTAACAAACATTGCCTTTGGTATTGATTAATCTTGATTAATATCAGTAATATTAATGTCAATGCTTTTTATTGTCTTCTGATCAGAGGTAAAGACAGCCAAAGTCTTAATATATCTACCTTTAAGAGACATCTTTTTTACTTGGCTCTGGGCGTATCATAAACTTTGCAGTAGGCATCTGATATTATTTGGCTGTGTCCCCACCTAAATCTCACCTTGCATTGTAACCCCACAATCCCCACATGTTGTGGGAGGAACCCAGTAGGAGGTAATTGAATCATGGGAGCAGGTCTTTCCCCTGCTGTTCTCGTGATAGTGAGTAAGTCCCATGAGATCTAATGGCTTTTAAAAATGGGAGTTTCCCTGCACAAGCGCTCTCTCTGAGTGCTGCCATCCATGTAAGATGTGATTTGTTCCTCCTCCTGCCATGATTGTGAGGCCTCTCCAACCATGTGGATCTGTAAGCCCATTAAACCTCTTTGTTTTGTTAAGTTGCCCAGCCTTGGGTATGTCTTTATCAGCATCGTGAAAACGGACTAATATAGCATCCAGGTCAGCTCAGATACAAGTTGTAAGGTAGAGGCAGCATGCAGAGTTAAAGGCCTTTCCTGCATTGCATGAAGATTTGAGGAGCTAATGTAGGAATTTGACCAGATCTCAGCAAAGCCCAAACAAGTCTTGTTCTTCCTCATGTGTTAAAAAATGTATTGACTTTCTAGTATCCAGCCCACATTGACTTGGCCACCCTCAATGTAGTTAACTCCACAATAATATACTAGAGGTAATGAAGAGGCTCTCCTGCCCTTTAACTAACCCCAGTTAGACAGATGAAGCAATTGAATTCTGTGTTTTACACTGGGAAACTAGCCAGCATCCAGCCCTCATCCTCCAGCATTCTAGCAAGGGGCAAATTCATCCAAGGTACTAAACCCCTCGCATACAAATGACTTCTCTGCTGTTCCACTCTTTTCTAACAATTAATCCTAGTGATGATTAATCTTTTCATACTTAGATTATCTGAAGAACAGTCTTGTTTGACATTCTGGAGATCTGAAAAGTGCTGTATGTGTTTAATGTTAATAGGCAGCCACTAGAAAGGTACAGAATAAATTGAATTAATATTGTCTGGGAGTTTGGGATGTTGTAACCAGCAGAGGCCCAAAAATGAAGTGGATGCTGGCAGAAAGCATGAATCACCGCCCTGCAACAGGAGAATGTTCTCATGATTTTTTAATGACCCCCTGAAAATGAATGTGCACTATTAAGATAAACTCTTTAAAAATTAAGGGTTTTGTAATTCTGTGAGTTTAAAAGGAAGAGAGAGGGAAAGAGAATCTGTAGACTGTATGGTTGATAGGAGGCAGCTCATGTGGCTGAAGGGGTCTTCATGGAGCCACAGGTTCTCTTTTTATTCTAGAAAGAGGGCTTGAGTTTCCAGGGAAGCCGAAGGGCATGGACTGAGCCCTCAGGAGTTTTTTGTTTGTTGGTTTGTTTTTTGAGACAAATTCTTGCTCTGAAACCCAGGCTGGAGTATAGTGGTGTGATCTTGGCTCACTGCAACCTCTGCCTCCGGGGTTCAAGCAATTCTCCTGCCTCAGCCTCCCTCGTAGCTGGGATTACAGGTACTCCACCATATCTAGCTAATTTTTTTATTTTAATATTTAGTAGAAATGGGGTTTCACTATATTGGTCAGGCTGGTCTTGAACTCCCAACCTCAGGCGATCTGCCTACCTTGGCTTCCCAAAGTGCTGGCGTTATAGGCGTGAGCCGCCACGCACCACCAAGCCTTCAGGTTTTGGTAGCACTTATATAACACATCCACTGGCTAGCTGATTTCATCTGCAGGTGGCAGGGTCTGGCTACCATCCTTAATTCAAACCTGATTTGAATCTGTCTTTGAGAGGGAAATTTGGACTTGGCTGATGATCAGATAAGTTAAGATTTGGGCCCGGACTGTGGTACAGTCTGGGATGAGGCTGCAAACTCACCGTTGGGCTTTTGTACAAGCCAGCATTGCTGTTGTAGTACAGTGCATCTCAGAGTCTGGCGGGTTGGGGTGCTGCTTTTCTGGGGACATAGCAGCCCCCCACTTCCTCCCCATTGGACTTGATCTGTCATCTCACAGAGCTGAGTGTTCCGATCATGACCCTGTGGTCAGGATCAACTCTGTTAAGCCTATTTCTCGCCTCTGCATTTTCCTCATTTCTTCTCTTGGACCCCTTACCCCCACCCAAATGATCGGCACCTCAGGGACAGTGTGGTACAGCTCCACAGAAGATGGACGATACACACTTGAGCTGTTGCCCATGTTTTATGGTTAACTGCCTGGAGTTCTTCAGAGTTCTTTTCATAGCAATTGAAGGCTGAAGGCCACACAGAAATCACCAACTCAATTCGGTCAACATTTGCTGAGTGTCCTTTTTATGTGTTAGGCCCTGGGAGCTGGAGCTTATCTTACGCAAATGTATGGGGGGAAAATAAGTGTTTTCTAGATTCTTGCTATTCAAAATGAGGTCTTTGAGGCTGGGCATGGTGGCTCCACCTGTAATTCCAGCCCTTTGGCAGGCCGAGGTGGGCGGATCACTTGAGGTCAGGAGTTCAAGACTGGCTTGGCCAGCATGGTGCAACCCTGTCTCTACTATAAGCACAAAAATTAGCCAGGTGTGATGGCTTGTGCCTGTAATCTCAGCTACTCCAGATTCCGAGGCAGGAGAATTGCTTAAACCCAGGTGGCGGAGGTTGCAGTGAGCTGAGATCGTGCCAGTGTACTCCAGCCTGGGTGACAGAGTGAGACTCTGGTTTTAAAAGAAAGAAATCTCTGGACCAGCAGCAGTGGCCTTGTTACTTGGGTGAATGTTACAGATGCAGGATGTTGCTGGGCTGGCTCACTCCTGTAATCTCAGCACTTTGAGAGCCTGAGGTAGGAGGATCACTTCAGCCCAGGAATTCAAGACCAGGTGGGGCAACACAGTGAGACCCTGTCAGGAAAAGAAAAAAAGAAATGCAGAATGTCAGGCCCTACCCCAGACCTTACTGTCTGAGTCTGCACTTTAACAAAGCCCCCAGCTGAGCTGTAGACACAGTGGTGTTAGAGGTACTGGAATGTTCTCAGTCTCTGTAGAGAGATGGAGGACAGATACTGACATGTTACTGCTATTCTCCCTTCTACACCTGTGGCAGGTGTTGTTAATCAAACAGGATACTTTTCCCCAGTGATTCCTGTCTAAACATCCAAATCTTTCTCAGCATAGTGTTATAGATGTTTGTCAAGTAGGCACTCGAGGTCAAGCTGAGCTGCTTTCCCTTGCCTCCAGCACAGACCATGACAGCAGCAGTATCCCGTGCGCTCTCTGCTTTCACTCTGGCCCCTCTTTCTCCGTTCTTCACAACACAGAGTTTGCTTTTAAAAATGCAAATATGCTCAGGGTATTTTCCTGCTTAAAACCCTTCAGTGACTTCCCATTGCTATTAAAATGAAATCCAGATGCCTTACCATGACTTTCCCGATCCTGCCTGACTTGGCCCTGCCCACCTTTCCAACCCTGTCTGGTGTGCCACTCCCCTCCTATGCTATTCTCTGCCTGTATCACCTCATTTCAGTTCCTGAAACATGACATGCTTTTCTGGCCTCAGGGCTGGGCAGACTTAAGTCACTGTCTCTTGGGTCTCCCCACTGTTGAAGTGAAAAACCTAGGGGGACAGAGACTTGATCTGCCTGATGCCACATGGGGGGTCAAGAGCCAGAGGAACTTCATTGCAAAGCTGGAGATGTGGGGTAGCCTGCCTCCCTGCCGTGACCACACGAGGGAGCCTCCACCGAGTCTTCTGACTCCTGCTGATCTTTCTAAGTGCACTTTTCTCCCCAACTCCTAAGTGCCTTGCAGAGCTAGCTTGCCCTCATTCCTTAGTGTGGACATGTGACTTGCCACCTCCTCAGAGAGCCATTCTGTGGCCTTTCTGCAAGAACACCCCCCCCACTTCAGTATTCCAGCTGTGTTCTCTGGAGCACTTGTCACAATTTGCATTGGGTCTTACTTATTAGTGGTTTGACTTGTTTTCAGTTTTTCCACTAGTCTGTAAGCTCCCTGGTGGCAGGATTCCTGTTTGTGTTATTGGCCTCCATACCTAAAGCACCAGTATAGTACCTGGCACGTAGTAGGTGTTCAGTAAATATGATCTGGATGTGTGCATGAATCAGTGATGGAGGTGGTGAGGATACTCCTAGGATTTTAGGCCTGGTCTGGATCTAAATGCGCATCTAACCGATTTCCACGTTGTATATGCGGTGAAGCCAAGAAAGAGAGTGGTTTCATGTCCCTGATGTCAAATGGCCAGTTGGACCGAGCATGAGTTTTGCCAATGTAGAGATACTTTTGTGACTTACCTCCAGTGGACCATATCAGATAGCCCCAAATAAACATTCTTCCTATCATTTTTCATCTTTTACAATTCCCATTGAAGAATGGTGTTTTTTTTTTTTTTTTAAAGACTGTCACGTGATGTTCTAAAAAAAAAGTCAAGGAAGATACTTCATGTGTTCTTCAGAGATCTACCATCAAAAGGGTTTACCTCGTGCTTGAAGTAGGGTAGAACGTTGCTGTTCTTGGGGTAGTTTTGCCTTCAGCCAGGTCAAAAGGGATGAACTGAGCTGGTGCTGAGGTTACTGCTGCTGTCCTACCTGTACTGGTCAACTGTGCTTGCACCTAGATGGCTCAGGCAGCTCAGTTCTGTTTCATTATGGTCTGGTTGGACTTACTAGGTAATTCAGAGGAACGGGTTTCATTCTTTCTAGGACAGGGTTCAGCAAACTTTTTCCATAAAAGGCCGGATAGTAAATATTTTTGGCTTTGTTGTTCAGATGGGTCTATGTCATAACTGTTCAGTCCTGCTGTCGTAGCAGCCATAGACATTGTATAAATGAATGGGTTTGGCTGTATGCCAATAAAATTTTATTTACAAAAACTTGTGTGAGCCCAGATTTAGCCTCAGACATAGTTGGGACACTCCTGTTCTAGGAGTGTTTAAACAAAACCAAGAAAATGTAAAAGACAAGCTTTCATTAGTTGTCCAAATTTGCTTGCAAACTGTCTGGAAAGATGGCTTCTGAAGCTAGTCTGTAGACTCAGGAACTTGTTCTTAAACTTGAGAAATGTCGCTGTGTCTGACTTCCTGTTTGGGCAGAGTGAAACCATGATTTATCAGTAGCAGAAAATAGCCTGTAGTTTTCAAATAGGCAGTCACATTCTCTTTATTAGTAACCCATCTGCTGCGCCCACAGTAGTACTGAGGAAAGGTGCCTTGGTAAACAGTAGCAGGATTGCAAAGTCCAAACTAACCCTCTTGCTTTGGTGACAGCTTGTTTGTGGAAACTGGACCATTCTGCAAATGAGTTCATCAGTCTTGCCTAAATACTGGAAGGACCTGTTCAACATTAGGGGAAATGCCAATGTATTTTGAGACAGATCAAACAAAGCTGCAAGTAGACAAATTTTAGCATTTGTTTTTTTAACTAATGAGCAGATGGTAGGCCTTGAATGCCCCAAATGCTTATCTTTGAGTTAGGTTGTGGAGAAAATAGGGAAACCAAATCCAAAGTGAATACATTAATACTACTCCATCATCTAGAAATGATTTGGGCTGCAAGCTGCGGTTGTGACTCTCAAGAATAATCTTTTTCCCTTGTAATAGTTTTATTTATTTATTTATTGAGACGGACTCTCTGTCGCCCAGGCAGGAGTTCAGTGGCATGATCTCAGCTCACTGTAGCTTCTGCCTCCTGGGTTCAAATGATTCTCCGGCCTCAGCCTCCCATGTAGCTGGGACTATAGGCATGCACCACCATGCCTTGCTAATTTTCATATTTTTTATTACAGATGGGATTTCACCATGTTGGCCATGCTGGTCTCGATCTCCTGACCTCAGGTGATCCTTTCACCTAGGCCTCCCAAAGTGCTGGGATTACAGATCTGAACCACTGTGCCATGCTGGTAACAAGTCATTTAAAGGTTCAACTGTCTGATTAGGAAACGAGGGGACAGGTTGATTAAATAGGATGCAAAGTTCCCTGGATTGGGTTCTAAATCAGTCCCTTTCTACCATACCATCCCAGCTCACTAGGGAAAATGAGGAAACAGAACTTCCTTTAAAAGACTTTCCCTCTCTGTAGACACTTTCTTAAAAACATAGTTGAGGCCGGGCTCACTCCTGTCATCCCAGTGCTTTGGGAGGCCGAGGCGGGCAGATCACGAGGTCAGGAGATCAAGACCATCCTGGCCAACATGGTGAAACCTCCTCTCTGCTAAAAAAAAACAAAATTATTTGGGTGTGGTGGCGCCTGCCTGTAGTCCCAGCTACGTGGGAGGCTGAGGAAGGAGAATGGCTTCAACCTGGGAGGCGGAGATTGCAGTGAGCCAAGATTATGCCACTGCACTCTAGCCTGGCAACAGATCTAGACTTCATCTAAAAAAAGAAACAAAATTAAAAAACAAAACGTAAACTCCTGCTGTGCATACAGTGTTGTATGTTGTTTTTTTCTCACTTAATCATCTATCTCAAAGCCTCTTCTATCATTTATGTGGACTGCATTGCTCTAATTTGTAACAACTGTGTGATATTCCAGCTAGAAGAGGATAGACCAGAGTTCTAGTCAATTTCAACTTGTTGGGCCTTCCCCCCCCCCCCCCACCCCCGGCTGAAGTAGCTGTTAGTTGGCAGTGTGCTGGAAAGGGTGATGGAGTTAGCATTCACAGACGACACTGCACACCCCTGTGATGAGGAAGGCAAGAGCATGGGTAAGCCAGCCTAGAGCCCCGGAGTAGGAGGCCCCCTCTTCAAGAGAGTGTGGGAAGGGGTGGGGCCTGGAGTGTTGGGGGCAGCCTGGAAACACCTCCACTTAGTAGGCATGGTTAGAGAGGAAGAGGGTCTTGCTGGCAGCAGACCCAGTCTGACTGGTTGGGGTGTACTTTCCTTGATAGGCGAGGCTGTTGGCCAGGGCGTGCTTGATGTACTCCTCCTGCACCACCTTCTTGTTTTTCTGCCCCAGGCCTTCAGGACTTGGCCCTAGGAGAAGGTCAGGGCCCCGTGCTTCAGCAGGAGGCACTTGTTAATGGCACTGAGTTGGTGGATGCCTTCGCCTCACTCTGGCCTCTAGAAAGGAAGGTGATCCCAGGGTCAGCGCGGGGAACTGTGCTCGCAGTGCTGTGATAGTTGCCATGGCAATCTCCTCTTGAGAAAACTTCTGAGTGCAGGTGTGGCCTGGCATAGCCATGTTGGGCGTCAGCACGGTGCCTTCCAGGTAGATGTGGTGGTCTCTCAGAGCCTTGTAGACAGCAGCCAGCACCTTCTCGGTCACATACTGACAGCGCTTCAAGTCATGGTCCCCATTAGGGAGGATTTCAGGCTCCATGATGTGCACAATGCCATTCTGCTGGTAGATGCTGGCATAACGGGCCAGGATGTTGGCATTTTCCATGATGGCGAGGGTTGAGGGGGTGTGTTCGCCAGTCTTCAGCACACAATGCCACTTAGCGAAGTCAGTGCCATCCGTCTTGTACTGGGCACAGCACTCAGCCCATCCAGCCCTTGGGTGGTGGCCTTACATTTGTCCTTGCCAGGGGGACCACGCCCTTGTCTACCTTGATGTCCACAACACTGCCCTTGGATTTGATAACTTGGGGGAAGGGACACCCATCATCCCCCTTCTGGTAGAGTGTCTCATGGAAGTGGATGACGCCCCCAATGTAGGGGTTCATGCGGTTATCAGCTCTCAGCAGCAGCTGGTGTAGAAGCACCGCTTCTCCTCCGTGTTCTCGGTGCCAGTGGACTGCAGCTGCTTGGCAGTGCTCCCAGTGGACTCATCTGCAGCCAGGATGTCCTTGCCCAGGGCCACAATGCGGTGAGCAATATCAGACAGCTCCTTCTTCTGCTCGGGAGTCAGCGCTGGATATTGGTAGGGCGAGGTGCTGGTGGTAGCAAGTTCCGGTGCTTCAAAGGAAATTTCTTCCTTGGAAATCCAGGCGGAGGCCCTTGGTTGTCAAGAGAAATAAATCTCTGGCCATGGATCTGTCGGAGGGAAAGGGGTGAGGGGCAGGCCTTTTTAAAAAAAACTGTTACTATCCTGTAAAATGCTGCAGGGAGTGCTTTTTGTATACAGATTTTCCCTATGTTTGTAGTTATTTTGGAGGATGTGGTCTGGTAAGCTGAATTGTCGAATGAAGTGCTAAGGTTTTTTGGACTTCTGTTTCAGATTTCCATGTTGCTCCCCTGGACCGTGGCCATTTGAAAGTGTCACCAGCAAGCAGGACCTGTTGGCCACTCTCACCAGCATTCATGGGTGTTGCCATTAGAACTCCTGTAGGCAAAAACCTAGCTGGTTATATTTGTAATTCATGAGTTGCTATGGAGATAAAATACTTTTTTCCTGTGTTTATAAATCAGATTTCTATTTGGTGAATCGTCAGCTCATTTTCTTGGCCTGTGTATTTCAAGGATTTTTCCTCTGGGCCGTGTGAGGGCTTGGTATCAACTTGCTGACCCTTTGTTTTAATGGGTTCATGAGTTCTCATGTCTGGGAGTACTCATGAACCTTTCTGGTTGTGTGCCCCTGTTTAGGTTTTTAGCAGTTGTTCTGATTTAGGCGCTTGGACAGCCCATATTTTGAGGATGAAACCTTCAAGTCTTTGAGGACATTTTAAAGGGCTTGTGGACATTAAAGGAGATGCACTTGTAAGCCATGTTAGTAGATGTGGTTTAAATGCTCAAGTTGGCTGGAAAGGTGGCTCATACCTGTAATCCCAGCACTTTGGGAGGCCGAGGTGGGAGCATCACTTGAGTCCAGGAGTTTGAGACCAGCCTCACCAACATGGTGGAACCCTGGTCTCTACAAAACATACAAAAATTAGCTGGATATGGTGGCATGCACCTGTAATACCAGATACTCAGGAGGCTGAGGCACGAGAATTGGTTGAACTCAGGAGGTGAAGGTTGCAGTGAGCTGAGGTTGCGCCACTGTACTCCAGGGTGGGTGACAGAGTGAGACTCGGTCTCAGACAAACAAAGAAACAAATAAATGTTTGAATCATGTTTGTGTTTCCTTTGGTAAACCAAAGAAGAGTTTTGGTTTTTAATCTTTCATGAGCTTCATGGTGGAGTAGTGGAAACATTGGGGTTCGGGCTATTCATGAGAGTGTGATTCTCCCCACAGCCAACAATGACCTTTTCTTTTCCTTTTTGAGACAGGGTTTCACTATGTCACCCAGGATGACTGCAGCCTAGGGGGTGACTTTGGGGATAAAATGTCTCCTTGAGGGGGCTGGAAACGAGATGACACACAGAAGTCAGCACAGATTGGTCCTTCTAAATATTGTCCTGTGGAGACACCTCTGTGCTCACTTTCAGCCTCAACGCTGAGTTCACAGCTCACCCAGTGTGGGCTTGGAGGGGCATGGAGGCTGGTAGGGGTAGGTGGTCTTCCCTGAGCTTGCCCTCTCAAGCCCCAGCCCGGCAAGTAGTAGTCTTGGGAGATTGAAACCCTGATCCTCACATTCAGGTCTCCACAGTTCTGGATGAGAGATGGAAGAGCAGCTTGGTTTGCTGGAAATGCCTCCTCCTTCTTTGTCTTCATCTTCCTATTCCTCCTCCTCCCCACTTCTTCTCCCTCTTCCTCCTTCCTCCCTCCTCCCTGAAAAAACATGGAGTCAATCCAGGTTGCCATCAGTGGTAGACTGGATAAAGAATATGCGGTACATATTCACTGTGGAATACTATACAGCCCTACAAAGAAATTGTGTCCTTTGCAGCAATATGAATGCGGCTGCGGGCCATTATTCTAAGCAAATTAGTGCCCCACCAGGAAACCAGATATTGCATGTTCTCACTTACAAGTGGGAGCTAAACCCTGGGTACTCCTGGACATAAAGATGCTAACAGTAGACACTGTGGGGGCTACTAGAGGGGAAGGAAGGGAGGAGCTGGGGTTGAAAAACTACCAGTTGGGTACTATGCTTACTACCCAGGTGATGGGACCATTTATACCCCAAACCTCAGCTAATGCAGTATACCCATGTAACAAACCTGCAGGTGTACCCCCAAATCTAAAATGAAAGGTGAAAAAAATACATACAAATGTATTATATCTCATTTATTGAGATATAATACACAGGCCATACAATTCACCTTTTTAGTGCATGATTTGGCGATTTTTAATATAAAGTTGTGCCTCCTGAGTCCCAGCCTGGCAAGTTGTAGTCTTGGGAGATTGTGTGTCTCCACAATCTATTTTAGAACATTTTCCCTCCCTCACAACGAAGCCCATTTCTGTGTGCACTCACTCTCTATTCTCCAGGGCCTGGCAAGCCCCGTTCTGCTTCCTTTTTCTGTGGATGTGCCTTTTCTGGACGCTTCTTATCAGTGGAGTTGTACAGTGCTTGGTGGTTTGTGGTAGCTTTGTTTCACTTAGCATAAGTTTTTCAAGGTTTATCTATGTTGAAGTATGAATCAGGATGGCATACTTTTTATGGCTAAAAAACATTTCACTCTAAGGATATGCCACATTTTGTTTACCCTTTCGTTAGTCAATGGGTTTCACTTTCTGGTTATTATAAATAATGTTGCAGTGAAGATTTGTGTACAAGCTGTGTGGACATGTTTTTCATTTCACTTGGCCATAGACCTAGGAGTGGAATTGCTGGGTCAAAGCGGCTGTACCTTCCCACCTGCAGTGAATGAAGCTTCCAGTTATTCTAATGTATCCTCACCAAACATTTGTTATTGTCTGTCTTTTTTTATTGTAGACATCCGAGTGGATGTGAAGTGGTGGTTTAGATTTGCATTTCCCTGATGGTCGATGGTGTTGAGTATCTTTTCATGGACTTACTGGCCATTTATAAATCTTCAGAAGATGTATTTTCATGTCTTT
The DNA here is from genome assembly GCF_049354715.1 of Callithrix jacchus. Lineage (NCBI taxonomy): Eukaryota > Metazoa > Chordata > Mammalia > Primates > Cebidae > Callithrix > Callithrix jacchus. The sequence goes on along the minus strand of NC_133513.1, from coordinate 16,840,199 downwards.
TGTCCATTGCTTAATTTGTTTAGTTGTCTTTTTTTATTGTTGAGTTGTATGAGTTCTTTGTGTATTATGGATACTAGACCCTTATCAGAGATATGTGATTTATATACATTTTTTTTCCCATTCAGTGAGTTTCATTTTCTTGATGGTATCCTTAAAGCATACATGTTTTTAATTTTGTTGAAATTGAATTTATCTGTTTTTTCTTTAGTCATGTGTACTGTTGGCATCTTATCCAAGTTTGTTTTTAAACCAGTGTTTCTGTTAATTTTATGCCTCAAAATGATTTGCTATTAGAGATTAAATGCTGTTGGTTTCAGGTCAGCGGTTCTGGGGGGGGGTTGTTGGATGGAGAGTTGTTCATTCCCCGCTGAGTGGACGGATGATGGGTTGACGACTTCCTGTTTGGTTCTCAGCTCCCTACCTTAAATGTGACTCTCATTCTTCCAGCGAGTGTTTCTCTCTTCCTCTCCCTCCTCCTTCTCTTCCCGAGTGTGTGTATGTCTACTTCTCTCCCTCATTTCTTCCTCCTTTGCCTCTCTTTCCTTCTCTCTCTGTCTTTGGCTTGGTCTCTTTCTCTTGGAATCGCTCTCTGTCCTGCCCTAATTTTGTGTCTTTTTTTTCATTTTTCTTTAACGTTTTCTTCTAAGCTGTTCACCTTATCAGATGACCTTTGCAGTCAGTCGGAAACAGGCTCACTTGCTCACTCCTTGTTTCCTTTGCCTCTCGCTGATTGTCCCTGGAGTGGAGTAAGTTTAGGGAAGATAAGCACAAACTGTCGAGTTCCCCTTCACCAGCGTGCCCCAGAGTTGGCTGAAGTCACTTAGAGACCAGCTAGTGCCAGGCATCCTGCAGTGCTCATGTTTCTAGCTTGCTGTGTGAGGCTGTCTCCCGGGCTTGCAGTACTTAATTTGAAATTTGGTTAGGAAGCTGCAGTGATCCATTTTCACATTCAGAGGTACATTTTTGGCATGTCGGATGGGAGCAGTGCAGGCAGATTTTTTTCTGTGCACTACTGCTCGAGTTTGTCAGGAGTTTTATTATGGAAATCACTATTTCTGCTTTCCATTTTCCCAAGTTACTTTTCTGTATTGATACATTTTCACCTGCGTAACACTGGGATATTTTTCAGGGTTCTTGATTTTTGACTCAGTAGCAAGACTCAAAATAACACAGAGGAAAGAAATGAAAAAAACTTCTGGGTAAAAAAAGACTTGCATCCACATTTCCTTCATTGAAAGGAAACTTCGTCAGTGTTTTGAACAGAAAACTTAAACACAATGAAAAGTGGATGAAAGCATGGGTGGTAAATTGAGTATGTGTGTGTGTGTATGTGTGTGTGCTTGGGGTGTAGATTCTGACATAAAAAATCACAGTTCTTTTGGCAGTGCATGGAAACTCTAGGAAACTGAATGGTAACAGGTAAGGATTCAGAAATAAATAGCAATTTAGGGATTACTGGAAAAGTACAATTTTCTGTTTCTGTAGGATTTCTTTCTGCTAGGGTTGGGGGGGCAGAATAAATGTTACTTAAAACTTTCCTTCTCTCTCTTTCTCTCTCTCTCTCTCTCTCTCTCTCTCTCTCTCTCTCTCTCTCTCTGTCTCTCTGTCTCTGTGTCTGTCTCTGTCTCATATATGCTGCTTCTGGTGCATAGGCAACCCAGAACTGCTTTATATATTTATTTCCCAATACTATGGGTTTTGATTTCCTATCTCTGTTTTCCCACATCAGTCTGATATAAGTCTCATTAAATATGCATCCCCAGTTGCTCCAAGAGTTAACACATCATTTGGTTGAACCAAAAGACCAAACTGAAGAATGAAATGCAGTCTTGAAGGATTTGTTTTCAAAGCCTTCATTTGAAGACCCATGGGGAGACTGAGGAGGGTGTGGGGTACGGGAGAAGTCAGTGGTCTTGAGCCATCTGTTGTGGGCGACCTCTTTACTTTTGTACTTTCATTTCTTGCTATTCTTCTTGTAGTTTATACCACGGCAATGCTGAACCACTTGGGATTACGCAAGGCTATTATTTACTGCAATGGTTGGTGCCTTGAAGCCTTTTCCCGTTATACCATCTCTGTTGCATGACTTTCCTCATCCCCGAATACTTAGTTTGAGGTGTGACCTACCCAGGAAGGACTCTTTGGGTCCAGTGAATGCTGTTCTTCCTCCTGTTGTGTTGACTGCTGTCACTCTTGCTGTCTGTGCTGCTGTGCGTGAGAACCAGCCATGGGCTACCAATGATTGAAGACTCCCTATGTGCCAGGTACCACAGTGAGCTCTTTCAGATGCTGACATTCCTCTTTCCCGGCCACCACCCTATGAGATGAGGTACTTATGTTCAACCCAATTTGCAGAGTCGCACAGCTTTTGAGCAGCAGACCAGGGATTGCTACCCTGGCAAACTGGCCTCCTAAGTCCAGACTCTGAGGCACAACGTTGGTCCCGTGACATCTCCCCTGTCCCCATGCTGACACTGGTCTGAACACTCGTCACAGGCTTTCCTCTTTTAGTGGACCCTGAGTTGCTTGAAGGGAATGCTTCGTACCTCCAACCAGCCCTGGGAACTGTGATTGACACGTGGTGGGGGTCAGCAAGTCGGGGCTGCATGAATGTGTGGAGAAAGGAGGGTGGGGAGTAAAGGCACAGAGCAGCACGAGGGCTTCCCTGGAACTTGAAGGTTGGTGCAGGCATAGACCTCTGGCTGGCTGGATCATTCTTATGGACTCTCTTGGGATACTGACCTTCAGTCTCACAGTAACTTCTCAGGAATGTGTTGGCTGTTTGCAGCAGTTTTACCTGGGGACGGGCAGATCCAGCACCCCACTCTCTAGAGTAGGCAGGTGGGAGGTAGGCCAGGAGGGTGAAAAGCCCTGTCTACCCCACACTCCTCACCCCCACCAGCATGAAGCCTGGCGGTGTTTCCTTTCATGCACAGTGGGAATCACAAAGCGTGTCCACTGGAGGGCCTTTAGGGAGCTCGGGAGCTATGCCTCTTTCTGGGAGTAGGCAGTTTCACCTGATATATGTGCTTACCTCTAAGCCAGGCAGATTGCTTCAAGTTAGGAGTTTGAGACCAGCCTGGCCAACATGGTAAAACCCCCATCTCTACTAAAAATACAAAAAATAAGCTGATCGTGGTGGCGGGCACCTGTGATCCCAGCTACTTGGGAAGCTAAGGCAGGAGAATCGCTTGAACTTCGGAGACGGAGGCAGTGAGCCAAGGTTGTGCTACTGTATTCCAGCCTGGGTGACAAGAGGGAAAACTCTATCTCAAGAGTGAAAACTCCATCTCGAATGAATGAATGAATGAATGATGGGGCCTGGGATGGGGTAAGATTTCATGATGCAGGGGCTGCAGAAGCAACCAGGCTGGCATGCTGTTGTGACACACATAGCAACTGAGGAGAAAGTAACTGGATGTGGGGGTTGAGGCTGGATAAGGGTGAGACCTACAAGCCAGAGAAAGGAGATGAGCCTCTGTGGAGGGGAGGTGGGCAGACCAGTAGCCTTTAGACCTTTTAAAACTTATTGTGGTTAAAACATATGAAACATACGATTGACAATTGTAACAGTTTTTAAGGATATCATTTTATGGTATTACCTACATTTGCAGTATTGTCATCACTACCATCCATCAGAACTTTTTCGTCTTCCTAAACTGAAACTCCAAACCCATGGAACAACAGCATGGAGGGTGGTACTCCTGATCCTCCTCCCTCCCAGCCCCTGGCAACCCCATTCTGCTTTCTCTCTATGGATTTGACTATTCCATGTACCTTGTAAAAGTGGAGTGAGACAGTATTTGTCCTCCTGTGACTGGTTTCCCTCCCTCGGCATGATGTCCTTGAGGGTTTATGTTGTAGCATGTGCCAGGATCTCTTCCCCCTCTAAGGCTGGATAATTCTATATTTCGTGTCTGCTGTTTTTTTGTGTATTCATTCATCTGATAATATGAATATTATTATCTTTTGGGTTGCTTTCTCCTTTTGGCTATTGTAAGTAATGCTGTTATGAATATGGGTGTACAGATATTTCTTTGAGACCCTGCTTTCAATTCTTTTTGGTATATGGACCTTTTATAAATTGATTGTTTCCCTCCCTCCCTCCCTCCCTCCCTCCCTCCCTCCCTCCCTTCCTCCCTTCCTCCCTTCCTTCCTTCCTTCCTTCCTTCCTTCCTTCCTTCCTTCCTTCCTTCCTTCCTTCCTTCCTTCCTTCCTTTTTCTTTCTCTCTCTTTCTCCTCTTCCTTGCCTTCCTTGCCTTTCTTTTCTTTCTTGAGACACAGTTTCTCTCTGTTGCCTAGGCTGGAGTGCAATGGCATCATGGTGTGATCTCAGCTCACTGCAGCCTCTACCTCCTGGGCTCAAGTGATTCTCATGCCTCAGCCTCCTGAGTAGCTGAGATTATAGGCATGTGCCACCATGTCTGCCTAGTTTTTGTATTGTCAGCAGAGACAGGGTTTCACCATGTTGGCCAGGCTAGTCTTGAACTCCTGACCTCAGGTGATCTGCCTACCTCAGCTTCCCTAAATGTTGGGATTACAGGCATGAGCCACTGTGCTTAGCCATCTCTTAAAATTTTAAATCAATTGTCAAGAATTGGGCACGATTCCTCACGCCTGTAATTCCAACACTTTGGGAGGCCAAGGTGGGAGGATTATAGGATGCAAGGATTTGAGACCAACCTGGGGAATACACTTAGATCTTGTCTTTACCAAAAAAAAAAGAAAAAGAAAAATCATCAACGGTCAGAATCTTCAAACTGGGCACAGTGGGTCATACCTGTAAACCCAGCACTTTGGGAAGCCTAGGTGGGTAGATCACTTCAGATTAGGAGTTTGAGACCAGCCTGGCCAACATGGTGGAAACCTTGTCTCTACTAAAAATACAAAAAAATAGCTGGGCATGGTAGCACATACCTGTAATCCCAGCTACTCAGAAGGCTGAGGCAGCAGAATTTCTTGAACCTGTGAGGTGGGGGTTGCATTGAGTTGAGATTGTGTCACTGCTCTCTAGTCTGGGTGACAGCCCAGCCTTTTGGATGGGCATTTCTTTTTCTTTTTCTTTTTTTTTTTTGTCACCCAGGCTGGAATACAGTGGCCTGTTCTTGGCTCACTGCAACCTCTGCCTCCAGAGTTAAAGTGATTCTCCTGCATCAGCCTCCCAAATAGCTGGGATTATTGGCACGTGCCACCATGCCACACTAATTTTTGTATTTTTGTAGAGACAGGGTTTCACCATGTTGGCCAGGCTGGTCTTGAACTCTTGACCTCAAGTGATCTGCCCGTCTTGGCCTTCCAAATTTCTGGGATGTCAGGTATGAGTCAATGCGTCTGGCCTTGGATAGGTACTTCTGAGGAACCTCAGGGATTTGCAACGGGGACTGCAAACCACTGCAGTTACCATACCGATAATAGTGTAACTGGTTCTTTGAGTTTGGAATTGTGCTTGGCTGCCAGTAACAAAGATAGGGCCCTGGTGGCTTAAGTGAACACGTATCTTTCCTAGAAGGTCACACTTGGGCCGTCCAGAGCTGGCGGGTGTCTCTGCCACAGTGCCAGTGTCCTGGTCCACTTTATCTTTCTGCTCTGCTATCCTTAGTTCATGGCTTTTATCCTTAGGTTGGTCTAAGATGCCTGCTGAGGCTCTAGCCACGATGTGTGTGTTCTAGGTAGGAAACAGGAGAAAACAGGAGGGCCAAAAGGACTCTCCCCGACCACCTTCCTTGAAGGAGCTTTCTTGGGAGTCTCACAACTTGCGTTTACCTCTCACTGGCCAGAACTTAGTCAGTGGCACCACTTGGATGGAAGGAAGTTATGAAGTGTGATCTTTTAGCTTGGCACGTGGTCTTTCTGAATAAAATGGAGCTTCCTTGATGAAGGTGGAAGGAGGGGGAGGATGCCAGGCAGTCTGCCCTGGTTGTAGAGGCTGCTGGAGATGGCTGGTGTTCATTGTGTTAATTGTTCATTGCCAGGAAGTGCATTCCGTACATGACATGTGTTAGAGATGGCGCATAGTGACCACCTGGAGCCCACGTCTCTAGCTCTAGAGAGCATTTGGCTAACCAGTAGAGTTTTTAAGTGGTCAGCACCCTTTGCTGGGTTATATGTAGCTCACGGGACCATCAACTCATTGAGGACAGGAGTATTTGCTTTTGTCTCCCAAAGCACCTGGCTCAGGACCCAGGAAATATCCACCAGATGTTGGCTTATTTAAACCAAAGCTATTTGTATTGAAAAATGTAATTTAAAAGATTTTTGGGTGGGGCTTGGTGGCTCACTCCTGTAATCTCAGCATTTGGAGAGGGCCAGCCAGGAGAATCACTTCAGGGAAGGAGACCCTGTTTCTACCAAAAAAAAAAAAAAAAAATTTCCAGATGTGGGGTGGTCCCAGCTACTCCAGAGGCTGACGCAGGAGGATTGCTTGAACCCAGGAAATCAGAGCCACAGTGAGCTAGTGTCATGCCACTGCACTCCAGCCTGAGCAACAGAGTGACACTGTCTCTCAAAAAAAAAAAAATTCTGATTATGAAGAAATATAAGTCTATAGAATTTTTAAAATTAGTCCCAGGACAGAAAAAGAAAAATCACTTGTAATCTCATCACCCAGAAGTAGCACTGTTGAAGTTTCAAAGCACCTCTTCCCAGTCTTTTTTCTTTGTATTTAGAATGTCTGTATAAAACACATTAGATCATTCTATGTGCATCATTTTGCATTCTCTCATTTCACTTGGCATTATATCATGAGCAGTTTTGTGTCTTTAAATATTTTCTCGGAATGGCCTTAATGGCCACATGATCTCTCTGATACTTTCCACGGCTGGGCATTGAAGTCGTTTGCTATGGTTATTACTGCCACGGTGTGGATCTTTATACCCACATTTTAGTGTATGATTCTCATTATTTCTCTAGGGTCTTGGCAAAGATTGTCAACACGCTTCCCAGGAAAACATGTATTGACGCCAGTTGTGTATGGTGTGCCAGTACGGAGGCCTCACCCTCCTTGTACTGGGTGTTGTCATTTTAGTTGCTAATTTGATTGCAAGTTTTATTTTGTATTTTTACCATGTTTCGATTTTTCCAAGCCTGTCAACCATTTGTTGTTTTCTTTGCTGTCAGTTAGTTTTTTAGTATTGAGTCTATAACAATCTTGATTTTTTTTCTGTCAGTTTTTGTTTCTATTAGATATTTTGGATGTGGCTGTGCTTCTTATTTATAAAGTAGCATTCCTTTGTCATTCCTTTTTTTTTTTTTTTGGTGCGACAGAGTTACTATGTCGGCAAGGCTGGAGTGCAGTGGTGTGATCTGAGCTTACTGCAACCTCTGCCTCCTTCCAGGTTTAAGCAATCCTCCCGCCTCAGCTTTCCAAGTAGCTGGAATTACAAGTGTGTGCCACCAAGCCGGGATAATTTTTGTATTTTTAGTAGATACGGTGTTTCACCATGTTGGCCAGGCTGGTCTCGATCTCCTGACCTCAAGTAATCCACCTGCCTTGGCCTCTCAAAGTGCTGGGGTACGGGCATTAGCCACCGAGCCAGGCCGTCTTTGTCATTCTTGTGGCAAATCTTTTTGATCCATAGTGGTTTTTAATTTTTACCTAATCAAATCTGTTGACTTTTTAATGTGTGATTTCTTCTATTTGTAGTATGCATGATCGTTGAAACAAGTACCTGCTCGCTTTTCTTGAAAAAATTAAATATTTGTATTTGTTCATTTTCTAGGTAAGCTTTAAACCTTGATTCCAGTAGTAAATAAATTAATCAGGATTCCAGTTATAATTGTATAAGCTGCCTAGGTTGCTTTTAAGAGGAATAATGAGTATTGGTTAAAATTCTTCTTGTCTGGGATTGGCCTGGTGGTCTGTTAGAATTTATTGTTGTGAATAAAAAGATAATTGTCTTAAAATTGAAGCAAGAAGCCCTGAAGTTACTGTTTTACATTAAAAGAGACTTTATTGATTTATTTAACAAAAGTTTTGTCTTGATCAGACAATCTCATCATCAAGGATTTGGTGTTGCCAGGACCTATTCTGTCTCTGTGTTGGTCTGCCTGTGTTTATTTGTCTCCCTCGTCTTTTTTTTTTTTTTTAAGATGAAGTCTCACTCTGTTGCCCATGCTGGAGTGCAGTGTTGCATTCTTGACTCACTGCAACTTCCACCTCCCAGGTTTAAGTAATTCTCTCCTGAGTAGCTGGGATTATAGGCACCTGCCACCATGTCTGGCTGATTTTTGCATTTTTAGTAGAGATGGTGTTTCCCAATGTTGGCCAGGCTGGTCTCGAACTCCTGAGCTCAAGTGATCCACCTGCCTTGGCCTCTCAAAGTGCTGGGATTACAGGTGTAAGCCACCATGCCCAGCCTCCCTGGCCTGTCTTTATTTCCCCATCTCTTTCAACACTAGTGTCATCTGTCATGGGGCCATCTTAAGACAGTTTTCTCTCTCCTTATGGCTAGAGGATGATTGTAGCAGTTCCAGAACTTTCCAATTCATGTTCAGTGTGGAAGGGGGGCTCCTGCCTTTGTGCCAGGAGGCTGTGCCCAGGCTTCCAGACTCCACCATGCTCATCTAAGAACCCATAGCTGGCCAGGGAGGTTGCCTAGCTCTGAGTGGCCAGGCCCAATTCACATGCCACTCCTGAAGCTGGGTTGGAGTCAGGCCTGGAGTAGAGTCCGTGAACCTGTGCTGGCCTCTGAACCTGTGCTGCTTGTGTTCTGCCACCCTGTCATTCCATTCCTCTCCTACACACCTGATGTCTCCTACTGCAGTTGGTATTTGATCCCTCTACAATGAATTTATTCATAGTTTAATAAGAACACATTAGACTCAGGGACTCAGGAAGGTGGGGGATTGTTAGTTAACTTTTACTAGATCCTGCTGGTTTTTCTTGATCTCTTAGGGCAGCAGTCTCCAACCTTTGGGGCACTGGAGACCGGTTTCGTGGAAAATAATTTTTGCATGGACCAGTCTGATACCCTATTTTGACCCAGACATCTGTGGGGTATATAATTAGGTTGAGTAGTTGTATGCTTGGGTTTCAGGTCCATCCCTTTAGAACACATCAGAAGCTGGATTGCAGGCCTGGTTCTACCCTCATGGGAACCTGGTGGGCTCATTTACCCTCTCAGAGTACCAGGTTGTGCCTCTGCTCAGAAAGAAGCACCTCCCGGTGCCCCTACATCAGAGACTCATGTGGATTAAATAGGATAACTGTTACAACTTTGTGTCCTTGCATAAGTGCATTCAGCATATCTGTAACCATTGTCAAATGTCATGGAGTCCTTTGTGGCTCTGGTAGAGATTATGTTCTCACTAATAAAATTACTCTATTGGTGGTAGGGGTGTGGTTTCAGGATAAAATTGTTCTACCTCAGATCATCAGGCATTAGATTTTCATAAGGAGCGCTCAGCCTAGATCCTGTGCATGCATAGCTCACAGTAGGGTTCATGCTCCTATGAGAATCTAATGCCACCTCTGAGCTGATAGGAGGTGGAGCTCAGGTGGTAATGCTTACTCACTTGCCACTCACCTCCTGCTGTGTGGCCTGGTTCCGAACAGGCCACAACTATTACAGGTCCATGGCCTGGGGGTTGGGGAACCCTGCCTTAGGGTGCCAAAGTGGAGTCTAGAATTCTGAGAATGGAAGAAAGGACTGTTTTTTCCTCGATATAATAACACAGACCAGGTGTGATGACTCACACCCCTGTAATCCCAGCACTTTGGGAGGCTGAGGCAGGTGGATCACTTGTGGTCAGGAGTTTGAGACCAGACTGGTGAATAAGAGAAACCCTGTCTCTACTAAAAATTCAAAAATTAGGTGGGCATGGTGGTACACGCCTGTAATCCCAGCTGCTCTGATGGCTGCGGCAGAAGAATTGCTTGAACTTGGGAGGTGGAGGTTACAGTGAGCTGAGATCATGCCATGGGACTCCAGCCTGGGTGACAGAGTGAGACTCCATCTAAAAAAAAAAAAAAAAAATTATACAAATGACCTGTGTAGAATGGAGGGTTTCTTGTGTGCTTCCTGGAAGCCAAATTGTCTTTTCAGTACTGATCAGAGCCCTGGTGTCTAAATGGAGGATGGTTTATCACTGTTTGAGAAACACTTCAGCATCTTTAAGCTGGAGGGAGTGGTATGGATGGGTTAACAAGGAAGACACTAACCTGGTCTGTGTTATTATATCGAGGAAAAAACAGTCCTTTCTTCCATTCTCAGAATTCTAGACTCCACTTTGGCACCCTAAGGCAGGGTTCCCCAACCCCCAGGCCATGGACCTGTAACAGTTGTGGCCTGTTCGGAACCAGGCCACACAGCAGGAGGTGAGTGGCAAGTGAGTAAGCATTACCACCTGAGCGCCACCTCCTATCAGCTCAGAGGTGGCATTAGATTCTCATAGGAGCATGAACCCTACTGTGAGCTATGCCTGCACAGTAGTGTTAATGCTCAGGCACAGATGTGCGTTGCTGGCAAGTCACATTTCTCACCATTGTTACTGTTACTTAATTTGAAATGGCAGTTTTATGTTCTCAAAAGAACAGTCACATTTCTCCTTTCAGATTTGTTGTGGCAATTTATTAGCAGGTCTAATTATAATATTTGTTGAATGAAGCCTCAGGTAAGATCCAGCGAACTGGTGGTAGCATTGCTTTAAAAATAGTCTGAAAGGGCATAGTTTTTTACAGTGATAGAAAACATTGATTTCTCCCCCTCCAAAAAAAATAATTACTTCTAAATGGTATACTTAAATTGAACAATGAGAAGATTTTTGTTGTTGGATTCCTTAAGTAGCGGTCAAGAGTGTATGCTCTGAAATTGGTTGTTCTTATGGTAGAATCCTGGCATTGCTGCCTGTGAGCTGTGTGACCTCAGCCGAGTCATTTAACATCCCCCAGTCTCCGTGTTTTCATCTGTGAAATGGTGTAATGAGAAGCTCCCTCACAAGGTTGTTGAGATGTTACATTCATGATGCATGTAGTACACGGTGACAGGGTATGTAAAGCGCTCAGCAGGTGCGACTGCTATTCTCATTACTTTGTTTGAATTCATGTCATTTCCTTGGGTTTCAAATGACAGCGACAACTTCTTACATTTTTGTAAGGTAGGATATGGCGACTTCTAGTTAAATTTATGAGGGAAAAGTCTCTTAAACGTCTTTAAAAATAGTGAAGTTTAACTTTATCTTTTTTTTTTTTTTTTTTCCTTTTTGACCAAACAAAAACCTGTGTGTGTTATTGAGCCTCCTTTGCTGCCACTCCTCCTCCTGGTGTATGGAACCAGTCACAGGCCTTGGTCAGTGAATTCTGAAACAGAAGGACTTTTCGTGCAGAAGTGGCATCTGTTTCCTTGGCTGGAAACACTTGAGTTGGCAGCTCTGGGGTTGATGGTGAGGGTAGGGAGAGGTGAATTGCTTGGGGAGACACAGAGTTTCTTCAGGAACCGGCTTGTTTGGAAGGCACTGGGGATGCAGGTTATGTGTTTGGACCTATCAGTCATTTGACTGTGGGGTAGTAACTTCCGTATGCCCCAAAATCATATTCTGTGAAATAGGGATATTAACAATGCTTAATGAGTAGGTTTTTGAACAGAGTGGATAAGTCAACAAAAGGTAACACCCTACCTGGTGTGTGGGAAGCACTCCATAAACAGCAGCTGCTGTGTTCCTATCTCTGTTATTCCTTTCCATATAAAGCACAGGTGATGACCAAAGGGTACAGACTTGTGTCGACTTTGTTATCCTTCCCCTGGAGTTTGTAATTCAGGCTGACTTACATTAACATGGAAATAGGCTCTGAGGAAGCAAGAGGGTGCAGGTGACAGGCATCACTGCAGGCAGACAGCCCCTAATTCCCTCTTCCTTTTTGGGTGAGTCACAGCTGGGACCAGTCTCTGGATTAAAAACAGTGCTCATACCCTCAATTTCTGCTTGAAAAAAGAAACATCAGCCAGGCATGGTGGCTTAAGCCTGTACTCCCAGCACTTTGGGAGGCTGAGGCAGGCAGATCACTTGAAGTCAGGAGTTTGAGACCAGCCTGGGCAATGTGATGAAACCCCATCTCTACTAAAAGTACAAAAATTAGCTGGGTGTGGTGGTGCACTTCTGTAATCCAGCTACTCAGGAGGCTGAGGCAGGAGAATTGTTTCAAGGCGGAGGTTGCCGTGAGCCGAGATCGTTCCACTGGGCAACAGAGTGGGGCTCCGTCTCCAAAACAAAGAAATATCAACAACAACAAAAACCAGTGCTAATCCTGATTATTCATGGTTGAGGCCCTGAGTCAAAGCCAGCCTTTATGTGTGACCAGCACAGAATGACCAGTTGGTGATATTCTTAGAACAATGACCCCAGGCCCACGGTGGTCACTGGCAGTAGTAACAGCTGCACAGGGTCTGGTTAGGTCTGGATGTTGGGAACTGATCTGGGGTGGCTTCTTTGAGGAAGAGATGTTGGAACTCAGATCTGTGGGAGGAGAAAGTGTCCCCTTTCCTTGGCAGATTTGTCTCCTTGCCTTGGATATGAGGAAGGCCAGAGGCACAAAGGGATATGTGATGTCAGGAGGCTGAGAAGAGGCCTGTGTTGCCAAAACTCAGAGAGTGAGGGGAGCAGGACCTTGTAGGTCCCTGGAAGATCAGACCCCTCCAGGGGTCTGATCTTTATCCTAAGAAGATAGAAAAACTTTGAAGAGTCCTAAACAGAGGACTCTTCTGGTAGGATCAGCCCTGCATTTTAAATTGATCACCTTCCCTACTCAATAGGGAGAGTGTTGGAAATAGGTGCTCAATGCTGCAAAGAAAAATGAGTGCTGAGACAAAGGATCTTTCAGCAATGTAATTTTTACTTCCTGGGCTGTAGGAAGGGGGGACTCTCACTATCCATCTTGCCACGGGAGTACAATGAACAAAGGAAAACAGACACATTTATCCCTTATGCATTTGGGGTCATCCCTACTGCGGTATCTGATCTCCATTGGCTGGAGCCAGACCTCACAATCTAAACTAAAACTGATTGGCTAACAACTTAAAACTTTTTAAAACAGGTAACAGCAATAGAGAGCTGGGACACGCCTGTGAGCACTTGCTGCACAGATACCTTGATTAAAGTACAAGGACATAGAATGTACTACATGCCTGTAAGCACGGCATGTCTAACAGCCACATAGGATAGGGCTTAACAAAGAGTTATTAGCACATTTATGATTTATTCTTTTTTTTTTTGAGATGGAGTTTCGCTCTTGTTTCCCAGGCTGGAGTGCAATGGCGCGATCTCGGCTCACCGCAACCTCCACCTCCTGGGTTCAGACAATTTTCCTGCCTCAGCCTCCTGAGTAGCTGGGATTACAGGCATGTGCCACCATGCGCAGCTAATTTTTTGTATTTTTAGTAGAGATGGGGTTTCACCATGTTGACCAGGATGGTCTCGATCTCTTGACCTCGTGATTCACCCGCCTCGGCCTCCTAAAGTGCTGGGATTACAGGCTTGAGCCACCGCGCCCGGCCCTATGATTTATTCTTTAACAAGAAAGGAAACTGTAAAGAGGAACTTTTCTGTTTTCCACAGAGAGGATTCAGAAAGGCAGAGGCCACTGTGGGGTGACCATTTGGCTGTTGTAGCAGTCATCTTAGCAAGGGACAAAGACTGGCTCTTGAGGTGGAGACGATGGGAATTAAAATAAGTTGAAAGAATGTGGGAGATAAAGTGGAGAAGACAGGAATCCGGGCTTACATTTTTAGACAAAACCCTGTTACCAGGGTATATTCCTCCTTTAGCCTTTCTGCCTTTACTTAATTTTCCTATGGCCTGCACAGCCTGTTTCCTCGTGCTTTTCCCTGAAAATCATTGTATGGGTAAACATAAATACTTTCGGACTTAGAGAAGCTCCTCTTCCAGATGAAGTAAGAGAGTGAGTGACTACAATGAACAGTGACATATAATAAGAAAGGAACTGGGGGCCTGTGATTGGCATGGGCACAGAGTTTCTTCCCAGAGAGTCATCAGGCCCATGTTCCATTTACCAAGCGCACTCAGCAGGGCCTGCGTTTTGTAGTGGCATGACTCAGTGGGGCATTTCGATGTTGTTTATTTTAAGCCTCAACTAAGGATTAAAAGTCCCACTTCCCAGCAGCCTCCAGACTAGTTTTTCATTTTTAAAAAAAATTTTCAGGTTGTGTTCCTTACATGGCATTTCTCTAGAGGTACTGTTGGGGAGTGTCTTTAAGAAGTAAACCAGCTATGACCAATGTGCTTCTTAGTCCAATCCTGCAGTTATACAAGAGTGACAGTGAACTTAACTTTTATCCCAGAGAAAGGAAGATAATCCATGGTGTGTTGCTTACTATACACTGTGCAGGATTACCAGGGAACAAGGGCAGGGTTGACCCCTTTTTCCCTCTGCCACTGCCCTCCCGCCTCCCAGTACCGCTGTCGTCAGATGCCAGGATTGTCTCAGTAGCCTCCCTCCTGCTCTCCTTATGTTCACTCTGGCCATGCCACTCTTTCTTGAGGCTTCTCTTTAGCCAGGTGATCCTTTGAAAATAGATGTTAGATCATGTCGGGCTGGGCACAGTGGCTCACACCTGTAATCCCAGCACTTGGGGAGGCCAAGGCAGGCAGATCACCTGAGGTCGGGAGTTTAAGACCAGCCTGGACAACAGGGAGGAACCTGGTCTCTAATAAGTAATACGAAAATTAGCAGGGCGTAATGGCGCATGCCTGTAATCCCAGCTACTTGGTAGGCTGAGGCAGGCGAATCACTTGAACCAAGGAGCAGAGGTTGTAGTGAGCCAAGATCGTGTCATAGCACTCCAGCCTGGGCAACAAGAACAAAACTCTGTCTCAAAAAAAAAAACCAAAAAATGTTGGCTTATGTCGCTGTCAGGCCATCTGGCCTTTAAGGCTTCCCTTCCTGTCTGGAACATAATCATGCCCTAAGCATGACCCTCATCCCTACAGAATCTGGCCCTGGCCTCTTCCTCCTCCCCAAGAAGCACCCAATACTTGTTCTTCATCTTCTTGCATCTTGGGTGGTCCCTTGTTCTTGCTGACCCTGTTTCCTGGCGTTCTTCCTCCCAGTCTTTACATGGGTGTCTTCCTCTCTTCATCCAGGTCTCTTGGTTTTTTGAGGGGAGGGGAGACAGTTTTACTCTATCACCAGGGCTGGAATGCAGTGGTGCCATCTTGGTTCACTGCAACCTCTACCTCCTGGCTTCAGGTGGTTCTTGGGGCCTCAGCCTTCTGAGTAGTTGGGATTATAGACGTGCACCACCATGCCTGGTTAATTTTCGTATTTTTAGTAGAAATGAGGTCTTGCCATGTTAGCCAGGCTGCTCTTGAACTCCTGATCTCAAGTGATCCACTTGCCTCTGCCCGCAATGTGCTGGGATTACAGGTGTGAGCCACCATGTCCAGCCAGGTGTCTGCTTAAATGCCACTTTATCAGGAGATTATTTTATCCAAAATGGCACTGCTGGCACTGCTTTATTTTTGTCTGCAGCTCTTAGCAGCGCATGAGCAGCTCTTAGCAGCATTCATGGCTGGGCATGGCGTCTCATGCCTGTAATCCCAGCACTTTGGGAGGCCAAGGCAGGTGGATCATGAGGTGAGGAGTTCAAGACCAG
Organism: Callithrix jacchus; assembly: GCF_049354715.1. Classification (NCBI taxonomy): domain Eukaryota; kingdom Metazoa; phylum Chordata; class Mammalia; order Primates; family Cebidae; genus Callithrix; species Callithrix jacchus. The sequence continues at coordinate 16,824,594 of NC_133513.1, read as the reverse complement.
CCTGGCCAACATGGTGAAACCCTGTCTCTATTAATGATACAACAATTAGCTGGGCATGGTGGTGTGTGCCTGTAATCTCAGCTACTTGGGAGGCTGAGGCAGGAGAATTGCTTGAACTGGGACCTGGGAGGCCAGGGTTGCAGTGAGCCAAGATTATGCCAAAGCACTGCAGCCTGGGCTACAGAGTGAGACTCCATCTCAAAAAACAAAAAAGAAAATGCATTCATTTGTTGGTCGTCTCACTCTCCCAGTAAAATCTAAGCTCCTTGAGGATAAGGACTTTTCTATTCTCTGCAAAGTCTCAGTGTCCAGAACAGTGACTAGTATAGAGTATGCTGTAGTGGTGTCTGTTGATTGCATTCAGTACCTGGGAAGTGCTGTGCTTTACATGGTTCTGTGTCTGACAGTAACTAGATGTTTTCTTTAATTGCTTTTGCTCAACAAACCATTCCCAAAGTTAGTAGCTTAAAACAACCCTGATTTTGATTACTAACAATTGGGTGAGTCAGGAATTAAGGCAGGATGTGGTGGGACAGCTTGTCTCTGCTCCATGATGTCCTAGGGCTCAGCTCATGGCTCAAATGACTGGAAGAGCCTGGGCCAACTCAGTGAAGGCCATGGGGTCCTCGGCTCTGCTGTTGGCTGAGTCCTGCCGTTCTCCTTCACATCACGTCTCTACATGGCTGGCTTGGGCTTATGCATGCTGCAGGGGTCTCAGAGTTATAGGAGGGAGCATCCTGAAGGACAAACCTACATGCAAGGCTTATCAAGCCTCTGCTAGGTTCATACTTGCAAATGCTCCACTGGCCAGAGTAAGTAACATGGCCAGGCCCAGAGTCAACACTGGAGGGTACTGCCCAAGGGTGTGGATGCCAGGAGGTGGGGCTCATTCCAGGCCACTTTTCTAACCACTGGCGGCAGTACAATATGTAGATGAAAGGATAGATTGTAGAACCAGCCTGCTGGGTCTGAATCTTCATGTAACAACCCTCCATTGATGTGACTCCAGGTAAATTGCTGAGCTTTTCTGTACCTTTGTTTTTCCCATGTGCAAAATGAGGTGGAGACTGTTTCACAGGGAGATCACTGAGAATTAGGTGAATAATACACGTGAAAGTTCTTAGACTACTTCTCGGTGTTTAGGGAACACTGTGTAAACTACTGGGTGATCAAAACCCGTCTGTGTGCTGAGCTGTCCAGGCCCCCATTACTCATGTATTCCTTTACTCACTCTTTCACTCCATTCATTTTCTTATTTGTTGAATATTAAACACCTGCTGGGTCCCAACCCTCTGCTAGGTTCTCGGATACAGGAGAATCCCCTCCTGCTGTTTGTAGGAGGTGGGAAGGGCAGATCATCAGGTCAAGGAGCAATCTCAGTAAGGTGTGGGCTCTACCAGGTTGGGGAGCTCCAGTGTCAGGGGAGCCCAGAGCAGAAGCTCGTTACTGGGGCTGTGGTGGGGATCATCAGGGAGGGCTTCATGCAGGAACCAACATAAAACAAGCCTTGAAGTATTAGACAGGCTTACGTGGGCAAAGTGTTCCAGGCAGGTGGAGGAGCATGTGCAAAGCCTAGATAAAAGAGCGAGCATGGGGGTTGAAAGCCTTGTGTGTAGAAACATATAGAAGGTGGCAGAGCCTATGCCCAGCTCCCATAGGGAGCCAAAATAGTGATTCTTTTGCAATTTTCAATCTGTAGAGATGGGGTGTCAGAGGAAGAGATATAGGTCAGAGCCCCAGGAGAGAAGCTATAGGTGGGAGCTGGGCAGAGGGCCATTTGGCCTCACTCTGGAACGGCCTATCAGGGAGAAGAGGGTTTTAAGGTAGCTGTTAGCTGGCCAGGAGCTGGCCAGAAGCATGGCTGTGGATCAGGGTGTCAGAGCTTTTTCTGCAGGACTCATATGCCTGTGGGCTAGCCTCTTCCCCACTTCCCTGCTCACTTGCTCCACTGGGTGCTGGTTTGAAGTACAACACAGAGCTTGATGCCCTCTTTGGGTTGTGTTTTGGGAGCAGGCTGTTATTTGTTCCTGTTCTTTAAGCACTCAGTTTTGTACCAGAGATGAAAAGCAGGCAGATTTGTGCACAGATGGCTGAAGCGCTGGGTTGTAACTGCCCCATGTGTGAGGTCCATAGAGCAGTGCTGTCCTGGGTGGGTTGGGACAGGTGTCTTGAAGGAGGTGACATCTGATCTCAGTGCAGAAAGACTGGTTTTCTAGAAGAGCCTGTTCTGCATTCGTGATGGGCTGGTGGGTTGGTCTCTACCCAGAAAGCTCCAGTCGCCTGAAGTCCACCTGGGCTGGTACACAGATTGCTGACTTGGGCACTGCAGTTACTCCTGCAGACCATGAGGTACTGGGAAATAGACAGCTGTTGGCTGCTCCTCAGAACTCCACGAGGGCCCTCTTCGTCATCTCCAGGACCCTGCCCTCTTGGCTGCAGGGCATGTGGCCAGGCTGTGCAGGACATCACCAAGACCCCACTTTGTTGGGAGTATAGGCTCAAGGCAGACTGCCTGGGTTGAGGTCTTGGCTGTGCCTCTTAGTGGCTTCCTGTCCTTGAGCAAAGTGCCTATAAAGTCTCTCCCTCACTTGGCTCATCTGTAAGGAGGGAGTGATAATAGCTCCTGCATCAAAAGAACTTTTCTCAGGTTTAAATGAGTTAATGTGTGCCAAGGACTTAGAACAGCAGAAAAAACTGCTTAATAAATGTCATCACCATTATGGTCATTAATATTATTGACCCTCAGTGGACCATTATTGAGGGTTTTTAATAACCTTACCTTTACGATGCACAAGCCAGCAATATAAAAAATCACAGGCTGGGCACGGTGGCTCATGCCTGTGATCTTAGCACTTTGGGATGCCGAGGTGGGCAGATCACCCCAGGTCAGGAGTTTGAGACTAGTCTGGCCAACATGGTGAAACCTTGTCTCTACTAAAAATACAAAAGTTAGCCAGGCGTGGTGGCGCATGCCTGTAATCCCAGCTACTTGGGAGGCTGAGGCAGGAGAATTGCTTAAATCGAGGAGCCGGAGGTTGCAGTGAGCCAGGATCATGCCATTGCACTACAGCCTGGGTAATAGAGCAAGACTTTGTCTCAAAAAAAAAAAATTTGGCCAGGTGCGGTGGCTCAAGCCTGTAATCCCAGCACTTTAGGAGGCCGAGGCGGGTGGATCACGAGGTCAAAGGATCGAGACCATCCTGGCCAACATGGTGAAACCCCGTCTCTACTAAAAATACAAAAAATTAGCTGGGCATGGTGGTGCGTGCCTGTAATCCCAGCTACTCAGGAGGCTGAGGCAGGAGAATTGTCTGAACCCAGGAGGTGGAGGTTGCGGTGAGCCAAGATCACGCCATTGCACTCCAGCCTGGGTAACAAGAGTGAAACTCCATCTCAAAAAAAAAAAAAAAAAACCTTAAATAAAATTAGTTATAGATTTTTTTTTTTTTTTAGAGATAGTGTCTTGCTCTGTCACCCAGACTGGAATGCGGTGGCATGATCATGGCTTACTGCAGCCTCGATCGTCTGGGCTCAAGCAGTCCTCTTGAGAGGACTCAAGAGGAGTTGTCTCACCCTCCCCAGTAGCTGAAACTATAGGTGTGTGCCACCATGTCAAGTCTTTTTTTTTTTTTTTAAAGAGTCTTGCTGTGTCACCCAGGCTGGAGTGCAGCAGCACAATTTTAGCTCACTGCAACCTCTGCCTCCCAGGTTCAAACAATTTCCCTGCCTCAACGTCCTGAGTAGCTGGGACTACAGGTGGCCACCACCATACCTGGCTAATTTTTGTATTTTTTAGTAGAGACGGGGTTTTGTGATGTTGACCGGGCTGGTCTTGAACTCCTGACCTCAGGTGATCCACCCACCTTAGCCTCCCAAAGTGTTGGGATTACAGGTGTGAGCCACCATGTGTGGCCAAGTAATGTTTTAAAAATGTTCTTAGAGATGAGATCTTGCTATCTTGCTTAGGCTGGTATCCAACTCCTGGCCTCAAGCCTCCCACCTTGGTCTCCTGAATAGTGGGATTATGGATATGAACCACCATGCCTGGGTCCCATAACTAATTTCCTTTGAAGAAAACTGCAGCATTCTCCCAAGCCCAGTTAATTCCCACAAATCATCTCTTCTGTTCTTACCAGCTTTCCCCCAAATCCACAGGGTTTCTGCAAGCAGAATTGAGTGACAAAGGAAACAGTCCATGAGCTATATCCACAAACTTCAAAGTGACAGATTTGAATGAAACTTTGCCATCTTCCTCCTCTATCCTCCTGTGTAAAAGCATTTGACCCTCCTGGCTGGAAGTTGGAAAGCTGGAGTTGCCAGAGGGGTCTGGTCTGGCCTCCCGCATGGCGGCTACCTCTGATCTCCTCTGGACCTGCTGAGCTCCTGCCCTTCTTCTTCAGCAACTGGCTTCTTGACCTTTAAGGAATTCAGTTTTCCTGTCTCCAAGATCGGGGAACACGCTTGCTTGCTCTGACTGATGGAATTCAGTGAGGCAGTGTGTAATATGAAGTTCATAGGAAGTGCTTGCTGAAATCATCATCACCACCTAATAATAATTCATGATTTGCTTCTGCGAACGACTGTACGTTCCCCGTTTCCATCAGTGCCCTTTCTCACTCCTGTCTGTACCAGGTGACCTGTCGCCACAGCATTGCCTCCCCCTGCTCCTGACAGCCCTGTTGTGGTGCCAGGGTGCCTGGTGCCCGCTCCACTTCCCTGGCTCACACCCCTAAGGGGCAACCAATGTTGGAGGGGCTCTGGGCGCCCAGCCATGGGGAGCCTCTGGTGGGTCACCAGCTGCCTCTCCAAGTGGAATGGTGCCCACAGTAAGGGAGCAGCTGGCTCTTCCAGCTGTCTAATTGCTCATCAGATCCACTTTAGCACCAGCTTAACAAATTCTACTCTTTCATTTCAAGCCATCCTTTCTGTGACCTGGGAGCTGGGATAGGAGTAGGGGAGGCTTCTTGTGATGGATTGGAGAAATTTCCAGACCTAGGTAGAGAAGCTATTGGTATTTAAGTGTTGGGGTCATTTTTGTGGGTCTGGCAGTTCCAGAGATGTGTTGAAGGATTCAATCAGGAGCTGTTCCCTGCCCCTCCTGCCCCTCAGCAACACATGCCAGGCAAGTACTTGAGTTGAGAGATTCAGAGGTGGTGAGTCTTAGTCATTTGGGCTATTACCTGTTGGTGACCATGCATTCACCTTGGTGTAGATCTTTCATTCATTCATGACTCCTTTCAATACTGTTTATTGAGTGCCTGTTATGGTGGACAAGGTACTGTTCTAGGCCCTTGGGCTGAAAGTGAACAAAACAGATAAAGATTCCTGCTTTGTGGAGTTGCATTCTAGTTAGGGGGAGACAGATGATCAACAAGTAGGATAAACCAAGCATATATAGCATGCCAGAAGCTGTTAATTGATATGGAATAAAAGTCAAAATAGGGAAGATTAAGGGGACTCAGGAGTGTGGGGAGACCGTGATGTTAAATGAGTCGGCATGAGCTTCGTTGAGAAGGTGTTGCCTGAGCAGAGTTGCCCAGGGGTCGCTGGCCACGTGGACATGGGCCGGGGGATGTTAGCGGTGTGCCTGGTGTGTCCTAGGAACACCAAGAAGGCAGCAAGGCAGAGAGGAGGAGGAGAAGCCATAGAGCCTTCAGACAGTCGCATCGCCCAGGGCCTGGTGGGGTTAGTAGGCAGGGAGGCTGGCCGCAGGTGGGAGTGAGAAGGGGCCACTGGAGGAGCTGAGGAGGGGTGGCCTCTGAGTTAGGATTTTAGAGGTTTGCTATGTGGAGACTGGAGTGTGGGAGGCAGGAGTAGAGGCAGAGAAGAGCTGGCAGGTAGTTATGGGAACCCAAGCAAGAAGCGGTGGTGGCTGGGACCAGATGGGGAAGTGAGAATGGTAAGCAGTGTCCTGCCCCTGGCCTTATGTGGATGCTGGAGCTGGAAGGATTTTCAGGAACACGGGTTGTGAAGTGTGAGTGAGAGCAGTACCAGATGCCTCCCGAGCAGCTAGAAGGATGAGGAGGGAGCAGCTAACCAGGATGGGGATGGCTTTGTGGGGGCTATGCAGGAGCTCTGGTAGGGGCATGCTGAGTGTGAGATATCTGAACATCTAAGGACAGACAGAAGGGACGTTTGTAGCAAGAGATCAGTTCGAATGCCGGGGCCCAAAACACCAGATGGAACACATTGAGAGCATTGAAAGCCCCAAGACTGGATAACAATCTGAGAGCGTGAGTGTAGATGGGCCAGTACTGAGCTCTGAGGCCGTTCTACATTAGGATGTGGAAAACAGGAGATACCAGCAGAAGAGGTGGAGAAGGAGGCTGGGCTCAGTGGCTCAGGCCTGTAATTCTAGCCCTTTAGGAGGCTGAGGCAGGCGGATCACTTGGGATCAGGAGTTTGAGACCAGCCTGGCCAACATGGCAAAACCTTGTCTCTACTAAAAATACAAAAAATGAATTGGGCATTGTGGAGTGTACCTGTAGTCCCAGCTACTCAGGAGGCTGAGGCTGGAGAATTGCTTGGATCTAGGAGGCAGAGGTTGCAGTGAGCTGAGATCGCACCCCTGGACTCCAGCTTGGGTGACAGAGTGAGACTCCATCTCAGGAAAAAAAAAAAAAAAAAAAAAATGCAGAAGGCTGACCAGGGCGGACATTAAGAACGTGGGTCCTAGAAGCCACCTGAGAGCATGCTTGCAGGAGGGGAGAGTGCAGCTGTGCCCTGGCTGCCAATGGGGCAAGCAAGGCAAGCACAGTTGGTCCCCTGAGTCATCTAGTGGCAGCCATTGGTGGCATTGTCAGGACCCAGCCAGTGGACGACAGGGGTGAAAGCCTGAGCACACAGCATTGATGAGATAGTAGGAGAGGGGCTGGAGAGGGCGAATGGAGACAGCGCTTTTCAGGAGATTGCCTGGAGGCAGGGGTAAGGAATTGCAGCAGTAATGGCACGGATGTGGAGCAGGAATTGTTTCTTTCCATCAGCTGTTTTGAAGTATCATTGACAAAAACTGCATATTTACAATGTACATTGCGGTATTTTGATCTGTACATTGTGGAATGATTAAATCAAGTTAATAAACATATTTATCACCTCACATACCAGATTTTTGGTGATGAGATCATTTAGGATCTAGTCTCTTGGCATTTTTTAAGGAAACAATCGAGTATTTTTTTATTTTTCATTTTCTAGAGACTGAGTCTTGCTGTGTTGCCCAGGCTGGAGTGAAATGGTTCGATCTTGGCTCACTGCAACCTCTGCTCCCGGGTTCAAGTGATTCTATTGCCTCAGCCTTCTGAGTAGCTGGCATAATAGGAGCCCACCACCACACCTGGGTAATGTTTGTATTTTTAGAAGAGAAAGAGTGTTGCCATATTGGCCAGGCTGGTTTCCAACCCTTAACCTGAAATGATCTGCTTGCCTTGACCTCCCAAAGTGCTGGGATTGCAGGCATAAGCCACGATGCTCAGCAAACAATATGGTATAATTAACTATAGCCACCATGCTATCCTGTAGCCTGCCAGAACTCATTCATCGTGTCCAACTGAAGCTTTGTACTCTTTGACCAGCATCTCCCTATCATTCCCCTGTCCCGGCTCCAACCTCTGGCAGTCACCATTCTGCTTTCTGCCTCTATGCTTGACTTTTTAAGGTTCCGCTTGAGTGAGATCATGTGGTATTTTGTCTTTGTGTGCCTGGTTGAGTTCACTCAGCATAACGTCCTTCGAGCTGATCCATGTCATCACAAATGACAGGATTTTCTTCTTTTTTAAGGCTGAATAGTTTTCCGTTGTGTATATATGCCACATTTTCTTTATTCATGTGTTGATGGACACTCAGGTTGATTCAGTGTCTTGGCTATTGTGAATAGCGCTGCAGTAAGCATGGGAGTGCAGATAAATAACTCTGACATACCGGTTTCATTTCCTTTGGCTAAATGCGCAGTAGTGGGATTGGTGGATCATATGGCAGCTCTGTTTTTAGTTTTTTGAGGAAATCCATACTGTTTCCCCTAACGGCTGTACTGATTTACACCGCCCCAAGAGTGTACAAGGTTCCCTTTTCCACATCCTTGCCAACATTGATCTTTCTTCTTTTGATAACAGCCGTCTTAACAGGTGTGAGGTGCTAGCTCATTGTGGTTTTGATTTGCATTTCCCTGATGATTGGTGATGTTGAGCAGCTGGTCATACACCTGCCGGCTGTTTGGATGTCTTCCTTGAGAAATATCTATTTGCATACTGGGTCCATTTTTTAAATCAGGTTATGTTTGCTTGCCATTGAGTTGTTTGAGTTCCTTTTATGTTTTGGATATTAACCCCTTGTCAGACATATTTTGCAAATATTTTCTTCCATTTGATAAGTTCTCTCTTCACTCTGTTGATTGTTTCCTGAGAATTTTTTTTTTTTTTTATGGAGTCTCACTCTTTTGCCCAGTTCTCAGCTCACTGCAACCTCTGGCTTCCAGGTTCAAGCAATTCTCCTGCCTCAGCTCTCTGAGTACCTGGAATTACAGGCACTTGCCACCATGCCTGGCTAATTTTTATATTTTTAGCAGAGATGAGGTTTCACCATGTTGGCCAGGCTGGTCTCAAACTCCTGACCTCAGGTGATCTGCCCACTTCAGCCTCCCGAAGTGCTGGGATTACAGGTGTGAGCCACTGCGCCCGGCCTCCTGAGAATTGTTTTCAAAGAGGGACATTCCACACTTAGCAGTTGTTTATGAAGCACCTGCTATGTGTTGGGTACTGGGCTACTATGTGACTTAAAATGGGGAACAAGGCAGAGTTCCTGGGTATGTGGGACTTCTGTCCTACTGGGAATGATGGTGGGAAGAGGCAGGCATGGCCAGTGACAGCTCTGGCTGGTTCCATGTGCTCATAACCTTCAGTCTACTGGCTTCCTCCGCTTGAATTTATGATAGCTAAAGCAGAACTTCTGCCTTTCCCACCAAACCTTCAATTTCTCCCCAGTCTTCCCCATTGTATTCGTTTCTTTTGCTGTGACAATAAATGGCTGGAAACTTACTATCTTATAGATCTGGAGGTCGGAAGTTGGCCACAGATTTCAGTGGGCTGAAATAAGTTGAGATGCTGGCAGGATTGCATTCCTTTTCTTAGACTTTAGGGGAGAATCCCTTTCCTTGCTCATTCTGATGTTGACAGGCTCCAGTTCTGAGTGGTTGAACGACTAAGGTTCCCACTTGCTGTTGGCTTTCCACTGGGGGCCGCCCTGAGCTCTAGAGGTCCCTAGATCCCAGAACCAGCAATGGCATGTTGAGTCCTTTTCACAGTTGGAATCTGACTTCCTCTTCTGCATCTCCTCTGTGGTTGTCTCCTGCCATCCCTCTCTTCTGTTTTTCAACCAGGGAATGTTCTCTGCTTGTAAGGGCTCATGTCATTAGATTGGGCTCACACAGGTAATCCAGTATAGTCTCCCATGCCAAGGTCTGTAACTCTAATTATATCTGCAAAGTCTCTCTTGCTATGTGCAGTTGCATATTCACAGCAGCTTTGTGGCATGGGCATTTTTGGGGGCCATTCTGCCTACCACAAGCATCTCTCTCTCTGTCTCTCTCTGTCTTTCTCTCTTATAAAGAGATAGGGTCTTGCTCGGTTGCCCAGCCTGGAGCGTAATGCAATGGCACAACTATAGCTCACTGCAGCCTTGAACTCCTGGACTCAAGCGATCCTCCCAGTTAGTTGGGACTACAGACATTCACCACCATGCCTGGCTAATTAAAAAAAAATTTTTTTGTAGTGTCTTGCTCTGTTGTCCGGGCTGGTCTCAAACTCTGGGCCTCAGTCAGTCTTCCCACCTCAGCATCCCAAAGTGCTGGGATTACAGATATGAGCCACCTTGCCCAGCCCACACTCATAAATGCCACCACCTGGTTGCTGAAACCAGCTGGGAGTCATCCTGTGTTTTTCTGCAGACTTGTCTCTCATTTACAATCCATAGCCAGTCCTGCCAGTTCCAATATACATCCTAGAGATGCATGGCCATTTGTGACTGTCCTTACTGCTGTCGCCTGGGTCAGGCTCCTATAGTCTCTTGCCTGGGGATGCTGCTGTAGCTCCGAGCTGGTCTCTTTCTTTCCATGTTGGCTCCTGTGCAGTCCGCTTTTCACATATCAGCCAGAGTGATTTAGCAATCAGCAAACAGATCACAGCTGCTGGCTCCCCTGATGAAAGGCCTCCACCAGCTTTGCCTCATCCTGAGCATAAGATGTGGTGTTTCCCCCACAGCCTCCAGCCCCGTGTCATCCGCTGCTGCCTGCCGTCCTACTGTGACCTGTCACCTTGTCTCTGTGTGTATCTTCTTTCAGTCACACTGGCCTTTCTGTTTCTGGAAGGACCCCACGTTCCCCTGTCATCACACCTGCCATTTCCATTGCCAGAACATTCCCCCATGACAGCCCCACCCACGATGGAGCTTCGAGTTAGTCAGATCTAGGTGTGGCTGAGGTCTCCCCACAGAGGCCCAGCATCCTTGTCTGCAGGAGCTCTCCTGAGGCACCCTCTTTGGTTTATGTTTTGCATAGAAATTGCTACTCCTGGAAATTCTCCTTATTTTTCTGCTCATTTGCTGCAAGCCAGATGTAAGTGTTCAGCAGGCAATAGCCTTTCAGGTTCCACTCCCCATGGGGCCCAGGGCCCTGACCCATGGCAGTCCCTCTCCATTTATGTATTGGGGTAGCAAATGCAATGGCGGAATCAGAATTCTAGAGCCTACTTGGAGAGTGAATGGTACTTTGCTGCCTTTCCTAGTAGCTCAGAGGAAACATGGAACTTGTAAAGGTTTGGGAAGTAGTTCCTGAATCACACATCTCCTCTGTTGAAGATGCCCAGTATGAAAAGCATTGATATTTTTTATCCAATATATAATTATATACTCTAGAGGACTTCCAGCCTCCCTTGGGAAATTTCCCTGAGTCTCTGTCGGAGGAGGACTTGTGTCTTGTGTCATTCTCTCTCACTATGATAGCCTGGTACAAAGAGATCCTTTGCAGCCAAGAGCGGTTCCATCGGCAGAGAACGGGATTCAGCCCTCTGGCAGGAGTGCCACGCCTCCTTCCCCACATTCCTCCTCCTCTCTCTCCTGCTCTCCGCTTCCCCAGAGCTGCCTTGCTTTGGGTTCTTAGACATGATTAAAATTTTCTGGGAAGTTGTCTAGGCTGCATATCATCTCCGTGGGTTTTTGAAATAGCCTCTGGTTTGTCATTTATTACATTGTTCCAGATATATCAAGGTCTCCTCACATAGGCAAAAAAAATGCACTCAGCTTCCAGGTACACATGGGAGTGGTTCAAAATACAGCGTGGTCACAGCTGGGCCACCTGGCTGTTGGTTCTACCCCATCTTTGAGAGGAGGCAGCATCGGTGCTGCTGGCTTGCTGTGGCTGCTGGCTAACAGGGTTCCTCCTCCTTTCTGCCGCTACCCCCCACACCCCCAACCCAGCTTGAGCAAGCCCTAATTCTTTGGGTGAGGTTGATGCTAAGATGTTTCTTTGCCTCCTCCAGCCCATGCTCCCCGCAGTATTTGTGAGAGCTGTGGCTCAGGGCACAGTGACTCAGACGACTCTTAGAGGACAGAAGAGCGGACTGAAGCCAGCCCACGGTCACGTGTGGCTTTTGGATGAGAGCCCTTGAATATGATTGTTTTCCCATTTTCTAGTTTTTCTTATCTCTGAGACATTTTCTTATCGCCTAATGGTGGTCCTCAGACTGTAATATACATGGAAATCACACTGAATAGTTATTAAATGCAGATTCCTGGCCTTCCTCTCAGATGCACTGAACTTATTTCTGAGAACTGAGACCCAGGAATCTGCATTTTAACAAGTTTCCCCTCTCTCCCAGCCCTCTTCATGTGTCTTTGTTGTGGATGGTTCAGGGTCCCCCTTTGCCCTTTGCGCCTTGCTGATATAATAGACCTCTGCTCGTTCACTGCCACATTGAAGTGCCCTGCCGACCCCTAATCCCCTGCGGTATCTGGTCTGCCCATGAACGCAACCCCTCAGGTCTTTGCTCCGGCCGATATGCATCCATTTTCCTCCGCTCTGCTCTTCTGTCCTGTGGGAGACAGCCACCACATTGAGGCTGCTTGAGCGTGTCCCTGTGACCCCTTTTTTATCTCAGTTGTGACTTGATCTCATGGCATTCTTCAGAATTCATAAGGGAAGTGAGCTTTCAATGTGACTTCTTTTTTAAACCTATCTTTTTATCATCTTGAAACAGTAGACTTTGCCTTGACCTTGAGTTTCAGGGATTATGAGTCGTCTTCTTTTGATGGTGCTACAGGCATCCTTGTTCCAGCCTTGACATTGTTTTCCTGGTAGGTTCCTGAAGCAGGGATAGATTCTGGATTCCCAACATTCATTGTGTGAGTTTTTTTTTTTTTTTTTTTTTTTTTTTAACCTCTCCTGTTAACAGTGTCTTTCTTCTCGTCCTCATCTTTTGTGTGCCTGGTGTTCCTTGAGGGTTTCGTATCCTCAGCTTTGGGCTTCCTTCCCACTTGGCTTGGCTGGCTTGGTTACCTGTTGTTGTCTACAAATCTCTTCACAGAGCCCAGCCCGTTGAGGATGATTTGCCCTTGCCTTCTGAGCTTCTCTTTTCTCTCGTGGGGTGAGGGTGCCCAGGTCCTCCTCATCTCTTGGAGCGCGTTCCACCGTCTGTGTCTTTCTCCTTCTGCTTGCTCTCTGGGGCTTTCTCAGCCAGGTTCCCGGCGTGAGTGTTGGCTGAGCTCAGGTCTGTGCATGTGCCCAGCTCTGCTTTGCTGTTAATCGTTCTTCCTTTGGATCTTGTTTAAAAAGTGAATGTTAGAACTGAAATTGACTCAAAGTCTTCCCCTTGGTTTCATAAATGAGGAGACTGAGGGTCTCGGAAGTGAGGTGGCTATTCAGGGTCACAGAACGCTCACTGGGAATTTGTCAGCTGTCAGAAATTAAACTATGTCCCCTTTGACTCAGCAGTTCCATTTCTAGAAGTCCATTCCAAAGAGATTCTTAAACACATGCGCATAGAGGCAGGCACGAGGATGTAGATAGTGGTGTTATTTGAATTGGGATCAATAACAGACTGTTGGAATAGATGGTTGGTTCAGCGATGACAAAGAATGGCGCTGGTACATGTACACTGGTGGGAGGCGAGCGCAGGCCTGCTGTGGAGTTAAGAGGTAGTGACATGGCAAGCTCTGCCATTTGTCTCTGATAGAAAACAAAACCAGTTAGTGTATGTAAACCTGTGACAGTGGTGAGGAGGCCAGGGCAGTGATGAAGGGTGACCTGCACTTTCTGTGCTCTGGACTTGGGCATTTGAATTGGTGTAATTCAGATAGCATTCACATGCCATGCAATTCATTTGTTCTAAGTGGACAATTCAGTGTTTTTTTTTTTAGGTGTTCACAGAGTTGTGCAACCATCACCACTGTCCCACTCCACGTTTTAATGAGATCCTGTTCCTATTTGCAGTCACTTCCCTCTCCCTGGCAGCCTTTGGCAACTATGAGACTACCTTCTGTTTCTAGGTATTTTTTTTTTTTAATTAAAATTTTTTTTTAGTTGGAGTCTTGCTCTGTTTCCAGGCTGGAGTGCGGTGGCGTGATCTCGGCTCACTGCAACCTCTGCCTCCCAGTTCAAGCAATTCTCCTGTCTTAGCCTCCTGAGTAGCTCGCACTACAGGTGCCTGCCACCATACCCAGTTAAGTTTTTGTATTTTAGTAGAGACAGGGTTTCACCATGTTGGCCAAACTGGTCTTGATCTCCTGACCTCGTGATCTGCCTGCCTCAGCCTCCCAAAGTGCTGGGATTAAGGTGTGAGCCACTGCACCCAACCTCTATGCATTTTTTTTTTTTAAGATAGTAGACTCAGCTCCTTCATGTTCAGAATGGGAAGCTGGATGAACTGGATCAAAGCATGTAAAGTGCTTGCCATGGTGCTGGGCACTTAGCCTCCAGTTAAATATTAACGGGTGTGGTTCTCATTATTATCATGTCCTCTCTTCTTGGACAGTTGTCCAACTTCTATTTTTTTTTTTTTTTTTTTTTTTGAGACAAGGTCTCTGTCACCCAAGCTAGAATGCAGTGACGTGATCTCAGCTCACTGCAACCTCTGCCTCCCAGGTTTAAGTGATTCTCCTGCCTCAGTCTCCTGAGTAGCTGGGATTACAGGTGCCTGCCACCATGCCAGAGTAATTTTTATATTTAGTAGAGACAGGGTTTCACCATGTTGGCCAGACTGGCCTGGAACTCCTGACCTTAGGTGGCCAGCCCACCTCAGCCTCCCAAAGTGCTAGGATTACAGGCATGAGCTGCCGTGCCTGGCCCCAACTTCTTGAATAGCTGATTGGATCCCATGGGAGAGAATATGAGCTCTATAGAAATCTAACAGATTGTCATATGACGTGTTGGCCTGGTTGGGATTTATTACTCTGTCCCTATTCCTTGATTTGTAGGGGTCTGGGATATGTACAACAGGGCCATTAACATTTAAAAATGGATGTGTATTTTCCCTGCAGCAAACATATATTACTTAAATAATTTGAGAAAATAAACTGTTTAAAGAAATAAAGAGAAAACATTATAAAGCCATGTTCAATGTACCATGTTAGTTGGATGGCATCCCTAGTGAAAGTGACAAATTTTGTCTTTGTTGACCGATTTTTTTTTTTTTTTTTTTTTTTGGTAGTTGGGGGAGGTTTTTACAGTTAGGCTCAAATGAGGGATTGGGCATTTATTCAGTCAGGAAGGATTGAGAGTCAATTTGTGGCTGTTTCATGGGCTCTGAGAAACCAGATGGAGTCTTTGCCCTTTTGAAGCTTCTAATCTAGGTAGATGGTCAAGGTCATGATCTTGACCTTGTTCCATTAATGACTCCAGTGACCTCCAACACCATTGCCATCTATGGAGCATGCTTTCTGGATCAGGCAGCCTTCTGGTTGATTCATCTCTTCCTTGATGTCTCCTCTAATGTTAACCTGCAAGAAAGGTGTGATTATTCCCTTCATTCTGGGCAGGAGACTGTGTGCCAGGCAGCTGAGCCCCTTGTAGAACGTGGCTGAGCCGGGATTTAAACCCAGGTCTGTGTGGCTCCGGCCCCTGTGCCTTTTGCAGTTTTCTGTCCTCACTGTGTTGATGTGTCATTTTTAGTTCTACCATATCTAACAGCCTATGGTATGGCATAGAGTCCTCGGACTGAGGCAGTTCTGTGAAATCCTCTGCATGGGCTTTTTTTTTTTTTCTTTTTGGTGAGACGGAGTCTCACTCTATTGCCAGGCCGGAGTGCAGTGGCGCAATCTCGGCTCACTGCGGCCTCTGCCTCTTGGGTTCAAGTGATTCTTCTGCCTCAGCCTCCTGAGTAGCTGGGACTACAGGCGCCCGCCACCATGCCCAGCTAAGTTTTTGTATTTTTAGTAGAGACGGGGTTTCGTCATGTTGGCCAGGATGGTCTCCTGACCTTGTGATCTGCCCACTTCAGCCTCCCGAAGTGCTCGGATTACAGGTATAAGCCATGGCACGTGGCCTACATGGACTTTTGAAATTCCAAAGGTCTCTTCTTAAGGGCAGTTTGCATAGTAATTTCCCAAGGAAGGCTTCACTCCATAAACTCAGGCCTTACAGTTTTCACCTCTGATATATATAGCTCTGCTGCTTTAAGAATGAATTGTGGAAGACACATGTGCTTATTGCACCAAATAAAAATGCTGCATTGGACCGAGTGCAGTGGCTCACACCTGTAATCCTAGCACTTTGGGAGGCTAAAGTGGAAGGGTCACCTGAGGTCAGGAGTTTGAGACTAGCCTGGCCAACATGGTGAAACCCTGTCTTTTGAAAATAGAAAAATTAGCCTGGTGTGGTGGCAAGTTCCTGTGGTTCCAGCAACTCTGGAGACTGAGGGAGGAGAATTGCTTGAACCAGGGAGGCAGAGGTTACACTGAGCCAAGATCATGCCACCGCACTCCAGCCTGGGTGACAGAGCAAGACCTCATCTCAAAAAAGGAAAAAAAAAAAAAAGGCTTCACATGTTTAGGATGAAAACACTTAATATCTTTTGCCCTCCATACCCCACAGCACCACAGTTAACAGCCTGAGTGTATCCTTTGTGCTCAGACCACCATGTACACACCTGGATGATACCTTGCCACTCTCACCAAAATAGAACCATACTACATGCATTTCTGTTACTAGTTTAATTTTTGAACCTAGGTACATCTTCAGTTTGGAATTAGCTGTTTTAAAACAACATTTGGGGTGATCATGATACCCTGCCCCTTTGCTGACAAGCTGACACTTCCCCTTGGGAGTCTGTAGAATGCAGTTAGGGCCCAGAGTTCTGCTGAGCAAGTACTTCTGCATCGCTTCATTCAGGGCAGGAAATCACTGTCTGGCACACTTGGGCATGCGTTTTATTCCAGCAAACAAGTGGTTTTCACTGTCAAACTGCTTTTTACTTGGGGGAAAAACATAACTGAAGTTTCCATTAGAGGTTCTGCTGGGCTCCATCACATGAGCAGGTGGGACTGTGGCTGGGGAAGGTGTTATGACAGCTCTGATTTTATGCAACAGCCATTCCCAGCTGTCCCTGTGCATGCATTATATATTTAGCCGATCTCTTGGAAGAGAGATGTAGCTTCCAAACAGGTGAGCAGATTTCTCAGGAAAGACCCATGAGAGATGAAACTTAATGGAGAGGCATTCTGATTTTAAAAAGAGGGCAGGCTCTCACTCTTGCATTTGGCTGTTTAAAACTTCTCATATTGGCCAGGCACAGTGGCTCATGCCTATAATCCTAGCACTTTGGGAGGCTGAGGTGGGTGGATTGCTTGTGCCTACGAATTTGAGACCAGCCTGGAAAACATGGCGAAATCTCATCTCTACCAAAAAAAAAAAAAAAAAAAAAAGTACAAAAATTATCTAATTTTGGTGGCACATGCCTGTAGTCCCAGCTACTTGGGAGGCTGTGGTGGGAGGATCACCTGAACCCAGGGAGTTCGAGACTACAGTAAGCCATGATTGTATCACTGCACTCCAGTCAGGGAGACAGTCAGCGACCCTGTCTCAAAAAAAAAGAAAGAAAAAGAAAACGCTCATATCTTTGACAATTGGAATGAGAATAGAAAGTAATTTATTTTTCTCTTGTTTAATTCTCATAGGAGTTACCATTATCCTCATTTTACAAATGAAACTGAGGTTCAGAGAAAGGAAGTTATGATTCCAAGATCTGCTGATTAGTAATTGTGCTTTTCTTATATATTTTTTTCTTTTGAGATAAAGACAGGGTCTCGCCGTATTGCCCAGGCTGGTCTTGATCTGCTGGGCTCAAGCGATTTTCCTGCCTTAGCCTCCCAAAGTGCTGGGACTGCAGGTGTGAGCCACCACACGGTCCTCAACCTGTTTCTCCTTTTATACTCACACTGCTCTCCACATCATTTCTGCTGCCACGTGTGTGGGGGTTTCTTCCACACCAGGCAACTCTCCAACGCTAGCTGGGCTTCCTCTAATGCAGTTCATTTCTGACAGGAATTGGAATCAGAACAGACCCCATAGGGTAAGGGCTTAGTCCCCAGGACTGCCCCTACTTCACATGCCAGTTGTAAGTCCATGTTGTCACCTGTGCTTCTGACCAACCAGCCCCTCTGGAGACTGTGCAGGATCCGTATCTCCCAGATATCTCAGTAGCATACAAACACCACCTGTCATTCTGGAGATTCCAACGGACTTTGGAGCTGTATGCCAGGAAATGTTGTGAAATCAAATATATGTATATTTCCTGTTAAGAATTACAGTGTTACTGTGACAGAGCCAAGATTTGAACACAGGGATGGCTTGTGTCTCTGCCCACAGTATTGATCATCTGCAATTCTCCAACTATTACTTAAAAAAATATCCCACTCAGACAACATGGGCCTTCATCTTGGTCTTGTTCTTGAGGGATACAGTCAAGTCTGTAGTTTTTTCTTTTTCTTTTTTTTTTTTTGAGACGGAGTCTTGCTCTACTGCCCAGGCTGGAGTGCAGTGTCATGATCTCAGTTTGCTGCAACCTCCACCTTCCAGGTTTGAGAGATTCACCTGCCTCAGCCTCCTGAGTAGCTGGGATTATGGGCACCTGCCACTACACCTGGCTGATTTTTGTATTTTTAGTAGAGACAAGGTTTCACCATATTGGTCAGGTTGATCTTGAACTCCTGACCTCAAGTGAACCAACCCCCTCCGCCTCCCAAAGTGCTGGGATTACAGGAGTATGCCACCATGCTCGGCCAAGTCTGTATTTTTGGGGTAGTGTTTTCTTGAGTTGGATATCACTGGAGTCCCCTGCTTTGTAGTGGAGAATCTATTACTTGGGTAGTAGGTTTGTATAATATGGTTTAAAGCGTTTGGTTTCAACTTTCTGGAAAGGTTAAAATTTATAGTTTTCTTAAATCGTGAGTAAACAACCAAAAATAGTAGCATGGGTGACAGAAAGAGACTGTGTATGTGTGTGTGTGTGTGTGTGTGTGTGTGTGTTGGCATGTAGGGGAGTAAGCTCCTTTGGCATTTAATAGATGGCCTTGGATGTCTGTCCGAAGCAGTGGATTTTGAAAAATGGTGGGCTGGGGTTTTCATCACTGGGTTTGTCCTTGACAGCGTTTTGTAAAAACATGGCCCTCCATTTTCTTGGGTCTGAAGTAGAGATTTCATATACAGTGGTGTTTGAAGCCTTAAGTGGGATTGTTAAATTGTCCAGGCCATGCTGTACTCCTGGGGCCCTGTAGACAGTAGCCCCTTAGTACCTTTGTTGCTGCCTGTGGATTTGTGTTTGTGCTGGAGTCTGAGACATGGCAGGGCACTGGACCCTCCCTCACGCTGCAGGAGCAGCCACGTGTGCTCAGCTGCTGACCAGGGCTGCCCGGGATGAGCGGCACATCTGGAAGGCGCTGCAGCTGGAGGCTGTTGGGTAACTGCATTCCTTGCAATGGAATGGCAAGTTATCTTCTGGAGGGAGATCCGAGCTGTTCACTTCCTGGCCGGTACCTCCCAGCCTCTGCACTGCATATACCCAGTGGAGTGATCCTTAAAATAAATCAGTCCAATCATCCCACTTATTCTGAGTCCTCCAGGGGCTGCTTGTTCTGCTCAGAATAAACAATAATAGCCTGCAAACCCTCACTGTCCCTTCTCTGGTCCCATTCCCTACCTATCTCTCCCTCCTTCATTATCCTTTAGCCACTTGGGCCTCCTTGCCATTGGTAGAATATGTGGGATCCTGCCCCAGGGCATTTGCATTTGCTCTTCCTGGGAATGTTTTCCCCAGGGCTGTGTGTGGCTCACTTCCCTGCCTTATCCCAGTCTCTGCTCAGGCAGCTCCTCCCTAGTGAGGCCTTTCCTCATACCTTACTTAACTAGCATTCGCCACCATCATTTTCTCACATCTTAATGTCTTCTAGCTTTTCTCCTGGTCTGGCTTATTAAATAATCACTTCTTGAGTTTCCCCACTGGAATATAAACTTCATATTGGCACTCTTTTTCCCCCTATTGTTACATCCTGTATCTCTAGTACCTGGTAACTGGCAGGTAACAAATCTTCATAGTGAGTTTTGTAGGAAATGAATGAAAGACTTGCCCATAGTCACCCCTTGCTGCACAGTGGAGCCAGACTTTGATCCCAGGATCTGTTTCACTGCAGAGTTCCACGGTCTTGTTGCCTGTGTTCTTCCTTTGCCACAGTGAGCACTTGAAGATGGCGGATGTTTCCGTTAGGAAGACCATTTCCTGTGTTGGAACACTGTGGGTACCTGGTGTCTTGTAGAGATGATTGGTACCTCACCTAGAAGCATCCTTTCTCCTTCAGAGCCATATAGTGTCCCAAATTTCCCAGGACACAGAACCTTGCACACTGTTCTGGTACCTGGGCATACCTCATTTTGTGCATTTGAATCTCCTAGGAAACCATCTCCAAATTTAAAATGATTCTTTATCTATTTTCGCCACCAGCATCTCACACTGTTTACATCTGGGTCATGCTCAGCTTGTTCACATCGAAAGCAAAACAGTAACCTCATCATACTGTTTGTCATGCCACTCTCCATGGTATCAGAAGTTTCACTGAAATAATTTAGAAAACGCTTTGTGTTCTCTAGTGCCTGCTAGCGAGCCCAACAGTTTCTACCTATTTTCAATGAGTTAACACAGATACCCCCAAACAGGTATGGCAGGCTTCGAGGAGATGAAAAGCTGTGAATGTTCTTTAAGTTTAGATGACCTGCTAATGGTACTGACTAATCCACAGCTTTTTTGGAGCAGGAAAATTAGTTCTTACTGAACATAAATGTCTACATACTTCTACCAAACACAGTCTCAGTGTCTACTTGAATATAAAGAGAGAAGACTTCTAGTTTTTGCCAAATCATTGTTTTCCCATTCAGAACTTCTATAATTATGCCATCAGGGAGATACAGGGGAAAGTTGCTGACTGTTCAGAGTACAGGCAAGTAAGTAGAGTGTGGATGTTTCCCGTGAACAAGGTAGGTGTTAACTAGGTTGATTGGCTCCATGGGAAGTCCCAGTTGATAGCATCACCATCTTCACATTTGGCATGAGATTGAAATGGCCAGACTAAACCCTGCTTGGAAGCTCCAGGGAGATTCTGACTTGAGAACACTGTGTAATCTGCAGTGCTTTTTTTTTTCTTTTTGAGACGAAGTTTCGCTTTTGTTACCCAGGCTGGAGTGCAATGGCACAATCTCGGCTCACCGCAACCTCCGCCTCCTGGGTTCAGGCAGTTCTCCTCCCTCAGCCTCCCGAGTAGCTGGGATTACAGGCACGTGCCACCATGCCCAGCTAATTTTTTGTATTTTTAGTAGAGACGGGGTTTCACCATGTTGACCAGGATGGTCTCGATCTCTTGACCTTGTAATCCACCTGCCTCCGCCTCCCAAAGTGCTGGGATTACAGGCTTAAGCCACTGTGCCCAGCCTGCAGTGCTATGTAAATTGAAGCAATATCGTTATTTTGATTTCTATGACAACCCATTATAGTTTTCAAACTTTGATTAGAAAATTTGAAATTAAATATAGCCCGATTTTTTGCTTTTTGACCTTTCTATTTGAGGTTTTTAAGCACAATGTAAGTTTCTGATTGAAAATGGAAATATCCAGCCATGTAGATGAAAGTTTCTGCCTTCTTGGATTCCAGAAGCTGTAGTTTTCATGCAGTCCTTGACCAGGGTAAAATACAAAGTTCTGAACACTGTCAAGGTAACTCGGAATATGGGCTGAAATTAATGATTAAGTTTTTGGTTGAGGATTTCGTTGCTGACCAGAGTCTTGAAGCCTTCTGTTTTGGAAGTCATTGTGAGCTATCATTGACGAGAATAGAGAAGCATATTTTTTCTCTTAGGTATTGTCATTCTTTGCATTTTATTTTATTTTATTGTTATTTTTTATAATTCTCAGGCTGGGGTGCCGTGGTGCGATCTTGGGTCACTGCAGTTTCTGCCTTCTGGATTCAAGCAATTCTGCCTCAGCCTCCCAAGTAGCTAGATTACAGGCACACACAGCCACATCCAGCTGATTTTTGTAGAGATGGGGTTTCGCCATTTTGGCCAGGCTGGTCTTGAACTTCTGGCCTCCCAAGATCCCAGAGATTACAGATGTGAGCCACCACTTCCAGCCCCATTCTTTCAGTTTTAAAACTCATAGATCACCCTCAGGAAAGATGCAACTTAGGAAAGTTTTAGTTTGATCAGTTGTAAATGTTTATATTTATTGTTTAGATTTGACTTTTAGAATTTAGTCACAATTGATTCTTTACAAACTGATTGGTTTAATGTGGGGGGGCATGTGCAAAGCATGTAGAATGGCGTTGTCATCTGTTGTTTTTGTCTCTCAAATGACTTGACGTTACTCGGACTTTAATTGTGCTGTCTTCCTTGAATACTCAGATGTTCTTTTATTCCCGGGGCAAATGAACTTCCTGACTTGAAAATAAGTCCGACCTTGTACTTGTATGAACTTAGCCTAATGGAGTGAATGGCCTCTCATGCCTTGATCCCACATACTCATCTTTGATGGTGGAGAGGTGGGAGACATCTAACCTATTCGGTTGTTTCCCTCACTTTGTAAATATTAATCCTTATGCTGTGGAGCAACGTGGCACATTTGCCTCTTAGTTTTTTATTTTGTTTCTGTTTTTTGTACATGTCATCCACATGGGGTGATAGCACCATCTCTGTGACTCCAGGGTCTAACTTGGTCTAATTTAAAGTGGTCTCTCAGCCAGGCATGGTGGCTTACGCCTGTAATCCCAACACTTTGGGAGGCAGAGTTGGGTGGATCACTTGAGGTCAGGTGTTCGAGACCCGCCTGCTCAACATGGTGAAACCCTATCTCTACTAAAAATACAAAAAATTAGCTGGGCATCGTGGCCTGTGCCTGTAATCCCAGCTACTCAGGAGGCTGAGGCAGGAAAATGGCTCAGGTGGTGGAGTTTGCAGTGAGCCGAGATTATTCCATTGCACTCCAGCCTGGGTAACAGAACTCTATCTCAAAAAAATAATAAAAAAATAAAGTCTCCCAAGAAGTAACTATGGAATGGTTAAAGACTCTAGGTTAGATATCTATTGTTGTGTAACAAATTACCCTACAGTTTAATGGCTTAAAATATCAAATATTTACTATCTTAGAGTTTGTGTGGCAGGAAAGTTTGGGTGTGGCTTAGCTACATGCCTAGCTCAGGGTCTTTCTTAAGGCTCTATCAGCGTGTCAGCTGGAGGCTGCGGTTGTCCCAAGGTTCCACTGGAGGAGGGTGCACTGCCCCTCGTATGGCTTACAAGGGCTGTTGGCTCCATGCATCAGTTCCTTTCCATGAGGTTCTCTCCATAGGTAGCTCATATAAATAAATGAACAAGAGGCAGGGTGTGGTGGCTCATGCCTGTAATCCCTGCACTTTGGGAGGCATCACCTGAGGTCAGGTGTTAAAGACCAGCCTGGCTAACATGGTGAAACCCCGTCTCTACTAAAAATACAAAAATTAGCTGGGCTTGGTGGTGTGTGCATGTAGTCCCAGCTACTCAGGAGACTGAGGCAGGAGAATTGCTTGAACCAGGGAGATGGAGGTTGCAGTAAACTGAGATCACACCACTGTACTTCAGCCTACACCACAGTGAGACTTCGCCTCAGGAAAAAAGAAAAAAGAACAAGAAAGGCCACCTCAGGCAGAAGCCACAGTCTTTATAACATAGTCTCAGAGGTGAAAACCCATCACTTCTGCCATAGTCTGTTTATTAGAGGTAAGTCAGTAAGTTCAGCCTATGCTCAAGGGGTAGGGATTATACAAGTATGTGTATAATCTTTGTTTATTTATTTATTTATTTATTTTTGAGACAGTTCCACTCTGTTGCCCAGGCTGTAGTGCGGTGGCGCGACCTCAGCTCACTGCAACCTCTGCCTCCTGGGTTCAAGTTGTTCTCCTGCCTCAGCCTCCCAGGTAGCTGGGATTACAGGCGTGTGCCACCATACCCAGGTACATTTTATGTTTTTAGTGGAGACCGGGGTTTCACTCTGTTGGCCAGACTGGTGTTGAACTCCTAACTTCAAGTGATCTTCCTGCCTCAGCCTCCCAGAGTGCTGGGATTACAGACGTGAGCCACTGTGCCCTGCCTGGGGTCCATCTTTGAAGCTGCCTACTGATGGGAAAAGTATGATATAGTTAGGATTAATTTTGTGTTATTTCATACATGGAATTGAAGTTTTTCATATACTTGCTAAAGCTGAGCCAGAGCAACAGGAGGTCAGGTAGTTGTAGGGTAAGGTTGACCAGCTATTTGCTAAGAGAACTTCTGTGAATTCATGACTGTACAGGGTCTGTCCCTAGGCCTTGAAGCTCAATAAACTGATTTCTTTATCTGCCTCCCTCACCCCCCGACCAGTGTTGAAGGTTGCTGATTCTTCTTAAATACAGTCCCAGAGGGGCTGGTGTCTTGGGACAGCAGGCTAGTTGCTTGATTGCTCCTGAGATGTTTGGACTTCAGGTGGGTTGAACGAATAATGATGAGCAGGACCTCCTTGCAGAGGGAAGCAGCCTGTGCCCAGCCGAGATGAGGAGATCATTTGGAGGTCAGGGGCAGAGCAGGGCTGTGAGTTCTCCATCTTGGGCACATATTAGTGCCAGGCTCTGCTGAGTACCTGCAGCCAGCCAGCTTCGTGGTGTGGTGACTGCTAAGGTGTCCTGGTTGCCCTGGTGATGGACTCCACTGCTTTCTTACCTGACTTTTCTAAGTTGCATTGCTAAGTTCAGGCTCTCCTCAAATTCTAATTACATAGTTTACATATCACTAATATATAATCATAGTTTACACATAATTTTGTTTGTGTTTTTAAATCAAAACTTGGCAGGTACGTAGATAAAGTCATTGGTTCTTTTAGCTTTATTACAAAAGACAGAAGGCCTCTGGCTATCACTGTCTCCCGCTTCCCACCGTTCAGAAACCCCTCTTGGAAACTTTTCCACTGATGCTTTGGGTTGTCGCCTCCATAGCTCTGATCAACATGCCGTTGACACTTCCTAATTTTTAAGTTGTGGGAGTTATTTATTTCTTATTGTGGAAGAGGAAGGGTAACTGTCTTTGACTACTCCACCTCAGAAAACACACACACAGCTCCCCATCCTCTGGCACAGTCATATCATCATTTCGGTTAGATCAATATTCCGAGATTACACTATTATAACTGAAACTGCTATCCACAGCTGTGAGGTGCATGATCGCTTTTCCTGCATGATCTCTTGATTTCTCTGGTGTAAATGCTTTGTGTGTGTGTGTGTGTGTGTGTGTGTGTGTGTGTGTGTGCCTATTTTTAGTTTTCCATATACTCATCACTAATTCAACTCTAAGTTTGCCCTCAGTTTGTAAATCCCCTGGTACATGCAGGGACTTCAGGCCGCCTCTCACTTGCACCCAGGGCAGTCTCTCCTGGTGCCTTCCAGCCTGCTTCAGTCAGAAGCCTGCTGCTCGTGGGCTAACGCTCTTCAACTCACTTTTATTAACAGCTTTCTTAAGATATAATGCACATAACATACACTTTATCCTTTGAGACTACATAATTTTAGGGGTTTTTTTTGAGACGGATTTTGCTATTGTTGCTTAGGCTAGGGTACAATGGTGAGATCTCGGCTCACTGCAACCTCTGCCTCCTAGGTTCAGGTGATTCTTGTGCCTCAGACTCCCGAGTAGCTGGGATTACTGGCGTGTGCTACCATGCCTGGCTAATTTTTGTGTCTTTAGTAGAATCGGGGTTTCACCATGCTAGCCAGGCTGGTCTCAAACACTTGACCTCAGGTGACCCACCCACCTTGCCTCGGAAAGTGCTGGGATTACAGGTGCAAGTCACCATGTCCGTCCCTCAGTGGTTTCTATATTGTGCAACCATTGCCACTCTGTAATTCCAGAGCATTTTTATCATGCTACAAAGAAATCCCTTACCCCTTAGCAGTCAGTCTTCATTCTTCCTTCCCCCAGACCCTGCAAACAAGACCTTCTCTGGACATTTCATGTATGTGGGATTGGGTAATCTGTGGCTCTTCAGATCTGGCTTCTTTCCTCTGGCTTAATGCGTTGCCGGTCTGTTCAGATTGCGGCATCAATCGGTTCTCCATCCTTCCATGGCTGAATAGGACTTCCTTGCGTGGCGAGAGCACATGTTGTTCACTTATCAGGTGATAGCCATTTGGACTGTGTCTGCCTTTTGGTTATTATGAGAAATTCCCTGGCTCACTTTTGTGTGGGATCCCCTATATCTTGGGAGGAATATATTCTGATTCCTAGATTTCTTCCCTTCTTTAGGTACAAGGTAAAGTTTCTG
This sequence comes from Callithrix jacchus, assembly GCF_049354715.1. Classification (NCBI taxonomy): domain Eukaryota; kingdom Metazoa; phylum Chordata; class Mammalia; order Primates; family Cebidae; genus Callithrix; species Callithrix jacchus. The sequence continues at coordinate 16,798,760 of NC_133513.1, read as the reverse complement.
CAGGGTCGCATGTCTGAAAATGCCTTCATCCTGCCTCTCTCGTGGCTTGCCTTGGTATATCATTTAAGGCTGGAAGTAATTTTTCTTGAGGACGTTGAAGATATTTTGTCATTGTTTTCTAGCTTTCTGTGTTGCTGTTGAGAAATCCTATGCCATTTCTAGTTTTTATCCTTTGTGAAAATTATTTGTCCATTTCAAAAGTTTGTAGCCTTTCTTCTCGGTCCCCTGTGTTCTGAAGTCCACGAGTGTGACTTGCTTTTTTCTATTTTTCTGGACATTCATTGAACTCTTCCATTGTGTCCCTCGTATCCGTTGGCTCTGGGACGTTCTTGAATTATTTGTTTGATTTCCTCTTCTCTGTGTTATCTTTTTCTCCTTGCTTGATCTCTTCGAATTTGGACTTACAGTTGTCTCTTCTCCCCCAATGCCTGCTTTTCTTTTTTTTTTTTTTTTTTTTTGAAACAGGGTCTTGCTCTGTGGCCTGGGATGGAGTACACTGACACCATCTCAGCTCACTGCAACCTTGGCCTCCCAGGCTCAAACAGTCCTCCTACTTCAGCCTCCAGAGTAGCTGAGACTACAGGTGTGCACACTGCACTGATTTTTGTATTTTTTGCAGAATTGGGGCTTCGCCATGTTGCCTGGGCTGCTTTGCCTCTATTTTCTGGAAATTTTGCTACCCTTTCCCTTACAGTCACTGTTCTATTTCTGCTGTCATAGTTTCACTCTGTCAAAGGGCTTTTGTGTGCTTTGTGTTCTTCTTTTTCTTCTTTTTAAATATCTCCCTATTCTTATTTCATGACTACACCGTCTCCTCCTCTTTCTCTGGAAATATTACCAACAACTTGCTTTTGAAGTGTTTTCCCTAAATAGTCCCCCTTTCCTGCAAGTTGCTTTTCCATTTATTCCTGTCTCAGTCTTGAATCTTAGGTGCTTTTCTCAAATGGGAGGTGAGTTTGAGGTATCTATTCAGGTGTTGGAGTGGGGTTAGAAATTGTTTTGAAGCACTATGAACATTGACTTTGGGCCTCTTGGGGGTGATCTGGCTGTGCCATACCACTGGAGAACTCCCCTACTCCTGGGCTCTAAAGTTGTATTAGATTCCTTGGAGAATGGCTTTCCGTTTCCTGGCTTAGAGGCAAATGCTGGCTGCCTGCTGTTCTGGGAATGAGTGGAGCTGCAGGGAGGGAAGAAGAATGGGAGAAACTGAGAAGTTCAGTGTGTGTGACTTTTATCTCCATTTCTAGTAGGACATCCCAACCTCAAATCAGTCCAAACCTACCGTGTTTTCTCCAGAGACTAAACACGTATTCTGCTAATCGCTTCTTAAACAGACTTTTGAAACCTTTCTTTTACTTTCTAGTCCTGTGTTTCACTTCCAGAGGTGTCTTGTGGTAACAGATCATCAGCCTTTTGTGATTCATTCTATTCTCATCAGTTATTATTTTGGGGGCACCCATGCCTATTTAGGAATGAAATTTTCTCAGGTCTGACAAGTAACTTGTCAGTCATCTACCTGATTCTCAGATTCTGTCATTTTGCTGTTTTACTTCCTCTCCAATGCTTTTTTTTTTTTTTTTGAGCGATTTATTTACAAAAACCTTTTTTTGATTTTATTATTTTTGACACAGTAATTGTGCAAATTGTACGTATGTATGGCGTAGTACGTGATACTGTGATAAATGTACACAGAATTTAATGATCAAATCAGGGTACTTATCATATTCATCATCACCTCATAGGAAACATTTTAATTGTGTGTGTGTTTTTTTTTGAGCCAGAGTCTTATTCTATTGCCCAGGCTGGAGTGCAGTGGCATGATCTCAGCTTGCTGCAACTTCTGTCTCCCTAGTTCAAGTGATTCTCCTCCTTTAGCCTCCCAAGTAGCTGGGATTACAGGTGTGTGCCACTGCATGCAGCTGATTTTTGTATTTTTAGTAGAGACGGGGGTTTGACCATGGTGGCCTGGCTTGTCTCAAACTCCTGACCTCAAGTGATCCACCCCCTTTGGCCTTCCAAAGTGTTGGCATTGCAGGTGGGTGAGTCACTGCGCCCGGCCTTAATTGACATTTTAATGGGATTTTGAGAGGATTTGAGTGTAAATTACTGTGTTGAGGCTCTCATCTTTAACTGGAAGTCCTTCACGTAACTATTTGAGGTTACCCTCTGTGATTGGGCCACTCCCTGCATTCATGGCCCAGGACTTAGGGCTTCTTTCTGTATGTTCCCTGCTGTCACTCAGGGGGCTTGTGGCTTCGGCAGGCCTAACAGTGTGATCCGAGGAGACTTGGCTGCCAGGCTTAGTGGCTTCGGTTTTGACTCCTGGTTTTGCTCAGCCTTCCTGACTTTCACCCTCTGGCTGAAGGCTGCCCCCTATCATTGGGGGGGCTAGTCTCAGATGCTTGTTGAGCCTCATTGCCCCCTCCATACAGCTGATAGAGCATCCAAGGGGCTTCTTGTCCCACAACACAGACCTCAGGTGACCTTATCCTGCATTGTTGATGTTTGTTTTGGGCTTGAGACTAATCCATCTTAAAACACGCCGTGGATCTTTCTCTTTGCCATCAGTGTAGGACATCTTCCCTGTTCTTGTTTCCTGCTTTTCTTGGAACTATATGGTTCTTTCCCAGTTCTTCATTTGTTCTTCTCTACAAAGCAAACATATACGCAATCATGGAAACAATACTCAGAGCTGCCTGTGCACATTCTTGCTCTGACCTGGGAGCCAGTCTTTTTAACATGTCTTTGGCATTGACGTTCTATGTAGGTTTTCAAGGTATTCTAGAGCCTTTCTTGCTATCATCCTAAGTATGGTTTATAAATACCAATCCTTGGTTTTACACATACTCTGACCTCCATTAGTGCTCTGCAGCTGGCTGTAGGCAGGCACTACCTCACTGGATAACTTTTTTGTTGTAGAAAAAGAAATTTGGCAAATATAAGAGATGGAAGTGGGCTAGATGCTGTAGCTCACACCTGTAATCTCAGCAGTTTGGGAAGCTGAGGAGGGAGGATCACTTGAGGCCAGGAGTTCAAGACCAGTCTGGTCAACATATTGAGGCCTTGTCTCTGCAAAAACTAAAATAAACAAAACAAGAAAAGAACTAGCCTGGTACAGCACGGATATGCCAGCAGTCTCAGTGACTCAGGAGTCAGAAGCAGGAGGATTCTTTGAACCTAGGAGTTCAATGCTGTAGTCAGATATGATTGATTATGCCACTGTACTCCAGCCTAGGCGACAGAGGAGACTCCATCTTCCCCGCTACCCCCCCCCAAAAAAAAAGCAAATAGAGGCTCTTCCATCTTGCCAGTTTTCTCCTGAAATGGAAACTAGTATCAAGGTTATTCCATTACTCCTGTGCTTCTCTCTCATTTATGATAGTTCTTGCATTTTAAAAATCCAACTTATCACTTTGTTTTAAGTGACAAAGTCTTAATTCTGTCACCCAGGCTGGAGAGCAGCGGCACAATCATAGTTCACAGCAGCCTTGACCTGGGCTCAACTGATCCTCTCACCTCAGCCTCCTAAGCAGCTACAGGTGCCCACCACCCACCATGCCTGGCCTTATCACAGCTTTTATTGTACTTAGGTGAAAATGTCCCAGTGTTGAAGTAATTAGTGAGGGTGGGGGAGAGTGAGAGGGAGAGAGAGAGAGAGAGAGGAGTGTGTGTGTGTGTGTGTGTGTGTGTGTGTTTCTTCAGTGCTTTTTCAATATGAATTCAAGAAAGATATTTTTTAAACTGGGAGAATAATTTTTGATACTGTTAAAATATTTATGACATGTCTCCCTTTCTCTAAAGTTGTGCCAAATCTTTGGAGTGTTGATGGGGAAGTTACAGTCACTGAACAGAAGCCGGGAGAAGTTGCTGAAGAACTTGCAAGCTCCTATGAAAGAAAGCTCATCGAGGTAAGGCCGGTGGAGTCTGGAGTCTGTGTGTCTTTGTTTCTGAAATTGGCTGCTTTGGAGACTTTCCAGGATAAGCCCAGGCTGTTCTAAAGACACGTGAGCAAAACAACCAAGCAACCCTTTAGCCCCACAAAACACAGCAAGACAGAACCAGTGTGCTTTAGAAAGAGATGTAGGAACTGATCATTTGAAAAATGTCAGTTAGTTATTGGAAGTTTCTAGCACTTAAGAAAAGGAAATAAGAGAAAACATATATATTTAACATTAAAAATAAAACAAATGTAAGCTCAGATTTGGAGATTGAAACAGAAGAGAATGTCACCTGCACCTTTGTGCTGTTAAATGTGAAAATGTGGATGAGGTGAATTATTTTGATAATGAATGGAAAACATTCATTATCAGAATTAATTGAAGATGAGGCAGACTGGTCGAAGGGACCCCCTCACCCTCAAAAAAAAAGACCAGAACACTTGGGAATAAAGTGTACAGGTAACTAAAGAACTGCCTCCTGAGAAGACAGCAACTGTAGATGGTTTCAGGGTGATTTCTAGGAAACTCTTCAAGGCAGTACAAAGAGTCACTTGCTATTTCTATTTCCTGAGAGGGTTTTTATACATCTCTGTCTTGGTTCAGGTATGCATTACCATGGTATAAAAAAAGTCCTTACAAAGATAGGGTAAAAAAGAAAACTATCAAATAGAATCATTTATATATAAGATACACAAAAATTCTAGAAAGTTATTAATCAAATTGAATTGCATATTACATGAACAGTGTACAAAAAACATAAGGTTTATTTAGGATTGCAAGGATGGCTTAATATTAGGAAATTCATCTATGTAAGTCATCTCATTAGTAGCCTCAAAGAGGAAAGCTAGATATTTATCTTGGTAGGTAATGAAGACTCATTTCATAACTGTATGGATAGTGATAGAAAATATTTGTCATAAAAGGAATAAAGGTAATTTTTGGATGTGATAAAGAAGTTTTTCAGAAACCATCAATGGTTAGCATACTTGATGGGAAAGTTGAGAAGCTACGTTTGTGACGAGGTGTGTGTACATGTTGTAATAGTCCCTTGGTGGTGTTATAAGTTACGTCTGGCTCTCTTCCTTTCTCCGCCATCACGGTGTGTACTTTACTCCGTTTCTTGCCATATCTTCTCACAAGACTTTAAGGATTAAGCGATTCCTGGCCAAGAAACTAAAGCAAAATCATCCCATTCCCCAGTGGATTTGGATGAAAACCGGTAATAAAATCAGGTACAACTCCAAAAGGAGACATTAGAGAAGAACCAAGCTTGGTCTATAAGAAATTACGCATGAGATGGTACACATATTTATGCTGTCTGAAGGTCATAATCATGTTACCAAATCGAGCTGAAAAATGTCACTGCTATCTGGAGAAGTTGGAACAGAGTTTCCTCTCTGGATCTGTTATGAAGGCATTAGTTTGTACAACCCTCAGTGCTTCCGTTATTCATGCTGGAAAAAAAAAAAAAAGAAGAAGAAGGGTTTGGCTGGTTGGGTTCAGTAATAAATATGTGAGACCTTTCACTTCTAAAAAAAAAAAAAAAAAGTTATGTCTGTATGTACCCATGCTAAGTATACAAATATACTTTTCGGTTCTTTCCAAATCTTCTACAGTGAGTTTTATTTTTATAATAGGGAAAACACTCACTCATTGCTGTAGAGTCATGCCTGAGCTTGGGTGGGTTTCAGAGGCCCAGGGCCCTAGAAGGGGACCCTGTAAGCTCATTGCTGGTTCAGGCCGCCAATGTTACTATCTGTTGTGTCTGGTCTCTAAATCAACTCTAAAGAAGGAAGGTGGCTTTAGAAACATCTTGCATTCTAACTCAAGTGATGGAGGAGGAGATGATGGTAGTAATGTCAGGGGTGTTACTGATGGAGGCAGTGGTGGAGGAGGAGATCATGGGGAAGGGGAAGGAAGAGGTGATGGTGGTAGAAGTGATGGAGGAGGTGGTTGTGATGGAGTTGTTGCTGATGGAGGAGGAGGTGGTGGAGGAGGTGTTACTGATAGAGGAGGAGGAGGTGGTGCCCAACTTGATCTCAAACTTGTAAACTCCAAAAGTACTCATGCCTTGGTCTCTCAGAGTGCTGGGATCACAAGTGTGTGCCATCGTGCCCAGTCCATCTCATTTTACATAATAAGGGTATTTGGAACACCTTAAACATGGTGATTCATCCCAGTGTGAAGGGAGTTTCTGAGCATTTTTTATGTAGGTGTCTTTGAGTGTATGTGTAGCTCACCTATCTGCACATATATGTGACAAATCCGTGCTCGTTGACCTGGAATTCAGTGTCCTGGACAGCGCAGAACCTAAAGCTAGTGCTGTAAAGCCATCTTTTAATGGCTGGCGAGCATCTTGAGCCAAGGGTTGGAGGTATAAATGTTGTTCCTGACACCCTGTGATTGTTAACTTGGGAAGACAAGGAGGACAGGTGAATTTTGGCAGGTGTAAGTTAATCTGGCAGGGGTACAACACTAGTCATATCACAGCCCCTGTGACACTAGCAGCAGCTGTCAGGTGCGTACTGTTCGATCCAGGCACTGTGCTGGGGCTTTTATGAAGATGAACATGTGTGCTCCTCAGGAAACTTCCTGATGGGAAGTTTAGTAACTTCGTCACGAGTCCTTAGCTGCTAAGAAGCAGTGCTGGGCCTGGATGTGGTGGCTCAAGCCTATAATCCCAGCACTCCAGACTAGGAGTTTGAGAGTAGCCTGGCCAACATGGGGAAATCATGTGTACCAGCTTGAATCTGTTTCCATTCACAAAAATTAGCTGGACGTGGTGGTATGCACCTATAGTCCCAGCTACTTGGGAGGCTGAGGCAGAGAATCCATTGAACTTGGGAGGTGGAGGTTGCAGTGAGCCAGGATTACGCCACTGCACTCCAGGCTGGACAACAGAGTGAGACTCCATCTCAAAAAATAAAAAAGGCAGAAAGGATTAGATATCTAGTAAGAGCCATGGGTTCTGTAGAGGAGGCAAACTTCTGGCCCTCAATGTTAGCAGGAAGCATAGCTTGGAGAGCCTAGGGAGGCGATTGAGTAATGATGCCACCTCAGTTAATGCACATCCACGGAGTGCCTTCTCAGTATCCATCCCTTAGCTTCTTTTCTCCTCTTTCGGTGGCTTTTCCTACCTTGGGAGCAGCAGTGTTGATGGCTGTGGGAGATGAGCCAAGGAAGTTGTGAGGTTGAAACAGAGACATCCCTGAAGTGGCATTCACTTTCCTATGTGGAGGTTTTTTTCTTCTTCTTCTTCTTCTTTCTTTCTTGACTTGCAGTGACTTTGGTTGCAAAGTCATTGATGTTTCCTCTGTGAATTGCATGAGCTTTTCCTCATGCCAAGTATGGCCTTAAGTTACTTAGATGAGTGGGACACAGTGCCTGTGTTTAGGGACTTGCCGTCTTGTGGGTGAGGCAGACACACCTGTTCTGATGGTCAGGACAGAGGACTGAAGTGCAGAGGTAGGGTTATACTACCCACCGGCTTGGAGCTGTGTCTTCGATGGCAGTTCTGCAGAGGTCAGCACCTAACCACAGCTTCTTTAGATAATTCCTCCCCACTTCTTAAGGACTGTTAGTGATGATGCTCAGAATTTCTTGTGTAAACTTCCCCATCCTTATTGAAATTCTAACATATCAGGAGAGAAACAATTGTTCTCAGCAAGGTTTTGAAGATAAAAGATATTGGACACATCCAAGATAGATCTCTTCTGAGCCTCTTGCTTCTGTACTTCTTTTAAATACATTTCCTTTGGTTTGGACTTATCTTCAGAGATTTTCTATTCTTTTTCAGCAGTTGCCTTCACAACAGTGTGACATGTTGGTGACATTTGGACTTGGAGCCTGCATCACTTTGTTGCTGCCTTCTGCAGCCTGTTGACTTGGAAAGCACATGTATCGCATGTCAGACTGAGTTCAGATTTGCCACTTACTGCCATATGTTCCTGGACAGACCTCTTTACCTCTCTGAACCTCACGTTCTCTGTTAGTGAAACGCAGCCAGTAATACCTGCTAGTAGGTTTGTTTTGGGAATTACACATGAAGAACCCAGAGGAGTGCCTGCAGTGAGAGGAGGAGTCTTTGTGCTTTCTCTCCTCCCTTCTGTCCTGACTTGTTTGGAGGGCCTTCCTCTCAACCATAGCTTCCTGCCTGGGTGGAACAGTATGTCCAAGTACTTTGCCCTGTTTTAGGTTCAGGGCTGGGCACATGATCTGAGCTAGGCCAATGGGGTCTTTAACTCTGATGTCATATAAGAACGCAGCAGTGCTTGGGAGGACATTTATTCAGTAGCAATTAACAATAAGCATTTATCCAATAGATGAATAGCAGTGAGTTGAATAAAACTCTAGTTGTTTTCTGTCTTGAACTTGCTAGAATTGCTCTGTTTTCAGTTCCTTGCCTTGTCTTTTTTTTTTGGAGACAGAGTCTCATTCAGTTACCCAAGCTGGAGTGCAATGGTACAATCTTGTTTCACTGCAAGCTCTGCCTCCTGGGTTTAAGCAGTTCTCTTGCCTCAGCCTCCCAAGTAGCTGAGATTACAGGTGCCTACCACCACACTTTGCTGTTTTTTGTATTTTTAATAGACACGGGGTTTCATCTTGTTGGCCAGGCTGGTCTTGAACTCCTGACCCCAGGTGATCCACGTGCCTCGGCCTCCCAAAGTGATGGGATTACAGGCATGAGCCACCATGCCTGGCCCTAGTTTCTTTCCTGAGCCTGTTTTTCCCACTTTCCTCCCTGTTTATAATGAATTGTGTTTGTGCTTAGGTTAGAATCTGTTTCTTGTGTTTACCACCGGCACCCTAACTTATATAAAGCTTTGTATCCGTATGTGATCAGTAGATGTCGTTTTCCTTCATTTCTCCTTCTACTCACTGTTTACCAGGGCTTAGCGCTCTCATGCTGCCTTCTGGCTCTCCCAAGGCTTGCTTGCCGGCACCGTTTTCCAGCTGTTTGCTCCACTTGTATATCTTCTACTTCAATATTGCCAGTCCGTCCTCTGCAAACAGCACTTTACTTCCTTCCATATGGCAGGGCTCAGCTAGCTGTTGATTGATTTTTAAAATTATAAGACACTTATCATTTACTGTTTGAGTGTAGTTAGTCCCTGAATTTTTCTCATGGGTAAAATAAATGGTATATTAGCAACATTTGTTCTCATTATAATGGCAGAGTTGCTATTAATGGAAAAGTAAGCTTAAACATCAAGCTGGTAAAAAATACACTCATAATCACATGCTGTAGATAGCTGTGAATGTGATCATCATTTTAATAAAGTGTAAAAATTCCTAAAGCAGCCAGGACCTTGGGAGGAGTTACACCACCAGTGTTTGCTTCATAAACTGGCACTGATGGGTTCCAGCACTTTTCATGTATCCAGAAGTCATTTTTATGTAAGAGCAGCCTGCACTTTTCAGTAAAATACTGGATTCTGCAGGGTGAAAAACTCTGAGCTGAGATCTACATTAAACTGATACTTAAAATGAAAGGAGTTGGGGTCCGGCACGTCTGCCGGGGGGCTACCGACCTGTGGGAGTCCCTGAGACCACCAACGTAGATGTCTCGTTCAACCTGAGGGAGAGAGCGCGCGGAAGTGAAAGAAGAAAGAAAAAGCGGAGTCTGGCGGTCTGAGTGACTTGCAGTCAAACAGCAACTTTATTTTTGTAGGTGACAGCTTTTATACCTTTTTTCTTGTTACATTTACTTTAGCTCAGCAGAAAAGGGGGCAAACAGAAAAGGGAACAGAAATCACGTAAAAATAGTTATCAGGGGCTTGTGAAAGCAGCTCACAAAGCAGTTTAAGAGTTAATCTATGTTTTTCGAAGATACACAGTGCAAACAAACAATGGTGCCCTTAAGGTGGCTTGTTAACTATGTTTCCATCAGGAGGTAGAGCAGAGGCTCAGCTTCTGAGAAAATATGGGCAGGGGTCTTTGCCCCTCTCAGGCACCTCAATTGCAGCAAGCCTATTGCTTACAGAGAGACTAAAGGGGATATGAAGCAGTCAGCACAATGTCCGCATAAACCGCAGGCCCTTACTCTGCATTCTGTTTTTGCCTCAGTGGCTTAGCCATTTTTACCTCGACTCGACAGCCCTCGAGAGCGGGGGGAGAGCAGATAGGTCCAGCAGCCAAGATGGGGCGAGTCACACCAACTGTCTCAAGCCCTTGGTGTGAACACTGCAAAAGGTTTGATTCGAGTTTTGTTGTTGTTGTTGTTTTGTTTTCATTTGTTTGTTTTTGACAGAATCTCTCTCTGTTGCCCAGGGTGGAGTGCAGTGGCATTATCTAGGCTCACTGCAGCCTCCACCTCCCGGGTTCAAGCAGTTCACTTGCTTCCTCTTCTGTAGTAGCTGGGATGACAGGTGTGTGCCACCATACCCAGCTAATTTTTGTATTTTTAGTAGTGACAGGGTTTCACCATATTGACCAGGCTGGTCTCAAACTCCTGACCTCGAGTGATCTGACCACCTCCACCTCCCAAAATGTGGTGATTACATGTGTGAGCCACCATGTCTGGACATTTTTTTCTTTATAATCACATGAAGCTGAGTATATTCAGATCAGGCTCTTACCTCATGTAGTTTAAATATCAAGCAAAGCTGAGTGTTTAAGTGCTTCCTGTATAAGAGTAGAAAAGGGTAAGAAGCTATTGTTTCAAGCAGGGTAGGTGTAATTCCCACTAAAGTGTGAATGACTAACAGGGCTAAACCTCCAATGAGTTTTTAAAATCTTTTTATTATGTAGAATTAGAAACATACACAGAAATAAATTAAAATAATGAGCCTCCATGTACTCATCACCTGGCTGTGGCTGTTATTAACTCCTGGCCAATCTTGCTTCATCTGTATCCCATTCCACCCCTCAAACCTCAGACCCCTTGGTATTTTGAAGAAAATCTCAGATTCCATATCATTATAGTCCTAAGTATTTCAGAATCTATCTTTCAAAGGTAAGAGTTCTTTTAAAAACCACACGTTACTGCAATACCATAGTCGCACTTTAAAGCCTGCTAAAGAAGGCCAGTGTCAGGGAGAGGAGCTTCTTATAACAGAAGGTCTTTTAGGAGGCCACTGGTTCACTCTTTCTCTTCCCCAACTTCCCGAGCAAGGGACTGGAGTAATTCATTTGTGCATCATGGCTAAGCTTGGAGCTGTTTTGCCTGTGTGCCCTTTGTTTGGCTGTCTGCCTTGACTTCAGTTAACAACACACACACTCATGTCAGCAGCACAGCCGCACGGGCCCTGGGGAGGTGAGGGATTTGGAGATGAGGAGGTGCGATCACAGCCTGCAGTCTTTATTAGTGTATCGGTTTCCAGCCTCCAGTATGGCCTCCTTTACAAATGGACTACTTCCCTAACAAAGGTCTCCAAAAGAGGAAGAGGCAGGCTGTATCTCACAGCTGTCTCTATCTGTTTTAGAAAAATATTTTTGGGCCGGGTGTGGTGGCTCACACCTGTAATCCCAGTGTTTTGGGAAGCTGAGGTGGGCAGATCACAAGGTCAGGAGTTTGAGACCAGTCTGGCCAATTAGGTGAAACTCCTTCTTTACTAAAGATACAAAAAATTACCTTGGCATCGTGTTGGGTGCCTGTAATCCCAGCTACTCAGTGGGCTGAGGAAATTGCTTGAACCCAGAAGATGGAGGTTGCAGTGAGCCAAGAATGTGCCACTGCACTCTAGCCTGGGCAACAGGGCAAGACTCTGTCTCAAAAAAAAAAAAAAAAAAAATTTTTATTACTGGTAAAGAGTAGACAAAAGAACATAAAGAACTTCTATACTGGTAAAGAATAGACAAAAGAACATAAATAACTTCTATATACTCATCACCCTACTTTAGTAGTTACCAACTCTTGGCTCTTGTTTTATCCACTTACCCTCCTGTTTCCCCAGCATTACATAGTATTTAGTAGGGAATCCAAAGCACAACATTGATTTCACGTCTAAGTAGTTAGGAATATATTGGTAGTAAAATGTAAGGGCCCTATTTTTAAAACAGAAAAAAACTCCACAGAATCATTATCACACCTAAAAGTTAGCAATAATTTCTTAGTATTGTCAAGGACTAAGGATTCCTTAGTATTGTCAGTAATTCCTTAGTATTGTCTGGTGAGTGTTTAAATGTGCAGGTTAAACGGATGTTTGAGTCAGGATCCCAGTGAGGTCCCTACCTCATGATTGGTGGTGGATCTTTTCAGTGTCTTTTAGTCTATGCATTCTGTCACCTGTGTCTTCCTGCCTCTCCCTTTCTTCCTTACCTGTCATTCATTAGGTGAAGAATCTGGGTTGTTGATCCTGGAGAAATTCTCCCACCAATGTTTTTGAAAGTCTGTTATGTGTGTGGTACTCTGTGACCTGTTAGGCTTTTTGTGACATGTAATGTAAAGCAGCTATAGATGTTGATGTTACAGTCTGGGTGATGTAGCAGCACCCTGTAATTACAAAAAAATTTTCTTTTAATTAGCTGGGCACAGCAGTGTGCCTGTGGTCCCAACCACTCAGGAGGTTGAGGTGGGAGGATTGCTTAAGCCCAGAAAGTCGAGGCAGCAGTGAGCTACTGAGGTAGGAGGTGGGACTTGACCTCAGAGGCAGAGCTCAGACACTGGACCAAATTCACTACTAGCTAAAACAGGGCTGGGGTGGAAGCAGCTTTCCATCGGACATGCCCATGTGTGCCATGTCAATTTACTATTGTCATGGTAGCATCTAGGAGTTCCCAACCTTTTCCATGGCCATGACCCAATGACCCAAAAGCTAATACTTCCTTTCTAGAAATTTCTGCATAAACGACCCCTTATTCTACACATAATTAAAAGTAGGTATAAATGTGACTGCAAAACTGCCCTGAACTGCCACCCTCTTTCTACAGGTTGCCGTGCTCTGCAGGAGCCATCCCAGAGCTGTAACTCCACTGGAGCTGTGACACCATTGCTTCAGTAAAGCTGTTTTCTTCTACCTCTAGCTTCCCCTTGAATTCTTTCCTGGGCAAAGCCAAGAACCCTCGCAGGCTAAGCCCTTCTTTGGGGCTCATCTGTCCTGCACCACTATGATGGCACCATTGCACTCCAGCCTAGGTGACAGAGTGAGTCCCTGTCTGCACAAAAATAGATAATGAAGGTAATAGCAGTTAGTGTAAATCGAGGGGCTCATCTATTTTTAGACACTGTGTTAATTGCATTACATGGAGTGTGTGATTAATTGTTCTCTGCATTACAGATGTGGAAGCCGAGGTTTGTAGGGGCTAAATCGCCTATCTGAGGTCATGGGCCTAGCATGGGTGGAAGCAAGATTTGACCCCCTGACTGACCAGAGTTGGTACTCTTCCCATCGCCCTCTGTGTCCTTCTCTGTGCCTTACTAGAAACCGGAGTTGGGCCTGCCTTTGCCTACTAGCTCTGACTTTTAGTTCTAAGTGGAGCTAGGAAAATAAATGCAGTGACAAACATGCTGGCTATTAGCTTGTCAAGAACTAGGGAATGATGGAAGAGATGAGGAGGGAGAAAGGAAACAGATTCTATCTGGTGACAGTTTCTGATGTGAGCACTTACTGGGTAAACAGCTGCATGTGCTGGCCTGGATGGCAGGCTGGTTCTGATGCCTCTTGTACTCCTGTGTGCTGAGGTTACCCACCGTGCAGCAGGAGGAAACGGGTCCACTATTGGCAGAGTCTTCTTCTCAGGGGCTCTACTTTCTTCCCTCCTTTCCCTTGGCCTCTCAGTTAAGTGTTTGCATTTGCCTGGGGCGTGTTAAGGTGACAGTCCTGCCTCTGTGCAGGCATGCTTGCGCCCCCAGCCCTGTAGTGTTTATCTTTGCTGATCTTTTGATTTCTGTTACAGAACCTTGGATATTCATTTCCCATTTTATGGTGAGGCACCAAGGTCCTGATCTTTGCTGTCTGTCTACCCCGTGTTTCTGTTTCCCTTCCATTTCTGCTGAAGCCTCACTTCCGGTTGTGTCTCAGATCTGGAAGTCTGGAGTACTTGCGAATGAACAGATGAACTTCCTTTAGAGAAACACTTGGAAAATGATCCAATACTCCTTTTTGGGCGACAGATAAAAATACTTGTAATTATAGTGGCTGGTTTTCAGCTTTTCAGACCCACACTATTTTGGGCCTGTTTTATATTTGCTTTCCTCTTTGAGGCGGGAAGTGGCTTCAGGAAGCCACTGCTGGGTCCCCAGAAGGAGTCATATGGGCTTGATGGAGGCGAGTGAAAGAGATCTAGTCCTGTCAAGGTTGGGCTTAGAGTTCAGAATACATCTGGTGAAGGGACAGGGCTTTCCTGAATACTGCGTGAGCTCAGCCTGCTGGCAGCATCAAGGGCCTGTCACTGGCAGTGTGGAGCTGGAGAAACTGGGGGTGTGGGGGGAGTGGAGAACGCTGAGACAGGGAGGAGGGACTTGTTGCATTTAATGCATGTAGATGGACAGTGACACACTACTCCCGGCCCACTCTGCTTGGGCATTTCTGTTTCGTCTTAAAACTTGCCAGTGGCTCATTGTTGCCCTTAGATTCCTTTAAATGTAATGTGTTCACATGTTAAACCTTTTGGCTCTGCTCTTGCCTTCTTCTTTATTCATGCTTCTCATCTTGCTCTGAGCATGTTTTAGTTTCCCAAACGCACGTGTTCTCACTGCAGACCTTTACACGGGCAGGTTTCCCACCTGGAACCCTGTTCTTTTTTTATGAACTCTCTCCTGTTCCTTTTCCCTGGCTGACTTCTGATCTTTCAGATCTCATCCTGGAAGCCTTCTCTAATCACACCACAGCACTTCTGAAGACTGGGTTCAGTTTGCCCCAGCTGTCCCGTCACATCCTTTGTGTCACCTCTCCTAACCCTGCTAGTATAGTGTCATGAATGTGCCTCACTAATGTGTGTTCTTGTCTCCCCCATTCTTTCCCCATGTTCTCTCACTCTGCTTTACATTCCACAGCAGCAGCTGCTGAGCTGTCTTGTTCGCTGTTGTGGTCCCATCTTCGCTCCTGACCTCTGGTACCTGGTTGATGTTTGTATCATTTAATAGTTTTTTTTTGGTTGCAGAGTTAAAACAAAAACAAAAACTTAGCTCAAGCTGTCTGTGAAAAAGACTGTGTTATTTATCAAGGCCTGTCTCATTTTCTTTTTGTAGACACATAGGACAGATGCCTTTCCCAGTCTCCTTTATGGGTAGCTTGTGACTGTGTCACTAGTTTTGGCCGCTGGGCTGAAAGTAGAAGTGATGAGTGTTACCCCAGACTGAGGTATAGGAGAGTGGGCATGAGTTTTCTTGGTTCTTGCTCCCCTGCTATGTTGATTCTGGAAGCCATTTATTCCATGATGCATAGCTAGAAAATGATACTAACCTGGATCCCTGAGTCAATGCTTGGAGGAGAGTTGCCCTGTTGTGCGGCTGGATCCGGTATAGACTTTTGTAAGAGCAAGAATTGACTGGTATCTATTCAGCTTGTTATTACCACTGAGTCAAGCCTATCGTGATGATCTCCAGGAAGGGAATCCCTTGGCTCAAGAGAAAGGTGGCTTTAGCTGTGGCAAATGCTTGATACTTGAGCTGTGTCACCAGACTGCTGTTTCTCTCTCTTTAGAGCTTTCCTCTCTCCTTTCTGGGTTGACATCATTTTTGGTAGGTATATTAGTCCATTTTCATGCTGCTGATAAAGACATTCCCAAGACTGGGAAGAAAAAGCGGCTTAATGGACTCACAGTTCCACATGGCTGGGGAGGCCTCACGATCATAGCAGAAGGCAAGGAGGAGCAAGTCACACCTTACCTGGATGGTGGCAGGCAAAGAGAGAGAGCTTGTGCAGGGGAGCTCCCCATTATTAAACCATCAGATCTCAAGAGACTTATTCACTATCATGAGAAGAGCACAAGAAAGATGTGCCCCCATGATTCAGTTACCTCCCACTGGGTCCCTCCCAGGACATGTGGGAATTGTGGGAGCTATAATTCAAGGTGAGATTTTGGGGGGAAAAAGCCAAACTATATCAATAGGTTTTCTTCCTCAGGGTCACAGATGGCTGTGATCACCCCTGGGCACACAGGTTTTCTTCCAGGTTCACATTCATAGGAAAAAGTGAGTCTCTCTCCATTCCTGTCAAAAAACCTTATATTAACTCTATAGAATTAGCTTAGGTTCCATTCTCTCCTTTGAGCTGATCATAGAGTATTGCTGGTGCTAAGACAGGGAAGAGCTCCATTGAGACATGGAGAAGAGAGGTTGGGGAGAGGGATAGATCCTCAGATGAAAACTGGGACTGTTGCTAGGGGAAGCGCATGCCACGGTGGCAGAAAACCAAGGTTCACTTTAGTGCTCAGTGCGTGAATGAATGGATGAGTGAGTGAAGAGTGAGTGAAAGCCAGATCAGTGGATGTATTGGAGAATCAGTCTTCTCCCTTGCCTTGGGGGGCCTCACAGCCTGCTAGTGGAGTTACCACGATAAAACAATAATTTATAGCAGCAAGCAGTCTGAAAAGAAATTGGTGCTGTCAGATCTGCTGGTGGAGGGGATGTGGTGTGGGGTGTTAGAGAAGATAGTGCAGAAATGTTCATTTCGAAGCTGGGCTTTGCAGGTAGAATAGGACTTTGCCAGTGAGACAGGGTGGGGAAGGGCAGCCCAGATGGCAGGAACAGCAGGTGCGAAGGTTTGACCACCTGGGTGTGTCAGGTGACAACTGACTGATAGACCATAGAGTGAGACAGAGGCAGGACGCCTCCATAGTTTCTTTTTTAGCACTGTTTGTCATTCCTTCTAGAGAGAGTCTTTTAGGTTTCAGATGCTACAATTAATGTTTCTTTTTCTGAAAATGGTAGGCTTGGAAAGTTATCTCTTTTCCTTGTCTTTTTCTGTTTTGATTCTCCCTAACACAGGTGCATGGGGATAGCTGCACCTTCTTCCCATGGTCGCTCTTGGCCCTTGGACAGGAATTTTTTCCTAAGTCCCAGCCAGTCATTTCAGACCCATTCATCTCAGTGGTGCTGAAAGTCTTCTGTTTCTTAAAGGTACTCTACTAAAATGGTACCCAGTCATTTCAGACCCCATCATCTCAGTCGTGCTGAGAGTCTTCTGTTTCTTAAAGGTACTCTACTAAAATGGTAAGGGACACTGCCAGAAGACTTTAAGCCTGAATGGCGTGTAGCAGTTTGGCTTAGAAGACATCTTGTAAAAAGCATTGCCTCCAGATGCTCATCATTTTAGAAATATCCTCTGATATATAATAGTGTGACTTAGGACTTTGCTTCTAATAGTGTGATGATTATTGTTTGTTTCATTTGAAGGATCTAAAATCTTCTGTCCCCTGCCTGTTCCTGTTCTCTTCTCCTGTGAGGCTGATACAAGGCACAGTGGCTCTATTGTTAGTCCTGTAAGGATCAGAGATTTTTTTTTCCTAACTTTAAACTCTTATGTAAGAATTGTTGCTAATGTCCAGCTGAGCAACTTTCTTTCTTACGTAGAATAAATAGAAATTTTCAGCAGAGTAGTTCATTCTCTTATTAATGAATGAATAATGAGTAGATATATTATTTAAATCCAAATTAATATAATTCACACCATTTAATAAACATGTACTATGTGTAAAACACTGGGCAGGGGCATCATATGCATCTTTTTATTATATATATTCAAAGAGATAGGATCTTCCTATGTTGGCCAGGTTGGTCTTGAACTCCTGGTCTTGAGTGATCCTCCTACCTTGGCCTCCCAAAGTGCTGGAGTTAGAGGCATGAGCCACCCCTCCTGGCCTTATTATATGCATCATGTAATCTTCACGACAACCCTGTGAGGTAGTGGTGGTGGATACCGAGGCTCAGAAAGGTTGAGTAGAATATCTCAAGTTGCATAGCCAGGAAGTGGCAGAGCTGATATTTGGACCGAGTTCTGGTGACAACAGTAACTGTGATCCTGCTTTCCTGCTGTTTAGACAGCATGTTCATTTTCAAAGATTAGCTAGCCCGCGGTAGAGGTTAAGCTCACCGTTTCTGTATCCTGATACATTTTGTGACTGTCTTCTAGTGGAAGACTTTTCTAAAGCCTGAAAGAAACTGGAAATTGGACTTGGAATGACTTTGAGGTCTTGTAGCTTCTCCTGATTTATTACAGTGCAACTTAACCGAATGAATTATTTAGCTCAGCTAATAATATGCTTTGATCTAATAGCCTGGTAGAAAGAACATATTGAACATTTTTATTTAATCCACTTAGGGGGCATATTTGAATGGATTAAAAAAATAAAGTACAAAGAACCCTTTTTATCAATTAATTTTGAGCCATTCTGTTCTTTTGGAAAGCTACAGATATCTTTCTCGGTGATTGTTAAAATCCTTATCAGGCTGGCAAGCTTGCATTTATTCAGTGCTTATACAATGCCAAGTATATTGCTAAGCACCATATTTATCTCATGTGATCCTTATAACCGGTCTGTGTGGGTGGTATTACTCTTATCCCCCTTATACAGAGGAGGAAACTGAGGTGTGATAAGCTTACTGATGGTCAGGGTCATGCAGGTGCTCAGATTCCAGACCCAAAGCTCCCAGCCACTCTCTGTGGAAGAGAACTTTAAATACAAACACCAAGAGATGATGGTCCATCCCCACTGTTGGTCAGAATGTGAGAATCAAAATCCTGGCTCTGGGCGCATGACTGGGCCCTGTCACCTGACCTCTGTGAGCCTCAAATGTCTGCATCTATGGCCTGGAAGTCATCATTTCCAATTTGTAGTATGGGGAATTGTATGCATGGCCTGTCCCCACTCATCTCTCAGGTGGGGTGCCTGCTGCGGAGGGGGACCCTCTTGTCTCATTTACCTGTTTTGGGGACAGACAGTGTCACTTTCAGTGGAACAGCCCTGAGCCCTGTTATGCATGGGGTCTCTGGAAGTCTTGTCTCATGCCTCCCTCCTCCCTCCTCCGATGGGCTGAAAATGTCCCGGCATGCTTACTCAGGGAGAATCCGCCTTCTTGGTTTCTAAAGACTCACCCTGTCTACTCCCAGGCCTGTGAAGTCCACAGTCACCCGCCTCCCTCTGCCATCTGTATGCAGGGATCTGGGAAGCTATGGGGTCGTGTAACCACCATCATGGCTCCCTGCTAGCTGGCCCCAGCTCCCTGCCCTTTGCCTGTGCTCAGCGGGGAGCATAGTTCCTTTCTGGGTAGGTTCATGTCCTTTCAGTCATAGCCTAGACCTGCCTATGTCCCTAGGCTGGCTCCCTGCCTCCTTCCTGGCTTGCTGTTGCTTGGCTGAGGACTAGAGCTGCGTTGGATCTCTCTGGGCCTTTGTGTCCAGGCGTAATGCAGCTGGAGGGAGCCCCAGGGAAAAGATGACTGTCCCTTCCTGTATTAGTCTGTTTTCACACTGCTGATAAAGACATACCCAAGACTGGGTAATTTATTAAAAAAAAAAAAAAAAAAAAATTTAATGGACTCACAGTTTCATGTGGCTGGGGAGGCCTTACAATCATGGCAGAAGGTGAAGGGCACGTCTTACATGGCATCAGGCAAAGAGAGAATGAGAACCAAGTGAAAGGAGTTCCCCCCTATAAAACCATCAGTTCTCGTGAGACTTACTACCAAGAGAACAGTCTGGGGTAAACTGCCCCAAGGATTCAATTATCTCCCACCAGGTTCCTCCCACAACACATGGGAATTATGGAAGCTACAAGTCAAGATGAGATTTGGGTGGGGACACAGCCAAACCATATTACATCCCGTGTCCTTGCTGTTTCACTTCTCCTTGTCTCAGGGTTGACTTTCCTAGGATGACTGGCATTGGGGTCACCAGTTTCCTTTAAGGATAGGCACACCCCGCCGTGGGGCAGTGAAGCCAGCCTCTTGTTTCGGGAGAAGTTTCCAGAATCCCTGAACATTCCTTCTCTTCGTACCAACCCAAGAACTTTTGCTTGCCAAGTCGGCCACTGATTTCTTAGTTTTGTTTTTCGGAAAACAACTCTCACAACTTCCTTTGTGGCTAATTTTTTCCCAGCGGCATCCTGCTTTTTCTGCAGCTTCCGTTGACGAAGGTGCATTTTACCTCTGGAACCCTGTCTCCTTGGGCTTCCTTGTAGTGACTCACAGGTTCCATTTTCAGTACTGAAAACTCAGCTTTGCCAGGGCAAACGCTCAGCAACTCTTTTACAGTGACAAGTATTTTAGAAAAGTTTCAATTCACTGACTTCTCTGAGCTACATAGGCGACTTGAGCTAAGACTATTTCTTTAGCAAAGGATATTGAAATTGGGTTCTGTTTCTTTATTTTCCCCCACTCCCTTCAAGTAGATTTTTTAAAAAATCAATTTTTAAGGTAGAGAAGGGAGATGAGTCTTATAAAAACTTGCAAACTGTATTTTGACAAAGACCAACTTCGGTGCACCAGTGCTTTCATCTTCAGGAGCTCGAGATAAACATTTCCAAAAATGAATCTTTTAAACTCAGTTTTTCTCCTGAAAATGAAATATATTCTCTGGTAACTACCCAATTCCTACTTTGTAATATGTAGAAATCATTTTCCCTATGTGAGGAAAACTAGATTTAAATGCTAAAATACCATCTCTTTGTCTTCTTGAAAAAATTTTCTTCCTTTGGTGGTAAAAAGCTTTTAAAATTAACAGAAAATTCTCCCCTTCCCGTGCTCTGGCTCGGGAGGAGAGTGAAATACCAGTTTCTCTGTAAATATTATAACAACAGCCTTCCTTGTGTTAAGAGGTTTGAACTGCTTTGATGGAGTGTATTTTAAAGCACAGTGGCAGTCAATTTTGATGAAAAGTGATAAAATTGAATAGATAAAATTGACTTTCAGCAATTAGAATGCTCTGTACCTGTAACTTTGTGCCTATGGCCCTTATGTATGTGGAGGGAACAAAGAAATTTCCGGCAATTTTTTGACACATCAGAATTATAACCTTTTTTTTTGTATAGCATTTCATATTTCTTGATCATTCCTGGGCCAGCAGACTTTTTTCTATAAAGAGATGAATAGTAAAATCTTTCTGTATTGTGGGCCATGTGGTCCCCTGCCACTGGAGCACTGAAACAGCCCGAGACAATTTGTAAACATGGTTGTGTGCCAGTAAAACTTTATTTACCAAAACAGACAGGGGGCCAGCAGGTCACAGTGTGCCAGTCCCTAATGCAGATACTTCTCCTACTTAACGATGGTGGTGATGCCAACAGGGATAGTTATGCCATTAGAATCAGCTCCTATCTTGAGTGCCTGTCATGGGCCAGGCAGTAGATATATTTACTGTTCATAAACACTTTAATGAAGGGTAAACATGGTTATCGCCACTTAACAAAGGACTAAAGTGAGGCTCAGCTAGGTCAGGTGACTTGCTCTGTGCCAGGGTTCTCAGCTCCAACACTACTGACATTTTGGGCCACAGAATCCCTTTTCATGGGGCTGTCCTGTGTGTGGTAGGATGTTTCTTGGCATGCCTGGCTGCTGCCTACTAGAGACTGGTGGCACCCTCTTCCCCACAACTGTGATAACCACAAACGTCTCCAGGTGTGGCCAGATGTCTCTGGCATCAGAATCCCTGCTGGTTGAGAATCACGCCTCTAGAATATGCCACTTTATTCCCCCGTGCAGAGAGAAGACAGGGTTAGGGGTCAGAGGCTGGAGACAGGGGCAGAGTACACCAGCAGCCACACTGGGGCAGGGGCCGTGACACCTGTTGGGGCCTGGGTTTCGCTGCTGCATATGGGGCAGTGTGTGGTGAGCTGAGGCCCTGGGGGTTCTGGGCGTCAAATCTCACTTGCATCCACAGCCAAAGCAAGGGGGCGATTTTCAACCAAAGCCAGTAGGATGTACCATGTCTAAATGTCAAAATCTGGGCTGACAAAACAAAATATTGGTTTGTTTTGTTCTACACAGAAATGACTGCCCCCAAGCCAATGCTCTTTGCCTTCGTGTGTGTATTCACTGCTGTTCACCTCCGTGTCCCTGGCTTCCTTCCCTTCTCTTGGCCTCTCCTACTGGAAATTTGCTAAGAGATTTCTGAAGTGTCCTCAGCACCCCCTATAGGGTTACAAAGACCACAGAGTTTTGGTAACTGTGGGTGGTGACGGATGTGTTCATTTGATTGCAGTCATCATTATACAGTGTACACATACTTCAAATCATCTCTTTGTATACCTCGACTATATTCAATTTTTATTTGTCAATTGTACCTCAGTAAAGCTGGGAGAACATGTGAGCTGTGGAGTGTCATTGACTGGCTTCCAAGTGTGGCTCTACCTGTGTGTCACTTGACATCTGTGGGAAATCTTCCCAACTTTGCTGAACTTCACTTCTCCCCTCCAGAAAGTGTGGAATAATAATAGCATTTATGGGCTGCGTATGGTGCCTCACGCCTGTAGTCCTAGCACTTTGGGAGGCCCAGGCGGGCAGATCACTTAAGGCTGGGAGTTCGAGACCAGCCTGGTCAACATGGAAGAAGCCTGACTCTACTAAAAATACAAAATAAAACATCTGTGATGCCAGCTATTTGGGAGGCTAATGCAGGAGAATTGCTTGAACCCAGGAATTGGAGGTTGCAGTGAGCCGTGATTGCGCCACTGTACTCCATCCTGGGCGACAGAATGAGACTCTGTCTCAAAAAATAAAAAATAAAAAAATTAGCATTCCTCTTATGGCATAGTTGATGTGGAATGATCTAAGTGAATGCTCAGTGAATAACCGGTATGGTGGTGATGAAAGTGACGATAATAATAACACAGATAATTTCCCTAGACTCCTCGTCCCCTGGGCGGTTTTCTGCAGGGCTGATACTTATCACCTTTGTCAAGGTTTCATACTTCACAGAATCTTGGACAGGTCTGCACAGATTATGCCTTTTCTTGCCATGAACAAGTCTATGATGATGAGAAAGTTACTAACCTCTCTGAGCCTCACTTTTCTTATCTGTAAAATGGGAATGGTAATAGTTCCTATCTCCTAGTCTTACTGTGAAGAATAACGTAGTATGTGTCTAACATTTAGAAGAATTTCTGGCCTTTAGTAAGGGCAATATATATGCATGTTGTGTGTTTCTAGATTTTCCTACCAATAAGAGACAGAAAATATTCTCCTACTTTCTTTTCTAGAATAGGCCAGGCATCCTCTGCTGCCTCCCATGGCTGGGAGGACCCTTGCTGCCTTTCACCACCCAATGATGGTTGGGTGTGGGTGTCCCCAGTGCCCAGGGGTGTCGATGTGGGTAAAATGACAGTAGACACAGTTGCTTTCATATGGGGTGTGAGTCCCACGTGCCTGGTGGTATTTCCAGTTGTTATCTACATTAACTTTATCCTAATGCAATGAGGAAGCCAGGGAAACTAAGGCTTTATTTTATTTATCCGTTTTCATGATAGTGAGTTGGATCCTTTCTCTCTTCCAGAGAGGACCAATGAGTCATTAAAAAAAAAATAAGGCCGGGTGTGGTGGCTCATACTTGTAATCCCAGCACTTTGGGAGGCTGAGGTGGGTGGATCACTTGAGATCAGGAGTTCTAGACCAGCCTGGCCAACATGGTGAAACCCTGTCTCTACTAAAAATGCAAAAACGAGCTGAGTGTTGTGGCGGTGCCTGTAACTCCAGCTGCTTGGGAGGCTGAGGCAGGAGAATTGCTGGAACCCAGGAGATGGAGGTTGTGGTGAACCTAGATCATGCTACTGCACTCCAGCCTGGGTGAAAGAGCAAGACTCCATCTCAAAAAAAAAAAAAAAAAAAAACCATCGCAAATTTATGTATTTAAACCTATTTGATGTTTTCCAGTTCATCACAGTATTTTTTCTTTGTGACCTATGGGACAGTGTTTAGTTTGATTACTGAGACCTCAAGAGTTAGTTTTTGCCAGCATGCTGGGCATTAAAGCAAAGAAACTAAGGTATTCTAGGTCCTTCTTGTACTTCATGCCCTAGACTTAGAAGCACCTTTTCCTCCAGGTGGTCCTGGTTCCTTGACTTGGAAGAGGTATTTATACAGCATAATCTCATAATGCTCATTGCTGCTGGGTTGGTTATTGTCTAAGCCTTTTCAGTTCAGTGTTCACAGCTAGAAAATCTTTCTCTTTCTTCTTCCCCACCTGCCTCTTCCCGCCCTTCCCCCACCAGATCCCTTGTTTTTTAGTAGAATATATATTATAGTCTATACAGGTATTTCTAATTTAAATTTTGAATTATGGGTTTTTTTTACTTCATTTAATATTTATACCTTTTTTTCTTAAGCTAGAAATCTCTTAATGGCATAAATAAAATTTCTTTTTTCCTTTTTTTTTCTTGAGATGGAGTTTTGCTCTGTTAACCAGGCTGGAGTGCAGTGGTGTGATCTTGGCTCACTGCAACCTCCACCTCCCTGGTTCAAGAGATTTTCCTGCCTCAGCCTCCTGAGTAGATGGGACCACAGGTGTACACCACCACGCCTGGCTCATTTTTTTGTATTTTTAGTAGAGACAGGGTTTCACCATGTTGGCCAGGCTGGTCTTGAACTCCTGGCCTCAGGTGATCTGCCTGCCTCGGCTACCGAAAGTGCTGGAATTACAGGTGTGAGCCCCTGCACCTGGCTGGCATAAATACAATTTCTTACGAGGTTTTGCTAATCTGATAGGTGAGTAATGTAATCTCCATGTAGTTTTAATTTGCATTTCTCTGATATGAGTGAAAAGAACCGTTTCTTGCCTCCCTTCTTCCACCACTTTCTCCCACCAAAGCAGAGTTGATCATATTTCCCTTCATGTCCCCATACTGCTTTAGAGACAGCGCCCTGATAGCATTGATCCTCAGTGATCAGCTTGGTGATTTCTCCACCTCGCATCACTGTGGAGTGAGATCTGTGTATTTTACTCTTTTTATCTTCCGTTGTTTGGCAATGTGTTTTGCCTTAGTGTTTATGAACGGCTTAATAGTTTTGACACTTTTTCCTTAGCTCTGTTAACCTCAATCCCTTTTAAATTCCTGTATAACTGCCTTTCCCCAGCAGAGCAGCTAAAAAAAGAATGATGAGAGAGAATAGCAACACAAGAAAAACAAGCTGTTGAGAAAAACCAGTTGTGTACTTGTAACCATGACTGCTCTTTGAGTTCCAGACACACGTTGCTCCAGCTGCCTTCGTGACATCACCATGGATTATCTGAAGCAGGGTTTTGCAAACTTGGCCTTAATAACATTTTGGATGGTGTAGTTCTTTGCTGTAGGAGGCTCTCCCACACATTGCAGGGTGTTCAGTGACATCTCTACCAGCCTTACCTACTCAATGCCAGTGACATCTCCCTATCCCAGTTGTGATAACCAAAAATGTCTTTTGACATTCCCCACTCTGCTGTTGGAAGTAAAAATGCCCTCCTTTGAGGGCCACTCGTTTAAAGGCATCTCGCACTGAATGAGGCCAGCATAGAACACAGTTCTTCCTCCTGATTTGCCTGTCCTGTGGTTTTCTCCATCTTTCTAAATGATACCACTTTCCATTCAGTTACTTAGTCCAGTTAAACAGCCTGAGTCCTCCTTGATTTCTCTTTCCCTGACTGTGTACATCAAGTCACTCATTGAGTTATTTAGTCCCTTCTGAAATATCTCATAAAGCCAGCCATTGTTTTCTATCTGTATTGCTACCACAAGTCTAACCTGCCATTTACTCTTGCTGGGAGTACTACCAGTAGACTCCTTCCAGGCCTCTGCAAGCTGATTTCAAATCCATCCACACTCTGGTGTGTGCCATGTTTCCCACCTCACCTGTCACCATATTCCTGTTCTACTCTGGAGCCCTCTCCCCCTCCCCCTAGGAAGGGCCAGGGTCATTCCACCCTCCAGGCCCACGTGTTTCCCATATTCCCTCTCCCCGCAAATCTCCGCATGGCTGGCTTCGTGTCCTCCAGGTCTCTGTTCAGCGTCACTACTTCAGTGAGGCCTTCCCTGATAGTCCAGTCTGTTCGGATGGTGCCTTGCGTCAGGTTAATTCACCGTATTGCCCAGTTTTATTTTCTTGGTTGAAATAGCAGGATCTTTAGTCTTCTAGTTTACATCCTTGTTGGCTCTTTATGGCCTGTCTCCCCTCTAGAATGTAACTTGCATGAAAGTGGGGATAATGTTGACCGTGCTTCTCTTTGAATCCTGGCTTGGAGGATGGATTTTGCATGAGATAGGCACTAAGAGACTGTGGCAGGGACATTCTGGTGTTTCTCTGGGAGGACTCTAGTCACGGTTTACCCTGCCCTATGGACAGAGGAAAAAAGATTTCAATCCTTCTCAGAGTCGAAGCTCTTTTACAGGTATCCTGAATACACTTGACAGTCACACTGTCACTTTCCTCCTTATCTAACACTGCAGCTGCTGGTCATCCCTTGTACCATGTTTAAAGAATATTGATCCTGAAGGTAAATTTCAATTATATACAAAAGAAAGATAACGTATTTAGAATCTGGTTCTGTCTCAATTCATGGTGCAGAAAAAGAACCAGTGCCGACAGTCCTTTCTTTATCGGAATCTAGGATATGAGTATTACCCAGTGATCTAAGACAGAGATGGGAAAACCTCTTCTGTAAAGGGCCGGAGAGTGGACATGTTAGGCTTTGTGGGTGGGATGTACGTCGTAACTATTCAACTCTGCCAAAGTGGCGTGGACACAGCTGAGTATAAGCAAATGGCCGTGGCCATGTTCTGTCAAACTTGATGAAACTGATTTCCAAAAATGAAAATCAGTTTCTGCAGTTATAACAGGCATACTTGTATGTTTTTTGTGCGATGCTGTAATATTCTCTTTATTTTTATTATGTACTGTCTTAGTGGATTCAGGCTATTTTAACAAAACACCGTAAACAGAGACGCTTATAAATGACAGAATTGTATTTCTCACAGTTCTGAAGGTCAAGGTCAAGGCAGATGTGGGGTGGGGTGAGGGTCCACTTAGTGGTTCATAGAGGGCACGTTCTTGCTGTGTTCTTACATCATGGAAGGACAAGGGGTCTCTTTGGGGCCTTTTTTATAAGGACACAAATCCCATTCGTGAGGGCTCTGCCCTCATGACCTAAGTGCCTCCCAAAAGCCGTACTCTTCTAACACATTACTTTGGGGGTTAGAATTCAATGTGTTTTTGAGGGAACGAATACACACATTGAGACCATAGTTTTTCCTGTTCTGTCATTTTGGAAACTTCCTGCTAGATAAGACCTTTTATAAAACACGGTGGAGTGTCTAGGGCCCACATTGTGAGGGTGCATGCATTTTAAAAGAAGTCTCACCAGGACACATTTTCTAAAAGCACTTCCAGTTTAAGAGGATCCATCTTGGCTCTTTAGGAGCCTCTGGGCTTGTGTTAGTGAGAAGCCCAAACTCTTCACTGTTCAAAAGTTTTCAAAAGCCAATTTTCAGGAAATGATATTTATAAACACCTGCGACAAGGTCATGTGATCTGTCAACATGAGACTCTTTTGTTACTGAATTGAGTTAGATAAAAGACAGGAAGGAATGCAGCCTGAACCATCTTGCTGCTCAGAGAATATTCTTTTGCAGTTTACCATGAAGCTGTCAGCCTGTCGCAAGCTGTAGGCTGGCAGCTGATAGAGGTATGGTGTTGGTCCACATAGTTGTTTTTGTTTTTTTTAAAAAAATATAATTGGTTTGACCAGTATTAAAATACAGATTTTTAGCCCCAAGTGAAACACTTGCCCATGAGCACCAGGAAAAACACACATAGCCATGTTCACTGCTTCGCTCGTGACGGCAAAACATTCCATACAACTTAGATATCCATCAATAAGAGAGGAGATTTTTAAAAAGTATGTTACATTTGAGAGGCTGATGTGGGCAGATCATGAGGTCAAGAGATCGAGACCATCGCGGCCAACATGATGAAACCCTGTCTCTACTAAAAATACAAAAATTAGCTGGGCATGGTGGCACATGCCTGTAGTCCCAGCTACTCGGGAGGCTGAGGCAGGAGAATTGTCTGAACCCAGGAGGCGGAGGTTGCAGTCAGCCGAGTTTGTGTCACTGCACTCCAGCCTGGTGACAGAGTGAGACTCCATCTTAAAACAACAACAACAACAACAACAACAACAACAAACTGTGCTACAGCATAGAAATCAACACAGCAATGGAAATGGATGAACCTCTGCTGTGCACATTAGTTTGGATGGATCTCATGAAAATTATGTGGCTCAAAGACAGCAGGTTACAGCCAAACACATGCGTAAGAAGGTCAGAAAAATGTAGAATGAAATAGGAGGTAGGTTAAGAATTCACACTTGTAAGCTATACAGAAAGGCAAAGGCATGGTAAACATAGAAAGTAGGGTTGTTGAGGAGACATTGAGCACCACCTGTGGAGGTCTGGCATGCAGACCCTGACACAATGATGGATGAATGAATGCACTCTCACACTGTTACAGTGATTCAAGTGGACTAGGGATGGCCGTTGGCTGCTTTCAGAGGGCAAAATGTGACCAATCAACCAATACTCCCTCTCCACCATTACATTTACTCAGTCAAGATTTTACAATGGAGGTTCTAAGTTACACACTTGTGGATAATTGACGTGGTTAAAAGAGTAGTTTTAGGAATGATAAAAGCTTTAGGTTTAGTTTCTGGGCCCAGAGTAAACACTATTAACAAGTGATTCCCCTTTGATCGCCCCTTGAGAGGACCATCCAGCACAAAGTCGACATGAGTTAACCAAGTAGAGACAAAGGAATGTGGGGTAAACAGACATAACCTGGGAAAAGCCTCTTACTATCCCTATATTCTCCCTAACTTAATGAACTGGCAGGCCCCCTTCTGCCTGCCCCCTTCTGCCTGCCCCAGTAAAACCTTTCAGCCTTCCCAAAGGTTTGAGACTATAATCTATAACTTTCCCTAATATTCTCCATAATGTTTTGCCAGCCACCTCAAGTGAATATCAAAAGATTGTGCTCATGGGAGAGGGCTAACATTGGAGAGAGGTTCTCAAAAGTTCCAAAAGATTCCATACCTTAAGGTGGGCAGGGTGGTACACAGGTATATGTCTTATTATGGTTCCTCATTTCCTGTATGTAGATATATGTTATTCTCTTGCACGCTTGAAATGTTTTATAATTTTAAAAATTACATTTCTGGCAGCATCGGGCCAATTATTTCCACATAGCAGTGGTTGGCTGGGTGGAGTCACAGCTGAGTCCCTGAGAATGACACGCACCTTCTGCTTTATCACAGTGCTTAGCTGTACTCTCTCTGTCCTATTCCCCCGGCCCAGCCTATCTCACCCATTTTCAGTGGCATTTAAGGTTTGGACCTCTGGCCGTGGGATGTGACGGGATACATTCAGTTGAAAATCGTCGTGATGTTTTCTGTTAACACATTGGGAAAGCAGTTGTTGCTTATGCATAACGTGTGTAATAGGAGTGATTTGTATGCGACTGAAATTTTTCCCAGGCGTAAGTAGCAGGAATGATTTTCTTGACCAAGTACTAAGATCTTTTGGTTGCTGTGAATCCTATCACTAGTGGTTTCTTTTGTTTGTTTGTTTGTTTGTTTGTTTGGGCCTTGAATTCTACGAAGCTTGGTGGAAATGTGAGCTTGTCTTTAGCAAAAGTGGAGACCTTGCGACATCTGGTTTTTGGTTCTAACCTTACTGTTGGCTTCACTTACTTTCTCTTGCTTTTTTTTTTTGTTTGTTTGTTTATTTTGTTTTGTTTGACATGGAGCCTCACTCCTTCTGCAAGGCTGGAGTGCAATGGTGAGATCTTGGCTCACTGCAACCTCAGCCTCCCAGGTTCAAGCAATTCTCCTGCCTCAGCTTCCCAAGTAGCTGGGATTACAGGTGCATGCCACCATGCCTGGCTAATTTTTAGTAGAGACAGGGTTTTACCACATTAGCCAGGCAGGTCTTGAACTCCTGACTTCAAGTGATCCCTCTGCCTTGATCTCCCAAAGTGTTGGGATTACAGGCATGAGCCACTGCGCCTGGTCAGCTTCATTTATTTTCTTGCTTCTCCTCCTATTTTATTTCCTCACTTCACTTAAGAATATTACTCCATAAGTCACTTGTTTATATAAGTAGCCATATTCTTTTTTTAAAAAGAGAGGATATAAATTATAAACTTTCATTTACCTAGCATGGTGGCAGAATATGATTTTGCGAGAACATTCTGGAAAGCTGGGCTTTATCGAGAATGTTTTATTCACAGAGCTGCCTTGATCATCTATTTCAGCTGTGCCTGTTACTAATTTTCCAAGAATGAGAATATAATTAAAATACACTTAATGGTAAAATGCAACTGAACATAATTTGATCTCCGATAATTTAGAAGGCAGTTAAAGAGCATGCCGTGCCTCAAGGCCATAATTAGGAACATCAATTATCATAGTGTGACACTATAAAAATCTGGTTATTTCAGCTTTCTGATTATTTGAAATCTGTGGGAACTAGAATTTCGAGTTGGTGCATGCATTCTGTGTATATTTAGGTCTTTTGAGTCCCTCATGTGAGCATTTCATACATGATTTCATAGCTGAGGAGCGTGAGAAAGGAGAGGCAGGTGGGTCCCAGTGGAGTAAGTTCAGTTCTCCAGACATGTGCCAGCCAGAGCCTGCCATGTGCAGAATGCTGGGAAAAGAATCTCTGCCTTGTAGTTAAATGTGAAATACAGGAATGTAAGTAGGTATTTTTTGAAAAAGCAGTGAATGTTTGGGCAGCACAGAACAGGTCTCTTACCTCAGCAAGAAAGGGGTTGTGAAGCAGTCACTGTGCCAGGAAGTAGCACGGCTGTCGGGGAGGCAGCGTGTGAGTGCAGTGGGACGAGGAATGATCTAAGAAGGTCTGAAACAGCCTAAATTGTTTAGGGGGCTCAACTCTCTTTTCATCTTTATCCTCATGGTGATAGAGGAGAAGGTGCTAGAAAAAAGGTAGTGGAGGAGGAGGAGATGGAGATGGTGGTGGTGGAGGTGTTATTGATGGAGGAGGGGGTGATGGTGGTGATGTCAGGGGTGTTACTGATGGAGGCGGAAGGTAGTGGTGGTGGAAGGGGAGATCGTGATGAAGGGGAAGGAAGAAGTGTGGTGATGGAAATGTTGGAGGCAGAATTTGTGATAACGCTGTTAATGATGGAGGAGGAGGTGACAGTGGTGATAGCAGGGGTTTATTGATGGAGATGATGAAAGGGGAGGAAGAGGTGGTAGTGATGGAGATGTTATTGATGGACGAGGAGAAGGCAGAGGTAGTAGGGGAGGAAGTGATGGAGGTGATGGTCATGGTGGTGTTTATGATGGAGGTGATGGAGGAGGAGATGGTAGTGGGGTGGGGATGTAGGAGGTTGGGAGGTGATGAAGCGGGGGGTGGCGGAGGTGTTGATGCTGGTTTCAGCATTAATTGAGCATTTATATGCCAGTAACTCTGCTGAGCACTCCGGATATACTATCTCATTTAATCCTCATGGTGACCCTACTAAGGAAGGTATTTTTTATAATTTCTGTTTCATAAATGAGAAAGCTGAGGCATGCAGCAGCTGAATACATTTCTTGGGGAAGTCTCATTCCCTCAACTTTATCAGGTTGTGGCTCTGGCATCCCCTCCTTAGTGAGCCCTTCCCAGACCACAGTGTTAAAACTTCCTTCTCCCCTCCTGATCCTCTGTGTCTGTCTCCTTTCTCTGCTTTGCTTTTATTCGTGTTAGTTGTCTTCTCATTTACTGTGTATTTTGCCTGCTCTCATCATTGTCTGTCCCTACTGGAAATCAATTCCATGAGGGCAGGTGTTTTGGCTGCTTTTCTTCACCGTCCCCCCGGCACCCTGAATGGTGCCCAGCACATGGTGGCTGATGCCAAGGGAAGAGTCATCCTTTCTCAACCCCTGAGCTCCAGCTATTTCTGCTCTGCGGGAAAGTGGGCCGAGTGTAGTCAAAACCTTTGTTTGTACAAGTCACACATCAGGGTTTTATTTGAAAATAAAAATTTAAAATGTTGGCGACTGATTTTGATTTTTAACTCAACACGCTGAGCATCAAGCAGAACATGTTTGCTTGCCAAATCCGGCTTTCTGGCCACCTGTTTGCTTTTCTGTGTGGATCTTGGAGAACCACCTGATAAGTGTCAGCAGAGCTGTGACAAGGTGAGACCTGGGTGTTGTGAAGATCCCCGTGGCTGAGGAGTTATATCAGGACTGGAGCAGGGCAAGGCTAGGGCAGTAATCCCTGCCCAAGGTGACAGGGACATGAGAGCACAGTGCTGAGGGCCTCAAGCCCTAGGCATTTTAGCCATCAGTGACTGTGACACTGACAGGTCCCTTCACTTTTCTGGGCATACTTGACCATCTTCAGAAGGAAAAGCAGAGCCGTAGGCCAGAGGAAAAAATCAGTGGTCCTGAGCCTGTCCTCCTGTCTGATTTAAAATTTTGCTATTTTGTTCTCCATAGATACATTTTTTAGCATTTTGATATTTCAAAACTTTGCATGGAAATATTATTTATCGTGATTACTTAGCTTTTTGCCACCTCCTTAAATTTTGCACCTAGATGCTGGGGACTCACCCATTCAGACTCTGAAAACTTCTGAGCGGTACCATTCTTAATTACAATTTTTAATTATAGTACTCTGGGCTTTGAATAGGGAAAGACTGTGTTTCCACTTAGAATTTGGTCAAAGCCCTTGTCCTTTTCTGTACATCAAGGTGGAGTACCAACGAGCTATAACCTTTTCAGATGGAAAACAGACATTTAATTCATTTTGCAGTTCATTGAAATAGAATCTTTGGCTGGAGAATTCACATATTACAGAGGCTTTGGAATCTTTGTTCTGTTCTGGCCAGGGCTGAGCTTGTAAATGTGTCTGAATGCATGTTTCACTGCCTTTCTAACTACATTCCCTCCAGTGGAAATTGAAGGCAACTTTAGAGTTTAATGATGATTGCTCTGAGTTAGGCCCCTGCTGATGGCAGGGCTCCTGCTGCAGTGGCATGGCCTTTGGGGATAATATTCAATATTGCTTCCCCAGCACTTTAGAAATTCTTCAGAAAAGTTACTAAGAATCCGACAGCAAAGGATAACTATGTCAGCCAAGCTGTCCTGTGTAAGTCACTGGTGGCCAGCCCCGTAGTTTGGGCAGAGTCTTTGCCTGTGGGGGAGGTGGGCAGAGTGGCTGCTTTTCAAAGGTTTGCTGTAAGAGAGGGCTTTGGTGACTGCAGGAACACAGCCTCAGGGCTGTCTACACCTGTGTGAGGGAAGTAGGTCACCCTTTGCAGGGACCGTGATTAGATGCTCAGTACAGGCCTTACAAGGGAGAGGAGTTACCTGCATCAGGCCCCTCTCCTCTGAACCTTCATCTCCCTCTTAAACAGTTTGTTTAACAGACTATTCTATTTCAGCAGTGGATTTCAGAATCCACTCTGTCAACTATAATGGCTTTGATATAGAAATATTTGTCTTGAAATTCTGTGTACTCTTAACCAGACCGGGTCTACATTTTCTCCTCGCTCATGTGGAATGGTGATGCCAACTGCATATTATCACCATTCCAGGATGAATGATTGTACATGCAGGTGCCTGGCCGGGGGAGGGTGCGGGAAAGATGGCAGATTGTTAAGCCCACAGAGAGAACTGTGTCCTCCAGTATACAATGAGGAATGCAGTTCCTGTCATTAAATGAGGTGATGTCACTAACATCATGGGGACAGTGCCAGATGTGTGGAATTATCAGACATCTTGAATGGGGCATGGATGCCTTCATGCAGGGCTGCTCTGGCTACAGTTTCCTACCCACTTTATTCTGAGTCTGGCATGGAGTTGGGAAGCTTAATAGGTATCAAACATTTGCCTGTTGAATGCCTAGGCCAAGAATAGGGGAGAAGTTGTCAGTGGTAGAATGTAGAGGCCATGCAGGGTCATGAATGGTCCTGGATCTGCTGGAGCCTAGAATGCTTGGAGAATCCGTCTTGAGGCCTGTTCATCTGTACAGTGGTCAAGGCCCAGATGCCCTCCACCAGGCTCAGCCTTGGCTGGTAGGCACCAACGTAGCTGTGTTGTTCATTAAAATCACAAAACACACCTCTGTCAGTCAGCAGAGTGTTGCTTCTCTGAGATCCTCTCATGTTGACCTTTACTTCTCTGCTGACCTTGATCTTCTTAACTCCCGGACGGTGAAGAGAGGGGAGAGAAGAGGTAGGCTTCCTCTGCAATCAGGGTCTGTTTGAGTTGCGTTCAGGACAAACAACCTTTGGTGTTGACAGAGCACTGTATTAGCCACTGAGCCCATCCCTCATTCTGCCTTCATGGTGCTCAAATGGGGGAGATGCACAGATATGGGGCTCCCTAAGCTCCAGCCTCCCAGTTGTAACAGTAGCCTATAGCCTACAGGGGCTTGTTGTGCTGAAGGCGGTGCATGGTGTCTGCTCTGAGGGTTTTTTTCCCAACCAGCAGCAGAGATGGCACCTCGCCAGTGGTGCCAACACCTGGCAGGTACATACATGCCTGCTGCTTATCTGGCCCCACCAGGTGGCATTCGATGGAATTGCCTGCTCATGGTGGCTTCTGGGTCCCGCAGCCTCTGCTGTGTATCATTCTGATTGTTCAGTAATGTGCACCTTTCCCCCATAGGGCCTGGGGTATTTACGGATTTCATCCAGGCTTCCGGTTGCCTGTTATCCCTTTGGCTGGGATCAGCCTTCTAATAGCGGCCACGTGCTGGATTGTTGCTATGGCCTGGCCCTCCCTGGAGCTCTCTACAGATACTGTCATTAATTCTCAAATCACTAATTCCTGGTGGGTGCCATCATCACCCCTACTTCATATTTGTTGCCTTGTCCTGCAAATACCTCTTGAGTGTCTGCTGTGTGCTAGTCACTGCTTTGGGTGTCAAGGATAAACAGGAAGCAAGACAGAAAAATCCTGGACTTCTGAGGTATAAGGCAGCTTGTTGCAACGCCTGTGTGATATTCTCTACTGCTGTTTACACATAAATGGTATTTCTAGATGGGTACAAATTAAAGACGAGTCCATCAATTTCTCAGCTGGAGAGTCTTGACAGCATGTAAGGATTTATTTATCTAATGAGCACAAGCAACAAGAATGCCATCAAGTCCCGGCAGATGCAAGTGTGATTATGTAAGCTGTCTGTTACATCAAGAAATGCAAGAAGCCTGTCGCATGTAGGAAGGAGAGAATGAGTTGGGGCAATGCAGGTCACGACCAGCTGGGGCTAACGGGACAAACATAATTGGTTATGGCAGAGACTTTTAAAAAGGAAGCCTTACTTTGAGAGAGGTGATGGAAAGGTTGTCTCTCTTTGGGCCATTAGCATTGAGAGAAACGGCCCTAAGATTACCCACCAGTGTGTTTGGGGGTTATCTGGGCATTCTGCAGTTCTGCTCTGATTTCTGTATACAGCAAGAGAGGGAAGAGAAGAACTGGGCTTCCTCTGCAGTCAGGCTCTGTTTGAGTTGCGCTCAGCACAAACAACCTTTGGTGTGGACAGAGCACTGTGTCAGCCACTGACGCATCCCTCATTCTGCAGTCATGGTGCTCAAGGGGGGAAGATGGACAGATACGGGGCTACCTAAGCTCTAACCTCTCAATGTAACAGTAGGCTAACAGCCTGCAGGGGCTTGCTGTGCTGAAGGCAGTGCATGGTCTCTGCTCAGAGATTTATCCCTGCAGAAGATCTTCTTCCCTGATCCCCCTACAAGGTAACCTGTCCTCTCCCATCTGTTTCTCTCTCAGCCCCTCTTTGTCTGAATTTTCTTGGTAGCACCCAGCAGAGACATTTATTTGTGTCCCGTCTGGCTTCTCCATTAGCTTGTCCACTCCTTGAGGGCAGAGACTGTTTTGTTACACTGTGGTGTCCCAGAGCCTACTGTGATACCTCTCATGTAGTATGTCTTTCCTGAGCATGTGGTGAATGAATGAATGCTCCCAGTGATTCTCAGAGGAAGGTGGGATCTCACGCCTTACTTCAAGTGAATATGTTCAACACTATTAAATCTCTCCTGCCAGTTAGTATCTGGCTGCAGGTTTTGAGTGTTTTGGAGGAATTGGAAGGGTTTTCCTTAGAAAGGGCAGTGGAGTTGAAGGCACTGTGTACCCGTCATGCAGTGCCTTTGACCATCCCCTACTCTTGGCCCGAAGTCTGTGTGCATCCTCTCACCTTTGCAGTTAAAGTTCCAGCTCGGTGCTAGTTTGTATTTTGTCTTCATACTTTTTGAGCTAAATGTGCAGCAGAGTTTAAATAGAAGCAGGATCACCAAGATAAACACACACATGTGCACACACACACACACACACACATAACATACGCAAGGCATAGTTGGCATATAATGTTTACCACTGCATGAGCTGAAGTTCTCTCATGTCAGAGATCATACATGCACTGCATTTGGAGAGACTCACTGAAATGCTAATCTTAATACTTGACCCTGAAAAAAGGATGGACCAAGGAGATAATACTCCACCTTCAAAGGCAAGGTTCTTATTCCCTTCCCAGGGTTTTATCTGCGAGAAAAGGAAATAGATGTTCACACAAAGACTTGTGTACAAATATTCAGAGCAACTTTGTGTTAGCCAACAACTAGAAAAGGCCAAATGGCCATTGGCAGTGAAGAGATACATAAATCGTGTCAAGGAGGAATGAACCACTGGCACATGTAACAGCATGGATGAATCTCAACATAATTATGCCAAGGGAAGAAAAGACCATAAAGAGCATTTGCTCCATGATCCTATTTATAGGAAACTCTGGAAAATGCAAGCTAATCTATAGGGACAGAAAGCAGATGACTGGCTTTCTGGTGACGGGGATGGGAGGGTGGCGTTACCAGGAGTCTGAAGGAACCTTTGGGGGCAATGGACATGTTCTCTGTCTTGATTGGGGTGCGGGTTTCACAAACATCAAAACTTATCAGATGGTATGCTTTAAATATGTGCACTCTGCTCTCGGTGAAATCTCAATAAAGCTTAACAACAAGAAAGGTGAGGTGGCAACTGCCCAGGGCATCCTGGCACGTAGGAGCAGTGCCCTGCTGTAGTAAAGAAGGACTCAAAATGCGTCAATTCAGGGCAAAATATCTGA
Source organism: Callithrix jacchus (assembly GCF_049354715.1). Lineage (NCBI taxonomy): Eukaryota > Metazoa > Chordata > Mammalia > Primates > Cebidae > Callithrix > Callithrix jacchus. The sequence continues at coordinate 16,761,834 of NC_133513.1, read as the reverse complement.
ACAAGTAGCACATTCCCCACAGGGGAAGTTTGTTCTTTCCTAAACAACAGCTGTGGAAGGGGGGTAGGAGGTAAGTGACGAGATAGGATTTCCCTGGGAGGACCATACCTAGTTATAAATTGCAATAAAAAGACAGTGTAGAAGGCTTCTTGTAAAAAGGAAGTTATAAGCGAGGGCCAGTCCTTTCTAATCAACTCTATAGGGTGGATCGGCATTGCTGAGAAATGAAGCTCTTCATTTCAAACCCTGTTGGGGACTTCAGGGAGTTGTTTTCTGAACCCCGCCTCCTACCCCAGGTAAGGAAACTTCTGGGGAAACTTCTTTCCACCCTTTCAGTGCATCTCCTCCCAGAGCCTGCTGGAATGGGTTGAGGTCTCTCCCACCAGGTTCCATTACAAAGGGGACAGGAATTGAAGTCCCTGCTCAAAACACATCCTCATTTGTGCCCCCGTCCAGGTGTTATTTTCTCTGGGCAGCCTATAGGGACCTCCCAGGTAGGGTTCATCACCTCCCTCTGACCTCCTTTATTGGCTCTTGGTTCCCTCTGCTCACTGGACTTCACCACGCTGGCCGCCTCCCATTTCCTCCAGGAGACGCAGGGCGGTTGAGCTTGCAGCCCCTTCTGCCTGAAGCACTCTTCTCAAGGCGGATGGCTCCTCCGCCCTTAGGTCTGAGCTCTCCCTTCCTTGAGAGGGCGTGGTCATGCCTAGATTCAGCTCCCATATTTTACCCTGCTTACTTCCTTTGGAAAAATGGTCTGAATTACTTGTTTCTTTGTATGTTTTCTGTTGCCAATTTAACTGTCAGCTGCTGGAGGAAGAGACCTTGGGCATCTCTATGCATCTTGCTGTATCTCTGGCACCTGGAGGAGGATGGCAGCCACACAACTGAGGCTTGTTTTAATGAGAGTGTTGGTTTAACTCAACATAGCTTATCATTGGGTTAAACAAGACAGAGTTATTCCTTTCTTTGCATAAAAGTATGAAGTAGTAGGTATGAGGTGGGTAGGCAGCTCTTTTCCATGAGGAACTGGGGCCCCGGTTTTTTCAGTTTTGTTGCTCCACTGGCCTATGGGAAGGCTGTGTGACCCAGAAGTTGATCATATCTCTAGTTTTCACCTCCTGCTGGATGGATATTAGCTAGTCTGGTGGCTGCTCTGAGCTGCAAGGGAAGCTGGGAAATGTAGTCTTTATCTTGCAGCCCTGTGTCCAGCTACAATTTGGTGGGTTTTATAATTCAAAGGCAAAAAGGATATTGGGGATATTTAGCAGTTGCTGTGGTTGATTGCTATTTGATGAATGAATGAATGTCCCCATCCCAGCCCCCTGGGCTTCCATCTAGCACAGTACTTACAACAAACACTATCATTCAGTCAGAGCTTGTTCCTTTCTGAATTCCCAGTGCTTGGCCAGAGCTTGGGGTATAATAGATGCTTAATGGAGGTTGAGTTGAAAAGCTGGCAACTGGATTGTAGAGATTTTACCTTAACTCTGGGCCATTGATGAGAATGAGGGTCTGTTTTTTTTTTTTTTTTTTTTTTTTTGAGAAAACCTGTTTATCTACAGGAAGAGCTTTCCTTCTAAATGTATATGAAAATGAAGTGTCCCACTGAGGCGGGTTTTGCCAAGAAATACACCCCCTGAGCCAGAAGCAGAAGTGAGGCACGAGGGCAGGGGGAGCCCAGGGGTGTCTCGCATTTCTTTGGAGCTTAAGATCTTGTACTTCATCTTCCCCTCCTCAAGAACCTTCTTTGTGGAGTGTTAGATGTTTCTGCTTGGCTTTGGGACAGAGGAGAAGAGCTTCTAAGTAGTCCTGTTGTTTCAACAGTTTATTGGCCAAATAACCTCCATGGTAAGTGAGAAACTGATATTCTTCACGAGTTATTTACTCTTAAGCAATGGAGATAGAAGAGCTTATCCAAGTTAACACTCAGACATTCCTGTGAGCATTCTAAGACAACCAGTTATACCTGAGCCTTATTATACAGCTTTAAAAGCCCTTTCCCAGAAGGCTGTGTGGCTCGCTGGAGTTGGGATGGCCTTCTGAGTCAGGAGGATCTGGCTTTTCAGGTCCTAGCATTGTCATATAGGAGCTTCAGGACCCTGGGGAGGTTTTTTTTTTCTTTTGTTTTGTTTTGAGACCAAGTCTCACTCTGTTACCCAGGTTGGAGTGAATGGTGAGATCTCAGCTCACTATAACCTCAGCCTCCCGAGCAGCAGGGACTACAGGTGTGTGCCACCATGGCCAGCTAATTTTTGTATATTTAGTAGAGATAGGAGTTTCACCATCTTGGTCAGGCTGGTCTTGAACTCCTGACCTCAGGTGATCCACCCGCCTTGGCCTCTGAAGGTGCTGGGATTGCAGGCATGAGCCACTATGCCTTGCCTGTTTTTTTTTAAACCTCTCAGAAGCTTGGTTGATGACTCTGTGATAATTATGCCCACCTCCTGAGTTGCAGGATGGGTAAAACGGTGGTACCTAACCGCATGCTGACTCCAGGGCCTTTGTACCTGCGCTTCTCTCTTCTGGGAAAGCCCCTGCCACCATAGCTTGATAAGATTCTGCCAGGTGAGAAGTGCCCTTCCATGACCTAGCAGTATGAACTGGGGCAGTTTCCATCAGACTTCTTGCGGAATTCCATCCATCCCTTAGAGAATCGTCCCAGCTCTGAATTCTGTGGTTCTTCTTGTTAGTGTTTATTTCACATATGTTACAGCAGCTGACTCAGGACCCCATGAGGGCAGGGATGTCTCTATTCTGCTCATTGTCCCATCTCCCACATCTCACCCAGGGCCCAGTGTGTTGAGTCTTAATTGCTCTACTGGTATCAGTTGAGCAGTGATTCTCTATGTGATGGATGATGAATGAGCCACTTTAGTTGAATCCTGTAACAATGGCTTCCTATAATGTGGAGGGTATTTATGATCCTTGCTTTATAGCTAATGAGACTGAGGCTCGAAAACAATCATCTGGCTGTTAAGTGGAAGGCCTAGGATTGAAGTCCAGTTCTTTGGTTTCTAAACTAGTCATTTTTCCACTTATGTTTATTTTTTATTATTTTTAGAGTCAAGGTCTCATTCGGTTTCCCAGCCTGGAGCACAGTGGTGCAATCACAGCTCACTGCAGCCTCCAACTCCCGGACTCAGGTAATCCTCCCACCTCCGCCTCTTGAGTAGCTGGGAGATCACAGGCGTATGCCACCACCAGGCCTAGCTAATTTTTTTTTTTTTTAACTTTTGTACAGTTGGGGTCTTTCTGTGTTGCCCAGGCTGGTCCCAAACTCCTGGTCTCAAACAGTTCTCTTGCTTGGGCTCCCAAAGTACTGGTGTTGCAGGTATGAGACACTGTGCCCAGCTTGTTAATTCTAGAAGTACCTGTTGTATGAATGGACTGCAGATGTAACATATGCACATAGTTTATACCTGAAAGAGAGGAAGCCCAGAGTGGTGGTTGGGTGCGGGCTCTGGAGCCAGACAGCCTGGGTTGGACTCCGGGCTCAGTGACTTCCTGGCCATGTGGCCTCAGCTGAATTACCTGGTCTTTCTGCGTCTCATTTTCCTCATTTGTAAAGTGAAGATCTTAATAGTGGTTTGTTGTGAGGACTAAATGAATTAATGTTTATGAATAGGCTTGAATGGATCCTGATATGCAGAAAACACCCGCTAAGTCTTTATTTTAAAAACTTAAAACTGTGTTTTCAGCATCGTCTTTCCTGTAAGCTTTTGCAATGGAGGATCTTTGATTCGACAACTTAATGGGTTTCATAGCACAAAGTCCAAAAGGATGTTCAGGGATACTGAGCAGTTGCAGTGCTAAATTGAATTGGTTCTGACTGAAACTGTGGATGAGCAGAAACAAGCAGCAGGAGGAATAAAAGCCGTCAAGTCCTTGCCCTTGATAGATCTTGGTGGCTAAAACATGACACACATGGTGTCATCTGTCTCCTACCAGGAGGCCCATGGCACCAAGTTCTCATCTTCTCTATAATCCTTGAGTGGTTTCTGAATTATTAATGGACGTGGTATTAGCAAACCAAGAGTTCCACAGACTTGCTCTGGGGCTGGCATTTGACAGGAAATTCTGTTTCCTAATTTTCTGTGCATATCTTAATTATGACTGTGTGGGCTTATACTTTTTAATCTCTGGTTTCATCCTCTGAAATTGTGGGAGGCCTTGCTGACTCCATTTGTCTCAGGGGAATGATAGAAGTGCTGGTAATTGCAAAGCAAAATAAGAGTAGCCAGGTGCATTGGACCGGCCTACAGGGGGGTCTCACAGTTGAAAGTGATGTGGAAAATGACTGTTGTTGTGATGTGTTCAACGGTAGGAGCCTTGCTCTGGACCAGGGATTAGTATCCTTCTTCCATAAAGGGTGGCCAGAAAGTAAATTCTTTACACCTTGTGGTTCTGACGCCTCTGCTTCCAGCAGTCGACTTGGCTGTCGTTCCAGGAAAGCAGCCAGAGATGCTGTGTAAACAAGTGAGCATTGCTGTGTTCTATTACATGGACGGAACTGTGTTGCCCCCATAATTTACATACTGACTCTCTAACCTCCAGTGTGAATGTATATGGAGATAGGGCCCGTAGGAGGCAATGAAGATAAAATGTCACTAGGGTGGGGCCTGTGTGCATGCGGAGATGAGACCATGTAAAGACACAGAAAAAAGATGGTGATCTGCAAGCTGTGGAGTGGCCTCAGGAGAAACCAACCCTGCTGGCGCCTTGACCTTGGACTTTGCTCCTCTGCAACTGTGGGAAATACATTTCTGTTTGAACAGCCATCTATGGTATTCTGTTAGAGCAGCCCTCACAGACTCATACAATTCCAATAAAACTTATTTACAAAAATGGTTGGTGGACTGGATTTGGCTCATGGTAGAGAGTTTGTCACACCCTGCTCTAAAAGACTAAAAGTCTAAAAGACTGTCAATATTATTAATAAATCAGTGGGCATCTCTCCTGGGTCAGGTGCTGGAGATGTAATGGGGTGAACTGCATCAGGTCTCTGCTCCCGTGGAAGGTCCTTTCCAGTGAGCGAGTTAGACAGTCAGCAGGTACACAACTGTGTAGCCAGGCTGTTCTCAGATACAGCTAAGTTCTCTGAAGAAGACACAGAGTGATGTGATTGGGTGACTGCTGGTTGGGGAGAGGAGATGATGCTTGGAGTACAAAGATCTAGGAGGGGAGCATCCCAGGCAGAGAGACAGCACAAGTCAAGGCCAGAAGCAGGAGAGCTTGGCAGATGGGAGGGACTGGCTGTAGCCAGTGGGGCTGGAAGAGTTTGGGATAGGTTCCCCAGGGGTGGAGCTGACTTGTATCTAAACTAGTATCACACTCAAAAGGCCTCTTCTTACCCAAATCGGGATCTTGCTGTCACCTCAGGGACCTCCCTCCCAATCCTTCTGTGCCCCCCAAGGTCCTTGTTATGCCCCGCCTTCCCCTTTCCACATCTTAAGATCCCACTCGCCGTGGGCTCGGTTAGAGCAGGCACACTTCCTTCTCTCCCATCCCTCCTTCCTGCTCCTGGCTTCTCTGCTTCCTCTTCCCTCCTGGCTCTTTCCTGCAGCCCGCCCAGGGATGGAACGATGAGCTCCAGGTTGGTGCACAGTGAGCCTGGAAGGTGGCAGAAAGTGAGATCTGAGACCTTGTGGGAAGCTATTGGAGGGGTTTGAGTAGAGACAGGGTTTCAAAGTTGCATTCTGGTTATTGGATTCAAAATAGACGATACAGTGGTGGCTAGGGCAGCAGCCCATCACAGGGGGCTGGAAACCTTTCATTTAGTGGTTCCTTTATTAAACGGAATGTAATATGAATTGTTCTTTTCCAGTTCGCCTCCTATCTGCCCAGATGAGGGGAAATTCAATCACAGGTGATGTTTTGCCCGGAAGTTTTCTTTTTCCACCTTCTTATTGTGCAGGCACCCAGGACCTCGGAGAAGGGAGTGGTGGACTGTCTTCAGGTTAACAGTCTGTGTGGAAGCTGCTCCAGGGCCCATGCATGGGCCTTTAAAGGCTCTGCTACTGGCTGTTACTCCCTCTGGAGCCATACTTGGGCACAGGGACCTTCGCAGACCCCAGATGCACAGAACTCAGTCTGAGCAGGTGGCTCCCCTCATCTCCCTTCTGTCTTCTCTGTGTCTCTCTCTGTCTTGGTTCTTCCCTGAAGCCCTCACAAATAAGCTGTTATTACATTGGGGCTTAAGGACTTATCGAGAGATGCTGTGAAATGGGCCAGGGATGTTTCAGTCATAGCACTGCTGAGAATCAAGAACACAAAGGTCCTAGGGTGACTTGAGAACCTGGAAGTCACCCTGGGACCTGGGGCCCACCTGCCCACACTTCTTGAGCCTTTCTTCGGTCTGTAGACCCACAGAGGCTTCCCTTCTCCCAAGGGTGGGAATGTGCTGCTTGCAAAGCCACAAAGAACATGGTTTAAATTTCCTTGTCCTGCCACCAAACAGTCTCACTTCCTCACCCTGTGAGCAATTCATTGTGCATTTAATTAACACCTGACATCAGCTTAACAGGGACTAAGTGTACTTACGCACCATGGTGTGCCTGGTGGCCAGCAGACACAGACAAACTGTGAAATGAGTGTAAATGAATGAAATGAACATTTTTAACTGGGTATGTTCCCTAACTCTGGATATGTACCCTAACCTCCCCAAGTTTCAGTCTCTTCATCTGCAAAATGGTGATGATAATGACACACCCTTCCCTGTGGTGGGGGGTTGAAATGAGGTAATGCACATAAAGCATTCAGCCCAGGACCTGACTGAGAGCTGAAACTTACCAGCATCTGGTATTTCTGCTGGCCTGGAGGAACCATGCTTTGTTTGGATGGGAGTGGTAATAACAGCCTTGGCTGAGCTGAGGCAGTGTTCGTCATACCAGCATCATGCCGCCGACGTAGGATTTACCTTGTGTTCAGCCCCATACTGGCTCTTTGTGTTCTTGATTCTCAGCAGTGCTATGACTGAAACATCCCTGGCCCATTTCACAGATGAGCCCCCATGGCTGTGAGAGAGTGAGCCTCTTCCAGAGGGCGGCAGAGCTGGGATTGAAATTCACATCTTGCTCCAAGCTCGCGCACACCTGGAAGCTTGCATGTTCTGGTAGATTTTACAGCCAGCAGGCTTTTGTTGAACCATAAGCAGCAGTGGCCTTGATCAGGCAGGTTTTTCTGTCTAGAAGCCCCTTTGGCATTGGGACTCCTAATTTTCTCTGGATGTTTTGCCTCCTCGCTGATGCCTTGTTTGTTGGATGGAAACCAGCAGGTAGAGAGTGTTGGCTTTCTGCCTCTGGTTGGAGATGGGAACGTGACTTGGATACAAACTGCATGGAGGGAGGTGTTACTTGGGAGGGCGGAACCCAGCAGCTTCATTCCATCCTCTGTTGGTGGGGAAGACTGAGCACCCCACAGGTAGAACCAGAACAGTAGTCAGACCTGTTAAAAATTAGGGCTCCTGGTTCGACGCAATGGCTTATGCATGCAATTCTGTTCCCAGACCAAACCAGCAGTTGGGCTGCTTATTCTCATGGCCCAATAATGAGATGCAGATGAACTGGGAGAAGAAAGTTTTTATTTCTGTAACCAGGTACAGGGAGAAGGACTGGAAATTATCCACAGACTAATTCAAAATTGCAAAGTTTTCCAGAGCTTATATATCTTCTAAGCTATATGTCTATCCGTAAGTGTACTTCATCTAAAGACCTAAGTGATTAGCTTCTCCTAATCTATAATTAAGGTCTGAGTCCTGAAGACCTTTCTCTGGCGCCTCAGTAAATTTACTTAATCTAAATGGGTCCAGGTGTGGGGTGCTTACCCTTGTCTCCTGCTAAATCAGGGAGGTTTGGGGAGCTCCTTCAGACCCCCAATAAACTTGTTTGTGAAGGCCTGGGGAGCTTCTTCAGACCCCCAGTAAAACTTGTTTAATCCTAAACGGGTCCTGTTAAGAATTTGAGACCAACCTGAGCAACATAGGGAGAACCTGTTTCCACCAAAGTAAAAAAATTAGCTGGGCATGGTGGTGCATACCTGTAGTTCCAGGTTCTGGGGATGCTGAGGTGAGAGGATTGCATGAGCCCAGGAGACTGTGGCTGTGATGAGCTATGATTGTCCCAGCCTGGGTGACAGAGCCAGACCCTGTCTTAAAAAAAGAAAAATTAGGACTCCTATCCCACCTCCTCAGAGAGACTCTCATATAAAAATACAGTGTTTCCAGCTGCCATTTGTTGAGAGCCTGTCGGCTGTGAGCCAGAATGTTGATCTGTGATGTTGCGTTAAATCATCCCAGCAAGGAGTGAGGTAGAAATCACAAGGTTCTGTTTCACAGACCAGAAAACCGACCTACCAGGAGGAGAGAAGATTGTCCCGGCCAAAGCTGCTCTGACTTCGGGTGCCTGTGGAGTCATCAAACCAGGAAGTGGGAGGGATGCACACCCTTTCTCTTGGAAATTTCCTGGAAGGCAAGAACTGCTTGGGTTCAGCCGTAATTAGGTTCTTGGTGGCAGGTTTCTTCAACCTCCCACGTGGAAAGAAACCAGAGTGGGTTGTGGAAACACAGGTTCCAGGAAGCCTTGCCTGACGGCTCCTGGGCTGGGTGTGGCTACATCACGTCCCTGGCCTCCCTCCTCTCCGGGAGCTGCCACCTCTCTGCCACCTCACCTTCCAGTGGGGCAGACAGAGATGGGCCCTGGAGAGAGAAATGAACAAACTAATTACTACTGTGCTAAGATAACAGTGGGCTTGAGAGAGTGAAGGGCTTGACCCTGACTTCCCAGGGGGAGGTCCCTCTGTGCAGGTGTCCTTCCAGTTGAGACCTTCAGGCTAAGAAGGGGCCAGGTAGCTGGAGGCTTGGGCAGGTGCATAGCAGGCAGAGGGCACACTGTGTGCACAGGCCCTGTGGTTGGAAGGAGCTTGGAAAGAACTGCAGTAGAGTCGCTGAGGGCTAGAATCACGCCTATCTTCTTGCTGCCATGCCTGTGCCCAGTCTGGGGACTGGCATGTAGCAGGGATTTATCTGTGTTTGTTCTGAATAAATTTGAAGGCAGGAAATGCTCAGCCACCATCATCAGCCTGAGCTGTGGGAACCAGAGGTCAGAGGCTGGGAATAGTGACAAGTTACTGTTTTGGCTGCCTCACTGGAAAATACTTAAGGTTAACTGTGTGCGCGCGCATGCATGGTGAGTGATCTTTTACTAATCCCTGTGTGTGTGTGTATATGGATGGTGAGTGATCCTCACTAATCCCTGTGCGTGTGTGTGTGTGTGTGTGTGTGTGTGTGTGTATATGGTGAGTGATCTCTCACTTATCCCTTATAGAATATTCTGAATTGTCCACTGCGTTCCAGACACTGTGTCATGCGCTAGGGAAACTAAGATCATTCCACATTCCAGCATAGACCAATTTCAGGGAGCTCAGTTTAGACAAACGAGGCCAGTAAGAGAACAGTATCACCGTTCAGTGTGACAAAATGACAGTGACACTTTCTTCCAAACTCTTGTCTCAGAGTCATGATCTAATCAGAACTGTGTTCTGATTGTTTAGATGAAAAGGTAGATAGGAGTTTAAGCAAATCTGGGACCTGAGGTTACCTTAGGTCCCACATTTGTGCTTAAAAGGTTAGTGGTAGCATTTTAATGTTGATAAGCAAGAACAGAAAAAAGCACCACGTTTATTTTTCCTTCTCTGGGCATAGAGCACGTCAAGACTGAGGAGTTAACGCCTGAGCAAAACCCATGAAAGAAAATTCTCACTCTCCTCATCTGACCACCTCCAGGAGGTCCTCGCCACAATCCCGGTTGCCTCTGCTTCCTCCCCTAGGTCTCAGCTTCCCCCTGACTTCCAGAGGGTCCCTCCTGCACCTGCCACACTGCTCTGTTCCCACCATATCCACCTTGTAGTCCCCCTTAGTTCCCCATGCAGGGACCAAAGCTGTCTTGTCTTCCCCAGCGGCCCCACCCTCCCCCTCAGAACAAGGACACTCCAGTGGAGTTTGCTCACTGTGTCCTGGAGGAATGACTTCCAAACCAGGCCGACCCAGTTGCTAAGAAACATCTTGGCCTTTCAGAGTTTAGCCCCCACACTTTGACCTCTGGAATCACAGTGATTGCCAGGTCAGTCCTGGGAGTGAGGTCTGATGACTTATGTCAAGGGCATGTGACATCGTGGGTCATAACTATTTCTTTCTTCCATGGAATGTTGTTGCAGAGCCTTTGAGAGACCCAGGGGAGGCATGCTTTGTTTTTGGGGCTGTGCAGGTGGTTGAGAGATTAGAAGATGAGCTCCAGTGAACAGAAGAGTTCTGAGAGGGCAGTGAGAGCTGGGCTGAATGTGCACACTGGACTGAGTAAGTGAGTAAGTGCGCCTCTGGCCAGCCCTGGATACCCAGGTCCTCCAGGGCCCCAGGGAGAAGAAACTTGGGCTCAAACGGATGGTGTGTCTAAGGGTCATAGATCTAGTTGTGAGAAGACCAACACATGCTGCCACCCACTCAAAGGAGCAGAGGCCCTGATGTGACTTCCATGGTGGGGTGGGAAGGAGAGCGAGCCGGGAACATCACAGCTGTGTCCGGGAGGTGGCCCAGCTTGGATGAGCGTTGGCATTTGTGTTAGGCCCTTGATTCTGGATGACTCAAACATCAAAGCACCTGTTGTGGTTTATGTGATGGTGAGGTCCAGATAAGAAGGGGCTCCAGAGGAGATTCAGGCTGTGGTCAGGGTCCCAGTACTGTGTCTGCGAGACACAGCCCTTCCTGGTTTCCTTCACTGGAGCAAAAATGGCTCCAACAGAGCCAGACTTCTCCCTACCTGCAGGGTGAGAACAGGTGTTTGTCCCGGCGTCCTCAGCAGGGGATCTGAGGTACAACCCATAATGCCAGTCATGGTGGTGACGGGAGTGGAGAGAACTCCCTGATTGGCTTAACCTACATCCTGTGTTCCATGCTGGAGCTGGGTGAGGAGGCAGATTGCCCAGAACTGCTTGAGGTCTCTGGTGGAAATCAGGAGCTATCGTAAGAGAGGGCAGGGAGGGGACCCTGGCGGGGGCCACTCCAGCACCTCAGTGTTCATGACAGATCTCTTGGGATTCTGTCCTGTGTAAATAAAGTACAGAGTTTAGTACTGGGTTTGAGAAACTTCTTTGATCACATAGCCAATTGATAAAAAGAACTGTGAGTCACTGCAATATACATTTGGTTGTTTGCAGCATACATAGATTTTTTATAATATAGAAAACAAAAATCAGAACTTAAGATGATGAATAAAAACTAATCTAAGTTGGAATTCTAATACTCTTTTGGGTAACTTGGGGATCATTTCAAGCACCCTGGACTGTCAGGATGCTTGAGATGGGGACCACTGTCAGGATGCGGTCACTGGGGGACCACTGTCAGGATGAGGTCACTGAGGGAGCACTGTCAGGATGCGGTCACTGGGGGAGCACTGTCAGGATGCGGTCACTGGGGGAGCACTGTGAGGATGCGGTCACTGGGGGAGCACTGTGAGGATGCGGTCAGTAGGGGACCACTGTCAGGACGCGGTCACTGGGGGACCACTGTCAGGATGTGGTCAGTAGGGGAGCACTGTCAGCATGCAGTCACTGGGGGAGCACTGTAAAGATGCAGTCAGTAGGGGAGCACTGTCAGGATGCAGTCACTGGGGGAGCACTGTGAGGATGCAGTCAGTAGGGGACCACTGTCAGGATGCGGTCACTGGAGTCACTATGGGACAACTGTAAGGATGCAGTCAATAGGGGACCACTGCGGTCACTACCACTGTCAGGATGTGGTCACTGGGTGACCACTGTCAGGATACAGTCAGTAGGGGACCACTGTCAGGATGCTGTCACTGGAGTCACTGGGGACCCCTGTCAGGATGCAGTTAGTAAAGCTGGAGTCATTCCTGCGCCTTGGCATTTTAATGCGATTACTTTGAGTCATTCCTTTTCTTGAGTCATGAGTTGTGCTATCTGCCCACCACTACTGATTTAATATTTTCTTTAAATTTTCTCTCACTTGTTACCTAAAGTGAACTCATCTGTTAAACCAGCATCATTTGCCATCAATAGAAAAATATATTCAAAAGTAGTGTGATGAATACAGTGGTTAGTTTCTAGTCAGCCACTGTTTTCTGCCTAGAGGTGTTTTTTTTTTTTTTTTTTTTTTTTTTTTTTTTTTTTTTTTTTTTAAAGTGAGCAAAGGTTGGCGGGCAATGACGGATAAGCCCTGACCCACAAGACTGAGAAGGCATGAGAAGCAGTAAAGGTTTGTCTGGAATTCAGCATCATTGACTGGCTTGTCCAGGCACCACAGAAAACAATCCTGGGTTCTGAGTCCATGCTTAGGAAAATACTGGCAGGGCGGGGTGGGGGGGCGTAATTAAGAGTGTGGGCGCTGAAGCCAGGTGGACTGGAGTTGGAGATCTGTTTTTATCCCTTCCTTGTGCCTTGTCTTCTTCATCTACCATGTGGACCTGCCTCCCAGGGATGTTGGGATTAGATGCAACAGTATTTTCATGCAGTTGTTAAGTACTAACTTTTATTATTACTGGTTTGAGTTGTTATTTAAACTGTTCCAGACTTTTAAAGGAGTGTTTTCAGTTTGATAATACAGAGATTGATTTTAAGTGTTTTTTGAGATCCCAGAGAAGAATCTGGCGAACTTTCTCAGTCCATCCATGGGCCTGAGATTCAGCCAGTCTGCAGACACTTGGATTAGACCATCACAGTGTGTGTGGGTTTTTTTTCCTCATGTGATTATGAACTTTCACATGAGACTGGGCCCTATTCTAGTCATTTCTGGGGGCCATTCCACGGTCTTTTCGGGTCTCATTAGTTGACATTGACGGACAGCATCCTTGGAGCCTCAGAAAACAGAGTAGCCTATCACCACTGGTCTCTCGGTGCTGCAAAGGCAACTCAATGCCAGCAAGTTCCAGGCCAGTGGAGACATGAGGTCCCAGGAGAACTGGGAAGACAGGAGTGTCCAGAGAGGATGGCCTTTCTCCTCTCTAGCTGATTCTCTCCCTGTGGAAATACTTTTGGCATTTTCAGTGCTGGCATCTGGCCTTTTTTTTGGGGGGGTGGGGCGGGTAGAAATGGAGTCACACCATGTTGCCCAGGCTGGTCTTGAACTCCTGGGCTGAAGTGATTCTCCTGCCTCAACCTCCCAAAGTATTGAGATTATAGGCCTGAGCCACTGCGCTTGGCCATATATTCTTTTTTTAAAATTGTACTGGGTGAGCAAAACCTGTTTGCAGGCTCTGGCCTAAGCCCATTTGTGAATTGATCCTCTTCCTGTCTCTTGCTCCCCACACTGTTGACTTTAAAGCTCTAGTCTCAGTCCCTAGCCCATCTCCTAGTCCCTTTGCCAATAAACAGTGCTATGAACACAGATCAGAGCTGACAAATGGGCCTCCTGACCCAGCAATCCATTGATCTGGGAGTTTTTTGAAACCGAAACTTCCCAGATTATCTAAACATGTACTTCTGAAGCCCCAAAACTTAACCAGGTAATGAAAGATACCCAGGGCAATTAGAATAGCGGCAATAAAAATGTTTTTCACCCAGGACGCAAGCTCTGGGTGACTTTACTCAGGAGGGTTCCCCCCCCCACTGGCCCTTTAGTTCTCCACAGTGATGGGTATATTACAGCTGTCTTGCAAAACAAGAGCCTTATGAAAGACAGAAAACACGGAACTGTCCCCAGTTTTTAACTGACTTTCCTTTGCAAAAATTTCCCTTCACTAGCCATTTATCTTATATCTGCACTTTCGCAGGCCCTTCCCAAGTGGCAAGAAAGAAGAGAAATCGAAAATGTCTGCATTTTGACCATAGCCCTTCGAGTTTGCCCCCTCTGAAAGGCATTTTTAAGAATGAGCAGCATTGTTGCAATGTCAAAGACATTTATTTGCTTGGTATCATAACAGATTTTAATTTGACAAGGAAACTGCCTAAGAGGAAGGATTGAAAAGCCATTGCAAGGTGATTTGGAAGAGGTTTGCTCTGCGAAAATTATTCAAATGCATTCTGGCAGCTCCTCTTTGAAGGTTAATTGTGATACCGACTTTTAGGGGGAACCTAATTAATAATAACAGAAAAAAACTACATTTAAGTAATATTAAGGTTGTGACAAGCATTTTACAAAAGCAAGAACTCAGTGCTGAGGTTTAGACTTGCTCTTGCAACCTGTGGCCCATTGTTCCCAGGTAGTGAAGCAGATAAAATGCATTAATTAAATATTTGGAAGCACTTTGCTGCTTCTTGTTATTTATTATCTTGTATGAGGTTGACATCTTGGCAATTTCTGAGAACAAAAGAATATACAGAAAAGTAGATTTGCTCTTTATTTTATCAGCTGTATTATATTTAAATATAACTTTTGGCCAGGCACAGTGGCTCATTGCCTGCGATTCCAGTGTTTTGAGGGGCTAAGGCAGGAGAATTGCTTAAGGCCATGAGTTCAAGATCAGCCTGAAAAACATAGCAAGATTCTGCCTCCAAAAAAAATAGTTCTTTAAAGCTATTAGTTGGGTGTGGGGGCATGTGCCCGTAGTTTCAGCTATTCAGGAGACAGGGAGGTTGCTGAAACCGAAACTTTCCAGGCTACCTAGACATCCACTTCTGAAGCCCCAAAACTCTACCAGGTAATGCAAGATACCCAGGGAAATTAGAGCAGCAGCAATAAAAGCAACATTTCAACTGGGACACAGCTCTGGGTGACTTTACTTAGGAGGTTTTTTTCTTCTACTAATGTCACTCAGAAGCTTGCTTGAGCTTTTGAGTGATATCAGTGGCGGAATTTGAGGCAGGAAGATTGCTTGAGGCCCGGAGGTCGAGGTCGCAGTGAGCTGTGATCACAACACTGCATTTCAGCCTGGGCGACAGACTGAGACCTTGGATAATATCCCCCGTATTCCAAGGAGGTCAAGGAATACGGGGGATATTATACACCCAGAGACCATATTATACATATCCCCTGTATCCCAGGAGGGGGTTTTATACATATATATTATACAAGAGTTGTGTGTGCGTATGTGTGCATGTGCACGTATCATATATATATGAATGAATGAGCCTTGGAGTACTCTTGGAATACAGGGGATATTATACACTCAGAGACCATATTATACATATCCCCTGTATCCCGGGAGGGGGTTTTATACATATATATTATATGAGAGCCGTGTGTGTGTGTATGTGCGTGTGTCATATATATATATATATGTATGTATGTATGTATATGTATGTATATATGTGTATATATATATGTATGTATATATATGAATGAATGAGCCTTGGAGTACTCTTGGAATACAGGGGATACTATCCTAGCACCTAGCCTCGTGGTACTGTAGTGCAGGTGCCACTGAGGCTGGGACAGTGTGGTGGGGCGTGGGCCACTGGGCCTTGCAGGAGGTGTGAGGTGGAAGTATCCCCATTTGGTTGGAACATGGTACTTTTTATTATTGTGGGCCAAGGTCTGAGGCATCTGGGAAAGACTGGATTAGGAGTGGGGACAGCTGCTGTAGGTAGAGAGAAACCCTTAAGGCTTTGGGTGAGACTGACTGATGAGGCTGACCGAAGGGGCCGATGGGATGCCGGGTTGCTCTGTGAGAATCAGAGGTCAAACCTGTAGGACCACATGACCCATCTCCATGGGTCCCTTTATATTCTGTTGGACAACCTCTCTCTTCCCCTTGTAAGTTCCCTGGCTCGATTTCATGTCTTTTGTGTCAGTCACATTACTGTCTTGGTCAGCATCGGTGAAATTGCAGCCCCCAAGAAGCTTCCTTTCTAGTGATGGGGTCTTTTTAAGTCTCCAAGTGATATTAGCTTTTGTAGCAGAGTGGACATCCTCTAATTTGAGGTGATTGGATGGTGTATTCATTAGCTAGAGATGTCCTAACAGAGTACTAGCGATTGGGTGTTATCACAGAAATGTTTCTTTGTACCTTCTGGGGGCTAGAAGACTGAGATCTAGGTGTCAGCGGGGCTGTTTTCTTTGGAGTCCTCTCTCCTTGGTTTATAGATGGCCGTCTTCCCCGTGTGGTCTTTTTTCTGTGTATGACTGTGTCTTAATCTCCTCTTCTTATAAGGACAGCAGTTGGCTTAGGGCCCACCTTAACAACCTCACTTAACCTTAGTTACCTCCTTAAAGCTTCTGTTAGCAGGTACAGTCACATTCTCAAGTACTAGAGGTTTGGATTTGAACATGTGAATTACGGGGTGACACAGTTCACCCTAAAAGAGATAGAGTTGCTTGGCACATGGAAACAGAGCCTGTGAGTGGCGGGTGGGGAGAGAGGAAACCGGAAGTGAGGCTACTGATGCCTGAAGGGAGGGCAGGCAGGAAAGGTACTAAACTGGGTCACCTGTTGAGGTCACTCCCATGAGGTGACCATTTGGGATTAGGTCTGAGCATCATTCTATTGAGTGCCAGGTAGACAGGGCCTTTTCTGCCACCATCCTGCTCATGGCACCGTCCTGTGGATTTCCGCATAATTTCCTTGTGCAGTTTGACCCCACCCAGAGACCATATTCAGACAGTGTCACCTGGTGGCATGAGCAGTGTCCCAAAGTCAGACTGTTGTGGGATTCTAAGGGCCACTTAGGCTGGTCACCACTTTGCAGGTCCTTGGGTTGCTAATCTGTAAAATGGACCTGCACATACCTCTCCCTTACAGTCTTGGGAAGATTTATGAAGAATCTGCATATGAGGCATTTGGCACAGTGCCTCCCGTAGAGTATACCTCAATAAACACTAGTTGTTCTTTTGTCATAGCTGCTGCTTTAATTATTTTACTGCTAATGTTTGTATTACCCTCAGCCAGAGATATTTCTAGTTTGTTGATCTCTTTGGCCTTTCAGCTGTAGATTTTTTTATAGCAAGTAACTTGAAAAGTGATGCATTTATGGTTTCAAGTATCTTAGAAGTAAAGAAAATCATTTTACATGACAAACAGAAAGCCCTTTGCTGCCTCATATCCCTGGTGACAATGTTTTTCACACTGTTAACAATGCTTAGAAGCATAGGATGTGACCTCCACCTCAAAACACTTGACTCTCAGCCAGGGTGAGGCCGTGAGCAGGACTTCTGGAACATGACTGATTGCTGTGTGCCTGGATTCCTCGTTCTCTGTCCCTAGAGGCCTTGATTTTCCGAGTTCTCGGTCACTCCACTGTCCTACTACATTCAGATCTTTCTTGGAAAAGAATTGTTAATCCTTTCACTTGGATGTCCTCTAAATTTGAACATGTTTCTATCACAGTCTAAGCCTTGTATTTTCACCTACATATCTCTCCCTGTTTTATTCAGATTTTTTTTTCCTTATCATTCCCAGAGATGCTTCTGTAAATTACTTAGGCAAAGATGGAGTTGATTGGCTCATGTAACAGACAGTTCTGAGAATGCTGCCTGAAGGTATGGCTGGATGTGGGAGCTGGAGCCATGTGATGTCGGGAGGCTTTCTCCATGATTCCCTGAGCTTGGTTTCCTATCTCGGCTTTATCCTCAGGGGGCCTCTAATTTACAGTGACAAAGTAACCCCCTGGCCAGGCATGGTGGCTCATGCCTATAATCCCAACACTTTGGGAGGCTGAGGCAGGAGGATGGCTTAAGGCTAGAAGTTCAAGACCAGCCTAGGCAACGTAGTGAGACCCAGTCTCTATAAAAAATCAAAAACGAAGTTGAGGTGGGCATGGTGGTACATACCGTGGTCCCAGATACTCAGGAGACTAAGGCAGGAGGATCCGTTGAGTCCAGGAGTTCAAGGCTGCAGTGAGCCATGATTACACACTGCACTCCAGCCTGAGCAACATGGCCAGACCTTGTCTCAAGGAGAAAAAAAAAGAGAAAAAATACCCCCAGCAGCCCTAGGCTTCCATCCCAGCAGCTCAGCAACTGTAGGCAAAGACCTGGATGGATGCTAGGTTGCCGCTAGCGGCCATGTCAACTTGAACTCTCCACAGGCAGGGTCCTGGCTTACTGGGTTTTGTCATCCCAACCACTTGCATGGTGCCTGGCACATAAACCCCAGGATTGAACCGTGTTTTCTGGTGAAGGTAATTTGGATCCTTGCTGCGAGCTAGCCCTCCTCTTAATGGCTTTTATGATTGTATCTTTCAGTGGCATAAATGATTGGAGAGTGATTTGTACCCCATACAGCCCTTGCAAGAAACAGCGTATGTTATCTTGGTGCCTGCACATGCCAGCTGCTGAGTACGTTTATCTGGCGTGTGTTGATTCACAGTTCACTGGCAGTGAGTCTTCTGCTTTAGATCGCTCGGGTGGGATTGAGGTGTTGACACACATGCCAAGTGGCCCTTCTCTTTTTAGTTTCCATTGAATGTATTTTACAGACCTGTTCTTTGACTAGCACAAATACTGCTCTTCCTCTTTCACAACGGCTCTTTTTTTCTGAAGGGACTAAGATGCATTAGCAGTTTTTTATACCCCGTCTTGTTCCAGAAAGCATTTGAGCAGTGGTTCTTACAGGTAGGTGCAAGAGCTTGGGCTGTTGAGTCTGAGACACTCCATCATCATGGGCATGCTTCTCAACGTCTCTGAACCTCGGTTTCCCCATCTGTGAAATGGGGATAACAGAGACCCACTGAAGAATATTGTTTTGAGAATTAAATAATTTACAGCTTAAGTATTAGTTACTTTTGTTGCAGGAGGCTCAGGAACAGTGACGTGAAATGAATTGGCCTGGTGCCTGGTGTAGAGATATGCTCAGGAAATGATGGCCCTCTTATGGCCTTGAGTAAAGGACTTAACTCCTCTGAGCCTGTTTTCTCACCTTGAGACCATCCTGGCTAACATGGCGAAACCCTGTTTCTACTAAAAATACAGAAATTAGCCAGGCGTGGTGGCAGGCACCTGTAATCCTAGCTACTCCAGAGGCTGAGGCAGGAAAATCACTTGAACCTAGGAGGCAGAGGTTGCAGTGAGCTGAGATCACGCCACCACACTTGAGCCTGAAATGGGCTTGATGGTCATAAGTGATGACAGCTAACACTCATGCAATGCATCTGTGAGCCAGGCTTTCCGTGCATGAACCATTAAATCCTCCCAGCAGCTCTGGATGACACGTGATCACCATTGTCAACTTTTTACAGAACATGGAAACTGAGTCCCAGCACGTTTAGTGGCCTGAGGTGATGTCTTAACAGGTAGCAGAGCCAGGCAGCTGGACCCCAGAGCCCTGGTTCTTAACCAGCACACAAGTCCTGGTGGCACTTGTGGCAGGCTTCAGGGCTGATAGTGACATCCTTGCTCCTAGAAAATCACGTCAGATATTTTTAGTCCTGCATTCTGTTTGGTTGCTCGGCTGCCCAGTGTGGGTCTGGCTGGTGGAGGAGTTTGGGGGCTGCTTCATGTTCAGATGGAAAAGCTGGTCTTCCCTGCGGTTTCTGGGACTGAGCCCTGACAGAACATGGTTGTCTGCTCCAGGCATGCTAGCCCCCTGGCTTACAGACTCCCGAAGGCTTCCTTAGCTGTCATCCACACACTGGGAGCAGTTCAGTTTCTCCTCTTCTTTGGGCTTGTGAAGCCAACTGCAGTTCCTTGCTTCAGAGCCTGTGTCTGTGTTTGGAAGGGGGGCTGTGGCTGCACCCCACAGGCTCCTACCATGAATTGTTGGCTGCTGTGAGCTTGGCAGGCCTCACTGGCCCTCCTGAGACTCAGCCTCTGCTGTCTAAGCCCAACTTTCCAGGCTGCTGGGCTTGGCTGCCCAGTTTCATTCCCAGAAACTCCTATACAGAGATCAAAAGTCAGCACCTTCTCTACATGTTCCACATGGGTCTCTTGGTCATGAGTTTCTTGGGCCTAGCTTGGTACCAGAAAAGGATACAGAAGCTGTCCAAAACTTGATTTAATTTTTATTCATGTATACCATGTCTTGTTCCAAAAAGCATTTGAAGTAGTATAGCTTATATGTAGGTGCTGAGAACATGAGCTGTTACATCAGACACACTGTGTCGTTGTGGGAATGTTCCTTAATGCCTCTGAGCCTCAATTTCCCCACCCGTGAAGTAGGAACAACAGAAGACCTGTTCCAGATTTTTTTGTTTTGAGATGGAGTCTCACTCTGTTACTCAGGCTGGAGTACAGTGGCAGCCATCTTGGCTCACTGCAGCCTCTGCCTCCTGGGTCCAAGCAATCCTCCTGTCTCAGCCTCCAAAGTGGCTAGACTACAGGCGTGTGCCACCATGCCTGGCTTATTTTTGTATTTTTAATAGAGAGGTGGTTTCACCATGTTGGCCAGGTTGGTCTCCAACTCCTGACCTCAGGTGATCTGCCTGCGTTGGCCACCCAAAGTGCTGGGATTACATGCATCAGCCACCGCGCCTGGCCATAATGTTGTTTTAAGAATCAAACAATTTGACCAAGCACAGTGAAGACCCCAGGAACTTCAGTAGGTGAGTGGTGGCTTACGCCTGTAGTCCTAGCTCCGCAGGAGGCTAACTCAGGAGGATTGCTTGAACCTAGTAGGTGGACCCTGCAGTGAGCTGAGATCACGGCACTGTACTCCAGCTTGGGCAACAGAGAAAAACTCCATCTCTAATAATTAATTAATAATAAAATAATTTACAGTGTGAGAGTTATTTATTTTTGCTGTTACTGATGCAGTTATTAACATTATTACTATCACCCTCATCCTAGAAGAAAATTGATGGTCATGGAAATGAACTTTCACCTGACTCGGAGCCAGGTGTGCATATGGCATGTGCACGTGTGTCTGTGTGTATGTGTGTGTGTGTGTGGTGTGTGTCTGTATGTCTGTGTGTGTGTGTGTGGTATGTGTGCAGGCATATGCAGGCGTATGCATGCACATATGCGTGTCCTCAGCTTGTTGCCAAATGGTTGCATCTGGCTTTCCCCTGCATGAAGCTCCATAATTTTCCATGGATTCTGAGCAAATTAACATTGGCATCTAGCTGGGTTGCTCATTTGCTAGTCATGCCTGTTAGGAAAGCTTGTTAAAGCTGTTTTATTGGTGGTATTTTAAAAATGTGTTACTCTCTGTGTGTGCTTTTTGCCTGTTAAAGTGATGACTGTCCTCCCCCGTCCTCGTTGTATTGAAGGCCATGATCAGCAAGCTTGAGGAAGACCTAGTGCTGGGTGGGATGGTTGTGGGCTCCCCCAAGGTCCATGGGCATGTGCTCCTGATGCTCAAGAGCCTTGTCCTTAGACCCACTTTCTAGGTCCACCTGCATCCCAGCTCCTGGCTGCCACAAGGGGCACCTCTGTCTTTCTCTTACCCTCCCAGTCTGATCTCTAGCACTTTCCCATTCCCACCCTTGGTTCTTCTGGCCTCTGCTCTCCTCGTCAGTCCTCACAGTCTTGTGTGCTCCTCTGTCATGTCTTCTTGGCTGCCATTGCCCTCCTTCTTTCTCACTCCATGTGCCCTTGTCCATCAAGCCTTACCTCCAAGCCTGTTCCTCTCCTGGGCCCACTATGAGACCCTCTTTGCCACCCCTGCTCATGTGGTTAGTGTGCGTGCACAGATGCTCTGATGGTGATACTTCAGAGGGGAGGAAAGAGAGGAGGGAATGGAGTATTTAGCACACTGAATATTCAGCAGTGTACGTTGCTCATTCATGGGATGCTGGGTACTACATTTATAGGCAATCAGTTAATTTTTTTTTTTTTTTGAGTGGGAGTCTTGCTCTGTCACCCAGGCTGGAGTGCAGTGGAGTGATCTTGGCTCACTGCAATCTCCACTTCCCAGGTTCAAGCGATTTTCCTGCCTCAGCCTCCCAAGTAGGTGGGACTAAAGGCATGTGCCACCATACCCGGCTAATTTTTTGTGTTTTTAGACAGACAGGGTTTCACTGTGTTGCCCAAGCTGTTCTTGAACTCCTGATCTGCCTGCCTTGCCTCCCAAAGTGCTTGGATTACAGGCGTGAGCTGCTGAACCCCTCGGCAGTCAATTTTTACAACTCTTCTGATGTTGGTAGTTTGCCGTGTTTGAAAAAGAAGAATTCTGAAGTTCGGAGATTATGTCATTTGATCAGTTACATTTGATCAGTGATCAATATGGGTGTGTTGAATTCAGTGTACATTTGTTCATTCAACAGCATTTGTCAAGCACCTGTGATGGGCCTGGTGCTGTGCAGGTGCTGGGCTTGTAGCTGTGATCAAGAGGGTGTGATTTCTTCTTCCCCAGGGCTCCCAGTCCATACTCTCTCATCTTTTCATGGATCCTGATAAGAATGTCTTCCTAAGCAGGTGAGGAGGTCTTATTATTTCAACCATTATCTGTCTCTCACAGAGCCTGTGTCCTGGGGACTGGGTACGAAGGAGGGTCCTATCCTGCAGGATGACCAGGTTAAGAAAGGCCGTGTTTAGCTAAGTCCATTTCAGTTCTTCTCAGAGAC
Source organism: Callithrix jacchus (assembly GCF_049354715.1). Taxonomy (NCBI): domain Eukaryota; kingdom Metazoa; phylum Chordata; class Mammalia; order Primates; family Cebidae; genus Callithrix; species Callithrix jacchus. The sequence continues at coordinate 16,739,451 of NC_133513.1, read as the reverse complement.
CTGCATCGAGAGTGTCAGATGGGGCTGCCAGGCAGATGCATCCCGCATTTCTGTGTCCTGCATGTATCTTTGCCATCTCACTGCGATGAATGCAACCTCAAGGGAATGTTCGTTGTCTCCTTCTGTGGCTAATGGGTCTGTTTGTTGAATATCTGGGTTGTTTAATTTTTAGATGGCCTTGTAGGGAAGAGGAAACATGGCTCATTTCTTTGAGCTAGATTTAGGGAATCACTTCAAAGGTACTGTCACCTCTGAAGCCACCACTTTAGGTCTTTGAGGTTTTAAGTAAAGACAAGTACAGTAAAATAGCAAATGTTGATTTGAAAACCTAAGCAGTCTAGAGATCTTTGGGATGGAATATTTGAAAACAAAGCACACCACCAAGGAACTCGCTTAGCTTGGGGCAACTTTCACAGCAACTGTTTGTTGGTGGGTCCTTTGATAGACAAACATTAGAGACTTGGAGTTCTGGTGCTTTGCTTTTGTGAAGCTCTGTCTTCCTGTGTAGGTGAGTCTCACCTTGGGGGAAAAATCATCCCTGGCTGCATTCGAATGTTCTTCTATATTTGGCACTGTACAAATCAGTTTTCGTGAAAAATCTGACTTAACGCTGATGCATAAACAGATAGATACAGGAATGCTATTCTGATAACAAAGTATTATTCCCCACCCCAAAGATGAAATAATTATGGGACTCCTTTAAATCAAAGATAGGAATCTGGCATCCTGGGCCACATATAGCCTTTAGATCTGTTTAATTTGGCCAATGAAGTCTTTAGGATTGCGTTTACTGACAATGCCTAAATGCCAAACAATCAGGCCATTTCCCATAAAGTTCACCATTTCCAGTTTCTCTTGAGAAAATGGAAAGCTCTCACAGCGGCAAGTGTATTCACTTGGGGCTCAGCAGTGGCGGCTCTGTTTTCAAGAGGGGAGTCCTCACCTTGTCACCCTGTCCCCACCTAGCCTGCTTCTCTCCCTTATTTTACCAGCCTGGTCCCTGTAGGCATTTGTGTCGGCCCCTTCTGCTTTAAGTTATCAGCCCCAGAGCCTTAAAAAAAAAAAAAAAAAGCAGCAGTCTTTCAAAGTTGATGTCATACACAAACCTCTGTGCCTGTCATCCGTTCATCATTCCAGCAGCAAATATGCGTCAGGAAACAAACCCTGCCAAGACACATGCAAGGGAGGTTGACTGTTGCTTCACTGCTGTTCCTGTGGGAAATGATGTCACCTGCAGCCAGGGAGATGTGAGCACGACACTTAGCACTTCCCGGAGTGGTGTCCCAGGACAGACAGAGTGGCCGCTTTGGCCATCTCCAGGAAGGCGGATCAGCGTCTCGCTATTGCCTTAGATGTCTGGGTTACAGATCTTTGAGGGCCTTGGACTCCAGGACAGGAGGGAGGTAGAGAGAGGAGTCTTCCAGACTTAGAAAAGATGCTTTAATTTTACCTGAAATGAAACCCTTGATGCTGGGAGTATAAGAATTCATTTCATCAAATGAAAAAACTTCAAATCAATGATGGTTAATGATGATGATGAGGCCAGGTGCAGTGGCTCATACCCGTAATCCCAGCACTTTGAGAGGCCAAGACAGAAGGATCTCTTCAAGTCAAGAGTTCAAAACAGCCTGGGCAACATAGGGAGTTGCCCCCACCTCATCTCTACAAAACATTAAAAAAGTTAGCTGAGCATGGTTGCATGTGCCTGTATTCCCAGCTACTCAGGAGGCTGAGGTGGGAGGATCTCTTGAGCCCAGGCATGTGAGGTTATGGTGAGCTCTGATGCACTGCAGACTGGGTGTCAGAGTGACATCATGTCATGGTGGGGGATTTGGGGAGGCTGGTGGTCATGTGTGCTCTTTGCTTTTCCTTATGTGCTAGATGGCGTGTTAAGTGCCTTTCCCAGGTTATTTCAGTGGATTTCTCACAATAACTATAAAATGGGTACCCTAGTTATCCCCCCCATTTACTAATGAAGACACCAAGGCCCCGCCAGGATCACCTCATGCTCGAGCTCATGTGGCCCGTAGCTGGCACGATCAGGATTTGAACCCAGGCAGTTGGACTTCACCTCCACTGCTACCCTCTCCTGCTTCCTGTGAGTCAAGGCACATCCAGGAAGACAGTCCGTCTGGCGCTGTGCTTGTGACAGTGGCCTGGCACTTGATATCTGTATGAAACCCTTATTAAATCACAGAAGAAGAAACAGTTGGCATTTTGGGACATAGAAAAATAGAATATTTACATTTTTAAATAAATTAGGCCATCACCAGAGACCCAGAGACATTGATTATTCTCAGAGTAGCTAACAGGAGGTTGAAATGACTTGATATTGTGGGTCTTCCAGCTTGTAGGGAGAGAGTTGTGGTTTGGAGCTCACTGTAGCAGTTAAAGCCAAGGTATTCAGAATAGACTCTATGCTCAGCATCCCGCGCTGACATGGGAGTCATAAATAAATTTGACGGCAGAGCAGTTCTTGGCAGGAATTTAACAAAAAATTTTGTAGCAGGTGATATGAAACTCTGTCCTCACTACCCTGTGTCTGTCACCATGTTGTTCAGATTGGCCTGGACTTGTTGGCACGTTTCACTGGATGGTCTGTGTTGTAGTCATGCCCATACCTTAAAATTCCATCCTTTCAGAGAGAACAAAGTGAAAAACAAAGTGTTTTCTCTTTATTCAGGGTTTGCATTCAGAGTGGTGACATTTGCGCTTTATTGTGTATTCTGAAGGGTTAGCAAGTGACAAGTCACCTGTTCTTCCATTTGAGAGATGGAAAATCAAGGTATGACAGAACTCTGTTGACTAAGTACATTGGCTCACACCTGTAATCACAGCACTTTAGGAGGCCGAAGCAGAAGCACCACTTGAGGCCAGGAGTTTGAAACCAGCCTGGCCAACATGGTGAAATCCCATCTCTACTAAAAAATACAAAAATTAGCGGGGTGTGGTGGCATGCGCCTGTAATCCCAGCTACCTGGAAGGCTAATATGAGAGGATCACTTGAGCCCAGGAAGTTGTGGCTGCGATGAGCTGTGATGGTGCCACTGTACTCCAGCGTAGGAGATAAAGCAAGACCCTGTTTCAAAAAAGAAAGGGGATGGGTAGGGAGACACCACAAGAAGCCTTGGAAGGCAGAGGGACTGGGCACCATTGAGCACCAGCACTGGCCAGGCCTGGGAAGTGTTTTGTCAGTTTGATCATTTCTAAGTTAACCATCTTAGGCAGCAGGTAGTGTAAACACTTTTACAGACAAATAACTGAGTTTGCATAAATCGTGTCACCTCCTGAAGGTCACCCAACCGGGAGGTGATGGGGCTGGGAGGAAAAGGTAGGCTTGCCTTCCCTCCAGAAGTTCTGTTCAGGTCACACTGACTCTAGAGTTGCTGGAGCTACATCTTTCAATTTCCTTTTAACTTTTTTCAGCTTTATTCACATATGAATGGTAACCAGAAATTATGTAGATTTAAGGTATGCAGTGTGATGGGTGTTTTGTTGTTGTTGGAGACAGGGTCTGGCTCTGTCACCCAGGCTGGAGTGCAGTCGCGGTTCACTGTAGCCTCAACCTCCCGGGCTCAAGTGATCCTCTACCTTGGCTTTGAGTATTTGGGGCTACAGGCACGTACCATCATGCCTGGCTATTTTATATATATATATTTTTTTGTAGAGATGAGGTTTCACCATGTTGTCCAGGCTGGTCCTGAACTCCTGGGTTCCAGGAACCCACCTGCCTTGGCCTTCCAAAGTGCTTGGATTACAGTCATGAGCCATTGCACCTGGTCAAAAATCTCACTTTGAAGAATACTTGTGAACATTTAACCCATTTGTCCCAAATTTTATTGATGAGGGGAAGGATTGTCCTTCAGTGATGGTGATGGGGTGGTTTCCCTGGCAGAGTGAGGACAACGGCCTCATGGAGAAACCATGAGATTTTGCTGCCATTGTCAGCATCTTCCCTCATCATCTCAAGTCTGGGACAGTCCACTTTTGGTCCTGGGAATAAAGCTCCAAAGAAGCATACAGATTGCAAGTAGAAGTTTCTGTGGCTGAGGCACAGTTGGGTGACACTGCCATGGCCCTCTCACAGCTGCTTCAACTTGAAAGGGCTGCGGTTTATGGGCTGGATCTAGGTTCTCTTTGCAGCAGCTGCCAGAGGAGCCTGCATTTGGAGATAGTGCATCCTGGAATAGGTGTTTGACTTATTTTCTTAGCATAAGTAGATTTCTACCTAATGTGTCATCAGCGTTTTCTGGGGCTGAGTCATTAGGAAGGTGGGAGGCTGATCAATTATTCAGGCCAGACCTTGCCTCTGCAGTTTGTTGAAGGCAAGGCTTTTGTTTTCTTTGAAAAGGAAAGTGTTGGAGTCCACTGAACTTTCTTAAGCAGTGTGGAAGCAAATCATGAGCCCTGGAGTTGGGCGAGGAAGGGAAGTACACTTTGTTCAGAACCATGGGGGCAAATAAGGAAGCTCCTCCGGAACAGGTCAGCAGGGGAACTGCCTTCCTTGGCTGCCTTCCCACTGGGAGGTATTCCCAGGAACAAGGAAACTCATCCCCTCTGAGGTCCTCACCGTGCATCAGGTGTTGTGCATAAGGCCCCACAAGGCTTGTCACATTCTCCTCACAGCTTCAGCAAATCCATATCATTAAAATTTCCCCTTGCAGATGAGAAAACTAATCTCAGAAAGGCCATGTAGTTTGTGTGAGGTTGCACAGTAACGTTCATACCAGGTCTCCCAGAACCCAGAGCCCATACCATTCTCCCGTGGGCAAATCAGAAATGACTGGCTTGATAACATTACCCTTGGTTGTTGCCATCCTCGATGGCAGGGGCCTGTGAGATGAGACTCTGTAGAGTCCCTCTCTGCAGCCCACTGCCCTTATTCCCACCCTCAGACCCATGTTCCACATGGGAGGCCCTTGTGGACTATTTATTGATTGAAAGAAACATACTTAACAACATATGGCCCCAAACCAGAACAGTGTTTCCAGATGGAGAATTCATGATGCTTCCCTGCAGCTTAGAATTCCCTCAGATAAGGAATGCCCCATAGAGGGAGAGGTTGGACTTGTTCCCCCTGTGGTCCTTGTGGGCTGTCCTGGGACTACACAGAGATACCTGGGAGTTCAGTGGAAAGAGAAATGCGCTATCGTCGCTGTTTCATGGTGAGTGATATGCTGGGCATGGTGGCTGACACCTGTAATCCCAGCATTTTGGGAGGCCGAGGTGGGCAGATCACCAGAGGTCAGGAGTTCAAGACCCACCTGGCCAACATGGTGACATACTGTCTCTACTAAAAATATATAAAAAAAAAATTAGCCAGGTGTGGTGGCTAATCCCAGCTACTCATGTAATCCCAGCTACTCATGAGGCTGAGGCAGGGAATCGCTTGATCCTGGCAGGCAGAGGTTGTGGTAAGCCACAATCATGCCATTATACTCTAGCCTGGGCTGCAGAGCGAGAGTCTGTCTCAAAAAAGAAAGAAAGAAAAAAAGATGAGTGATAGTGAGTTTATTGTGAGTGGAGATGTTCAAGCAGAAACTGGTCAGTACTTGGTGGCTCTGTGAGTCAGGAATGTAATCCAAATGATAGGAAACTCAAACTGGGCTTAACAAAATATGAAGCTTTTTGATTGTGAAAACAGGACATCCAGGGACTTCAGCAGGGCTGCATCCAGAGGTCAGGTGAGGGAATGTGGATGTTTCCTTCCTGCTGTTGCTCTCTGCTTTCTTTTTGTGGTCTTCTTTCTTAGGAAGGATCTCTCTATGTGATGGTTCCTAGCAGCTCCAGGCTTACGTCCTATGAGCTTAGCACTTTTGGTTATGAGAGAGGGTTTCTTTCCCAGTAGCTCTAACAAGATTCTTGGAATTGAGCCTCATCAGCTTGATGAGTCTTCTGCCATCCCTGAACTAGTCACTGTGGCCAAAGGATGAAATACACTGATTGGCAGGGCAAAGGCTCATGCCTACCAGGCAGTGGGGGCGTTTGGTCAGCTTCCCTAGACCACTGGGGAGAGAGGTGGTTTCTTAGGAAGAAGCAGGATTCCTTTCTGTGAAAAAGAGGGGAATTAATCTGGGGCAGAGAGAAAAAAAGAGATGTTTACCATGAGGGCCACTGAAAAAGGATCTTTTAGCATCAAATGAGGAATTGGAGAAAATCACATTTTAGATTTCTTTAAATCTAAGACTTAATGATCAGGTTTAGTTTCTTAGCCAAAAGTTGCTTTTTTTCCCCCCATCTTTGTCATCATTCCCCCCCCCCATTCATCCTCTTATCTTTCTCCTTCCCTGGAGAAACTAACTAGAATGGAATGTAGCGGTAGAAATCCTGATAAATTTCTCAAGTGCAGAATCAGGACTTTGCAAAGGAAGCAGAATTTCTATGGAAGTCTGACCTTTTGTTTGAAGTCCTTTTCTATGTAACGAGGCATAAAGACAGTGTCCCTCAGTCAATAAGCATTCCTACCTTGGGCTCTTTGTTGCAAGCTCAAAGGAGGCAGGAACTTTTGTCTTTTTGTTCACTGTTGTATCCCGTGTCCAGACAGAGCTTGGCACATAATAGTAAAGATGGTTGATGGATAGATGGGTGAACGGATGGATGTGGGAGGCAGAATGGAAAGATCATGGTTTTGCATGAACATGTGTTTTTGCAGTTCTGGAAATGTTGGTCTGTGAGTCATCTGGAGCAGAGTGACCACTTGGGGGGCATCGTGAGGTTATTACCAGTTACTTGTGCCTGGTAGCCAGGAAGACCGGAGGCTAGAACTGCGAGAACAGTTGGGAGGGACCAGAAGGGGTGATCTCCCCCATCTCTTTGATAATCCTAGCAGCAGACATCTCTAAGAGTCTGATTAGCTCACTCTGAGCATGTGGTATCTTGGGCATTGAAGCATCTTTGTGGGCTCTTGAAGGCCTGAGATCCTCCAGTGGGGAGGATTCCTCAGTGTCCTGCTTTATAGCCATTTATGTGGGGTCTTTGCTTTACATCCACTAAAGGGACCCATATCCTTAATCTGTCACCATCGGCATCTTTCCTTTATTTACTTCGCCATCAGGTTATGAGAACTCATCTTTTAGTCTCTTTAAGCCCCTATTTCCTTACCTGTAGAATGGGCATAATGCCTTGAAGAGACATGATGATTACACTGAAGAATATTGATAAAGGACCCAGAAGAGTGTCTGGCCTGCGGAATGCATCCAACCTATGGCTACTATTATTATTAGAGCCCAAGGAGAGATTTGAATTGTATTTGGGGCTTTCACAGAGCGATTCATTACAAAGTACTGCCTGGCCCATGTAGTAGACAGAATACAAGCCTTGTGCATAGACCTGGGTTCAAAATCTAACTTCACTACTTGTTATTTATATGACCTTGAACAAATGATTTAATGTGTCTGAGACTTTCAGGCCCATTGTGAGAGAGCTAGGAAGATACAGGGTTGTCAGGTTGACACGTATCAGAATAGGGTTGGTTCTGCCCTAGTAACAAGTGATCCCTAATCTTGGCCTTGAACAAAGCAAAATTATATTTCCTGTCATAATATGTGTCCAGTGTGGGTTGCTCAAGGGCAACAGTGGGATTATTCTGCTCCACATAGTGACTCAGAAATCTAGGCGGATAGAGGCTCCTGTCTTCCAGCTACACCATGGCTTCCTTACCTAGTGTGACGGGGAAGGGATGGTGCAGGGTCGCACGCCATCAGTCATACACTGTGATTCAGTAGAAACATTTGTCACTTCCACCTGGAGCCTGTTGGCCAGCGTAGTCAAAAGTTTGTGCCCTGTTGTGCAGAAGGGGCTGGGAAGCTTGAGGAGCAGGTAGGTGAGCACCAGTATCTCTGCTACTAGGACCCACTTGTCTCCATGACATTGCTGTTGTAGGGTTTAGAGCAGCTATGGGATAGTAGCTGCCAGGTCACTTCCAGCACAGTACATTGTGCCAGGAAGTAAAGAAGCTTCATAGATGCTGTGGAGAACATGAACTCTTTTACCTCTCCCAGGTTCTGGGAGGTAGATGTGGTCTTGTAATGCTGACTGCTGAATAGAAAACAAGATCACATGTGATGAGCCACTGTGGCGGGGGTGGCCAGGCCTGGAAGCATTGTGATCCTTTTGCACTGTCTTCACTGAGTATGTCATGGGGAAATGAGTCACCCAGAGAATAAGTTTTACTGCATGTTGCTCTCTGCAAGGGGAGAAAAGTCACAGATGTATGCTGCATGCCTGCTGAGGGCAAGACTGTGGTTGGCACTTTAACATACGAGGGCTCAGTCATGTTTTCAGTGTCCCTTGGAGAGAAGAGATTACAGTCTCCATGTTGCTGGTGAAACCATGAGGCTTAGGAATGTTCAGAACTGTACAGAAACAACAGCTGCCCCTGTTCATGGGACACAGCCTCTAAAATGTGGTCCCAGATTCAAACCCAGTCTGTCTGTTGTTAAATTCCATGTTGTTGTTTTAAACTATACCATCTTGTTTTTCCATTGTGATATCTGTAGGGTGGAAGTTATAGCTATAGGGATGTACAGTTCTGTGTGTTAATCAAAGCCGTGAGAATCAGAACCTCATTTTATTCATGAAGCATGAGTTGTGTATTGGCTCATTTAATCCTTATAATAACTGTATTATGTAAGAGCTCCTATGACCACCATTTTTCAAATGCAGAAACTGGGGCCCAGAGAGGTCAAATAACTTACTCACAGTCACCCAGCAAGTTACTGGCAGCCTGGGACAGAATCCTGCCACAGCTCCAAGTTCATTCCCCAGACCACTACCCCACACTGCTCATTCACACTTGATCACATTCTTCACTTTGTACAGGTGTTGGTGTTCATGAATTACTGCTTGGCAGGAGCCAATGGCTGTGTACCTCTTTCTGGGAGGAGCAAGCCAGCTGTTACCTGAAGGAAACTCTTGGCAGCTTTGTGTGAGTGCTGTTGGGTATGAGAAATACACTCTCAAAGGAAAACAACCTTTTGATGCTCATAAAATTTAATGTTCTTACATTTACTGTTTTTCTCTTGAAACTTGGACAGAATTTATTGAGGCCATGGTTGAAATATTCAGGAGGTCTCTGTATATTACTTCGAAAGGAATATGATTAAAAACGCATACTGGCCTCCACTGATTTTTCAAGACATTAGAATATGACAAAGAGCCACATAATTTCAGAATTTCATCTTTATATAAAAGCCTGTGCTTTCCAGCTCCCTGCAAAATAAGTGGAAAAGCAGCACTTGAGGGTGAAGTATTCTCCAGAAGAGCTTCTGAATTGGTGTGCCGGTGTTAGCCTCGTGGTACTAAGTAACTTCCTGGGTCCAGCAACCAGTTCCAGGGATAAGAAGCTGCCCCATGCCCTGCGCCCGGCTGGCTGCTCTGAAGTTACATCTTAACCCTGTTGAAAATCCTGCTGGACAGGATGGAGCCCCACTTTTTAGCCGAGGAAATGGGAGTGGATGTATGACAGGGCTTGGGAATGAACCTGTTTTGCCTGCTGCTGGCTGACCTCTTCCTGCTTCTGGCCTCAGCTTAGTAGCACATGCCCCAGGATGGGAAGCTGCCTCCACTTGGTGTTCCCAGGGACCTCAGTCTTCCTGCTGTGCCACTGGCCACATTGTCTGGGAATCATTGACCACCTTGATCCCCACAAGACAGGGAGCTCTGTGAGGTCAGGGGCAGGGTCCTTGTCATACTCATGGTCAAAGCTCAGGTCAGTGCCTGGCACACAGTTGCTCAGTAAATGTTTGTTGAATGAATGAAGAAACATGAACGACCAGCTAAGCAAATGAATTAGTGCTTCCAGGCCTATGCAGGGAGGGAGGGAGGTGCATTTGACCTCTGATACGGTTTGGCTATATCTCCACCCAGATCTCATCTTGAATTGTAGCTCCCATAATTCGCACATGTTGTGGGAAGGACCTGGTGTGACATAATTGAATCATGGGGGCAATTTCCCTCATACTCTTCGTGCGGTAGTACGTCTCATGAGAGCTGATGGTTTTATGAGAGATTTCCTCTTTCTCTTGGCTCTCATTGACTCCCTTGTCTGCTGCCATGTAAGACATGCCTTTTACCTTCTGCCGTGATTGTGAGGCCTCTTCAGTCATGTGGAACTGTTGAGTCCATTAAACCTCTTTTTCTTTATAAATTACCCAGTCTTGGGTATGTCTTTATCAGCAGCATGAGGACAGACTAATACAACCTCCCAAAGGAGAGCATTTATAAAATAACCCAGAGCAGAGAGAGATTATCCAGCACGGTGGTATGAGAAAGGCTCTGGTTCCAGTCCCATGGCCTTTAGTGTCAGCTTTGCCTAGGATTAAACCTATGTGAGCCCCCATTTCCTCAATCTGCAGATGGCACCATTAGCTAGAATACAGAAGCCATGAGGGCAGTAATCTCTCTGGTGTTTGCTGCTGTATCCATAGTATTTAAAACAGGGCTTGGGAAATGGAAGATGCTCAATAAATGTTTGTAGAATGTATGAATGAATGTGAGAATTTTCAGATATTGAAGATACGTTTTTTGAGGAGCCATGGACTTGCCTTGTATGGATAAGTTAACACAAGAATGGGGCTTAGGATTGCGTATGGTGTCAAATACATGCTTAGTAAATGTTTGCTCTTAATGACAGTGGCCTCACCATATCTCCCTCTTCCTCTTTCTCCTCCTGAGCTGCCTGCCTAGCAGGCTGTGCTGGGGAGGAGATGAGGCTGACGCTGCACTGCCTTCCAAATTCCAGGTCCTGGGAAATCAATAGCCATCCTCTGCGAGCCAGCCTGTAACCTTCGTGCTTTTGAAAGGAGAGGCCAGCAGAGTCTTTTAAAGTAATTCCGGTCCCATTTTCACGTGGCTTGCCAAGTACCATGTTTTGTGCTTGTGATGGGCTATAATTACATGCATTGTGTGGTGCCAAGTAAACCACCTCATATGCTACATTAATGGAGAGAGGCCTCCGCCCTTTTTCCATTGTTCCTCCCATGATCGATCCAGCAGAAATAAGCCCTCCAAGTATCTGGCGTTGTCAGTAGCTTTGGCATTGATCCTCCCACAAGACACGTGGAGTTGGGTAAGATCCTGTGCTCTGCGCTAGAGCTGTTAATTGCCTAGGAAGCATTACCGTCTGCAGAAGTGCATGCTGTACCTTCTTCTGGGGGAGCTTCATGTAACAGAGAGAACATGGGTCTGGGTGTTAGCTACTGCAGCCATCTCCATGTGACCATGGGCAAGTGTTGTAGTCCCTGGGGGCCTCAGTTTCTCCCCTATAATATAGGAACAACACTGGCACCTAGGATGATGTCTAAGGCCTCTGTGTGCAGATGCGCAGGTTGTACACTGCACAACAGCTTATGGCTGTGGGGGGGACCAGTGGAAGCTGTATCTAGCTGTGCTCCACTCACCAAACTCAGGTCCCATGGGGCTGTGGCCAGACAGGGCACTCCTTTTTATTGCACAAAAGAACCTTTATGTCAAGCCAGATGTACTTGACATGTAGTAAGTGCTCAGAAAGCAGTAACTATTGTTGCCACTACTACTGGGGGATGATCTCTGGAGGAGGCAGACGAATGGATCAAGGGAGTTGGGCAAGGAGATGAACTGAGATTTGAGTGACGTTTTGAAGCGTGGATAGAATTTTAGGATGTATGCATGGTGGGGAGGTGGGTGTGCAGCCGTATTTTCATTCCATCCATGTCAGTCCTTCTCTTGAAATGTTTTCTCCGCTCCCCTCCCACCTCCTCTCCCACCAGTTGCTTTTATGCCATGCCAAGAAAATGTGTGGAAAGCTACTGAAAGATTTTTTTTTTTAAGTCTGGATTATGGACAAATGTGAATGTGGACAGAATAGTAGAACGCACCTCTATGTGCCCAGCACACAGTCCTGCCAGCTCCAGCAGCCACCCACACAAGCCAGTCCCACTCTCCCCCGCCACTCCTAGTATTATTTCAAAGCAAGTCGTAGGCATCCTGCAGTTTAGTTTGTAAATGTTATTGAAGGGTTTTAAGTAGTAAAGGGGTGTGATCCTGGGTTTCAGGAAGATCATTTGAACATGAGCTGGGGCCGAGGCAGCAGGGAGGCGGTGGTGTTTGTCCAGGTGGGAGGGGGCTTCTGAATGTATGTTTGGGAATGAGGATGGAGGAGCAGAGACAGACAGGGGAGAGATGAAGGATGTACATTCTACAGGACCAGTGGTAGTGGACACTTTTGCTGGTGCCTCTTAAATGGGTAGTCAACATTTGTGGAGTATTTCATGTATACCAAACCCTAAGTTAAGCATGTCTTTCTTTTATTATTTCAACCTCACGAAAGCCCTTTGAAATTTGCATTGTTATTAATGTAACTTTATAGATGAGAAACTGGGGCCCAGAGAAGTGAAGGTATATTGCCCAAAGTCACATCTAGGAAGTCAGGAAAGGTGGGTTTTAATCCCAACAGCCTGGCTCTGCCTTTTACCCACGCTGCACACCCTCTCCTGGTACTGCTCTCACAGGACAGGTGTGAATTGGGAGCCTGCTTAAAAAGTCTCACAGCTGCATCAGTGCCTCTCACATGTTCTTCTTAAAGGAACACCCCTTTCAGCAGAGGGCTGGGGCTCGCGGTTGAGTTTTTTGCTTTATTTTCCCTGTCATTGCTCATTTGTCTCAAACAACCACCAGAAAGGTGTTGGCTGCTACTGTAACATCGTTATGTCTGTGGATTCTGCCTTGGCTTTTGGAGGGCCTTTGGCGGGGGGCAGGGGAGCATCAGTGTCTCCAGGCTGGTAGCAGCTGCTGCTGAAGCTTCCCTCCCTGACTTGCCTGTGTATTCTCTGAAAGGCCACGTGTCTGGAGAGATGATGACCAGCATTGAAGACTGAGACCTGTCAGCCCTGTAGCTGAGCAAGACAGTCACCTAAATGTCTGCTTCTCAGAGGCGTCCCTTACTAATTGAGTTGTTGTTAGTGATGGGTGTTTTCTCTCTTCAATTCTAATCCCAGCCTAATGTGTGTAAGCATTACCTCTTGCCAGCTTAGCCTTCTGAGTGTGGAGGGGCTTGCTACAGAGCAGATCCTGGGAGCCTTTGAAATGAGAAGTTATCACCGGGTTACTTACAGGCCTCTACTAACTGACTCTGCAGACAGAGTCCACACAGCATTATCTCGGTGGCACTTCAGGATGATCTGCCCCACGGGTCTCAGTTGAATTTATTACATGGTGGCTTTATGATGTGGCTTTGAGGAAGATAAGTCCCAAGATTCCAGAGCGCCTGCCTCATCAGAACAAGTGTGAATAACTTCCTGGGGCCAACCCTCTGCACAGCAGAACCCAAGCAAAACCTGGATTGGAAGGAAGAAAGAAACAGGAGAAATTCCAAAGAGTATTTGCAGGACCATAAGCTTTGGACACAAACTAACCACCTCCCTCCCTTCCAGACTGTGTGTCTTGGGATATTCGAGTCACCCTTCTGAGCCCTGGTTTTCCTCATCTGTAAAATGGGAGTAAATCTCCACCTCCCAGGCTCGTAATGTGTGCTAATGTATAAAGTACTTAGAGCGCTGTCAGACCCATAGCAGGTGCTCATTCTGTTATATCCGTGTCCTCATCATGGCAGGTACTGGTGACTGCCTGAACTCTTTCATCCCTTTGTACCTCATGACAAACCTGTGCAATAGATGACAGTATCATCGTTTGACAAATAAGATACCAGCAGTTAGAGCTGGGTACGGTGGCTCATGCCTGTAATCCTCGCACTCGGGGAGGCTGAAGCAGGAGGATCGCTTGAGTCCAGGATTTCAAGACCAGCCTGAGAAACATACTCATGTCCTATCTCTACAAAAAATTTTTTAAAAATTAGCTGAGCATGGTGGCACATGCTTATGGTCCCGATGCTGAGGCAGGAGGATTGGTTGAACTCTGGAGGTCTAGGCTGCAGTGAGCCATGATTGCACCACTGCACTCCAGCCTGGGCAACAGAATAAGACCCTGTCTATGGAAAACAAAAGTAAAAAAAACAAGATACCAAGAATCAAAGATGTGTGATTCTTTACACAAGGTCACCTAGCAGTGAGTAGACAGGACCTGGATTTGATTTTTCTCCTTGACATGGAACATCCAGAAGTCATGTCTGCCTGTCTCCAAGAATGTGTTCATGTTGGGATTTTCGTTTGAAGCTGTTCTCCATATTGCCTTCACCTGAAGCAAGAACCATTCTGGAGAAGGCCTACTCTGGCTTCTGGGAAGCTCCTCGACTCTTCTCTGAGAGTCTCCTTTGGCCTTGCAATGGCCGAGGTTATTGCTAGGGTTTCACTGAGGGGGATGTGGGAGCAGCCAGAGCCCACATGGCTTTTCCTCTCTGCCTGCTGATGGCAGCCATTCACTGTGAGGTCAGTGGTGCCTTTGCCAGACTCTGTGTGTGCCCCTCTGCCTGCCGATGGTGGCCACTGACTGTGGGGTTGGTGGTGCCTTTCCCAGGCTCTGTGTGTGTGTGTGTGTGTGTGTGTGTGTGTATACATGTGTGTGCATGACAGTCATGACAGTGTCCCTTACCTTCAGGATGCTGTCAGTCTTCCATCCCTGGCTCATCACCCTTCCAGATCCTCTGCTGTTCACTGGTGCCTTGAGACACTAGCTCAGCATCACAGTGATGGCATATGCTGAGAGGGAGGAGAGAGCAGTATGGCCAAAACACAGGCTTGGAAATCCGAATCCCAATTCTGCTGCTTACTTCCTCTGTGGCCTTGGGCAAGTTGCCCACCCTTTCTGGCCTCAGTTTTCTTAGCTCCAAAATTAGGGACAGTAACACCACTCGCCTCCCAGGGGAATTGTAGGGTTCAGGTGAGTACTGCTTGGAGAGGATGTGGAACATTCCTAGTGTGCAGGGAGGGCCCCCTGAGCTTGCCCACCCCTCCACACTGTTACCTTGCTCCTCCAGGAAGAGAGCACCCTCAGTTTACAGAACACTTCCCCATTCCTCAGCTTGTTTAAAAGTCTTGTGGCCTCCCAGTAGAGGAGTAAAGAGCATTGAATTAAAAGCAGGATGCTTGGTGTGTAGTTGTGGCTCTGTTAGGAAAGAAAATGAGCTGTGTGGCTTTAGACAGGCCATTTGCCTCCCCATGCCCACATTTCGCCTACTCTCAAACGGACACGGTGTTTCTCTTCCTGGGTTTTTTATTTGTTGCCTGAAAGGCCATGCGATGAGAAGAGCATGGGCTTTGGAGCCCTAATAACTGGGATTCAGATTTCACCGTCACTCCCTGGACCCACAGTGCTGAGGTCAAAGAGAGTAAAGGAATTCCATGAGGATTTCCTGTGACTCTGTGTCTGGTGCTAGATCTAGACACCCATTATTTCAATTAACATTTCTGGTTTTCTTAGTTTTCAAGGCTAAATGGGCACTGTAAGACAATGTACAGGTTGGGCATCCCAAATCCAAAAATCCCAAATTCAGGATGTTCTGGAATTTGAAATTTTTTGAGTGTTGACATAATGCTCAAAGGAAATACTCATCGGAGCATTTTGGATTTCAGATTTTCAGATTCGGGATGCTCAACCTGTACATATAATGCAAATAACTCCAAAATCCAAAAAACTCAAAATCCAAAATACTTCTGGTCCCAACCATTTTGGATAAGGGATGCTTAACTTGTGTATGCATTTGAAAGAATGACAGATGTTGATAGCATTTGTTTTATCTCATTTTTGTTTTTAACTTGCTTGAATTTTATTCAAACATGGCTATAGTTTTGCTTTCTTTTCATTATTTTTTTATCCTTGTTTTTCATAATTATGAATGCAAGAGATTGCCTCGAACACAGCAGTTACAGATAAATGTTCTTCAAACTGTGAGAACCAGTTTTCTTTTTTAAAAAACTTTCAGGCTGGGCATGGTGGCTCACGCCTGTAATCCCAGCACTTTGGGAGGCCAAAGTGGATGGATCATGAGGTCAGGAGATTGAGACCAGCCTGGCCAAGATGGTGAAATCCCGTCTCTACTACAAAATACAAAAATTAGCTGGGCGTGGTGGTGTGCGCCTGTAGTCCCAGCTACTTGGGAGGCTGAGGCAGGAAATTGCTTGAACCCAGGAGGTGGAGGTTGCAGGCGGATCGTGCCTCTGCACTCCAGCCTGGTGCCTGGCAACAGAGCGAAACTCTCTCAAAACAAACAAACAAAAAACAACTTTCATTTCATTGCAGACTGATACTTTTATAAATTACCAAAAAAAACCCTAGAAAAATCCCGAAACTCCAGTGTTTCATGGCAATTTGCAATTGCTTGAAAAATATCTGAATGATAGCTTTCAGTTTCTTTGCTCCTTTGGTCTCTTACTGGTAGAAAACAGGTGGCATACCCATACCAGTTTGTCAGCTGCCCTGTGCATATCACAGTCATAGACACACTTGCAGTATGTGTGTGGCACTGGCTGTGTCATTACTTAGGTAGCAACGCTGCATGTGACAGTTACAGTTGGCCCCTCTGTATCTGCGACTGCATCTGTTTTTCAGCCAGCTGAGGAGCAAAAATACCGGGCGCGGAGAATGCATCTGTACTGAACGTGTACAGACTTTTTTTTCCTTGTCTTTATTCCCTAAGCAATATGGTATAACAGTTATTTACATAGCACTTAGATCATATTAAGTACTATATGTAATTTAGAGAAGATTTAGAGTATATGGGAGGAGGCGTGTAGGTTCTGTTGCAGACGCTACACCATTTTATAAAGGGACATGAGTGTCCATGGATTTTGCCATCCGTGTGGAGTCCTGGGACCTGTCCCCCATGGATACTGAGAGATGACTGTGCCACCGTCTGTTGTTTGCAGCCAGGGTTCATGCTGTTTCCTTCTGGCCATGGCTTTGTTTGCATCAGTGAGAGTCCAGAGGTAGAGAGCTGACAAGTGGAGGAGCTTCTGTGACATCCCTGTTTTACAAATGAGGAACAGGAAAACCGCTTTCTGCAAGTAGGGAATGGCCCCACTGCCGTTCAAAGCTGACTCTGTGAATCACTCCCTCTGTGTTTACCAGTGGTTCTCAGTTCTGACTGACCATTACCGTCACTGCAGGCTTTAAAAAGTACTTCTTTGTGTTCCTTCCCCTCAGTCTACTGAGTCGGAATTTCAGAGGCCAAGACTCAGAAATCTGCATTTTTTGGAAGCCCTCCCAGTGACTAGTGATCAACTTGGGTTGGGAGCCACGGGTCCAAACTATGCCACTTCCCTCTACTCTGCAGTACAAACTGATTGTCCTTAACCACCAAAGGTATCATATCCCAAGATGGGGTGCAAACAGCACAGATAGTAGGGCCATCAAGGCATGGGTTCAAATCCCCACTCTGTCACTTCCTTACCCTGACATTTTAGGCTTATAAGCCAACCTCCCTGTGCCTCATTGGTAAGGAAAGCATGCCTGCCCTGCAGTGGGGTTCCTGGGATTACATCAGCTGGAGCACCTAATGCCTATAAGAGGCCTGACACTTCGTTGGTTCTCCAGAGCGTGTGAATGCAAAGTGGGAACGGTCTAGGTTCACTTTTTAACTAGGTGGGTGCAATTTCATCATCACAGAAAGAGGCTTCAGGCCCCTCCCCACAGTCAGAGTAACAGGGCCAATAAACAGCTTGTGAGTTTTTTTAAACTGACAGATTCTAAGGCATCACAGTGAATAATCTTGGAGAGTCTGAGTATGTGACCCAAACAGCCAAGTTGCTATTGGAATCTGGGGGGTGTATCTTGATCTAATTAAACAAGAAGCATCTAATTTGTTAGCTGGAGGGGAGGGTAAAGCATGATTTACTTGAATGTGATTAGGTGGAGGGAACATTCTTGTATGAAAGGAAATGCCAGAGGAGTTTTTGAAAAATTTATAATCCTTTCATGATTTGGCAGGTAATTAGGATAATTCCTAGTATTTTCACAGACTTAAAAGTTTTCTCACAGCCACATTATTTTTGGCGATCATCTTTCCTGATACTCCAGCTGGAAGGAATTGCTCTGTCTCCTAAAGCTCCGAAGACATCATTTTCCAAAACCCAACTCAAATGTCACCTTCTTGGTGATGCTTTCCCCCATCTTTTAGGCCAGGGCCACCAAATAGGCATCATCTTACTGGTCAACACACTGATTGATTGATTGATTATGGCTGCCCGGGTATCTTCCTGAGGAAGGAGTGTGGTGATTGATTGGTGCTGTCTTGGCAGGGGAGTAGTGGAATCCTGAGATA
This sequence comes from Callithrix jacchus, assembly GCF_049354715.1. Classification (NCBI taxonomy): domain Eukaryota; kingdom Metazoa; phylum Chordata; class Mammalia; order Primates; family Cebidae; genus Callithrix; species Callithrix jacchus. The sequence goes on along the minus strand of NC_133513.1, from coordinate 16,721,261 downwards.
TTCACCCAGTCCCCTTTGGATGAGCATTTAGGTGGATCCCAGCCATTTGGAGCTAAAGTTGTATTTTGAGATCACATGCAGGTAGAGAGGCACAATTTCTGCCCAGCTGTGATTTGTGAAATAAAAGGCGAGTGATTTAAAAAGTTTGATAGATGTTGCCAAATAGCCATGTTACTTGAACTTCTTGAATATTCTACCTTCTCTCCAGCTCAAAAAGTGAATTCCAGATGATGATGCATAGTCTTTGCATCTGATTAACTGATAAGTTGTGTCACAAGTTCAGAACCATAACTTCTACTGGCCAGGTGGTATCCTTGGGCCTTTTGGAGAATCAAGGCTTCCTTCCTGGTCCCATGCTGATCTGGGTTTGGGGCTGTGTCAGCCCTGGTCATTGTATCTCCACCTGGTATTTGCTTTTATTTATCATTGTCATAGTGTTGTCAAATGGCATCTTCTCCTTAACTACCTGCAAATTGATTAATTTTCATGAAGTATGACAACAGGGTAGAAGGAAGCCCATCAGACTCTCAGACTGATAATACCATGACACACGTACCTGGTGGGGGTTTTGGATAGGCAATGGGAGGCTGCCTGGCATGTGCCAAGGCTCATTAGATAAGTGACTCCCGACTGTTAACTCTTGGAGCCGTTGGGCCTTCCCTGTCTTCTCCCCAAGTCACTCTATCATAATTTATCAAATATCAAAGGATGTGAACTAAATGGCTGTCCTTGCTCCTCCCTGAGATCCTAGCACTGTGACTGGAAGATGGTTAGCAATTTTGTGGTGCTTTTGCTTTGGGGGACACTAAGTGCTCCCCACAGCAGTTCTATCCTTGGTGTGGCAGATTGTGGACTTTCTGCATTTGGCCCCTGGAGACCTACTTGTCCACCACTTCCTCCATGTCTCCTGTCATGGTCACCTATCACATAAAACCACATCTTATCCAATGGGCACTTACCCTGCCCTAGATATGCTGCCAGACCTGCTAAGTGCAGCATCTCCTGCCATCCCCACAGTGGCCTGGTGAGATAGGTGTGCTTTTTAATGCCCATTTCTTGGATGCAGAGCCTGAGGTTCTCACTGGAACACACACACACACACTGTTAGTAATTGATCAAGCCCAGGCCCATCTTGCATCAAGTCCTGATTCCTGAACCACCTCTCTCTGCCTCCTCACTGCCAGCCTCTGGTGCCAGCATTAGTACCTGTAGTTTCCTCCACTGGTCATACCTTTCTCTTCTTGTCTGCAGGGTGACCTCCCAGCGCTCAGCATGTTTATGGAGCAGAGAAGGCCTGTGGGGGCTGAGTTAGTGAGACCCCAAAAAGGAGAAGGGGGATTGGAGAGAAAGGCTAGGGCTACATCTTGAAGGAGTTCTGATTGTACTCTTAGAGCAGTAGAAGCGCTGAAGGTATCAAACAGCAGGTAACAACATTAGATGTTACTTTGGGAAGATCGTTGTACCTGCTTGGGGGAGAATGGATTGGAGGGTGGCGCTCTCTGTCCTATTTTCTGTGGCTGGTGAAAAATAAGAAGGGCAGATGAGAACCCATAAGTGCCCTCAAAGCCTAATAAAAATTCCAAGAGGCAGTGGTTGTGCAGCCTACTTTTATTTTTATGATAACAGGAAATATTTGTGATCTCACATTCTCTCTTCCGAGGCTCTGAGTCTTGAATTTATTTCTAGTTATACTGGAGTTTGGAAATAGTTATTTGAGGAGCAGTAAGCTTGGTATCATTTATGTAAGATGAAAGCTGTTTATACCAATGGCTATAGGTAGGGATATGTAATATAAAAACTCAGAGTTTTAGAGATTAGCTTAGTAACAATGAATGTCGTCGTTTTAATGGTTGCTGGAAATTTATTATTTTAATCAAATTATGTCTCTTAAGTTGCATCAGATTTTTCCTTTTCATTCCCTAGGGAAATGAAAGATTTGCCTGATGTGGTCAAGTTCTGCTCTTCTGGCTGCAAAAGAGAACCAGGGTTTTGACAGCTTATGGTAAACATCACTTGGAGCTGGGATGTTTTGATAATTTCTGCATTTATGGAAAATTGCAGTAACACTCTGGCTCCCACTGCAAAACAAAACAGAAACAAAACACAAAACCCTGCTTTGCTTTGGAAATGACAGTGGCATTTATTTAAGGTTCACATTTTTTGGGGGGCACATTGGCAGGTATTTAGCAGTAATATTGGCAGCTGTGGATTTCCAGCTTGCTGCTTCGTGAATGGATTCATAGCCCAGAGGAATCTTGTGGAGGCTTTATGTGATTTCTATGTGGAGGGGGCACATTGGCATTATTAGCAATACTATATTTGTTTGTTAAAGGCCAAAAGATGATCGACTCAAGATTTTCTTATCCAAAAGGAATAAGACAACAAAGGAATATTAATTTTACATCTGTACAAAGAAAAAAGCTGCTAAAAAGGCTCAGTGACTTATTCTCCCTTTGTTAATTGCGTGGTTCTTTGCAGTATCTTATGTGTCATTTTCACTTATTATTTCTCTCTGGTTTGAAAGTGTCTGTACCTCTGGGTCAGAGAGGGGTGTCTGTGGAGGGGAACTCATAGAGCCAGTTAATGGAAGCGTGATATATTTCATGTTGATTGCACAATGGCTTCCTTGTAGTTCAGGTGAAGAATTTTAATTCTTTATAAAGGGTCTAAGTGGCTTCTCTCCCTGATGAATGGGAGCTGAAATAAAGAAAAGTAGAAAGAATGAGAAGGAAACATGCCTCCTTGGCTGTCATTCATATCTTGGTGCATTGTCTTATGTGATTTACCCTCATTACAACAACAAAAGAGGGCTCCCTTTTATTCCTCCTGAGATGAGACACATATTGGTTACCCCATGTTTTTTCAGAAACCTTCTCCCTATATCCTTCCTTTATTGTGACAATGTCTTCTATACCTCATGTAAAGTACTTATTGTAAATGGCCTGGTATTGTTCACACTTCGTATACAGTATAGTTAGTGCTTAGGTGAGATCTGGGGCATTGAAGAGGTGATCTCTTGGGAAGGGCAGGGAGCCAGGGGACTAGATAAGGATCTGCCTGACCTAGGATTCTGGGGACTTCTCTCAAAGATGCTTACAGTATTCTTCTTTCAGTGTTCTTTAAGAGCATAGCAGGGTTACGTCTTACGTTTGTCTAAAATGCTTAAGTAAATTGTCGTTGAATAGTCTGTACATTGACAGTAGACCGTCTATAGCCACCTCCAGTTGTATTTATTGGGGATCAGCTGAGAATATCGAATAATTAAATGTGGAAGAATTGAGCAGCTCACAGCAGGCCCATGTGGGTTGCATGTGGGTAGAGTGGAGTGGTGGGACCATAGCACACAGCCAGGGCTCTTGTGTCAGTTCCTTGTTAGCTGTTTGACCTTGGGCAAGCCCCCTACACTCCTGAGACACTGTTTCTCTTTTTGTAAGGTGGGAATAATAACATCTGCCTCAGAGGCAGTGTGACAAAGCTGTGAAGAGCGCTCCGGGAGGATTTAGCCTGACATGGGATAAACAGTGACTTCAGGATAGCTGCACTGCTGTGATTTCATCTGTCACCATTGTTGTCACTATCCTTGATAAAGCTCTGGTTCTGTTTTCTTGACTTTCTGAGCCGAGGAGTTGGTGAATCAAATGATCAGTTATTGCTGTTGTGCCATTAGCAAAATTCTTGATAGGCACAAGTCAGATGTGGAGAAAGCCTTTGCTAGAACAGCATTTATTCATTAAGAATCAGGCCGGGTGTGGTGGCTCATGCCTGTAATCCCAGCACTTTGAGAGGCTGAGGATGGTGGATCACTTGAGGACAGGAGAATTGCTTGAACCTGGGAGGCAGAGGTTGTGATGAGCCAAGATTACACCACTATACTCCAGCCTGCATGACACAGTGACACCTTGTCTTTTTTTAAAAAAAAAAAAAAAAAGGAAAAGAAAAAGCTCAAGGTCTGAACTTGATCTGATACAATCCTATTTTGACCATAAATGTCATACTGTTGACTCTGAAGTATCACAATGAAGCAGGTGAAAACACATTGACCTCTCAGGTGGATTGTGTGGTTCACAGGTAAGCAGTGTCATTGACTCCAACCCCGATAGCCTACAGATGCCTTGTTGACAAATGGCAGGAAGGAGAGTCCAGAGAAGGTGGGATCAGTCCTGCGAAATGTCTGCCTCTAAGCCTCACCTTTTGATGCTTGTGTTCCAGGTGGCGGAGATGCATGGCGAGCTGATTGAGTTCAATGAGCGCCTGCACAGGGCCCTGGTGGCCAAGGAAGCCCTCGTGTCCCAGATGAGACAGGAGCTCATCGATCTCCGGGGACCGGTGAGTGTTGCCCCAACTCTGTGTGTCCATCCAGCCTCTGCCTCACACAGCCCAATGGAAAAACCCAGAGATTAACAGAGCAAGCAACCATGCACTCACTGGCCAGATTTGCCTACATTCACCTCTGCCTCGTTTGCTTTTTCTTATGGTGAGGGGGTAAAATAAGTAAAATGTCACAAATTCTGTTGAAGGAACATTTCCTGTTAGTCATTCCTCCTTCTAGTCATCTATATTCAAATATCGGCATATAGTATCCCCACCCACCCATCTTTTCATACTTTACTACATGCTTAAGCTTCCATGAACAGTAAACAGTCTTTTGTGTTCTTAACATGTACCTACATGATATTACTTTTGTATATATCTGTTGGCCACTTGTTTTTGTTTATTTGTTTTTAATTCAGTATTATGATTTGAGGAGTAATTCACATATATCTGGTACAGGGCTTTTCAGCCATAGCATTGCTGATATTTTGAATGATATAATTCTTTATTGTGGGGGCTGTTCTGAGCATTATGGGATGTTTAGCATCATCCCTGGGTTCCAGCACTAGAGGCCAATAGCTTCACTTCGCCAGGTTGTGACAACCACAGATGTCTCCAGATACTGCCACATGTCCTCTGGATTTCAGAACCTGGCAGAATCACCCTTGGTTGAGATCCACTGATCTACATCATTTAATTGCTTAGATCTGTAGTTCTCTGTGGAATGAAATAGCACAATATTTTTGATTCAGTCCTGTCTTTGTCAGCATTTAGGATGTCTCCACTATTTTGTTACTGCAAACTACAATGCCATGAGCATCTAACATTTGCCCTTTTGTGCAGACATATAATAGCGTCCTCGTTTTACAACTTCTTCATTATGTAAGATGTCCACATTTAGGCAGGTTGTGTAATACTCACGTATCCTTTGTCAGGTTGAACAATTATCAGTCACGGCCGACTGTGTTTCAGGTTATCTATATCTGCTTCCTCCTCCTATATCATTTCATTCAAATTCTGGATATCATTTCATCTATAGACATATTTGTATTTATGTCTAAAAATATGAAAAAATAAATACAATATCCTTATCACTCCAATGCCAGTAATTCCTTTATGTTGTCACAGTCAGTGTTCAAATTTCCAATTGCCTCCTACCTTTGAATAGTTTTTTTTGATTCAGGATCCATGTGACACCCACACATTGTAATTGGTTAATACATCTCTATGTTGCTTTTCCTTTAAATTTTAAAAATTTTGGTAAAATAAAACACCAAAAGCAATGGCAATAAAAGCCAAGATAGACAAATGGGATCTAATTAAAATTCAGAGCTTCTGTACAGCAAAAGAAACCATCATTAGAGCAAATCGGCAACCAACAGAATGGGAAAAAATTTTTGCAATGTACCCATCTGACAAAGGGCTGATATCCAGAATCTACAAAGAACTAAAACAGATATACAAGAAAAAAACAACCCCATTCAAAACTGGGCAAAGGATATGAATAGACACTTTTCAAAAGAAGACATATATGAGGCCAACAAACATATAAAAAAATGCTCATCATCACTGGTCATTAGAGAAATGCAAATCAAAACTACATTGAGATACCATCTCATGCCAGTTAGAATGGAGATCATTAAAGAATCTGGAGACAACAGATGCCGGAGAGGATGTGGAGAAATAGGAACACTCTTACACAGTTGGTGGGAGTGTAAATTAGTTCAACCACTGTGGAAGACAGTGTGGTGATTTCTCAAGGATCTAGAAATAGAAATTCAATTGGACCCAGCAATCCCATTACTGGGTATATACCCACAGAACTATAAATCATTCTACTATAAAGACACATGCACACGTATGTTCACGTCAGCCCTGTGTACAATAGCAAAGACCTGGAACCAACCCAAATGTCCATCGATGATAGACTGTACAAAGCAAATGTGGCACATATACACCGTCTAATACTACACAGCCATAAAAAACGATGAGTTCGTGTCCTTTGTAGGGACTTGGACGAATCTGGAAACCATCATTCTCAGCAAACTGACACAAGAACAGAAAGCCAAACACCACGTGTTCTCACTTATAGGTGGGTGTTGAGTAATGAGAACACGTGGACTCAGGGAGAGGAGCATCACACACTGGGGGCAGTTGGAGGGGGTAGGGGAGAGACAGCAGGGGTGTGGGGAGAGTGGGGAGGGGTAACATGGGGAGAAATGCCAGATATAGTATGCACCTAAAGTTAAATAAATAAATTTCAAAAAAAATTGTGGTAAAATATACCTCTAACGTAACATTTACTGTTTTAACCATCTTTAACTGTATAGTTCAGTGGCACTAAGTATATTCACACATTGTGTGGCCATCACCAACATCCGTCTCCAGAACTTTTTCATCTTCTCCAACTGAAACCCTTATTAAACGCTCACTCCCTATTCTTCCCTCCCCAAGCCCTTGGGTGACCATCATTGTACTTGGTTTCTCTACGAATTGGCTACTGTCTTAGGTTTCTTTTCTTCCATAGAGTCTTCTCTCATTTCTCTCTCTCACCTTCTGTCTCGTAATTTGTTTACTGAAGACACTGGATTTGCCTTACCGAAGTTTTCACCACCTAAATTTTGCTGATGGTGTATCTGTATTGTGATTTGATATGCTTCTTTATTTCCTGTGTTTCCTTAAATTAAAGGTTTGGATTCAGGTTTAATTTTGCTGATTATATGACTGTTATTGGGCGATGTTTTCTGTCGGGGGATGCATAATGCCTGCTGTCTTTTCATGATATCAGCAGCCATCTGTTATCACTTGCTGTGTCCCTTACACAAATGTTTCTTTAAGGTCAGTACCTAAGTGTGAAATTGTGGGGTTTTAGTATATGGCATCTCAAACTTGACTGAATTTCACTGTTTGATACAGTAAAAGTAACCTATTTATTATCCTTCTGTTTGTCTGCAAAGTTCCTGCTGACACTTTTACATCTCTACTGTGATGTTTTATATACTTGTTTTCATCCGCTGTTCCTGGGCCATAACTCTCATAGCCCTTGTTATAATGTTGGAGGCACATTAGGCCTCAGAAAAAGGTCTCAGAAAACAGAATCTCTCTGACCTTATACCGCTCTCTTTTCACCTGTTCTTTTTCTACCCAAGGCAGGACTCTAATCATCCCCTGCTATCCATAAAGAAATTGACCCACATTGTCTGATTGTAGGTCACAAGTCCCCCATTTCAGAAGTGGTCCAGCCTCGCACCCTGGAGGAAAGAATACTGCCCAGAGAATCCAAGAAAGATCTGGAGAGACAGGCCTTGCAGGGTCTCCCCACTCAGTCTGTTAGTCTTAGACCATACCCCTTTATCCAGTCACATCATTGTTAATCTTGGTTACCCAGTGATGTCTCCATAAAAGGCCCAGGAAGATGGCATGCAGGGAGCTTCCAGGTAGCTGAACAAGCGGAGGTTTCTGGAGGTCTATACACCGGGGAGAGCATGGAAGCTCTGCATTCCTTTCCATACCTTGGCCTATGCATCTCTTCATCTGTATCCTTTGGAATATCCTTTATAATCAAGCAGAAAATGTGTTTCCCTGATTTCTGTGTGTTGCTCTTGCAAATGAATGGAACCCAAGAAAGAAATTCACAAAATTTGTTTTGAGAGCCGTAGTTTATTACTAGTCAGTCACAAGCACAGGTGAGACAACCTTGGGCTTGTGGTTGGCTCAGTCTTGTGGGACTGAGCCTCACCCTGTGGGATCTGATGCTGCCTCCAGGTAGATGTGTCAGAATTGAATCAGAGAATACCCAGCTGCTGGCAGCTGCTGCAGAACTCATTGTTGGGTGGTAGGGAGAAACCCCCCACATTCTGTCCTAAGAAGTTGTCTTTGTTAATGGTTGTGGCGTGACAGCAAGGGGAAAATGGTTCATGTTTTCCCGCTTGTACCCACCAAAGCCTTTTTGCATGAGATGGCTTTAACTTGCATTTTCCTGACCGCAGATGAGGTTGCCCCTCTTTTCATTTGTTTGTGCCCCATCCTGGGTTCTACATCTGACTTCTCACAGACTTTGTCATTTTCTACTGCATGATATTTGGTTTTCTTGCTTTCTCACTGTTTTTATGTCTCCTTTGCAGTTATATGTATTGTCCTTATCCCCTCCTAGCCGATGGCTTCATCATTCACCTTAAATAAAAGTAGAAGATTTAAAACATTTGTAAAAGCAGAGGGAATTACATAACAAAAACTTGTGTCCCTGTCACTCAGCCTCATTAATAATAAACTCAGGTCATTCTTGCTGTGCTCATACTCTACCAGTTACTTCTAAATTCAGATTATTTGGGTGTGTACCCAACTGATCTTAATGATTTCATTCATAAATACTCAATACTTACTGCTAAGATATAATCACATACCATTATCACACCTATTTTTATTTTATTTATTTATTTTTTTGAGACTGAATCTTTCTCTGTCGCCGAGGCTGGAGTGCAGATCTCCAGCCTGGGCGACAGAGAAAGATTGTGTGATCTTGGCTCACCGTAACCTCCACCTTCTGGGTTCAAGTAATTCTAGTGCCTGAGTCTCCTGTGTAGCTTGGATTTCAGGTGCCTGCCATCACCTGGCTAAATGTAAAAATGTAAAATTTTTACATTTTTAATAGAGATGGGGTTTCACTCTGTTGGCCAGGCTGGTCTCAAACTCCTGTCCTCAAATGATCTGCCTACCTCAACCTCCCAAAGTCCTGGGATTATAGGCGTGAGTCACCACACCTGGCCTCACACATATTTTTAACTATCATTTCATTATATCAAAAAAGAAAAAATAATAATAGTAATTTCATTAAATCATGAAATACCCAGTGTTCAATATTCTCCACTTAGCTCAAAAGAAGTTTTCATTTCTTCGTATTGATCAAGACCCTGATAAAGTTCACATAGTGCATTTGGGTGATGCACCTCTTCAGGCTCTTTTAATTTGTAGATTCCCTTGCAGTGTCTCTCTTTTTTTCTCTTGTCTTTTTTGTCATTATTGTGGAAGACACTTGGCTCCTTGAACTGCAGGTTTTCCCAGTGAAGATTTTGCTAATTTCAACTGTATGGTGGTGTTTGTCATGTCCTCTGTCCCCTACCTTTCCTTTAAATTGGTCATTCACTCTGGGGGCTTGACAAGTTTCAGGTTTGGTTTTTTGCCACAACGGTGTCACAGGTGGTGGTGTGTGTCTCCATTAGGAGGCTTATAAACGTTGGTCTAGGAAAGCACTGTCAGAGGTGCCAGTTCACACCAGACCCCATTTGTTTTAGTGGGACCAGTGTGCAAATGTAATCCGCACCCCTGCCCCCACCGTATTGAAAGCCTAAAAGTGTAGTCCCTGACCGAGTTTGCTTCCCTAATTCCTGACAGCTCCAAGACTTTGTACATGTTTTTGTGAATTTCTTTAATTAGGTAGTTAGGAGATTCCTTAAGAGGAAGCATATTTAGGAAGGGCCTGTTGTATACTAATAATCCTTTCAGGGAGGTGATATCAGCTCCATTTTACAGGTTTACTGAGGTTCAGTGAAACCTGCAGTCATTCTGTGAGTGTGTATGTAATAGGGCCTGGATTCAAACTCAAACTCAGGTTTAATTACAAAGCCCATTTTCTTTCTCCAAGCTACACCAGCTCTAGGGAATTGCAGGGAACAGGTATGGGAGAGGGGGCCCCTTGTGTTACCTATTTCCCCCAGGGAAGGTTCCAGCATCCCTGCAGTGGCCCTCCCACCCATGTTGCACATTACAGACTTGGGCAGTGTCTAATTTACCTCCTCTGAGAAAGGACTATGGGATGTGGAGATGGAGACCTGGCCCTGACCTGTCTCTCGTGTGAGTGGGGTGGATCTTCAAGGTGGGCCAGTTTCTCCCTTGTGCCTGCCCAACACCAAGGGTCCCAGCCTACTCCAGGGCTAGCCTTGAAAAGAGAGGGGTCCAGTGGGCACTCAGGAACCCAGCAGTGGTCCCATTTCATAGGACAGTTCAGTTTGACCCTGTGAGTGTCAGGTGGTAAATGGTAGATGACTGTTGTTACTGCAGATACATTTTTGGAGAGCACCATCAGTGCATCATTCTCATGGCGGATAATATAAACAACCAATTAACAAGTACAAACGAATAACTGCTGACATTAATAGCTAATATTTATTAATTGATCTCAGTAAAAAATGTGGCTTCCCTCTTGAATGTTAGTAATTCATCTAATCCTCACATGCCCTAATAATTATTACCATTATGATGCCCATTTTGCAGAAGACAAAGCTGAGACTCAGGAATATTGTAACTCTCCCAGACTCTTACATTGAGAAGTGGTGGTTGTGGGTCTGATGTAAAAAATCAGTTTTTTAAAAAATTATATCTTTTCTTTATTTTTTTTTAGTCGTATTTTTGCTCTTGTTGCCCAGGCTGGAGTGCAGTGGTGCAATCTCAGCTTATGATGACCTCTCCCTCCCAGGTTCAAGCGATTCTCCTGCCTCAGCCTCCTGAGTAGCTCGAATTATAGGCATGCACCACCATGTCCAGCTAATTTTGTATTTTTAGTAGTGACAGGGTTTCTCCGTGTTGGTCAGGCTGATCTCAAACTCCTGACCTCAGGTAATCTTCCCTCCTCAATCTCCGAAAGTGCTAGGATTACAGGCATGAGCCACCACACCTAGCCCTATTTTTTTCTTAAAAAATTTTTATCATATTGTACGATAAGATATACTAATGGTAATATTTTTGCTTTTAACAGTTGGAAAGTATCAAAGTTTTTAGACTCAGGACAAGCCTTAGTATCCCCATGCTAAAAAGTTAAGTAGTACAAAAGGGTAAAATAAATCTCTTCCTGTCTCTGACCCCTTGATTTTCCTACCCGGAGGTAGTAACTGTTACTAGTCTTGGGTTTCTCTTTCCACATAGAAGTGATGCCTCAGCACACCGCTTACACGTGCCTACATATTTTAATAACAAGTAGCCTGCTGAATTTATTGTAGTGTATCCTGCCTTTCCTCATTTAACAGTATGCTTTAGAGATCTTTTAATTTTATTTCACAAGTAGAATTGTTATTCATTTTAAGAACTGTACTTGTTCCCTTTAACTGACAAAACTATAATTGATTTCACCAGGCTCCTGTTGGATGTTGCATGGTTTCCCATTTTTGTTTTTACAGTAGTGTTGGGATAGCATCCTGGGTGGAAATCCTCAATGTAGATGAAATCCTCCATTTAGACTAGAAGGCTCAGTTAGACTGGGTGAAAACCCAGAGATCTTGCCCTGTAGGACTTTTGGGGCTTTGGAAAGGATGACCACCTCCTCTCAACCTCCTCCACCAGGAATAAAGAATATTGCTGCTGCAGGAATATCCTTTTTGAGGCCCATAATCCTTTAGGAGGTCATGACGTAGTTCCAACAATGCACTGGGCATACAAACAAAGTATTTTCCTCTTTTATGAGTTTGGCAGTTGAGTTGCTGAAGGATTTTGGCTGCTGTACCCCTCTCCCCCACCACCAGTGTTTCCTCATACTCTCCCAGGGTGCTGAACCTCATGCCCTCTGCTGCCTCCCACTTGGGGCCATCACTCCTGGTGTTCCCTCGCCTGGAATACTGCTCAGTGCCAGGCTGCATATCAGCTCAATGCTTCCTCAGGAGCCCTCCCTAATGCCCTGACAAGGTCAGATTTTCCGTGTTGACTATGATGCTGATATGTGTCTCTCCCTTCCTGTCTTAATGTAATATTACATTGAAGTATCACTGATCAGTGTTACTTTCTTCATGCCCAGAAGGGCAAGTTTTTGTTTCTTTCTGCTCCCTTTGGGTTTCAGAGATTCACATGGTAGGTGTTCAGTGAATGTGGGTTGACCCATTGAGTGAATGAGTAGATGAATGTCACCAGTAAGTCCCCATGCCATGCCAGCTCATCTCTCCTGTGTGCCATGCTTCCTCTTGGTTAAGTCTGATGCCCTCCAGGACAGAGATAGCCATTTACCCAAAGGCAGCTCTAATTGTCATCAGATCCTTTCCTCCTGCAAGGTGTGATGGCCAGAAGGGAGGAGCAAGTAAAACGGTAGTTAAGGGCCTGAAGGCTGTTGGAAGAGCTGGCCACTTGGACCAGGGTCCCCAGGGGACACCCCAATTATTAACTTAGGCTTGCTTTGTCATCTCCCTAGAGTCAGACATCCAGGGCAAAAGGAAGAAGGCTGTTTCCAGCTCGGTTTTCCTCCTGGAGTCTTCTTTTGATTTTTGCTCTGGCTTTTCACTGGGAGAGGCATCTACTATTGGAATCTCAGCCTTTTCTCTTTTCCTTTCCATTGGGCCTGGATCCTTGACCACATTGGATGAGGCTTCCTCCCAGACCTCAGGGTATTCGAGTGACTCAGGGTCAGGACTCTCTGCTTTAGGTAGAAACCCAAATCTCCTCTTCTAGCTGCTGGGAATAAATATGGTGCTGGCCGTAGGTTCTGTAAGGTTCTGCCAGTGAAATGGTACTCTCTGTGCTGGCCTCATGACCCATTTCCAACTCTGATCCCCTGTGCCTAGCACCATGCCTGGCATGTAGTAGTGCTCAGTAAGTGTTTACTACATGATAACTTCATTTTCACAGAGCAGAGGATGAGCGCATAGACCAAATGATAATTCATAAAAACGAGATGAACAGGGTTAGTTTCCTTTCAGTGGTATCTTTTTATAACACAGGTTGAGCAGCTCTTTTCTGAAATATTTGGGATGATGAATGTTCCAGATTTCTTTACATTTTGGAATATTTTTATTATGCTAGTGGGTTGAGCATCTCTGATCTAAAAATATGAAACCTGAAGTGCTCCAAAATCCAAAAACTTTTGGGTGCCAGCATGGTGCTCAAAAGAAGTGCTCACTGGAACATTCTGGATTTCAGATTTTAGGATTAGGAATGCTTAACTTGTATCATTATATACTTTGTTCTTTCTAGAGACAGGGTCTTGCTCTGTTGCCCAGGCTGAGTGCAGTGGCACCATCATAGCTCACTGTAACCTCGAATTCCTAGACTCAAGCAGTCCTCCTGCCTCAGCCTCTGGAGTAGCTAGGACTACAGGTGTGTGCCACAAAGCCTGGCTAATTATTTTATCTTATTTTTGTAGAGGCAGGATCTCACTATATTGCCCAGGCTGGTCTTGAACACCTGGCATCAAGCTGTCTTCCTGCTTTGGCTTCCCAAATTGCTGGGATTACAGGCGTGAGCCAGCAAACTTGGCCTGTATATCCTTTTTGGCTAAGTCACTTATTTCTCAGGAAAAGGAGTTTTGGATTAAGGGTTGAATTTTTCACTCTTCTTTTTTTTTTTTACTGTGAGTATTTTTAGGACTCTCTTCTCATTATTTTTTTCCCCCTTTGGTATAAGATGTGAATGAATGCTGGAGTTTTTTTTTTACCTTTTAGCAGGATTTGATTACACTCTGGGGGAACAGCTCCTAGTGTGAATAATAAATGTAGACAGGGAAATAGAACCTTGTAAGTCTGCAAGTTGGAGAGGTCAATTAAAGGCACAGCGCTGAAAGCTCAAGGTGAGGCCACTGATTAAATGCAGCTTGTTCCCATGGCAGATGCAAACAAGAGCTCTCTTTATACAATGGACATTGGATTCCTCTTTTTTTTCTGCCCCTTTGGCAAGGCTCTGTTTCTCCGTCCTAGTCCTATTTCTGATCACCTCCACTTAAGCAGAAAAGATGGTGTGGCTTGGTGTGACTTGCCGCCTGTGGAACTACTGCCCTGACTGCAAGCATCCACGCTGTCAGCTCCTTCCCCACACCCCACTCTCTCACTCTTCCCTGCCCTTGTGTGTTTGGTTAGGGAACCACCCTCTGGTACACCTTTGCTGTGTGTTTCACTTGCATTTTTTGCCTTGCACTCTCCAGACAGTCCTTATAATTTTCTCATTAGGTGCACTTTTCAGCTGAACAAATTGAGGTACAGAGAGGTTTTATGACTCACCCAGAGGCGCACGGCTTCATGGTAGCACCTGAATGCAAAGCCAGGACTCTTGTTCCATACCACCACACTGCTCATTCTCTTATTTTTTCCAATTTCAAGCAAAATTTGGCATCTTTGTGTTCCAGACACAGCACTCTGGATGATTTTAAACATTCAGATGCTTCTTTGGTGAAGCTCTCAAACATGCCCATTCTTTACCTGAAAAGCAAAATCTCTCTCTTTCTTATCTCTCCTTCTTATTTCATACATCAGGAGTTTTTTTGTGTGGTGTGTGTGTGTTTTGCTGTTGTTTTTAGCATACTCATCACTTGGTGTTAATATCAGAAGGGCTCTTTAGAGGCCGGGCACAGTGGCTCACACCTGTAATCTCAGTACTTTGGGAGGCTGAGGCAGCTGGATCACTTGAGGTCTGGAGTTCAAGACCAGCCTGGCGAACATGGTGAAACCCTGTCTGTACTGAAAATACAAAAATTAGCCAGGCGTGGTGGTGCATGCCTGTAATCCCAGCTACTACTCAGGAGGCTGATGCAGGAGAGTTGCTTGAACCCAGGCGGTGGAGGTTGCGGTGAGCTGTAATCATGCCACTGTACTCCAGCCTGGATGACACAGCAAGACTCCATCTCAAAAAAAAAAAAAAAAGTGCTCTTTGGAAACTTGTAATCTAGAAAAGACAGAGTTTCTCAAAAGCAGAAGAGTGATTCAGTGAGGGTTTGCATAGTTGGTTCATGTATTTTTTTAAAAAAGGAGCTGGGGTTCTGTGATACACTAAGCCTGAAAAATGTTGGATTAAAGATAGTTTGATGGTCTTCTCTACTGTGGTCACACACGAGGGTGCTCCATGCCTCTCCACAAGGGATGGGGTAGGTATGGCAGCATTTCCCAGAATTACTTCCCCAGGGAACATCTTTTCGAAGAAGATGCTCATGGAACTGTTTTCCGACGAGTGCATTTGGGAAAAGCAGGAAAAACATTAAATGTCATGTTTTTTATTGATGTACTAGCTAGCAGGGAGATCATCAGAGCCGGCTTTATCTCATGAGCCTGCCCTGGCATGGAGTCTGCAGGGCCCCAGGGAGAGGAGGTGACATAGCGTGGCTGTGGGGTACAGTGGGTCTGCCTGTGTTTACTCCTGGGTCCAACTGGCCTCCCACCCACTCACCAGCCTGGTCAGGTCTGGTCCGAATAGCACTGCCTTTCCCAAGCACATTGGGTCTTTGCAGCCTGGGCTGTGTCTATATTCTGCATTTTCTCCCACTGTCTCCCATTTCTCTCCCTTTTTGTTTCTTTGTTTCTTCTTTTGTCTCTGTATGCCTCTCTTTGTGGTTCTTTTGTGTCTCCCTTTCCCTCCCTCCCTGTCTCTCTGTGTCTCTCTCTGCTTCCTTCTTTGTGTCTGCCTCTGTTTGTCTTTACATCTGCCTCTCTCTCTCATTTCCTGTGTCTGTCTGTCTCTTCCCCGTGCCTGACACTCTGTGGTTGTAACCCTCTTTCTCTCCTTCCCCTTCCACTCTCCCATTGTCTCCAGTTTAATAAACATCTACGTTGCTGTATGTGGCCATGATAATTACTGTTCATTGCAATTGCCCTGAAAAACTGCAAAGCCTTTTCATCTCCCCTTCATCATCCAAGACTTGTGTGTTTTCTGAGGGGCCCTGTGGAGTGGGCCATTGCCAGCCTTCCACTGTATGACCGGCCCCTGATGAGTGTTTCCGGGGCACTTTGTGCTGTGGCATTGGCCACTCTGCAGTACCACTTGGTATTGACTTTTTCATTTTTCCTTGTGGACCAGGAGCTTCCCTGAGATAGAGACTATTGTCTTCTTTCTCGTCTCCTCAGAGCCTAGAACACATAGTCACTCAGGGAGCATATGATGTATCCATCTGAGTGTGCACCTGTAGTATCTCTGCTAACACTCTGTTCACTAGCACATTTGATTATCCAGAAAGCTGCCTTCCCATCCTGCTCAATAACACACCTCCTATGGGTTCTTGATGTGAGCTATCTGTGTTTCCAGGGGCACCTTTCTTCCTCTGAGATGCCTGAGCTGATGGGAGAGAAAGACGAATAATTTCAAATCCAGGGATGAGATAAATGGAAAAACCCCATCCCAAGTTTTGTAATAAGATTCCCTTTAAAATAAAACGCTCCCTGGGACTTTCTTGGTATCTTTAAAATCTTCAGAGGGAGTGATCTCATTTGAGGGCTGAAGCTATTTAAGAATGGAAGCTTAATAAGAATTCTATTTTTCTGTCGGGTGGCGCTTGCTGCATAGCTAATGATCAAGTACCAAGTTGTCTGCTGTCCCACGGCAGCGCTAAGCTTCATGTTCCAAATCCTAAGAGGCTTTTTAACTCAGCGCTTGGACATCCCTGTTTTAATCGTCTGCCGTCTTGAAGGAGATTATTTTTAAAAGTGCCGTTTAAGAGAGTCTACCAAAAATATATCTCACAGAGAGGCTTAACTCAGAAATATTAGTCTTTGACACAAAATCATTTGGAAAGATGCTGGCGGAACCCGCTTTAAACCTCTCAGATCCAGAGAAGAAAAGCCTCTCTTTGGGCCTCGCTGTGTTTTCCTCACCAGGGCTGAACACCGCAAGTGATCACATGCCCCTTGCTGTTCATGCAGGTGCTTCTTGCACCTGGGGGGAGTCGGCAGTATTAAAACAACAGATCTTTCTTTTTTGATGCACCAGTGTTAAAGTCTCATCTTTTACCTGGCTTGCTCTGTCACCATACATATTCGATTTCCCCTGGGGACCCAAGAGGGGTTTGAGTGTGTGGAGTCTCTGGTTGTCCAAGGCTTCCAGGTGTGGAACTTTAAAATACACTTCCATGAAGATCAGAGTTTCGCGTTTGCTGGCAAATGCAGTGTACGCAAGCTTAACTTTAAAGCTGGTCCTATGTTAATGCAAATAGAAAGCACTTGCAAGGTGCAAAGTAATCAAGATTTATAAACTTGGTGCTCTATAACAACTTCAGCTGTGAGTCAAGGGAGGTATTTTCCACATTGGCTTATGTCGCCTGTCAGTCGCCTGTGTTTTGTGTGGCTGCTTTAACCAGGTTGAGGCAGGCTGTGGAGATGTAGCAGACATGGAAGATACAGTCTCTGCCTTTGAGAAGGTCAAAGCCCAGAATACATTTTGTGTGGCTTGTGACTCTTTGGCTTAACTTCATGGTGATTTGGCATGGAGACAGAGGTCCTGCTTGGATAATGCTGAGGTCTTTCCTGCCACTGATCCTGAAGGAATAGATGCTGGGATTGGAAGGCATCTTTTGACCCCTTTGTTCGACCTGTCTTCTCCTCTCCAGCGTATGTTTGTGAACGCTTGGTTTGAGTTGGCCACTCACAACCTCACCTGTAGGAGAAGTGACAGGCAGCAGCTACCAGCATAATCCTGGGGCCCAGAGGCCCCTTGTTCTCATTTTAGTTACCACTAACTCCTTCCTTAAGTGACCTCTCTTTGTCCTTTGAATTTCATCTGACCCAGGTGCAGGTGCACAGATTTGAATTCATCAAAATCCTCAGCTCTTGACGCGCATTCATTATTGGTGCAAGAAGGCCTGTTCTTGTTTAATACATAAGCTTCCTCTGATCTTATTCTTTGTCTCTTATGGAAACTGCCCGAGACTCCACTCTCCTCTCCCACATGTAGCAATCTCAAGACCCCAGGTTCTTTGCTCCTGCCTGGTATGCACGCTATTAGCATGTTCCTATCTTTATATGATGTCATGGGCATGGAAAAGGGGTTCCTGGGCCTGGGGCATCCACATGAGACTCCTCTAGAAGCTAGTCTGGGCCAGGTTCTCTCCTCCACGTGGTCAGACGATGACACCATCCTTGACCTTTTCATTTTTGTCATCCCAAAAATGTGGACTCTCCCAGCATCTTCTGTTCTGTCTCAACTCCACCTTGTAAATCTCACTGGCCATGACACATCCATCTAGATACTAACTTAATTTATTCAATTTCTGCTAAATTAACACACACAGTATTTCCAGGGCTACGTAATAATCACATGATTATATTAATAGTCATACAAGCCCTCTGACTATATTATACTTACTCCTTAATTTAGTACATTTCTTTCCCTGCGTTAAAACAGTTCACTTCTGGTTAGTCACATCTTCCACACAAGTTGCATCTGACATTCTATATATTTTTTAAAGATTTCTTCTTAAAAAAAAATCTTTCTTAGAGGCGAGGCGCAGTGGTTCACACCTGTGATCCCTGCACTTTGGGAGGCTGAGGTAGGTAGATCACTTGAGGTCAGGAGTTTGAGATCAGCCTGACCAACATGGTAAAACCCCATCTCTACTAAAAATAAAATAAAAAATAGCTGGGCATGGTAAATATTAGCTGGGCATGTGCCTGTGATCCCAGCTGCAAAGGAGGCTGAGGCAGTAGAATCGCTTGAAACCGGGAGGTGGAAGCTGCAGTGAGCCGAGATCGCACCACTGCACTCTAGCCTAAGCAACAAAGAGAGACTCTGTCTCAAAAAAGAAAACAGAAAACAAAAAACAGAAACAAAACAAACAAAACCTTTCTTAAAAAATAAAGGCGGCTGGGTGCAGTGGCTCACGCCTGTAATCTTAGCACTTTGGGAGGCCGAGGCAGGTGGATCACCTGAGGTCAAGAGTTCGATACCAGCCTGGCCAAAATACTGAAACCTTGTCTCTACTAAAAATAAAAAATCAGCTGGGTGTGGTGGTGGGTCCCTGTAATCCCAGCTACTGCAGAGGTTGAGGCAGGATAATTGCTTGAACCTAGGAGGTGGAGGTTGCAGTGAGAGGAGATCATTGTACTTCAGCCTGGATGACAGAGCAAAACTTCATCACGAAAAAAATAAATAAAGGCCCATCTCTGCTTCCTTGTCTCCTGGGCCATCATTGACTTAAGCATTCTGGGCCAGGCACCAAGGGCATTTCACAGCAAATTCTAGGAGGCTTCCCCACCTCCCTGAAATGAATTTATATAATCTCCTAGTAAAATCAATGCTGTTTTTCTGTGTGTTTCATGGAGTTTGATTCCCTGGCCAGCTGGTCTGTGGGAACCAGAGCAGATTGTGCCTAGATTCATTGCTGTCTCTTTTCTGGGCGACCAGCATGTTATGTGATTAGATGGGAATAGATACATTTTGGTAAAGGGACTTCTGATTTAGTTGCAAAAAGTCAAGTCATTGGGTCCCCTTGCCCTGTTCTTTTGTAAATGACCTCCCCCTGAGGGGTAGACACCATCTTGGTATTACCTACACTCCAGTGTTCTTGGGCTGCAGCCTTCTTGCCCATGAGGTCTGCACAGCTGCCGCCCTGGTTTCTGAAAAAGGTGAGTTTGTTGATCGAGTTCAAATGGCGTTCTCCCACATAATAGAAAACAGAGGGCCTCGTCCACCCCAAAGCAGGTGACTGTGGTTTGGGATGCAACTGATGTTGCCAGCCAGGCATTGGAGATTGGCCAAGGCTTTTGATAAAGTTGGAAGAACCTCTAGTTCCTTTAGATCCCTCCCTTCCTCCCTCCCTCCCTCTCTGTCTTCCTGTCTTCTTCCCTTTCTCCCTTCCTATCTTCCTTCCTTTCCCCCTTCATTTCTTCCTCTTTCTCCCTTCATTTCTTCCTCCATTCCTTTTTCCTTCCTTTCTTAAATAGACACAGGGTCTTTCTCTGTCACCCAGGCTGGAATGCAGAGGTGCAGTCATAGCTTACTGCGGCCGCAAACTCCTGAGCACAGTGATCCTTGCCCCTCAGCCTCCAGAGAAGCTGGTATTATAAATGCATACCACCGTGCTTGGCTAATTTTGTTATTTTTTGAAATGTTTTGTAGAGTCAGGGTCTTTCTGTGTTGCCCATGCTGGTCTCAAACTTCTGGGCTCAAGCAGTCCTCCTACCTTAGCCTCCCACAGTGCTGAGATTACCATGAGCCACTGCACCCAGCCAGATTTTGATTTCTATTCTGGGAAAGTGGTTTCCTTTAGTTTCTCCTGTCCAGAGTGTCATTGCTGTGCCGGCCTGAGTGTGTGGGCCTCCCATGGGAATAGCCACCCTGTCCTGTTTGAGTAAAGCTCGCAGCCAACTCTTGCCCCCAGTGCTGCAGTGCAACACAGACATTTTTTTAGCTTTGTTTTAAAAATAATATGGCAGATGCAAAGCAGGACCTGACTCTTGCCTTCACCCTCATCTCTTGCCGTCTGCTGTTTTTCCACCCAGTCCTGTCCCTCAGCATTTGCTCTTCCTGTTCCTTCTACTTGCAGCACTCTGCCTTTTCACCATTTGTCTTTTAGAAGACATGTTTTAACATTTTTTCTAAGTTATATAAATAATATAAAAATACATTTCTGAAAGAATATAAATGATGCAAAGCTATATAGAGTATGAAAAACAAGTGTTTCCTCCCAGCGATCCTGCTATGAAGCGTTTGGTATATACCCTTCCAGGTATTTTTTATGCATTTACATATAGGCAGGCATATATACACACACGCACACATGCATAACACACATCTATTTTTAACACAAATGGGATCATTTATACTGTTCAGATTGTTTTGAGACTGTGCATTCTTCAGTCATGAATACATGTGAAAGCATACTCTTCCAAATCTTCCCCATCCTTCAAGGTCTTGCTCATTCTTTGAGAAAGCCCTTAGTGGCCTTGTCAATACTGAGTTTTGGTAGGTATGTTTCCAGTGCTTTTTAAATTCCTGTAATCCTTTCCCCCTCTGGACCACTCGTTTTGTCTAATCTTATGTTGTTCTTTGTTTATTCATTAGTTAATTAGTTCTGTTGAGCTACACCCAGTTAATTTGGCCCCCAAGAAGTTGTCTTTAGTAATGGAAGACTAGATGCACTAAATGTCCTTGCAGTGGAGGGTGAGGTCATGGCAGATGGCAGGCTCTTGATGCATGGTGAAATGAAAGAATGAGCAGTGAGTAAGAAATAGAATTATGTAGGTATCAGCTATAATGATGTCACAATGGTGGGGTTAATTACCTGCTGGGGTATGTCACAGAAGGTTTCCAAGAGGAGCTGTTTGACTTGAGTTCTGAAGGATGAGTTGACCGGAGGGTAGGCCTGTTAGGCAGTGAGAACGGTGGTATAAATTGACATGGTTTGTTCATAACACTCTAATCTGCTAGCTACATGGGTGTATCCTTTGGCTTCTCCATGAGATAATGAAGTTCTTAAAACTGGGAGTGTCCTTTACACTCCTACCAGCAGACAGGTGTCCTGAGTACTTACTACATACCAAACCCTATTCCATGAGCTGTTCATATGGTAGCAAACAGTGATGGAGGTTCTCATGTCTCCATTTTAGAGTTGAGGAGACTAAGGCACAGATAAGACAGGTTATATCTTCCAGTCCCCATGTCTCCATGACTGGTAGGGGATGGAGCTGGCATGTCTCTTTTTAGAGTCTTCATGTCCTTACCTTTATTTCTTTAAATTTTTTTATTTTTAATTTTTTTAAGAGATGGTCTCGCTCTGTTGCCTAGATTGGAGTGCAGTGGTGCAGTCAGAGCTCACCACAGCCTCCAACTTGTGGGCTCAAGCAGTCCTCCCACCTCAGCCTTCTGGGTAGCTGGGATTACAGGCATGCACCACCATACTCAGCTAACTGTTAAATTTTTATGGAGATGGGGGTCTCACTATATTGCTCAGGCTGGTCTCAAACTGCTAGGCTTAAGTGAGCCTCCTATCTTGGCCTCCCATAGTGCTGGGATTACAAGTGTGAGCTGCTATGCCTGGCCCGTATCCTCATTTTAACTGACACTAGGAATGCCCACCAAAGAACTGTATGAGGTTTAGCTTAAATAGTAAATACCTCTAAACATCCAAAGTAGGGAGTAAAACACCAGTGTGTTTCATACGCTTGGGTAAATTAGCACTCTCTCCTGCTTGCTTTTTTTTCATATTGCTAACACTACTTGGCATAGAGTTGTTTATTTGCTGTTTCCTTTGTCCATTTTGTGCATGGCTGTGTCCCTAGCACCTGATAGAGTATAAAGCATTTGCCGAATGAACGAATCTTAGTTCCCACTTCTCACCTTAGCATCCTGACTACAGATGCCCAGAACACACATGGTGAATTTGACTGAAATGAAGCATTCTCTGTCTGCCCTACCAATCACCAAGAGACTGTGAGTTTACTTGTCTCAAGATGGTCAACACTGCTGTTTTCATTTTTTACTTGCTGTCAAATATAAAGAGATATCATATGTTGCCTGCCTCTGATTTTCCTGATGTCTCAATTTAAATGGTTTTCAATTTGGGTATGAAATTATCCATCAGTCACAGAGAGAACTGGCGCCTTCAGCCCAGGGTTTAGTTGGAGAAGCTATAGGTGGAGGAGCAAGGGCGGGCTCTCAGAAGCTTGGCCCTGCTGCTCTGGGACCCTTCTGAAATAACATGTCTCTCCCTGGATGGTGGGCTGTGTCTAGCCCATTCCCCGAGATTTAGTTTGAATGACACTTCATCTGTTTATTTATTGGATGCTAATAGTGTCTTCCCTGTGCCAGGTACTGACCTAGGCAGCAGTGATGCAGAGAGCAAGCCTTGGTCACTGTACCCTGAACTCAAACAGTCTGCTGCCTGAGGAGGAGACACAATATGAGCTGAGCTATAATGACTGAATCCAGTCCCTCA
Organism: Callithrix jacchus; assembly: GCF_049354715.1. Taxonomy (NCBI): domain Eukaryota; kingdom Metazoa; phylum Chordata; class Mammalia; order Primates; family Cebidae; genus Callithrix; species Callithrix jacchus. The sequence goes on along the minus strand of NC_133513.1, from coordinate 16,698,352 downwards.
CCAGCTGCTGTAACCTACAAGTGTCTGTCGCTCAGGATGTCTTTATTTTGATCAGTAATTTCCACAGAGGGTTGCCCAAAGAGAGGTGTCTGTCTAGCTCTTGAGTTTGTGTGTATGGAGCTTGAGACATACAGCCCCGGTCTTAGATAGAGTGATGTTAGCTGGCTCAGGGTCAGGTGTTGAATAATACAGTCTCTGCTGGGGAAGATGCTCTCTTTTTCTTTTCCTTTTGGCCATGCTGATGTGGTCTCAGGTTGGTGCTAGTACAGCTTTAACTCTTTGAGACTCCTGACAGAGTGAATGTGAGCCTCAGGGTCAGGGTGCCATCAGCCACTGGGAAGTTCAGAGCTGTCGGACACAGCTGCAGTAGGTGCTGCTCAGAACGTCCAGATGCCTTGATGCCAAGGAGAATATCACTGATGGGACCTGGCTGTTCTCATTGTTTCACGTGATTCTCATGCTCCTGGGGTTGAGAACCACTAATACTTAGGATTTAATCACATTTGGCTTTCATCAGATCCAGTGGCCTTCTAGTGATACTGGCTTTCTGTTTGCTAGAGTAATATATACTTTTCTTTTTAAGTAGATTTTATAAGTGAGTAAAGATGGATGATGTAATCCCAGCTGCTCAGGAGGATCACTTGAGCCCAGGAGCCTGGGCAGCATATAGTAAGACCTTGTCTTTAAAAAAAAAAAAAAAAAATGAGTGGATTGAAAAGGCCACATTATTCAGCAACATTGCAAGTGAGGGGCCGGGGGTGAGTGTGGCAAGAATCCTGGTGGTGCTTTGTGATGTACTGGGGTTTGAGGAACACTCTTCCAGATATGATCCATGGATTGAAGTTTTAGCCCATTATTTTGGGCCCCATAGAGTCATTGGGAGTGATTTGGCATTATGCCAATGATTCATTAAGTGAGAACACCAGAAATAGCTAAATGAAACTCACTATTTAGCGATTGTATCTTTCTCCACATAACAAATTGTCCCAACACTGAGAGGAAAAATGACATTTGGCAGTGACAACATTTATCATCTGAGTTTCTGTGGGCCTGGAGTCCCTGTGCCGTTCAGCTGGTTTTATCTGCAGGGTCTCTCTCGGGCTGCAACTGCAGCCTCAGCTGGCGGCTGCAGACACCTCAGGGCTCCCGTGGGGAGGGATCTGTGTCCAAGCTAACCCATGTAGTTGTTGGCAGGAGGATTTGGTTTCTTTCTCTCTTTCTTTCTTTCTTTTTTTTTTTTTTTTGAGATGGAATCTCGCTTTGTCTCCAGGCTGGAGTGCAGTAGTGCAATCTCGGCTCATGGCAACTTCTGCCTCCCGGGTTCAAGTGATTCTCCTGCGTCAGCCTCCTGAGTAGTTGGGACTACAGGCATGGGACTGCAGACACACGCCACCATGCCTGGCTAATTTTTGAATTTTGAGTAGAGATGGAGTTGCACCATGTTGGCCAGGATGGTCTTGATCTCTTAACTCATGATCTGCCTGCCTTTGCCTCTAAAAGTGCTAGGATTATAGGCGTGAGCCACTGTGACTGGCTGGGATTTGGTTTCTTATAGGCCCTTGGACTGAGGGCCTCAGTTCCTCTTTCTTGCCTACTCAGGCCTCTTCAGTGTGGCCAAAGAAAGCAAAAGAGAGAGACCAACTAAATAGGAATCAGGGTGTTTTGTAGTCTAAGCTTTCAAAGTGGCATCCTGGCCAGGAGCAGTGGCTCATGCCTGTAATCTCAGCACTTTGGGAGGCCAAGGCGTGTGGGTCACTTGAGCTCAGGAGTTCGAAACCAGCCTGGCCGATGTAGTAAAACCCCATCTCTTCTAAAAACACAAAAATTAGCCAGGTGGTAGTGATGCATGCCTATAATCCCAGCTACTTGGGAGGCTGAGGCAGGAGAATTGCTTGAGCCTGGGAGGCAGAGGTCATGGTGAACTGAGATCGTGCCACTACACTCCAGTCTGGACAACAGAGTGAGACCCTGTCTTAAAAAAAAAAAAAAAAGAAATGGCATTCTACGAGTTAACTATAATCTGTCCATTAGGATAGAGGCAAGTCACTAGGGCCAAACCACACTCAGGGGATTACCCAGGAAGTGAGGACCAGGAAAGCAGCCACCAGGGTCTGTTTCAGGAGGCTGCATACCACAGGAATATCACTGAAGACAGCTTCCATGCCACATGCATGGCATCTCTACCAGCCCCCAGGAGTGAGTTTTTGCAGGCTGAATGCCAGGTGAAGCTGAGTAATCACTAGTTATTTTATGGACAAAGTGAGTCTTAAAACCGTGATTGCTCTCTACTTTGGTCACAAATCATCTGAGCCAAAATTACTGCTTCCCTGTAACTGATTACATAGGAAAGATTGATTGATTGTATAGAAACTCTATGGCAGGTGCCAGGCGTGGTGACTTATACCTGTAATCCCAGCACTTTGGGAGGCCGAGGCAGGTGGATCATTTGGGGTCAGGAGTTCAAGACAAGCCTGGTCAACATGGTGAAACCCCATCTCTACTGAAAATAAAAAAAATTAGCCAGGCGTGGTGGCCAGTGCCTGTAATCCCAGCTACTCAAGCAGCTGAGGCAGGGAGAATTGCTTGAACCTGGAAGGCAGAGGTTCCAGTGAGCCAAGTTCTCACCATTGCACTCCAGCGTGGGCAGCAGAGCAAGACTCTGTCTAAAAATTAAAAAAAAAGTTCTGTGGCAGAAATTTCTGCATACTGACTCACTGTGGCCTGTTCTTCAGTAATGCGCTTTATTTGCCTTCTTGTTCCTCGTGTTTCTTTGCCCCATTCTATTGTACATTGTATATTTTCTCACATGTCTGTAATTTCACGTCTTGAGGGTTGGTTTGATGAACTTGCTTTCTGTGACTTTTACTCTGTCTTGCCTATTGGTTTCTGAGGTCCAGAGGTTTTTCTGGTTCTGGAGTTTTCTAACCAGGAGAATGTGGGCAAGGCTTACATGGAAAGCCCAAGTCACCTCGGGTAAAGGTGGGGATCAAGGACCCTGGGGAACAACGGCCAGACTTTCTGTGTTCTCCAGGGCTGTATCAGCCTTTCTGCTGCAGTAACTATGTGGTTTCAGTCAAGGAGCTTTACTTCTCTGAGCCTCAGTTTTCACATCTGTAAAACAGGGTGTGGTATGTTAGTCAGTGTAGGCTGAGTTACACTGCAGTAATAAACAATCCTATGATGTATGAACACATAGATTTCTGTCTCTTTCACGTCAGTTGTCCTTTATGGGTTGACTGGGCCACTGCTGTACGTTGTCACCATCCTCACCTGCAGACCCAGGTTGTGGCAGAGGGGCAGGAGATGTTGGCTAAGCACACACTGACTCTTAAAGCTTCCACCCAGAAATTACATGTCACATCTCTTATTTCATTGGTAAAGCAAGTTTCACAGACACATCTAACTGTAGGTGCATGGGGAGGGCCAGTCTTCTAGGCTCCTGGGGAAAAAAGAGCATAGTTACTTGTGAGTGGTCCTGATCACTCGATGTGTGGGTTAGGAGGCTTCAGACAGGTAATAGATGCAGAGCTGTGTGCCTTCAGTACCTAGTAAGCACTCATCAAATAGTAGTGCTGGTGATAGTTACGGTGGTTGCCATGGTGATGGGAATGATGCTAACTAAAGCCTATGTAGGGCCTGCAGTATACAAAACCTTTGTCTTACTGAGCTGCTCATTTAGCCCATGTGTGTTGAGTTTTTCTGTTTCCTGAGTTGTAGGTACTGTGCTTTGAACTGGGGATCAAAGATAAGAGTGCCCTAGTCTGTGGCCCGAAATAGCCCAGAATCTCTCCTTGGCAATAGGGTTTGAGGCATTTCTTTTGGGTTTTCATTTTCAGGCCTTAGCATAGTAAGAAAATCTTATGAATAAAATGAAATAAATGCTGGAGCTGGATGAGACCTTTGGGATCATGGTTTTGTATTAGTTAGGATGATTCCAGTGGAAGAATCAAAGAACCCAGTACAAACTGGCCTCTGCAAAGCACGGAATTCATTATGGTAGATACAGAAAAGTCCAGAGGTAGGTGAGCCTCAGTGCATTTTGTGCTGCTGTAAAGGAATGCCTGATGCTGGGTAATTTGTGAGGAAAAGGTCTATTTGGCTCTGATGACTGGAAAGTTTGAGATTGGGCATCTGCACGTGATGAGGATGTTTCCACTCATGGCAGAAGGCAGAGGGGAGCTGGTGCTCCCGATGTGCAGAGATCACATTGGGGAGAGTGGAAGCAAGAGAGTGGGGAGGTACCATGCTCTCTTTTAAACAACCAGCTCCTGTAGAAACTAATAGAGGCGGGGCACGGTGGCTCAAATCTGTAATCCCAGCACTTTAGGAGGCAGAGGCAGGTGGATCACCTGAGGTCAGGAGTTTGAAACCAGCCTGGCCAACATGGTGAACCTTGTCTCTACTAAAAATACACACAAACATTAGCTGGGCCCAGTGGTGTGTACCTGTAATCCCAGCTACTCGGAGGCTGAGGCAGGAGAACCACTTGAACCTGAGAGGTAGAGATTGTAGTGAGCGGAGAGGGATCTATCCCCAGGATCCAAACGCCTCCCATGAGGCCCCACTTCAAACACTGGGGAATGAATTTTAACATGAGGTTTGAAGGGACATGCATGCCAACCATCGAAGCAAGTGTCAGCTTCTCAGTGACCCATAGGCCTTGGGATATCATGGAAACCTAGTACATTTCTGCCTAATTCTGTTCTCAGTATTCCCTTCCGCTCCTCCAGCCTAGTCCCTGTCCCCTCATGGAAATAGCAGTAGCTGCAGTATTCTTAGGCTGTTGAGACTCAAGAGAAAGAGCAAGTCTCTGCCCAGGGTTGCCAGCAGAAACCCCCTGATTCGCTCTGAACCACCTTAATTAATTGACCAGTCCTGAACCAGTCACTATGGCCGGAAGAACAAGATATGCTGATTGGCCGAAGTTATTTAGTGCTCACCCTTGGATCACATCTCTTGGAAGGATGGTTTCCCAACAGGAGAGTGGAGGTGGGGCAGCACACAACCATAGTCCATCCCCTTTTCCTATCCAGTCTTTTCTTCCTTTTCTTAAAAAAAATAGATGATGAATTTATTTATTTTTGAAACAAGGTCTTGCTCTGTTTCCCAAGCTGGGTGCATTGTAGAGTCACTACAGCCTCACCCTCCTGGAGTGAAATTATCCTCCCACCTCCGCCTCCTGAATAGCTGTGACCATGCCCAGCTAATTAAAACAAACTTTTTTGTGTGAAGATGGGAATCTACCTATGTTGCCCAGGTTGGTCTTTAACTCCTGGGCTCAAGTGATCTACCTGCCTCAGCCTCCTAGTGTTGGGATTACAGGCATGAACCACTATACCCAGCTGTCTTCCTTTCTGTAGGGAAGAAATTGAAGCTCAGAGTAGGGGTAATGACTTGGCTGCTGCCACTCAGCTTGTTAGGAGCAGAGCAGGCTGTGGGTCCAGGACTGTGCCCTTTTGCTGCTTTGACTCCGTTGCCAAAACATCTTCTCAGAGAGCCATTGGTTTCCAAAGGGTATTGGGGAAGCACTGATAAAGTGATTATAAAAGGGATGTGAAATTCCACCATGCCTGGCATTTTCACTTAGCAGAACTTCGTCACTTATTGCTTATTGACAGAAGAGATTAGAAATGAGGCTGGTTTCTCTCTGGCAGGGCTGCTGCTTGGGTTTGCTCTCTGTGAGGAATGGGTCAGGGCTAATTGACGGTTTTGGTGATTGGCTTCCTAAGTCATCTGCCAGTGAGTTGGGCTGCCCAGCAGTGATGAGACTATTGTTGAGCTGCCGATGGGAGGCACTGGTACATGTGTTTGGGGGCATGTGTTAACATTTACATATGAGTATTTCTGAAAGATCCTTTTTTGGAATTACTACTAGGCTTCACTATTGAATGTCACAGAGCAAGTTGGCCAGGAGGCAGATTCTGGTGTATGACTTCTTGGTGTTTGAAGACAGAACTCCCAGAATTTCCTCTTACTTACTGCTGCCGATGCCCTAATCTCTTAACCTTGCAGAAAGGAATGATCTGGAAACTGCACCAGCGCACGAGACCTTAGGAGGACGCCTTAGCTGGCCTAAGGGCTGATCAGAATGACCTTGGTCTTGGTTCCAGGGGTTCAGAAATAAAACTGCATCAGTAGGGTACTGGCTTAGAGAATCTGAGGATGAGGAAGGCCACTTACCTGCCCAAACTGTTTTCATCTATCCCCCCACCAGCCACCCATCCACCCACCCATCATCCCCCTACTCACCCTTTATCCCTCCACCTGTCTAACCACCCATCATCCATCTACCTACCCAGCTACCCATCCGTTGTTCATCCATCCACCCACCATCCATCCGCCCACCTGTCTTCCATCCACCCATCTCTCATCTATCCATCCACCCATCATCCCTCCATCCACCCCTCATCCCTCCATCCACCCATCATCCATCTACCCACCTACCTACCCACTCACCCCTCGTCGACCTACCCACCATTCATCCACCCACCCATCATCCATCCATGCACTCATGATCCATCCTCCTATCCACCCAGCCGCCCACCATCCATTCATCCACCCATCATCCGTCTTTCCTCCCACCCATCATCTATCCTCCCACTCACCCCTACCCCCATCATCTATCTACCCACCCCACCCAGCCATCTGGCATTTCTAAGAGCTCATAGAGTTGTGAATACGGTTGTGCAAATGAATTTAGAAAATGATTTGTACCTGTAGTCATCATGTTCATCATGAGGAATATGTCTTCAAGTAGCTCCCAAAGCCCAACCATTTGAAATGACCATCCCTGCCAATGAATAACAACCAAGTCCTACATTAAGGGAGGCAGCAGCCCTACCTGACCTCTGCCTCTCATTCATTCAGGAGGTGTTTGCTGAGCACCTCCTCTGTTTGAGGCCCTGTGATATATGACACCCAACTCAGTATTTTCGTGACTCCAGCAGGGAAGTAGTATTTCCCTGCTTCCTGACTGACAAACGTGAAGCTCAGAGGTCAGGTACTTTCATTAAGATCAGTCATGGCATGAGCCTCACTCTGTGTGACTTCACCACCATGGTCTTGTGAGTTGGATTACAACCTAGTGGGGACTCGAACCCACACTGCCTGCTTCCGGTCCTCATTGTGCCACTCAGAGCCCTGTGCCATTGAGCAAGTTAAGGCAACTCTCTGAGTCTACTCCCCCCTCCCCCCCCCCCAGAAAAATGAGGATGATCATGATACCCACTCCTTAGGAGGATGATGTATAAAAAATGCATAACACCGGGCCTGGCGCTGGGCATGCGGTTACTGGACATTAGCTGCCGTTTTAGTTTCTTAGGGCTGCTGTAACCAAATACTGTAAACATGCTAGCTTAAAACAACACACGTTTATTTGCTCACAGTTCTGGAGGCCAGAATCTGCAATCAGGGTGCCCTCAGTAGCACGGTTGTGCTCCCCTGGAGGCTCTAGGGGAAGATCCTTCCCAGTCTCTTCCAGCCTCTGGTGGCTCCAGGGGTTCCTTGGTTTATGGCCATGTCATATGCACCTCTGCCTCTGTCTTCACTTGGCCTTCTCCTGCTTTTCCCTGGTGCCTCTCGGTATCTCTCTTATAAGGACACCTGTCATGTGATTTAGAGCCCACCTGGAGAATCCAGAATGTTGTCGTCTCAAGAGTCTGAGGTTAATTACATCTGCAAAGATCCCTTTTTCTACATTTACAACTCACATTTATAGGTTCTGAGGTTTAGGACGTGGACATCTTTTTGGAGGTTGTCATTCAACCTACTACAGCTGCTATTATTAAAAAAAATCTTTTAGAAGATACAAGTAATACATGAATACATTCTCAGTATGAACCTTTAGACATTAAGTTAAGCATCTCTTTGGCTATTACCTTCACCTCCATTCCCATCCCCCGAGGTCACCATTGTGATGAGTTTGGAGCTTTATCCTTCCAGACCTTTCTGTCAGGGTGGAAGGATACATGCTATCTTTACATACATGGATTATTGTCCTGTTGTCAAGTACTGGGATAGGTCTTGAGTATTCTGAGATAAGACACAGCATTATAAGAAGATCATTTTAAAAAGTATCATTAAACTCTTCATTATATGCATTACAGTTTGGTGGCCACTGAATTAACAGTTAATAGCATAGCTGATGGGTAAGTTTTTTTTTTTTTTTTTTTTTTAGATGGAGTATTGCTCTGTTGTCCAGCCTGGTACTGGCACATCTTGGTTCACTGCAACCTCCACCTCCCAGGTTCAAGGGATTCTCCTGCCTCAGCCTCCCAAATAGCTGGGATTACAGGTGCACACCACCACCCCTGGCTAATTTTTGTATATTTACTAGAGATGGAGTTATACCATGTTCACCAGGCTAGTCTTTAATTCCTGACCTCAGGTGATCTACCCACCTCAGCCTCTCAAGTGCTAGGATGACAGGCATGAGCCAGCCTGCCCGGCCTGATGAGTAAATTTCTTAGTATCATTTAAAAAAATAGATATACCAACTCTTTTTTTTTTTCCAGTTTGTAAATGTTATTGAAGGCTTTTTTGTTTGTTTGTTTTGCGTTTTTTTGAGATGGAGTGTCACTCTGTTGCCCACGCTGGAGTGCAATGGTGCCGTCTTGGCTTACTGCTACCTCTGCTTCCCGGGCTCAAGTGATGGTCCTGCCTCAGCCTCTGGAGTAGCTGGGAGTACAGGCGCCTGCCACCATGGCCAGCTAATTTTTGTACTTTTAGTAGAGACGGGGTTTCACCATGTTAGCCAGGCTGGTCTGGATTTCCCGACCTCAGGTGATCTACCTGCCTTGGCCTCCCACAGTGCTAGGATTATAGGCTAGGATATGAGCCACAACACGTGGCCTGCTGAGTAATTTTTTTATAACATTAAAAAAACAGATATGGCAACTTCGTTTTTTTTCCTGTCAAATACTGTATCTTATTCATTCTTTCTATTTTTTGTACCCATTACCCATCCCCTCTCCCACCTCCTCCCTACACTACCCTTCCTAGTCTCCGGTAACTATCCTTTTACTCTGTCTCCATGAGTTCAATTGTTTTCTTTTTCAGCTCCCACAAATAAGGTAGAACATGAGATGTTTGTTTTTCTGTGCCTGTTGTATTTCACTTACCATAGTGGCCTCCAGTTTCATCCATGCTGTTGGATGACAGGCTCTCTTTTATTTATTAATGGCTGACTAGTACTTTATTGTGAATATGTACCACATTTTCGATACCCATTCATCTGCTGGTGAACATTTAGGTTGTTCCAAATGTTGACTGTTGTGAATATTGCTGCAATAAACATGGGAACGTGGATCTTTCTTCGATAAACTGATTTTCTTTGTTTTCGGTATGTACCCAGCAGTGGGATTGCTGGATCATTTGGTAGCTCTATTTTTAGTGTTTTGAGAAACCTCCAAACGGTGCTCTGTAGTGGTTGTACAAATTTACATTCCCATCAGTGGTGTACGAGGGTTCCCTTTTCTCCACATTCTCGCCAGCATTTGTTATTGCCTGTGTTTTGGATTAGAACCATTTTAGCTGTGGCGAGACGTTTGCTCATTGTAGTTTTCATTTGCGTTTCTGTGATCAGTGATGTTGAACATCTTTTCATATACCTGTTTGCCATTTGTATGCCTTCTGTTGAGAAACGTCTTTTCAGATCTTTTGCCTAGTTTTTAATTGGATTATTAGTTTTTTGTTTTTTGTTTTTATTTTGAGATGGAGTCTCACTCTGTCACTGGCTGTGCAGTATCATCATCTTGGCTCACTGCAATCTCTACCTCCTGCGTTCAATTGATCCTCCTGCCTCAGCCTTCCCAACAGCTGCGACTATAGGCATGCACCACCACACCCGGCTAATTTTTTATAGTTTTAGTAGAGGTGAGGTTTCACCATGTTGCCCAGGATGATCTTGATCTCTTGACCTCATGATCCACCCGCATCGGCCTCTCAAAGTGCTGGGATTACAGGCGTAAGCCACTGTGCTAGGACTATTATTAGATGTTTTTCCTTGCCAGATGCTTAGTTTGCAAATATTTACACCCATTCTGTGGGTTGTTTCTTCACTTTGCTGATTGTTCATTTGCTGTGCAAAAGCTTTGAACTTGATGTGATCCCATTTGTCCGTTTTTGCTTTGGTTGCCTGTTGGGATTACTTTCTTAGAAAGTCTGTGTGACCCAGGCAGTAGGAAGTAAACGGATGATCTCCATGCAATGTAGGTGGTGCTATAATGGACATACATAAAAAGTGCTATGGAGGCTGGGCGTGGTGGCTCACACCTGTAATCCCAGCACTTTGGGAAGCTGAGGCAGGTGGATCACCTGAGGTCAGGAGTTCAAGATCAGCCTGACCAACATGGTGAAACCCCATCTCTAGTAAAGATACAAAAGTAGCTGGGTGTGGTGGTGCATGTCTATAGTCTCAGCCACTTGGGAGGCTGAGGCATGAGGATAGCTTAAACCTGGGAGTTGGAGGTTGCAGTGAGCCCAAGATTGCACCACTGAACTCCAGCTTGGGTAACAAGAGTGAAACTTTGTCTCAAAAAGGAAAAAAATAAGTTCTGTGGGGATACAGGGGAGAAGGGGTTATCAGTTCTAAAGTCTTTGCTTATTGGGGGACACCTGAGCTTTGTAGGCTTTGAAAGAATAAACCTTGACAGAACCACATCTGGGGACTTGTGGAAGGAAGGAACCCAGGTGGGATGTTGCCAGCGGCAGGAAGTGAATCCCACGGCAAGTCGTTCTTAGAGGATCTTGATTGTCATCCTCAAAGAGTTGAAGTTTTTCTCAAGGAGTGGTGGCATTCACATTGTGTCCCTCAGGGCTCTAGGGCTCTGAGAAGAGGACACCAGGCCAAGGCAGGGGAGAAGTGAAGGAGGGAGGCCAGTACTCAGCGCTCTCACCTCCGCCTGTGCCCCAGCAGCCTCCCTTCTCTGCCAGGTGACATTTGCAGGTGTGGCTTGAGGGGACTGTAGACACCTCCCACCCAGTGTCTATCAGCTATCCCTAAACCTTCCCAAATAAACATGCAAATGAAGGAGAAGCCTCTGTGGTCTAGGCCACTTAGATGTATCGACCACTTAGAGTAATAGGTATAGAGTGACAGAAAGACCTGACGAGATGCCACTGGCTTTATTTTTCAAGTAACTTTGTAGGATTTTCCCACATAAAGGATACAGAAGGAATTTATTGTTGGGGAATGGGCAGCAAGATGCACCACGTTCTCTGAGACCAATGGGATGTGTGGCCTCCTGGACTCACACCTCACCAGCTCCTGCACAGCATCGGGGATGAGGACTGAGGGACATATGATGTCTGCTGGGAGCAGAAGATGTTGTCTGCAAACCAAGCTTAATATGTATGGCCTTGTCCTCAGGCAGGGGTGGCCTTAGCTGGCCAGATGTCTCTATCACTGCAGAGTTCTGTTCTTGGACTAGCTGCACAATGAGATTCCAGGGCACCAAAAAATCTTCCTCCCTCACCCCCAGGCGCTCTGAGCCAGTAACTCCTGATTCAGGTATGTTTCTGAACTCCTGGAACGAAGACCAAGGTCATGCTCATCAGTGCTTAAGCCAGCTAAGGACTCTTCCTGGGGCCTCGTTTGCTGGTGCTACTTCCACATAATCATAGCCAAGGTCACACTTGCAGAGAACCCTGGTGGTTCAGGTACTCTTCCTAGTACTTTATGCAAATTATCTCACTGAGTCCTTAGAACAAACCACTGAGGGAGATGGAATTACCATATTCATTCCACGGAGGAGGAAGCAGAAGTGCAGAGAGGTGGAGCCACTTGCCCAGCTCACAGAGCTACGAAGAGGCAGTTGACAAGGTGAACCCGATGGCTGCTTCTCCCTCAACACTCTTCACTGCTCTGCCTACCTGCTCTCAGTCCAGCAGCCACCAGTTCACTGTCCCAGAGAGCAAGTGTGACACTATTGCCAATACCAGAGTTCTTGGTAAGATGCCATTCAAGAGAAAGGGTTTGCTTTTAAAAACATAAATAAATAAACCTTGAGGCTGCAGGGAATGGAAAGCCCATGGATTATTTTCAGCATGAGATTAATCTTCCCAAACAGGCAGCAGTGCCTATGGCCGCTCAGTGTTGATAAGAAAAGTGTTGGGTGAAAAGTGAAACAAAAAAAAAGCTGCCTTTTCCACAAGAGAGGAAAGAGCAAATATGAGAGAGCCACACCCAAGTCGGCTATGGTGGCTCACGCCAGTAATTACAACACTTTGGCAGCCTGAGGTGGGTGGATCACTTGAAGCCGGGAGTTCGAGACCAGCCTGATCAAGATGGTGAAACCCTGTCTCTACTAAAAACACAAAAATTAGCCGGGTATGGCGGGATATGCCTGTAATCCCAGCTACTTGGGAGGCCAAGGCAGGAGAATCACTTGAACCCAAGAGGCAGAGGCTACAGTGAGCCAAGATCATGCCACTGCACGCCAGCCTGGGCAACGGAGCTAAGCTCTGTGTCTTAAAAAATAAAAAAAGATTCTCGTTACTGATCCATAGAAACTGAGTTAGCAGTTCCATTCCTGCTGCCTCAGCACTGATTGGGCGGGAAGCAAAACTGCGGCAGTTCTCCTTGTTACTCATCGTACAAAGGCCAAGAGGGAAGGCTGCGGCTTGGTCCTGTGCCCCATCCTTCCCAGGGCTGCAGCACCAGTCTACTTGGAATAGCTGTCGAGCCTTGGGAGAGGGATGAGGAGAAATGTTGGTGTCTTAGAAGTGGAGAACGGGTTCAGATCCAAGCTGAGCTAAGGGGACAATGGCTCAGGGTCAGAGCTGGCTACATCCCTCTTGTCATTTGTTACCTTTTCAGTGCAGGGATGTGAAAGGGAGGGGCTTAGGGTGGGAGGGGGAGAAAGTCCATTTTATTGAGTGCTTACTGTTGTGGAGCTGGCACGATGCTATGCATTTTAAAAATAGGACATCGTGGGCATTGTGGTGGGTGAGTACTGGCCCACCTTTACAGATGAGGAAAATGAGGCTCAAGATTTTACTGTTAGGTGTTGAGGCCTGAGTCTACTTGACCTTAAGCCATCTGACCTTAAGACCCTGTGTCTTTTCTGGGAGACCTTGCTAGCCAAAACTAATTGGTGAAGAGCTTCATGAAACCATTCACCCCCACTCCTACCTCCATGCTTGAAGCCGCCTCCAGGATGCGGCATTCTTTTTTGTGACTGGTGGAAATTTAAGGAAGAACCCTGGAGGAAACATTCCAGGGTTGTTTTGCTTTTATCTGCAAATAGGCAGGAAACACAGAGCCTCTTCATCCATAGATTTAATCGTGCTTATAATGTTGAAAATACAGTCCATGAGTGTAGTTAGCAGCAAATGGCTCCGTCGTACCCAGGCTCCGATTGCTAGAGCGTCTTCAGTTCCCTTTGTAAGACACCGCCTTTTGCAACTGCCAAGTTTTAGGGCTTTGTTCTTTCAGAGGAGATGAGCCCAGATTTTTTTTCTGTTTCTTCTGGGAGAGACATCAGGTGTTCTACAAGGAGCACAGCTTGGGATTCAGCCAAAGTTGACTGAACTCTTGCTGTGTCTGTGGGCAGGTTAGTTAGCCTCTCTGAGCCTCTCTAGAACATGGGAAACAGGTTGCTCAAAGAATTACATGAATGGGTGCAAATAAATGCCCAACTCCTTAATGTCTTAGCATTGCTTCTCCGTCCAGAGCTAGGGGCATTGTTTTATTCTCAAGCCCCTGCCATTTTTTTGAAGCTATGGAGCTCAAAGATTTGTTTCTCCCTACATAGACAAATGAGATTTCCCTGAAATTACAAATAATTTTTCTGTGTCTTTCCAGCTATCAGTTAGGAATTGGCAAACATTTTCTATAGCCCAGATAGCAGATGACTCTGTGGGTCATGCTGTCTCTATCGTGGTTCCTCCACATTGCTAATGTAGTCTGAAAGCAGTTATAGATAAGCACAACCTGCTGATGAGTGCGACTGTGTTCACATAAAACTTATTTAATGCACAGCCGGCTGATGAGTGCGACCGTGTTCCCATACAACTTTATCTAATACACGACCAGCTGATGAGTGCGACCGTGTTCCCATACAACTTTATCTAATACACGACCGGCTGATGAGTGCGACCGTGTTCCCATAAAACATTATCTAATACACGACCGGCTGATGAGTGCGACCGTGTTCCCATACAACTTCATCTAATACACGACCGGCTGATGAGTGCGACCGTGTTCCCATACAACTTCATCTAATACACGGCCGGCTGATGAGTGCGACCGTGTTCCCATACAACTTCATCTAATACACGACCGGCTGATGAGTGCGACCGTGTTCCCATACAACTTCATCTAATACACGGCCGGCTGATGAGTGCGACCGTGTTCCCATACAACTTCATCTAATACACGACCGGCTGATGAGTGCGACCGTGTTCCCATACAACTTCATCTAATACACGACCGGCTGATGAGTGCGACCGTGTTCCCATACAACTTCATCTAATACACGACCGGCTGATGAGTGCGACCGTGTTCCCATACAACTTCATCTAATACACGACCGGCTGATGAGTGCGACCGTGTTCCCATACAACTTCATCTAATACACGACCGGCTGATGAGTGCGACCGTGTTCCCATACAACTTCATCTAATACACGACCGGCTGATGAGTGCAACTGTGTTCCCATAAAACATTATCTAATACACGACCAGCTGATGAGTGCGACCGTGTTCCCATACAACTTTATTTAATGCACAATATTCTGATAGTGCAGCTGTGTTCCCATAAAACTTTATTTACAAAAAACAGGCTGGATTTGGCCCATCAGCCATAGTTCGCTGACCCCTGATTTAGAGTATAGGGAGGTACTGGGTTTAGGTGCTGGAAATGCAAAAATGAATAAGTGTCCTTGCCCTGGAGGGTTCTCCTAGTAACACGCTTGAATGTAGTACTGGTAAGGGATTTCTGTTTGCAAGCAGACATTTAAAGTAGCAAGAAAGGCAGGTACCTTGTTAGTTCTTACAAGCTGGTATCTAAGTCTGCTCCTGCCTGCAATGAGCACCGCAGACTTGCTGCTTAAACATCCTTAATATCTCTCAGTGCTGTAAAATGCTGCTCAATGGTCCCAGGACAATTTTTACATCAGAGTTTTCCTTGGGATTGTAGTGTATCTTAGGAAATCCTACATGCACTCCCATTTTACTGTAATACTAGCGTGAGCAAGTTCAGATTCTAGGTTTTGCACAGATGCCTTTCCTTGGCATCCTCTGGTTGATCTGTGCCTCAGTTTCCCTGGGTATTCAACAGGAGTTAAGGATGAAATAGTGCATGAGAACTGATATGGTTTCTGTGTGTCCCCGCCCAAATCTCATCTTGAATTGTAGCTCCCATAATTCCCACGTGTTGTGGGAGGGACCTGGCGGGAGACGATAGAATTATGAAGGCAGTTTCCCCCATCCTATTCTCATGATAGTGATTAAGTCTCATGAGGTATGCTGGTTTTATCAGGGGTTTCCCATTTCTCTTGGCTCTCATTCTTCTTCTGCCTGCCATCATGTAAGATGTAAGTCATCTTCCATGTAAGATGGAAGGCTCTTTCTTGCCTTCCATCATGATTGTGAGGCCTCCCCAGCCATGTGGGGCTGTGAGTCAATTAAGCCTCTTTCCTTTTTAATTACCTTTATTAGCAGTTTGAGAACAGGCTAATACAAGAACATTTGTTTAGCATTTTCTAAAATTAAAAATTATGTTTGTGTAATCCTTTAAGGGGAACTCTTCCTTAGAAACTCAACAGGCGGAGTGGGTCAAAGTAAAGCCCACCCTCATAGGAGAATACAGGAAGGGCTATGGCCACTGAGCCTTGAAACAGCTCCTAGAATAGTTCTCAGGGCTTCCTCTCTCCCTGGCATCTGCAGAGAGTCTGACTGCTGAGTGGAAAGTAGGCAGATTTGTGGAATAAACATGTGAATAGCTAGTGTGCATTTGTGGAATGAAGCAGTCAGCCCCTCACTCTGGGTGAGGGCTGCTGAACACCCAGACCACCTTGCCCTCAGCGGAGTTTCCACAGAGCTCAGAATGTTTCTCTGCCAGGTGCTGGGCAGGGTGGTTCTTGCAGGATCCTGTTAGAGCTTCCCAGCAGCCTCAGTAGACAGCTTCTGTTGTCCCCATTTTCCAGGAAGGAAGGAAGGAAGGCCCAGAGAAGTGGAGTGGCTTATTCTCAGCCACACTGCTGAGTCAGAGCTCAGGCCCAGCTGACCAAAGTCTTGTTCAGTCTTAAAAAAAAAAAATTACTTATTTAGGAGGAGGAAATAAATCACAACAGGCTATCTTTATTTATTGTTTAGAGATAGGATCTCATTCTGTCACACAGGCTGGGGTGCAGCGGCACAATCACATTTCACTGCAGCCTCTGCCTCCTGGAATCGGACAGTCCTTCCACTTCAGCCTCATGAGTAGTTGGGACTACAGTGCATGCCACCAAGCCCAGCTACTTTTTAAATGTTGTGTAGAGATGGGGTCTCCCTGTGTTGCCCAGGTGGTAAGGATGGCTCAGACTCCTGGGCTCCAGTGATCCCACTGCCTTAGCCTCCTCAGTTACTGAGATGATAGGCATGAGCCACCATGCCCAACCTTACAAATTATCATGACTAAAGAGCTGATACATACTACAAATACTACAGAATCCAGACAACATCATAGTTTTATTAATTAACCCTCAGACACATTTCGCTAGTCCCTTTTCTCCTACCATTTTAAGCTGCATACTCTGATAGCCTGTTTAGAAGACAGTACTGTTAATTCATTTTCTGTATAGAGAATAGAAAGGTAATGCAGTCATTCTTCCAGCATGGTGGAACAAAAACTTCGCAGCATTTTACTTGAAATTTTAAAAGCAGTTAAATGAAGGAATTTTACAGTGACCACCTGTATACCTACCACTTAGAGTCAACCATTAACATTTCGCCGTATTTTATCATCTGTCCATTTATCATCCATCCCGCATTCATCCACTCATTCATCTGTCCATCATTTTATCTTTTTTGGGATGCATTTCAAAGTAAATTGCAGATCGCAGTACATGTTTCTTCCAAAATACTTGTGTATGCACATAGAACTTGACCAATACCCTAGAATGTCCTTTCATGCCATCTCCTGGTGTTTCCCACTCCACTCTCTCTGAGGCCTTCAGTATTTTGAATTTCTTTCCACCATAGACATGATAGGGTTTTTCTTTAGATTTAAAATTGTGTGATTGCTATGTTGATATTTTTTGAATGATTAACAACTCATGTACCTGGCAAAAATTTATTAGGTATAAAATTTTACATGTAGAAATAAATCCTCCTCTCTCCTCTGACACTTGCTCCTCAGTGCCTTCTCGCAAAGGCATTCATGGCTGTCAGGTCCTTCTGTGTCTTTCTAGAAATGGTACATGCACATAGACATGTGTCTCCCGACTCACTACTTCTTCATGAGGATAGTAGCTCACCTGACACATTGTTTTGTGTCTTGCTCTTGTCGTTTGACATTATATCTTAGAGATCTTCTCCTTCTTAGAGGAGATCCCTGCTGTTCTTTTCATAGCTGCACAGCCTGACTGTGACTGTGCTGTATTTTAGTTAATCATTTCATTACTTGTTTCCAGGCTTTTATTACCTTAAGTGGTGGTGTAATAAATGTCTTTGCCTCCTTGTTTCTGTGCTCATGATGTCCATCACTCTTTAATTCTTAGAAAGTAGATGACCATTCTTAATAAATTAGTAAGTTAATAACTTCCTGTGACTTTTGCCTCCCACCCCTTCCCTACTCCAGCCTTTGATTCATCCATCTGCCCATTTTCACACCTGCCTATATATCCATCCAATGGGAACATTCACTGAACTCTCCTTACCACCTTGGACTCTGAGAATATTGCCCTCGACTCGCTTATATTTTTGGAAAAACAGACATACCAAAAACTAATTCACAGAAATGTGATAGTCTGTGTTTGTGTGAGGTTTCAGGGCTACCCAGAGGATAAAACAAAACTCTTTAAAGCTCTTATTTGCCAATGTTTTACTGCTAGCAAGGATTCCTTGACCTCAGCTCTTTTTAAAAACCACAGAGAACAACAACAACAACACCCACAGAAATACGATGCCTCTAGTTGTGTGTTTTTAAAACCAATGATAAAACTAACAGAGAACCCTGAAAATGCTTCAGACCTGGGCTGGCTTTGTCCCAAAGGCGTGGATAGCCCAGGCCGACTTTATGATCTGAACGTCAGGCCTGAGCCTGTTGCTTGGCTTGACCAACCAAGCCAAGAGATAGAACCATGCCATTTCACATTTTATTCCTTATTAAAAGATGAGATGATGAAGCAAGAGTATTGGTGGAATGGAAAACAGTTGTCATTTTTTGACAGTTTTAAAAAGGGAGAGCTAACTGCCTAAGTCCAGGCTATTTGAAAACAGAGATGAGTGAGAAGTGAAGGGAGTCTGGAAAACATGAATTATGGCTGCCATTTCATGATTGGAACAAAGATTTGCTGCCTCTGTAGCATCTTCCTTTTTGCTTTTCTTTGGAGCAGTGAATCTGAGAACCTGGTAATTAGAAGGAAGAAAATAAGATTCTCTTTGTTTCTTTTTTTATCTAACTTATCCTTCCCATGCATTGAGATTCTGAATTTGCTACAAAGCAGTCTAAAAATCTCTTGGCATTTCAAGGTGGAAGCATAGCGTATCTTATGATTCATTTATTCATTCATTGATTCTTCATTCATTCATTCATTCATTCATTCATTCATTCATTGTGTTAATTCACTGCCTACATGTGCTGGGTTCTTGGCCAAGCTGCAGTGTGGTGAGCACGTAGAGCTCCCTGACTTCACAAGGAGGGTTCCAATCCACAGATAACCAGTGTGGAGTCATTACAAGCTGAGGAACATGAACAGTAGAGGGTTGCTGTGGAGACGCTGTTAAGTTCTGGTGGTATGGAAAGGTGCCGCCTAGGAATTCATATTTTCACTGAGTCTTAGGTGAGAAGAGCTAACCTTACAGAGAGGCTGAGGAAGAGGAGAAGGGAGCAGTAGCTTACAATAATACTTGCTTCACAAATTGTTTGTGGACTAAATGTGAGACCGTCAAGTCCTTGGCACATAGTCATTATTCAACACATGCTGGCCTTCTTCCTTTACCTTTGTTGATTCTTTCTAATAGGGTGATCAGAGGCTGGTTGTCATGAGGTAGGCAAGAAACCAAGGTTTATAGAAGCCAGGTGACTTCCGAAATCATCAGAGGAAGCCCAGGATTAGAACTCAAAACATTTGCATTTCCATCTGTTCCTGAGAGTTTATATACTTGGCTCAGAATCTGGAAGCTGACCTGTGTACCTAGAGATGGAAAAGGACCTGGGACTTCCCAGGGGCAAAGCCTCCTAAGTCATCCTGTAGCAGCAATAACAGCAAAATAAAATCAGAAAACTCCCAAGCTTTAAGGAGGCTCGAGGTTTTAGACCCAGTTGTAGATCTGTATGTCTGCTCTTTAGCAGTTGAGTCCTTTCAGAGTTTCTTCACCCATCAGAGGTCTGTTTATCAGCTAAAGCTCTTGAGTATGAATTTGGATTACTTCATCTTTTGGGTATCCCAGAGGCAAGATGCAAAGAATAGAGACTTTGTAGCAGGAGGCAGTATAGCTTAGCGGTTAGAAGTGCAGACTCTGGAGCCAGACCACCTGCATTTGAATTCCACCACCTGCATTTGAATTCCACCTGTGCTGCTAGCTGAGTGACCTTCTGCGAGTTACTTTTATGGATTATGTATCACTGTGTGTGAAACCACCCCAAAACTTAATGGCTTTTTTAAAAAAAATGCCTATTTAAAAAATCTCTCATGATTCTGTGGGCTGACTGGGCTCAGCTGGATGGTTCTTCTGCATCATGTGGTATCAACCAGGGCTTGACTGAGCTGGATATCCAAGATGGCAGTCTCATTTGTCTGGCAGTTGGTGCTGGCTGTTCACTGGGACCTCAGATGGGATGATTGATCAGAATACCTCATGTGGCTTCTCCACCTGGAGAAAGAATGAGCACCTGAAATCACTGAGGCTGAGTGAGAGGCTGCTGAGTAGACTAAGAGATGTGGTTTGGGCTCCTGACATCTTTACTTCCTCTATGTTTATTCACAGTGATCTGTCTTGTCCTTGCCCGTGAAATAGGGGCACATGTCTGCCTACTCACTGTGGAAGAGCCTCGTGGAGTAGGAAGCCTTTGATGATACTGGGTGGTGGTGTCAAACTTGCATACCCCTCTGGACTAGAAGTGAGGGAGGCTGCAATGAGGGGAGGATTCACTGTCCATCTTTGCCACCCCATTGCTTGGACCCTTATTCTGCCAATGGGAGGAGGTATAATTTTTTCCCTATGGGTTTGGCAGATTGGCCGCTTTTATTTTTCTCTCCCTCTTCTGTCTTTCTTTTTTATTTAAATAAACATTTATTCAGCACAGAGTGAATATTTTTCATTTTTTTGACAGAAACTCTAGTATCTTCCCACGTTTGAGGACTTGTCAGTCAAGGTGGCAGGGTGGGCCTATGTCAGAGTTCCATGCTGGCACTGGGGTCAGAATTTCACGATGAGGGAGAGAGCTGTTGTCATTGGCCTGTCCCTGTTCCCCACCTCCCCCCTCCAAAACCCAGAAAATCCTGAGTCAGGGGAGATGATGGGAACTTCTTTGCTGATATAGCCCAGAAGTTGATTCCCCATTGGTCTTATCTGCTGTTTCACATCCTTGTGTGTGCAGCACTGAGGGTGTTTGCTCCGGCATGATTCAGGAATGCTGGCTGCTCTGTTGCTCTAGTAACGGGTTCTGCCTTTCCCTGAGCCTGAAGACTGCCACATGAGTGGCCAGACCACAGGCAGATGGTGAGCTGCCTTCTCTGCAGGGTCAGGAAGAGGCGAATGGAGATAGCCATGTATGCTGATGGCTGGTTTGTGCCCCATAGTGAGGGTAAACTAAGGAGAACTCTGCATCCCAGGGATGGGTTCTGCAAGATTCTCTAGACTTCAGGAGGTCACAGGGGGTGTTTGTGACCAGTATCAGTAGAAAGTTGATTTTTCTTACAAAATAATCTCTGCTCCACCTCTCTTTATGGCAGAATATAAAATAGAATTGGCTTTGTAAAG
Source organism: Callithrix jacchus (assembly GCF_049354715.1). Taxonomy (NCBI): domain Eukaryota; kingdom Metazoa; phylum Chordata; class Mammalia; order Primates; family Cebidae; genus Callithrix; species Callithrix jacchus. The sequence continues at coordinate 16,677,220 of NC_133513.1, read as the reverse complement.
GGCTGCTGTCAAATCTAGCTAATATCTGGCTCCAGTCTTGAAAGACAGCAAGAAAAGAAAATTTGATGTTGAGTAGGCTCGGCCTTTAATTATTATCATGCATTTGCTACGGTGCCTGGCCTTGTTATCAAGTTAAATTCCACAGAGGTTAGAAAGTTCCCAAATGCTTTTTCCAAGCAGTCTCTCTGGTACTCATGTAGATGCACAAAATCTCCTGGTTTACTGATCCCAATAATGCCACGTAATTAGAAGAAAAGCCTCTAAGTCAGAAGGATTGAGCAGCTCCTGGGTACTCATATCCACCGTTCAAAATGCTGCCTGAAAACCAGCATCCCTGAGGGGAAACTTACCTATCCAAAAAATACCCTGTTCCAGAATTAATGATTTTTGAAGAAGCCCTTTGTTTTCTGTAATTGTAGAGTAATGCTTGTCCTTGAAAAACCTGCCTTATCTCTCGCCTTGGTCCTTTTGGTTGCCTTCTGCTTGTGCTTTGTGGAGTAGATACAGCCAGAGGTTCCTGTGAATGAGGTTCCTGGGTGCAAACTCTGTTCACTTCCTGTTGGAAATGAGGCTGCATTTAAAGGTGGTAGCAGTGGAGCTGATGGCCTGTGAGTCCCCCTCTGGCCTGCTCACTTGATTCCCACAGCATGCCCAGAAGAGCCTTTCGCCAGCCCCAGTGCTGAGGGGGAAACCCAGAGAAGAGGAGTGGCCAAGAGCTGCTCCACAGTGTCTGCCAGAGAAGATGCTGGTGTCCTGGCTATTTCTACTGGTCTCCACATGGATGTACAAAGGGGAGAATGGGTGTTGTCTAGAAGGTGACATGGCCTCAGAACCCTTTCTCTGCTTTTTTCCATCCATGATGCATAACTGTTTGGAAGGCAGCAGCTCTGCCATCTTGCTTTCTGGATTTGAGTGAAATGTATGGAGTTGGCTGATGTGGAAAGGATATTTGATTACTTAATAATGTGATAGGCACTGAAATTGATCATTTCTATCTGCTTATGGTTATGCAGTTAATATGTCTTAATTGTAGAAAGTACAGAAAAGTTCAAAATGCTAATTCTCTTTTTAATTTTAATTTTTTCTTTTTGAGACAGGGTCTTGCTCTGTCACCCAGGTTAGGGTGCAGTGGTGTGATCATAGGTCACTGCAGCCTGAAGTTCCGGGACTCAAATGATGCTCCCACCTCAGCCTCCAGAGTAGATGGGACTATAGGCTTGTGCCACCATGCCTGGCTAATGTTTTTCCATTATTTTTAGGAGTCACAAGGTCTTGCTATGTTTCCCAGGCTGGTCTTGAACTCCTGGGCTCAAGCAATCTCCCCACCGCAGCCTCCCAAAGTGCTGAAGTTACAGGCATGAGCCGCTTCTCTCAGCCTCCACTGCTTATTTAAGGAGAGCTTTCTAATGTGTCCTAACCTTCAAGTTTGTTCATTTCTTCTTGAAGCTGTCAAGACTACTTTAATCGTACTTTCTTTTTTCACCTTTTAGCTAACTTTTCCTGTTTGCTGAGGGTTTATAGCAGACAAGTCTTTGAAGTTGGACAGATCCATTTCCTAGATGTGTGACCTTGGGCAAGTTATACCACCTCCCTGAGCCTCAGTTTCCCCATCTGTAAAGTGGGGAGAATAATACCTGCCCTCAGGTTCACCGTGAAGCTTGATGAGGATTGTGGGTGGTGGGAAGCCCTGAGAGGTAAAAGGTGTGAAGTCAGTGCTGTCTTTTTTCCCTTCACTGCCCCTCACCCTTCTCTGTTCCACTTCTCTTAGTCTTGATCCTCCTCCTTTAAATTCTAGCTAGTTTAGTTTCTAGCAGATCAAAAAAAGAAGCTCATTTCCTGGGTATGAGAAAAATACCAACATTTATTGAACATCTACCACTACTTGGCATTTTGCTGTCTGCTTTACATAATAATTGCAATCCTTGAGACAGCTATGAGAATCAGTTTCGTATCTCATGGGTAGCTGAGGGTGGGTAGCCTACTGGGTGTCACATGTACCTCTGAATGTCTGCTTGCCCTCACCCCCACCTCCACGGTGTGTGGTCAGGACCTCTAAGCAGGACTAATGGTGGGTTTATCATGCCACACAGTTGAGTTTCTCTCCCATAATCACTGTCTCATGTGGTCCTTTTGAATCAGAAGAAGCCATATTCTGCTACCTAAAATTGTTCATGCATTATGAGGGGAAAGGATGAAGCCATGGTGTGGGGTGGACATTGGCCTTTTGTGTTTACCTACTGGGAGTGCCTGTGTGTGTAATGTTCATCATGGTGACAATGGGTATTTTTTCCATTGCACATCTGATAACTTGCGTCTCAGATCCTAATTGGGCCTTTATCCAAAATTACATGCTCTTACATGCCTGTGATTGTCTCAATAGGATTAACAGTCCCTTCTTCGTAAAGATAGTTGAGATCTCTCATCCTGGCATATTTTTATTACCGCAATAACATCTGCAGCCATCTCTTACTGCTTTCCAGTAACTGCTTTCCAGTAACTGCTTTTTCACTTCCTTCTGAACAGGAAGTGTTCAGGAATCACGGGGAGGCAGAATTCTTCTGTGGTTATGCAAACCTTGGTGACCATTATGCATTTTTTTCTCCCTTCTCCTCATGGTAGGTGCCTGGAGATTTGAGTCAAACATCTGAAGACCAGAGTTTGTCGGATTTTGAAATGTAAGTCCACAGCCTGTGCTCACAAGGAGTCCTTTAGAAACTGGACTGTTGTTGGCTTCTGTTGCAGAAGACCTCGGGGGGGAACAGAAATCACTGTGAGAACTACACAGGGTTGATGTGGTTCTTGTAGACGTGGGAAGTGGTTTTCCTGCAGCCTCAGTGTGGCCCTCAGACATGTTTGATCTCCCCCTTGGGTATTTAAAAACATTTTGTTTGGCCGACATTTAGAAGTTGGAAGATAACACATAAAAATTCAAATTTCCTTTATTTTCTTTAAAAATCAGATGCTTATGCTTGTAAGGCCACAGTCCACAGGAGCTGAGTAAAAGCTGTCCCCTTCGCACAGGCCATTTGCTGTCCAGTTTACCACAGCCCCCACTCTTGGCTGTTGCTGGGAAGTGACCAACTTCACTCATTTTATTGTCTGTGTGGCCCCTGGGTTATTGGAAACAACAGTCGTCAGTGCCTTGGTTGGATTTTTGATTGCATTAGATTCTATGTGGTGCCTCTGCTGAGTACCCCTAGGGAGAGATTAGTTGGCCAGCAGCCTTTTTTCTTTTTCTTTTTTTTTTTTTTTGAGACTGACTATCACTCTGTCGCCCAGGCTGGAGTGCAGTGGCACAATCTCGGCTCACTGCAACCTCGGCCTACAGGGTTCAGGTGGTTCTACTGCCTCAGCCTCCTGAGTAGCTGGGATTACAGGCACACACCACCACACCTGGCTAATTTTTGTATTTTTACTAGAGATGGGGTTTTACCATTTTGACCAGGCTGGTCTCGAACTCCTGACCTCAGGTGATCCACTCACCTCTGCCTTCCAAAATGCTGGGATTACACACGTGAGCCACCATACCCAGCCAATTTTTGTTCAGGATTTCTTGGGTTTTGGATAAATAGATCCTGCTTCAGCTGGAAAATAAAATGGGATAAGTTTTCTCCTCTCTCATTCCCCTCTGGCAAATGTAGGGTTCAGCCTCCCTGGGAAGAAAAGCCCAGGAAAAGCCCTTTCTAGTGCAGGCAGGGCTGGGCCTTGGAAAGAGCATTTCTTCAGAGCCAGGCTGCCTATGTTGAAATCTCAGGCATCGGTCCAGCCATTTATCCTCACTGGGCCTCACCTTCCCCATTTGTGAGGTGAAGGTCCTGTTGCAAACCTTGCAGGGTGTGTATTGGCAATGAAAGTGAGATTATGAAAGGCATGAGGCCATCCCAGGACCACTGGATATTGGGGTAGCTGCTGGGGTTGGGGCTGGAGGTGGCTGTTAGGCTGATAGGCTGGAGAGGCTGAGGTGGGTGAGAAGTGAAGGATGAAAATCAAAGGTGAATATGCCTGCTGTGGGCTTGTGGAAAGGGGGAGGACAGTGTGAAGAGGATCCTGGAATGGCAGCCCGGTGGAGGGCAGTCATGGGAAGAAACTGGAAAGACAGGAGAGAGCCACAGAGGGGAGTCTCAGACACAAGGCTGGAAGCACTCATTATAGCAAGAATTCACCCAGATCCTGTGGCAGGCTGGTGTCCAGGCAGGTTCCCAATAGAGGGGATGAATTAGCCATGGTCCCTGCCTGAACCAGGCCACATTGTCTCTCCCCAGAGATTTGGAACCTCCCTCAACCAGTTTCCTCATCTACACTAAAGCCAGAGGCAGCAATGGCACCATTCCCCTCTCAGCATGGAGACCAACATCCTTCATGGAAGTTATAAAGAAGGCCCTCACTCACCTCTGGCTCATCCCCAGCCTTTTCCCATTCCTCTCCCTGTGCCAGCCACCCTGGCAATTCCACTCATCTAACCCACATGGTCTTCTCACTTTAGGATTATTATTTTATCCACTTAAGCCTCATGTACACAGGATCACCTCTGTGCTGGGCACTGTTCTAACTCAGTCCTCACAACAACCTTCGGAGACGGGTGTCACCTCACAGATGATAAAATGGAACGAGGATGCAAACCCAGGCAGTCCCGGTCTAGACTCAGTGCTCTTCACAGATGCTCATTCCCCTTACTGAAGGACCTTTCTCAGCCGCAATCTCCCTTCCCCAACTTGGCTAACTCTAAATATCCCTTAAAGCCTGGCCCAAACACTGCTGCTTCAAAGAAGCCTTCTCTGGTGTCCCAGACCAAAGCAGGCCCTGGAAGTCACTCTCCGAAGATCCAGTGTTCCTTGATGGCACTTATAATAGTAGTAAACAATTTCTGTGTAACAACTATAGGCGTTTATGCACCTGACAACAAAGCTTCAGAACATATCTAAAAAATCTACAGAAATGAAAGAAAAAACAAACAGTTGTACAATAAGGGTTGACTTCAGTATCCCACTTTTAATAATGGATAGAATAACTATACAGAAGGTCAGTAAGGGGATAGAAGATTTGAACATGAGAAACCAATGAGATATAACAGACATATATAGAACATTCCACCAAATGACAGCAGAATGCACATTCTTCACAAGTGCACATAACTTTCCAGGAAAGACATACCTTAGGCCACAAAACCAGTCTCAACAAGTTTTTAAAAACTGAAATCATACTAAGTATCTTCCTTGACCACAATAGAGTTTGAAATATATATGTGTGTGTGTGTGTGTGTGTGTGTGTGTGTGTGTGTGTGTGTGTGTATCTATCTATCTATCTATCTATCTATCTATCTATCTATCTATCTATCATCTATCTTTTTTGAGATGGAGTCTCACTCTGTCATCCAGGCTGGAGTGCAGTGGTGTGATCTTGGCTCACTGCAACCTCTGCCTCCTGAGTTCGAGTGATTCTTCTGCTTCAGCCTCCCAAGTAGCTGGAATTATAGGCATGCCCAGCTAATTTTTGTATTTTTTGTAGAGACAGGGTTTCACCATGTTCACCAGGCAACTCCTGACTTCAGATTATCCCCCTGCCTCAGCCTCCCAAAGTGCTATGATTATAGGTGTGAACCACTGCGCCCCGCCCACAACAAAGTAAATTTTATGGAGATTTGTCTCTCTCATGTTAAAACTGAATGTTTCATGAAGAAAGGGGCAATGTCTGCTTTTACTGCTCTATGTCTAGTACGCTTCTCAATGAGTGCTTGTTTAAGGAGTGAGTGAGTGAAGGAACAAAATGATGAACAAATGAACTAACACCTCGGAAGGAGATGGTTATATAAACAATCAATTCTGATTTCAGTGATTCACTGAAAGAGAGAACCATATAATCCAGGCTGAGGGTAACCTTGCTGTAACCCTGGGAGGTTGTCCAGTCCTCTCCATTCCAGGGAAGTTAATAAACACCAGAGTGCTAGTTATATTTCTGCCTCGTAGCCTGGCACAGAAATGAAAGGGGAATGTTGTAGGCACTAATACAATTTCAGGGACCTTTCCAGGAGGAAAGTGATTAGATACACAAACCAGTTTTGGTGGCTCAGAATTGCAGTGTACAAATTACATTGAGCCCTGGGGAAGTCATCAGTGGGGTTTAATTTACCCCTCGAAGGAGGTCAGCACCTCAGCTCAGAGATTAGAAGAAATGCTGCTTCAGGAGAGAACCATTACCTGAAGGGTTATTTTCATTGTGAAAATGAAATGGTCTTTACTCTAGAGGTTGTGAGAACATTGAATCATGGAATCTTCCATCACTGGTGTCTCAAATTGTGTTCCAAGCCCAGAAGGCTGGGGAGTTTTTATGAGCTGCTCTTTAGAGAGAAGGAGAGCTCAGGAGAAAGCATTTAGCTCTGGAACAGCTCTAATTAGAGGTGAAGGCTGGGACCTTCCAGCCCTTCCAGAATGGTACAGTACCGTTTTTATAATCACTACAATTGATCTTGAAGTTTCAGGGACAGTCAGCTTATTATCTCTGCATAATTTGGATACTGCCAGGTGCAAATTTGATAGTGGCATGTGTGTATATACCTAGTGACTTACCAGTTAACTTTAAAGTCATCACATAAGGCGAAAGAGTGACATAACCAAAATACCTTACACATGCATCAAATAGCCCCTGTGAGGAATAAATGATTTTACTATAGGTAGAAGCATGGAGCCATGTATGGTAGGTACTCAGTAAATTATTTTGCATTTGAACTTAAACCTTGCTGTATTAGACCCATATACATCACATTTTTGGAAAAGTTGAAAGAGAGATATTTGTACCCATCAGCCTGATGTTCTAATGTCATTTTCTCTCGTGCTTCCCTCCTCCTATCCTAAACAGCTGTTACCCTCTTTGCCATGTGTGTTGGTCTCCTGAGCTCCCTGGTGGAGTCTGCTCCTAAGATGGGCTCAGGGTGTAAAGTCAGCTCAGTGAGGAGGCAGCATGCCTGCGGGGCGCTCCAGAAACGCTGGGCATTGCTGTGTGTGACCTCCTGTGATAGCTTCCTTGGGGCTTGCAGTTATTATCCTCATTTACAGATGCGGAGACTGAGGTTCAGATACATGATGGGCCAGATCACTCCCTAAGAACTTTCTTCTTCCAGAGAACAGATGGCATATATATGAGAGAGGGAGAGGTTTAGTGATATGACTTAAACTTGTCCTTTAGCTTGCTATCACTGGTGATGTAGGTTGTTATAAATTGCCTGTGCATAGTACCTCTTAGATGACAAAATTGTCTCCTTTCCTCTTTTTTTTTTTTTTAAATGAGTTAAAAATGCCCAATATTGGTCTCTCTCTTTTGGTCAGATCAAACCGGGCGCTGATCAACGTCTGGATCCCCTCAGTGTTTCTCCGGGGCAAAGCAGCGAATGCATTCCACGTGTATCAGGTGAGTGGCTTGTTTTTCAGGTGGACCTTACAGCTGGATGGAAAGACGCCCTTTTGTCCTGCTGTGGTGCTTTGCCTCTTGGTGGTGAGGCACTGTGATTAGGAGGCGATGGCCCTCCAAACACCCACATCTTAACTACCCAGAGGCCTTGCAGAAGAAGTCTGTGGCTTTCAGTTGAGCGGGACGATACGATGGGCCTCTTCATGCCAGTTAGGCCTCTTAGTGTGGGTGCTGCGGAACCTCAGCTCAGACTGCTTGAGCAGAGATGGTGATAGGTTGTCTTGCATTGCATCTGAAAAGTCTAGGAGTAGGTCAGGCCTGAAGCACTGCTGCACCTGCCATCAGGAACCTGCTGCCGTGTCCTGTGTCTGCTGCTCGGTGACCCTCTCAGGCTAGCTGTCTGTGGGTTGAAAGGATGACCCCAGTAGTGCCAGGTTCTCGGTCTGTCTGGATCGGCAGGTCTCGTGGTCTGTCTTGGATCTCAAGCCTCTTCCTACACCTTGGGGTTGGGGGATGGACTCTGTGACTGGCCTGATTCGGCTCATATGACCACTGCTGTGCCCGGGGTGGGTGTTTACCTCACCTGACCACATGTCTGAGAGTGAGGAAACGAGATTCCCCAAATCAGAGCCAGATAATTCTTTCCAAAAGAAGGGACAATGGATAGTTGACAAGCAGAACCTGTAGACACCGCCTCTGCTTCCTTGGGGTAGTGGTGGCTGCACCCTGGTGGGCATTCAGTGTCCGGGGTGGTGAGACGTGTGTCTGTAAGAGGTGATTTTGCCCAATCAAGGGGATTCCAGTTCTCCATCTTCTGTCTGATTTTCTGAAGTTTCTTTTAGCCCTGCCCACGCCTTGTATGCATGTCTGTCTTCCTTCTCCCCTCTCTTACCATGGACTCTGAATTCCAGGCTTTTATGCGCCCTTGTTCTGGGACTGCTTTGTTCTCAGTGCTGAGCCCCAGCTGCTTCCTGCTTCTCCTTTCCTCTTGTGCTAAAATAATTGTCATTACGTTTTGTTTTATTCCCCATGAACTCTTTGCAAATCCTTGGATTTTGTTGCCATCTTTCTTAGTGAGAAATTGACTTATCGAAGAAATCTGCTTGGCTGATAAGATATTTTCCCCCAAAGAGCAGAGTGGTGAAGAAAGGACACTGAACTTGAAAATGGAACGCCTGGTTTAGAGCCTATGATCTGAGGTGCATCTTAGTTTCTTCAGCTGTAAAATGGAAACAGTAATCTATCATGTAAAACTGTTGTGAGATTAGAAATACCTGGCATGCAGGAGACACTCTGTATTCATTTCTCACCTGCTTGGTCTCAGGTCTAAGCAGAGCACGCACATCTTACTGAAATTCGCAGGGACAGATGAGTTAGACTTTGGTGCGAGACGGTTGTTTTTGTTTACATGTTCAGCTGGGCAACATTCAGAGGAGAATCTTGTGCGTTCATGTTGTTCTCAGCTTCAGTTTAAAAAGAATTTGATATTATGGATTTTCAAAAATCCTCTTCTCTTTGTCCTTTTATCCAACCTAATTCTTTATTTGAGTGTCCTTCAAGTTCTGCTTTGTGGTCTTGAGAGCACTGGAAGGCGTAGCCTGGGGTATGAAAAACATGAAGCAGATAGCTTTATCTTAGAGCAAGATTAAAACGTGACATCACTTGAGTCGTTTCCTTGACCTTTCAGTTTTGACATTTTACCCCGTTCACCCCATGAAGCAACCTGGCAAGTTTCAGCTCCTGAAAGTCAGCTATGCAATGAGATGGACCTTAGCAAATATGCCGTTGCCTGGGTGACTGTTTCCACAGTGGCCACTGTGGCCGTGAAGCCACTCTCTCCCTGTCCTTCACTGTGTAAAGCTCTCCTGGGCGCGGCCCTGCTTCCAGCCAGCCACAGGCCTGGCCGCTCGGCATCATGGGGAGCAACCTCACTCCATGAACCTTTGGCCTTCTGCAGCCCTCTGATGTTGGGGGATGTGAAGTGGTGTCTCTTGCGTGCAATTATTTTTCTCTTTTTAGCAAATGATGCTTCTGATTGGTGCCTGCAGAGCAAAATCAGAGCATATGTTTGGAAGCATTTTAGAAAGCCTTTGTTGCCATGTTTTTACTTTATATAAATGATACTGCATAGAAGGTGAGTCATTTAAAATACTGGTACTGTTGAAGAGTATTTTTTTTAGAATTTAAAAAAGTATGCCGGCAGGGTGTAGTGGCTCACGTCTGTACTCCTAGCACTTTGGGAGCCTAAGGCAAGTGGATCACCCGAGGTCAGGAGTTTGAAACCAGCCAGGCCAACCTGTTGAAACCCTGTCTCTACTAAAAATACAAAAAGTAGCCAGGCAGGAGGCTGAGGCAGGAGAATCACTTGAACCTGGGAGGCAGAGGTTGCAGTGAGCCGAGATCATGCCACTGCACACCAGACTGGGTAATAAGAATGAGACTCTGAGGCCGGGTGCAGTGGCTCACACCTCTAATCCCAGCACTTTGGGAGGCTGAGGTGGGTGGATCACGAGGCCAAGAGATCGAGACCATCCTGGTCAACAAGGTGAAACCCCGTCTCTACTAAAAATACAAAAATTAGCTGGGCATGGTGGTGCGCACCTGTAGTCCCAGCTACTCGGGAGGCTGAGGCAGGAGAATTGCTTGAACCCAGGAGGTGGAGATTGCGGTGAGCCAAGATCCATCTCAAAAAAAAAAGAATGAGACTCTGTCTCAAAAAAAAAAAAAAAAGTATGCTATTTAATTCCAAAAAAGTTTTGAGATTCTGAGAAAATTTCTAGAGAAACAGCTAGAAAAGAATGAGAACATAGAAGTAAAAAAATATATCAGAGAAAATGTCCACTAAGAGTTTAAAAGGAAAATGTAGAAACCATTTGTATGTGTTATGAGATTCTAAACAGTTGCTCTCATTGACTTATGAATTTCCTGTGGGCTTCCTGGCAGCCAGTGTGAAAGGGAAAGGTGGTTATTTGGATACATCAGTTGCTAATAATAAGAAACTATGTTAATTCTTCAAAAGAAGCTCTAAAAGAAATTTCCACACAGCGTTTGAGATTAAACAATAATAAACGATAGAGTAGACCATCCTCAACTACATTCCTGTGGCAGTCACTATGTGATTTTGTAAGATTTCCCTTGAAGGAAATCTTACAAGGGCATAGCCCTAAAGTGAACATAAATTTGATTGGATTGCCAAGACATATAGCTCTCTCAGTAGAGCTCCTGAACACATGTGGCTCTTGAGATTCGTATTGATTAAAATGAGACTTGGTGCGGTGGCTGATGCCTATTATCCCAGCGCATTGGAAGGCTGAGGTGGGTGGATCACTTGAGGTCAGGAGTTCGAGACCAGCCTGGCCAACATGGTGAAGCCTCATCTCTACTAGAAATACAAAAAATTAGCTGGGTGTGTGGCAAATGCCTGTAATACCAGCTACTAGGGAGGCTGAGGCAGGAGAATCACTTGAACCCGGGAAGCAGAGGTTGCAGTGAGCTGAGATCACATGACTGTGCTCCAGCCTGAGGGACAAAGTCTCAACCAACCAACCAACCAACCAACCAAAAACCTGGCCATGATGACTCACGCCTGTTTTCCCAGCACTTTGGGAGGTTGAGGCAGGCCAATCACGAGATCAGGCAATTGAGACCATCCTGGCCATCATGGTGAAACCCCTGTCTCTACTAAAATACAAAAAATTAGCCCGGTGTGGTGGCACGTGCCTGTAGTCCCAGCTACTTGGGAGGCTGAGGCAGGAGAATCACTTGAACCTGGGAGACGGAGGTTGCAGTGAATCAAGATTGCGCCACTATGCTCCAGCCTGGCAACAGAGCAGGACTCCGTCTCATAAAAAACAAATAAAATGAAAGATTCGGCTCCTCACTTGCACCAGCCACATTTCACATGCTGAGTAGCTGCACGTGGTGGGTGGCTCCTGTTCTGGACAGCAAAGATCTAGAACATTTCCCCAACACAGAAAGGTCTGCAGAGCGGCTGCCCTGGAGCAAGCTCTCCCAGTGCATGGGATGGCAGGATGGTGTCTTATGTGCCAAGTCAGGGTTTAGAAGGAGTACCCTGGCCATTAAAGGCCACACCCTGCAGGGAGAAGGCCCCGCCCCCCTTTTCAGCTTGTCCTGGCTTCCAGCTCCTTGGAAGAGAAAGTCCCTGTGTCACTCTCTTACCTCTTATGTCCCTCTGATCTTTCTTCTTAGGAAAAGCAGCAAGGCTGGGGTCAGTGCCTTTGGCAGGCAGCGGGCTTGAAGTTAATTAGATTGTTTTGTTTTCTTTGTTTTCATTTTTATATTTGCCTCCTAGTTATGACACATAATTCTATTTTTCCATTTACCATGGTGATATACAGTCCCCTTGTAAAATGTATTTTAGGTGAAAAGGAAATGAATCAGCTTAAAAAACACTACTAAATAAACAATCGTGAAAACAGTCCAAAGTTTAGCAAGGTGCTCTATGAATGATTGATATTTGGGTCACACCAAAATGAAGGAACAGATAGACTGTGATTAACAAAAACCGACGTAGTAACTAATAGCCACCTCTCACTGGTGTGTGTGTTGTGTAATAGCTCATTCAATCCTTATAGCCACCCTGTGGGGTAGGAAACTCTTACCCTCATTTTTTAGGTAAAGAAACAAAGACACAGAGAAGCTTGTTTACTGACATGTTTTCAGCCCCCAAAGCAGTCTCTGACAAGGTCCCGGTCTATAGAGAGTCCACATTACTGAAAGACGGTAGAAGCAAGTTCTTTAAAAATCCTAAAAGCAATTGTGCGTGATGGCATTGGTCGTAGTTCCAGCAACTCCAGAGGCTGAGGTAGGAGAATGGCTTCAGCCTAGGAGTTTGAGGCTGCAGTGAGCTGATTGCATCTGTGAATAGCCCCTGTATTTCAGCCTGTGCAACACAGCGAGATCCTGTCTCTAGAAAAGAAATGTAAAAATTAACCAGGCATGGTGGTGCACACCTGTAGCCCCACCTACTAGGGAAGCTGAGGCAGGAGCCTTGCTTGAGTCTAAGAGTTTGAGATTGCACTGAGCTATTATAGTGCCACTGACACTCCAGCTTGGGTGACAAAGCAAGACCCTTCTCAAAAAAAAAAAAAAAAAAAAAAATTTTAGAAGCAGCTGGGACAGTTGCCCTCATTCCAAAAGGCAGGGCCCAGCTCAACTAAGATCTCACCTGCATGGACAGCCACCTGTACCCCTGAGATGGCAGGCTAAGGGGATGCCTGCAGCCAAGCCAGGACTTCTCCATAGGACCTCTGTGGATCCACTGCAATGCACACCTTTTCCAGCAAGCCAGATCCAAATCCAAGAGCCAGGCTGAGACAGTTTGCATTGGGAAGTTGTCAGAGTAGGTGCTGGTTCACAGTAACTTATCTAGCCGCCTAGTATCTCAGCATGTCTTGTTTGAGCAATGTCAGGGTCCCAGAGCCTACGTTGGGGGAGGTTGGGGGAAATGTCCTCCAGCCAGGCCCAGTGGCTCATGCCTGTAATCCCAGCACTTTGGGAGACCAAGGCGGGTGGATCACTTGAGGTCAGGAGTTTGAGACCAGCCTGGCCAACATGGTGAAACCCCATCTCTCCTAAAAATATAAAAATTAGCCAGGCTTGGTGGCACATCCTGTAATCCCAGCTACTCGGGAGGCTGAGGCAGGAGAATCACTTGAACATGGTAGGCAGAGGTTGCAGTGAGTCAAGATCACACCATTGCACTCCAGCTTGGGGAACAAGAGTGAAACTCCATCTCAAAAAAAAAAAAAAAAAATTCCTTCTACATGCCAAAGAAAAGATAATTTCCCTGCTGTGTGTGGTCATAAAGCCCTCACTACTTGTGGAAGAATCTGGAATTATATTTGGCTTAGAGGATTCTAGCAAGAAGTGCTGTGCATTGACATGTTGGAATGCAAATTGTTGAAAAAGGTTTATGTTCCCTTATTCTGAGAGGGAGCTGAGGTGTGTTCTGCCACTAAAAATGATAAATGGCAGCCTTTTTCCACCCCTCAGGACCAATGTAATATCTGAGAGTTCCTGACTTTAAGTTTTCAAGCGCTTCTTACACATTAGGCTCTGCCAGTGCTTGGTTGCTGGCAGCACTAGCCAGAGACAAAACGAATAAGGAGTGTCAAATAAAATAGAAAACAAAATTAACCTCAGCCACTACCTTGTTGCGCTGAGTTTTTTTCTTTCTCTCTCGGTCAACACACCGTTTTGTTTTGGTTTAATTTCCTGGCACTTCCATATGACAGAATTAAATTTGTCAATTAATTTCTAGTTCATACCGTTGCAGATGTTTGGTCTTAGTCCCTGAATACCTTGACTTCAAACAGGTTTGAGATTCACTATCTTAACATCCCACTGGAGTGTCTCTAAAGGTGTGGTAGACATTAGAAAAGCTCACGTGTTTGTTTTCTTCAACTATTACAGCTGCTGGATCGGTATGAAGTAATGTGTCAGTTACGTACCTGAGATCTTAGGTCTTTCCCTTTGAAAAATACCTTTAGTAAGCACAGTTGGAATCTGTCTTCCGTGTGGGATTAATTTCAGCCTTCCCGTCTAGCCACCGCAAACACTGGCTGTTGTACAATATTCCATTTGCACAGCAGAACCGATTAGATCTCCTTTGTAAAGAGGGTTGCCTTGTTTCAGCAAAGCTTTTTTTCTTCTAGAATAAGTTCTGTTTCCTAGAGGCCACAGGGTGTGGTCTTGGCCTGAGGAATGTTGGTATCCCAGGAAGACTCGTTCAGTATTTGACCTCTTTCCATCCCCCATCCTGCAGAACGAAATCACGTAGCCTGAGTGATTGTTATTATTTTTTTGTTGGAGACAGGGTCTCGCTTTGTCACCCAGGCTGCAGTGCAGTGGCACAATCGTGGCTCATTTCAGCCTTGAACTCCCTGGCTCAAGCAATCCTCCTGCCTCAGCCTCCTGAGTATCTGGAACTACAGGCATGTACCACAATGCTCATAATTAAAAAAAAATGTTTTTTTAAGAGACGGGGTCTCACTATGCTGCCCAGGCTGCTCTGGAACTTCTGGCCTCAAGTGATCTTCCCACTTGGGCCACCCAAAGTGCTGGGATTACAGGTGCAAGCCACTGTACCTGGCCTCTGGGCCATTTTGAAGGTTTAATCCAGCTAAGCATATTTATATATGTAATGCAGGGAACGTGTATTATTTTTCTATTAATAATAGATCACAGCATCTTGGCAAGCTGCATGAAGCTTCAGGTGGCTTGGAGGATGGTAATGTTTTTGGACTTCAGGCTTTGCAGTTCTCAGCTCTTCCTTTTCATTCTCTCTCTTAAGATAGCTTACCCCTTGGGCCCTCAAGTTTTCTTTTACCCACAGCTCTGTCTTTATGCTTGCTTCCTGTGTAGCTATGCAGAGAGGGAAGAATTCATTAAGTAGAGCAAGATGAAATGGTTGGACCGAATGCAGAACTGGGAACTGCAGCTGCAATGATGTGAGCTCTGAGAAGCCTCCGCCTCTGCAGATAGCATTCCAAACTTAAGGGAGAAAAGGCCTCATTCTAAGGCTGAAGCCCTTCTCTCTTGCTCACACCTGGTCCTTCCTCTCATACCTGTTGTATGCCAGATAGGCAGGAGGGCCGGCCGTGGACTGAGGCAGCCATTTGCTATTTGATTTGTGAGTTTCATCCCAGCCAGCGTGGGCTCCTGTGCTGCAGGCCAAGCCAGTCCAGGGGAGCCCTTGCCCTTATTTTTACTCTCTCGCTCTCCTTGAGAACTTTCCACCCTGGCATTCTGAGGATCACAGCACACCAACCCCTAGCTGTTCCTGGAATGCTCAGGGCTCCCAGGAAAGCCTGATGTAGGTGGAAACAAATAGCAAAAGGCAAAAAGCTCTCTTTCCTGCTGGACATAGGTGTCACTGCTGTCCTCTGTCTGCTTTTATCTTTCCATATAGGAAGAATTTTAAAATTTCCCTTCCATATAAAGCCTTTATTCATCTCAAAGCTGTTTATTGAGGGCCTGCTATATGCCAGGTATGCGCCACACCTGCAGAGCCAGCGGCAGCCAAACTTGACATTGAGCTGGCCTTCACCAGCCTCACTAGTCTAGTGGGAAGGCAGACAGTGTGCAGTAAAGGTAGCCTCACTCTGCAAAGAAAGGAACAAGGGGGAGGGATGGGACACTACCCACTTTGCAGTGTGGATGCGACCACGTGTGATGACATATGAAATGCTTGGCCCATAGCTACGTGTGAGTTTACCTTTGTGATCTAATAACCACTTGACTTGTGATAAGCCCTTAAACCTGGAAGGAAGCATGCAAAGATCTTTCCCTTGTTGAATAGAATGTCTCTGGGCACGTCCCTGTGTTCAGTAAAACTGTATGGAGCATCTGCTTCACCAAGGGCTCTACAGGGCTGCAAGGAGCAAGACAGCATTTTCCTAGTGTATCTGGCACCTGGTGGGGAGACAGGATCTCCACGAAGACAACCAAAGTTCAAGGGTGGCTACACGAGGCTTTGCAGAGGGGTGGGAGAGCCAGCTGTCAGGTGGGCAGCCCCAGCCTCTGCTGCACGCTCTTTAATGCACATTGTTGCTTAATTCTTTCAGCAACCTATGAGGTAGACACTGTTTTCATGATGCCCATTTAATAGATGAAGCATCTGGGACTCTGTGGGTTGAATAACTCCCTCTGGGGCATGCACACATTCTGCCCTGTGCCTCTGCTCCATGCTGCTCCTCGCCTGACCACTGAGGCGTGTGCCTGACAGATTTGTCTCTATGAAATGAACCTGTTTCCATAACATGTTTCCTGCAAGGAATTCTGACACTCTCTCATTGACCCGTCACTCATTGTCATAGCTGCCATGGGCCGCTGATAGTGGTGACAAGGTAATATTCTCACATTTGAGAGAGAGCTGCAAAGACCAGAGTATGGAATTGATGGGTCCCTGGGAATGTGAGAAGTCTGTTAAGGTGGAGACCTTTGCAGCCTCTCGTGCATAAATTCTTTAAGTATTAGGCTTTGAAGAAAACTTAGAGCTCACCTCTGTGCGTGCATATGCGTATGTGTGTTTTGAAAGGTATATTCAGGATTTTGACTTTTTACTTGGAAAGCTGAAAGTCATGGGCTTTGTAAAGAGTCTATAGGTAGAGGTGGACACACCCTCATGGCAGGTGAGCTGTCCGTGTTTTTATATTTACTTTTTATATGAGAAAATCAAAAGAAGTGTTCTGCACTAGATCGTAGTAGCTAACCAAGTGAAGGAATCTGTGCTGCTTTCTGGCCACTCATCTTTCTGCTGTGTCTTAGGGCTGCCTGACCCTCTCTCCCTTTCCTAACTCCTTCCGTGCCCAGAAATGACCCATCTGGAGAGCTGCCCAGCAGTTTATCAGGAAAGGGTCGGGGAGGTGAGAGCATGCTGCTGTCACGTTTGCTCATCATGGAGATCGGCAGCTTTTGTTTTGTTTTGTTTTTTGTTTCTGTTCTGTGGTCACAGTTGTCACTGAGTATCTGGTTTGGGTTGGGAAGGGAGTGTTGGGCCTGGGCAAGGCTCATCTCATTAGCTGAGTTCTAATGGAGAAGAGGAGTGTGAAATAATCTTTACAAGTGTGGGGAATGTCACAAAGTGGGAGATAACAGTGAAGGGCGTGGTCAGGTCAGTCTTGCTGACTTGGTGGTGGGATCTCTGAAGTGGAAGCAAAATAGCAGTAATTAACTGTCCTTCTTGGAAATGAAAGTGCTGGGGAAGAGACAGGTGGCAGAGGGTGGTGGACAAGGTGGATGTGGGAAAGAATAACAGGGTCCCTGACTTGCCAGAGTGTAGTGATCTCTCAGAGGAGGCCTGAGGGTGCAGAGAAGGGAGCCAGGTGAGGTGGAGATAGCAGGAAGGACACCGAGAAGGAAGCCGAGGTGTGAAGACAGAGGAGTGGCTACGTGGGAAGAGACAGGGCCTTCGAGACAGTGGCACCTTGGAGGCAATGCCGTGTTCAGTGGTGCGCTGCTGTGCAGAGGAGACAGCTTGTTCATCCTCTCTCCTGTTGCGTTGTCTTGGAGGCAGGCAGCACGTGACCATATACAGGTGCTGGACGGTCCGCATGCCAGGTGTCCTGCCCCACACTTCCTGCATCGGCCTGTAGCTTTCAGAGCCACCTTACTGAGAGTGGCCTTACTCGTTTGCTGCTCCCAAATGGCTGTGTCCATTGTTCTAAATGAGGCAGTACGTAAATAACCATACAGTCATCTCCTAGTGTCTACAGGGGATTGTTCCTAAGACCCCATGGTTACCCAAATCTGAGGATACTCAAGTCCGTCATGTAAAACGACATAGTATTTGCACATAACCTAAGTGCATTAGAGTCTACAGGAGAACGTGTAGACTCTAAGTCATCGCTAGGTTACTTACAATACCTCATACAATGCAAATACTATGTAAAAAGTTGTTACACAGTATTGCTTAGGGAATAATGACAAGATAAAAGTCTGAACATGTTCAGTAGCGATGCACTTTTTTGAGTATTGGTAATCTGTGGTCAGTTGAATCTGTGGATGCAGAACTCGCTGATACGGAGGGCTGACTGTATTAAAAAGTAAGAGGAATGTTTGAGCCAGGTGTGGTGGCCTGCGCCTATAAACACAGCTACTTGGCAGACTTAGGTGAAGGAATTGCTTGAGCCCAGGAGATCGAGGCTGCAGTGATCTGTGATCTTGCTGCTGCACTCCAGCCTGGGTGACAGCGAGATCTTGACTCCAAAACTGAAAGTAAAAAGTAAGAATGGTGTTTGGAAGTCATTTTCGTTTCACCCAGTTATAGTAACCATGGCTTAACTGGGACCTTGTTAGCGTGGTCACCATGTCCCATCTTCACCTCCACTGTTGCAGAAACAGAAACCTGAAGCAGAGGAACTTCCTGAGATACTGATCTGTGATTCCCCAGTCATTTTCCTTTTCCAAGTTCCCTGGTCATAATCAGATGATCATTTCTGCTCCTTCAGCTGAAGGGAGATTTGTGGTAAAAGTGGAAGTCCTGAAAAGACATTTTCCTGCCTGGCTGTTGTTTTTCAAAAGCGTGGAATGGTTTTGTTTATTTGTTATTTAATTAGAGACAGAGTCTCTCTCTGCTGCCCAGGCTGGAGTGCAGTGACAGAATCTTGTCTTGTTGCAACTTCCACCTCCAGGGTTCAAGTGGTTCTCCCACCAGAGCCTCCTGAGTAGCTGGGATCATGGGTGCCCACCACCATCCTAGCTAATTTTTGTATTTTTAGTAGAAATGGGGTTTCACTATGTTGGCCAGGCTGGTCTCAAACTCTGACCTCAAATGATCCACCTGCCTTGGCCTCCCAAAGTGCTAGGATTACAGGCATGAGCTACGGCACCCAGCCTGTTGTCTTTTAAAGAGACTCCATTGAGGAGACAGGTAGAGGCTAAGGGCCCCATGGCAGGGCCCCAGAACAAGAGAGACCTCCCAGAGAGGTGAGGCTCCAAGTCTGGGCAAAAATTCTTACTTGCTTGTATGTCCTGGGAGCAGAAAACCAGGATCCACAAGCTGGCAGTGAATGGGCCACTGTCTGCAGTTTGGAGGTCACTTCTACAAGGTACAGGCACTGCACAAGTCCCACACTGTCCTGAAGGCCGGGGAGGGAGCAGGGCCCCATTAACGGCTGAGATGGCCTTGCTGCCCACTTAGCAGAACTGCCTCTGAATCTGTCAGGATGCACTCAGCGGTTCCTCCTGGCACCGTTGAGCTTCATACTTGCACTGAGCATCTCTGAGGTATTTGAATGAGGCCTTGTAAGGACACAGCAAGGATAGTTTGTCTTTTTGCTCTCACCCCCTGACTGGACAGAGTATAAACTTAAAAAACTTGCTAAGATGAATTAATCCACCCATGAAGGTCTCCTTACAGGCAGGTGGCATTGATGTCTCAGGGTAATCCACTGTGCCAGGCCCAACGTCTGCCTCCATCTCACTTCATGATCAGGGTTGGTCTAGGATGTGATCTCACACATCCAGGGGAGGAATTGAGGCTTGGTGAGTGTACTTGGTCAGGGCTGGCATGCAGATGGACTCTCTTCCCCAGCAGGTCTCCATGGGGCACAGATGGCACCTGCCCTGGAGTGCCACTTACATACTCCCTGT
This sequence comes from Callithrix jacchus, assembly GCF_049354715.1. Classification (NCBI taxonomy): domain Eukaryota; kingdom Metazoa; phylum Chordata; class Mammalia; order Primates; family Cebidae; genus Callithrix; species Callithrix jacchus. Next base: position 16,657,702 of record NC_133513.1, on the reverse strand, counting down.
GCTCCCCAATCCAGGCTGAGAAGGCTCACTCTCTTCACCAAAAATAAGTAGATTTACTTTTAGTGGTGTCCCAAAGGGATGCCTCTTAAACCCACATTTCCCCTGGGGAGATCATGTTGTCAGGAGGATATGATAAGACCTCTTCCCTGTGCAGCTTGTCCTGGGAGCTTTGGTGGAGCAGGGACCTCCTTCTGCATGTGGCCAGGGCTGTACTCTGGAACACCTGCATCTGCCTCAGTTAAACAGGTTCTGAGGATGGCCTCCTGGCTTGTCCTCTGGTTTGAAAAAGACAACCATAGCCCCTTTGCATCAGCCCGTGGGAGGCAAGAAACTCAGAACTGGGCAGGCTGCGCTCTGTTCAGATTCTGACCCGAAAGGCTGCTCATGGGCCCTCTTTAAATGCTGAGTCCCTCTCAGATTCTCTTAAATTGCCCCTCGAGTGCACTTAGCACAGATGCAAGTAAAGCCCAGGGGTTTGGCTGGGGGCACAGCCCTGTCACTCATTGGTCAGCAGGTGCAGAGTCACAGTTAGACAGGAGGAAGTTCTGGTGATCTTACTGGTGATGCACAGCAGGGGTACTATGGTTAACAATCTTGTATGTCTCAAAATAGCTAGAAGAGAGGATTCTGAATGTACCCACCACAAAGACATGAGAAGTATTTGAGATGATGGATCTGCTTGTTACCCTGATTTGATAATTACAAAATGGGTACATATATCAGAACACCACATTGTGCCCCTGCATTAGTCCATTTTGCATTGCTGTGAAGGAGCACCTGACACTGGGTAATTTTGAAGAGAAGAGGTTTATTTGGTTCCAGTTCTGCAGGCTGTACAAAAAACATGATGCCAGCATCTGCTCGGCTTCTGGGGAGGACTTGGAGGCTTTTAGTTGTGGCAGAAGGTGCAGGGTGAGCAGGCGTGTCACATGGTGAGAGGAGGAGGTGCTACACTATCCCAGCAACCAGCTCCCACGTGAACTAACAGAACAAGACCTCACTCATGACCATGGGGAGGGCAGCAAGCCATTCATGAGGTATCTGCCCCATGCCCCAGACACCTCCCACTAGGCCCACCTTCGGCATCAGGAATCACATTTCAACATGAGATTTGGAGGGGGCAAACATCCAGACCATATCGGCCCCATAACTCTGTGTAATTATTATGTGCTAGTTAAAAGTAAAATAAAACTTAACATTTATGGAGCCCCTGCTGCGTGCAGGCACTGAGCTCAGTGAGATACGCTTGAGTAAGGGGATGGGCCTCCCAGGTGCTGCCAGGATGCCAGCCACCTCAGGCGCAGTGCTTCTTGGGAGACTGCCATTCTATGTTAGACAGTCAGGGGCGGTTTGCATTCTACTCCATAATCCATCTGCATCTTACTGTTTATGGAACTTGCATTTCCCTCAGGCCGGCCTTCCGTGAGAATGCCCCGTGTTTCTTAGATGTGGCCCAGGCTGTGTGCACCTCTTGGCACACTGGGCTTCCTGTGTTTGGTATCTAGAGGGCCCTGGTTCCAGAAGTGAGCTTCCATGGAAGCTGCCTCTGTGCTCCTTGTTTCAGGCTGTCTGGCTCACCTGGTCTCCCAGCATCTATCTGTGAGGGTCAGGGGCAATGAGGACCTTCCTCTGGGGCATCAGGGAGGGAGATGGGCTAGTAGGTCGGGGGTGGGGGAGGGAGGTTCTCCTTTCCTTTCTCCCCTTTGGTCCCCACTTCACGCACTCTCCATCCCTTCCCTGGCCTTTTCCTTTTCCCCTTCTCTTTCTCTCTTTCCTCTTCCTCCTTTTCCCCCCTCCTCATTCCTTTTCCCTGTCATTTCCCCCATCTCTTCCTCTTCTTGCCTCTCTCCTGTTCTGTTTCTTCTCTTCTCTTTCCTTCCTCCCACTTCTTGTCTCCTCATCTTTTCCCTTCCCCTTTTCTTCTTTCTCTCTGTCCCTCTTTAGTCCTTGATGGAAGAGGAAATCCATAACTCCCCGTCTCTCCCTGCTTTTCTTGAGCCCTGAGGAGAGAAGCGCTGTACCCCTCCAGCAAGTGTTTTCTCTGCCTGCAGTAATTGGACAGCTTCTTGGTATTCTACACTTTGTCTCTTTGGCTGTAGCGTTGAGTCTCTGAGCTCCTGGGGAGGGGAAGGGAATACATAAAGTGGCAGGGTGCTTTTTTCTCTGGGAACCAGAACCACATGCAAATGCACGTGGGAGCTGTAAGTGCTTCCCTGCCATGATTTCCTAGCCATTCCTGATAGTATTCACCTGCAACTTTTAACGACCAATTATTGTTAGAGTACAGATTTAAAATGAATGTTAATTGGTTAGTGATATTTCATACTTAAGACAGCCGTAACTCTACATACCACTTCATCAATTGCTGCAAAACCGTATGCCAGCGTCCTTCCTCTAAATTAACCTGAGCAGGAGAGAAAATGGATCCGGAGCCACAACACACATCAGATGTAGGATGTTCAGGTTGACAGTGGGGACTGTATGTATGTTTTGCTGGAAAGTTGTTTCCTAGTGGAGTAGGCGAGAAGGGGAAAGGGATCTGTTCAGTCTGGCTGTGGTCTTAGGGTTCCTGGGCATGGTGTAGTCTTGGTGCTGCTTTCTGTCCCTCTGTGTTTCTGGGCCAGCCTTTATTTCTTTTCTTTCTGTCTTTCTTTCTTGTCTGTCTGCTTTTTCTGAGATGGAGTCTCACTCTGTTGCTTAGGCTGGAGTGGTGGCACGATCTCAGCTCACTGCAGCTTCCGCCTCCCGGGTTCATGTGATTCTCCTGCCTCAGCCTCCTGAGAAGCTGGTATTACAGGTACCAGACACCACACCCAGCTAATTTTTTTATTTTTAGTAGATATGGGGTTTCGCTATGTTGGCCAGGCTGGTCTTGAACTCCTGACTTCAGGTGATCCACCCACCTTGTAATCCCAGAGTATTGGGATTACATGTGTGAGCCACTGCACCTGCCGTGTTTCTACGTTTTCTTCACATGCCTGGTATCAGGTCCTGTCTTGGAGTCTCCTGCACAGTCAGCTCAGAAGTCCAGTTCTCCGTGAAACTTTCTCTCCTTGCCAGGAGCAGTAGTTAGAAATCTGCCTAAACCTGTCTGATGGCTCCCTTGCTAGACTGGGTGGGTAGAAGGGGCTATGGCATCCAGTGGGCAGGGCCGGAGGTGCTGCTCAGCATCCTGCAGTGCGCAGGACGTTTCTCTACAACAGAGAGTGACTTTTCCTCAAATTTCTACAGCACCACCATTGAGAAGCCTGCTCTGTAGTAAGTGCTGTAAGCATCGTGTAGTTCTGATGTTTCTCTCTGCTGGTCCTTGTGCTTATTTTTTTTGTAGGCAGGTTTATGCAAGGAGCTGTGTCTCGGTCCCTGCATCTGGTGGAAGGGATTGAATCTGAGCATGCCCAATACTTCTGTAACAGCATCCTCTGGACACAGCCATCTCCTCAGCAGGACCCGGCCTGCCCCTGTAATGTGATTCCTATTCATATCTAGGGCAGGACTCCTCAAATGGGGACAGTGTAGGAGACAAGCTGACCACCTCCATGTGAGCCTGGAGCTGCACCCCGTCACCACAGCCCGGCTATGAACCCAGCCAACACAGAGCAATGCAACTTGACAGAAAGACATTCATTTTCTCACCAAAACATTCACTTTCCATCGACACCTGCACGCTCTCGCTTGCAAGAGGAGAAAACCCAGCTCAGACTGACAGGAAGCAGATGACATTCATTGACTTGCCTGATGGAAAAGACCAAGGGCAGAGCTTGAATTTTAGGGGTGCAATGTCATCAGAGTCAGCCCCTTGTCTTTCTATCAAGTTGCATTGCTCTGTGTTGGCTGTGTTCATAGCCAGGCTGCGGTGGGGTACAGCTCCAGGCTAGCATCGCCTTGGAAAGATCCATGCTGCCCCCAGGGGAAAGGCCTTTATTTCTTCTGAGGCTGACAACAGTCCTGGAAGTGACTCTCATTGATCCTCAGTGATCCAGGTCATACCACATGTCTGCTGACCCGAGTGCTTGGGTGCGTGTGATACTGGGTGGGTGTCATATGCCTACTCCTAAAGCCACAGGTCAGTGGGAGAAAGGTGTTTTCCCCAAAGGTAAAGGTGCTCTGACTAGCAGAAGGGAGGTGGTGGTAGACTGGCCAAATCAGCACACATCCACTGAAGCCTGCAGCCTGCTCACAGCTCAGCCTTGGCTTAGAGCCGGTTTGGTGAAATATGTGCATCTCCACACCTGGGTTTCTCAATTGCAGCACAGGTGACATTTTGGGCTGGGTAATTCTGTGTTACAGGGGATCTCCTGTGCCTGATGGGATGTTGAACAGCCTCCTGGCCTCTACCCAGCAGCACCCACACCCACTGCCTAGTTGTGACAACCTGATGTCTCTAAGCATGGCCAAATGTCTCCTGGGAGGCAAAACTGCCTTCTTGTGTTGATATTATTACTTATTGATGAACAGACAACCGAAATGAATAAAGAAATGAATGAGTTGATAGCCCATTATTGTCTAATATTTCACAGAAACTAAGACACCATCATCCGTTAGACCCATCCTGATTTCAGAAATGTCAGAATGCGAAGATAATTCCTGTCTCAGAATCAATAAAATCAGAGCGTTTCATCTTCTCCTCTGGAGGCCTGGGAGGTAAGGGTGTTGGGAAGCCAGTGGGTCTGCTGAAGGACTCACACCTCTGCAGTGAGGCACACCCTGGCGTTGGCAGGTGGTTGACGTGGATTCTCAAGATGTAGCGTGGTGTTGTGTCGATCGAAACCCAACTTCACACCTCTGTGTGCTGTGAACTTTCTTAACATTTCTGGATGTCAGTCTCTGTCGCTGTACAAGGAAATAATCACAGCACCGTCCTCACAGAGTTGATGTGAGGATTAAATGAGATGTAAAGCCGCTTAGTAGGACTGGCCCATAGTGAGTGCTCAGTCAAGGTGAGATGAGATGAAGAGGCAGCCTCCGGTAAATGATGGACACAGGAGTCACCTGCTTTAGGATAAACACTGATAGCCCTGCCCATGAGGCCCCATGCCCGCCCTGGGGGCAGTGATGAGCAAGGGAAGGAGGGAGCTGCCAGTGCTGCTGAGGGCAGCACCTCCTTGTCTCCTCTGCAGTTTGACAGGAAGATGGGAACGCAGAGGAGACCATGTCTGTTAAGTCCCGTGTACCAGTTACTATGCGGGGCACTTTTTCTACTATACCTCACTCAATTCTCATGCCAGCCTGAGACATGAGATGGTCAGTAGCTGCATTTTACAGATAAAAAAACCTGTGGCACAGGAAGGTTAAGGTCTTGCCTAAGATCACAGCTGGCAAATAATAGAGCTGGGCTTTTCCCCCGATCCATAAGCCTCCAAAACCCAAATTGTTGAAAACACAGACTGAGAAGCCAAGCCAGCAGCCACTGCTTCATTCTTCTTGCTAAGAGCTAGAAGCCTGAAGTGATGGAGGCTACTCCTAAGAGCCACGGAGGTGGAAATTCAAAGCAGGCTGCTCTGCCCTTTAACAAGTCCAGGCAAAGGTTTAGCCAGGGTGAGAGTAAAAACCAAGGTCTCAAAGGAGGTTTGGAGACTGCGGCCTCAGTTCCCCAGGCTCTGCCAGGCCCTTGACCATGAATACTTAAAAGCCAGCTGTGATGTGAACAGTGGAGAGATTCCTAGATCTTTCTTGATGTCATTTTCCTTAACACAGATAGGGTATTCAAGGTAAACACTGACCATTTTACTGTAACTGTAGCCATAACTAGAATTTTCCTATCAGAGTGCTGTTAGATATAAGGAGGTAAAGAATGGAGAGAACTTGACACAATGGCTGACACATGGGAAGTGCTTAGGGAACATCCTAGCCGCTGCCACTGCTGTCATCTGCCTTGATAAACATTGTCATCATTAGTTTCCCTCCTCCTTCCTCCTCAGTCAGAGCCATCACCATCACCATCACCATCACCGCCAATTATCACCATCACCGCCAATTATCACCATCACCATCCATCACCGTCATCACTACCACCACCACCACCACCATCATCAGTCATCATCCATATCATTACCATCACCACCACCACCACCACCACCACCATCAGTCATCATGCATATCATCATCATCACCATCACCACCATCATCACCGCCAACTGTCACCATCATCACCATCCAACACCATCATCATTACTACCACCACCATCATCAGTCATCATCCATATCATCACTATCACCATCACCATCACCACCATCATCACCACCAATCATCACCGTCATCACCACCACCACCACCACCACCACCACCACCACCACCACCATCAGTCATCATCCATATCATCACCATCGTCAAACATTGTCACCATCAGTATTTCACTTTCTCTCTCCTTTCTTAAGGATACTCATTTAAGAAAGAGGTGGCATTTTTCTCCTAAAAGACATAGAGCTGGCAGGCTTTCTAGACCTAGGTTTGCAGTTTTCTCTGCCACTCACTGGCATGTGACCTTGGGAAGGTTATCGGACCTGTTGGGCCTCAGGTTACCCATCTGCAAACAGATGAAAATACCTCCCCTCATGAAGGTGGTGGAGAGGAATCAGAGCTGTGATATGCTATGAAAGGCTCAGTAAATAGCCTTTCTTACTGTTACCACCTCCCTTGCCTATCTGTTTCCCCTGTTCTTTTTGAGTAATGCAGAATTAGGCAGGGTGGGGGCAGGGGCAGACTTGGCAACGTAACTCTGTTACTCAGGCAGTCCAGCAAGTAACTTCTTTCAAATCTCCTGTTGGAAAAAGCAGCTTGTTTGCCTTTCGGCTTCTTCTGGCAAGTGAGGTTCTTGAACTACGCTTCCCTCCACGTCTTTCCTACTCCCTGCCCCAACACCTGCCTCCTGTTGTCTGGGCCAAGTCAGACCAGCAGCATTCTAGCACCAGCATTGAGATTCCCCATCACATCTCTACTGTCCTGTGCTCTCAAGGTCAAAATACCATCCTCAGGGACTTCCTGAGAATCCAGTCAGCAAACTACACATTTTTCACACACCTTTCTCTCCCAGCCCCTGAGAAGAGGCCTCCACATGGCCGCCAGTTCATCTGCTTCCTCCTGCCCCCGACAGAGCAGTCTGACAATTTCACTCTCTTGAAGCCTGGCACGGATTGGGATTCACTGTCTCTTGGGATGAGGCTGCCAGTGGTGTGTGGAGATAAGCTTTAAAGGTTGGACTGGAAATGTGTTTCTGTATCTGGAACAGGTAGGAAAGAAACATCCGAAGCTTAAAGCATCAGTGCCACCCTGTCTACTTCATTATGAGAGTCAGGCTTCTCAGAGCCCAGCTCAGAAAGAATCAAACACACACACACACACACACCCCAGCCTTCATGCTGGGTTTGGGTGAACACAAGATGATATCAAGTCTTCATGCTATCGGCACAACTCAAGTTCCAAAAATGGATCGTCAGCTCACTAAAGCTAGGAGAAGCATTGACTCACCAACGCACAGGGTTGTTTTTTTCAACACAGAAATAAAAGTTATTATTCCCATGCCACAGGCCATGGGAAAACATTCATTGCATAAACATAGATCATAAGAGCTGATGACTGAACAGCTGCCTGATGGCTCACAGACCGTCTCCACACACTGCTTCCCATCAACCTTGGGACGAATGTCGGGGATGAGCAGCAGCATCACTTCCGGATGAGGAAGCTGCAGCCAGAGCCTCCGCTCCAGCTTGGGGCTTTGGGGCTCAGTCAAACCCTACAAGCACAGAGGGGCAGGCAGATAACTGTGTCCAAATGTAAAACCTTTGGAACGAAGGGTTATAGGTGCCAAGTGTATTTGGGACACGCTTTTTTTTTTTCTTTTTTGAGATTGAGTCTCTCTCTGTTCACCCAGGCTGGAGTGCAGTGGTGCCATCTCAGCTCACTGCAACCTCTGCCTACAATGTTCAAATGATTCTCCTGCTTCAGCCTCCCGAGTAGCTGGGATTACAGGTGTGTACTACTAAGCCTGGCTAAGTTCTTATATTTTTAATAGAGATGGGGTTTTGCTATGTTGGCCAGGCTGGTCTTGAACTCCTGACCTGAAGTGATGCACCCACCTCAGCCTCCCAAAATGTTGGGATTACAGGCGTGAGCCACCTCGCCCAGCCTACAAGGTTTTGAAGAAGAAGTGCATGTCAGGGCTTGTGGCCAAAAAGTGACGCTGTTGAGGTGGACAAGGGGCCTGGTGTCAGGGATAGTCCTGTTTCTCACCCTAGAGTGTGAGCTCCATGAAGTGAAGTTCTAAGCATATTCTGAGCTGGTTGCTCAGAGGGAAGCCTGGCTCCTGACAGCCTGAGCTTTGCACATGTCCACATTAGAGCCTCAGAGGCGTGATTGGAAAGACTTAGTTTTAAGAGGAAGACTTTGTACTTTGCAGATTTCGGAAGCCAGTTTCTCTTCCCCGGTGGCAGTGCAGCGACTTTCTCTTGTCAAATTCCATCACAAGTAAAATCAAGAACGTTTGAGAGCAGAGTGTGAAGGTCTAGGGTGTGGCCATTGTCCAAGGCCAGAGTCTTTGACCAGGAAGCCCCATAGTCAGTTTCTGTTCTTTATCTTGCCTAAGAGTTTTGATTTTTTCACTGCATATTTTATATGGAAAATTGAAGAGATAATTGAATAGGGAGGCTTTATCTTTTGAGTGTGTTGATAGTATTCTGTCTTAGGGCCCTTCCTTGGGCAGCTAGAACCTTGGTAAGCAGCCTACTTGGAGAGAGCCAGAGACTGCTGGTACCTGCAAATTATTGCTAACAACATCTAAATATCTTTATTAGCAGTTAGAGGCAGAAATAGTTTAAGAGCCTGGGGGCTTAATTAAATGTGAAATATGCAGGGAGAGAAGTAGCTTATAAAGCAAGCAGGAATCAGGCTGTTATTTACTTTGATTGTTGAAATAGACCTTTTGGTTCTGAATGGAGTCCCATCTGTGGGTGTACCTGTAATAGCATCTTTTCCTCCCTCTCTCTCTCCTCTGTATCCCTTCCCTGCCTCATTTATTATGGATCAGGTACTGTGTTAAGTATTAGATTATGGTGATGAGAGAGTAGACTAGCTTGTTGTCATCATGGAATTACAGTCCATAGTGAGGAGAAAATTAATGCTAACCAGCCACATCAATACATTCAGGATAACCATGACATGCTCATCCACAGACAAATGGGTAAATAAATTGGGGTACATTCATACAGTGAAACATTGGGCTGCAAGGAGATTAAAGATCTGTAACTACAGGCAACAAGGTGGCTGGATCTCATAAACAAATGTTGACCGAAAGAAACTAGTACAAAAGATAGAAACAAAAAGAAAACACACCCAGGTGATTGCATTCATCTAAATGCACAAGCAGGTGAGACTGATACATGCTTTTGGAGGTGCCGGTTGTGGTTGTCCTTTGGGGGTGTGGTGCAGCGTGGCTGATGTGGGTCATTCAGGTTATCGGGGCTCAGGGTGAAAGTGAGGGGCTAGGAGAAAGTAGAAAGCAGTATCACCTTGCACATGCTAAGAATCCAGGATGGAGGCCGAGGCGGGTGGATCACGAGATCAAGAGATTGAGACCATCCTGGTCAACATGGTGAAACCCCCGTCTCTACTAAAAACACAAAAAATTAGCTGGGCACGGTGGCGTGTGCCTGTAATCCCAGCTACTCAGGAGGCTGAGGCAGGAGAATTGTCTGAACCCAGGAGGCGTAGGTTGCGGTGAGCCAAGATCATGCCGTTGCACTCCAGACTGGGTAACAAGAGCGAAACTCCGTCTCAAAAAAAAGAAACAGGATGGAAATGTGGATGTGACCGGTTGCATAGAGGTTAAGCAAATTGAAATCATGGATACTCCTTAGCTCAACAGATGCTGTAAGATCAGAGTGCCCCTGAGGCCCCTGGTCTCTGGATGATGCCCATGTATTTAGTCACAGGAGTAGCAGATCTTAGAAGGCGGCCGGGAGTCCAGGCTGCACACGTAATTCTGTGGTACACTGATTTAGTTTGGTGAGGTACACACTACTCAGCTAACTAAAAAGTTAAAAAAAAAAAAAAAAGAGATGGAATGGGAAATGGAGGCAGAATGGGAAGTAGAGAAAGAGGCAGATAGAGAAAAGGAGGAAAAAACCAACACAGATGGACATATGCACCTACTTTGAATCCCGGGGAGGCCTGGGCCGGTTCTACTCAAAAAGTGTGTGTCCTGGAGTCTGCACAGATGATTGGGTGGCCAGGGTCTGCTCTTCCCCAGCTGGTCTTAATTTCTCTTCTGTTGTGAGCTTCTTGTGCTGAGAGCTACATGTATTTTTCATGCTGCTTTCTTCTACCCTTGGGCACTGTTGACACATAACCATCTCTGTCATAGCCACAAAACTTGGTGTGTTTTCTGCAGGGCTAACCCGGACTCTCCTGCAGGCAGACAGAACCATCACAAGCCATAGCCTGCCAAGACCTTCAGGGGCAGGCCTTGAGCATTGGCCAGAGACTTTTAAAATTATTTTATAGGAGTACTAAAGGCTTGTTGGGGAAAAAATTAGTTTTTTAGTGGTTTTTTTTTTTTTTTTTTTTTTTTGAGATGGAGTTTCGCTCTTGTTACCCAGGCTGGAGTGAAATGGCGCAATCTCGGCTCACCTCAACCTCCGCCTCCTGGGTTCAGGCAATTCTCCTGCCTCAGCCTCCCGAGTAGCTGGGATTACAGGCACACGCCACCATGCCCAGCTAATTTTTTGTATTTTTAGTAGAGACAGGGTTTCACCATGTTGACCAGGGTGGTCTCAATCTCTTGACTGCGTGATCCACCCGCCTCGGCCTCCCAAAGTGCTGGGATTACAGGCGTGAGCCACTGCACTGGCCAGTTTTTTTTTTTTTTTTTTTTTAAATAAAATACTGTTTTTATCCTTTGATATATCAGGTAGCTTGGGCTAAGTTATAAACTGTGATAAACAGTCGTCAAACCTTGGTAGCTTACATCAGTAAGTTTATTACCCTTCTGTTTCCCACTCATGCCGAACATCCATCGGGGGTCAGCTGTGGCTGTGCTTACACTGTCTCTATGCCGGGATCCAGGAAGAAGCAACAGCCCTTAACTGGGGCATGCAGCTCTCATGGCAGCGGGGTAAGAGACAGTGGCAGGCCTTATTCTGATCCCGAAAGCTGCCCAGAAGTGACACACATCACTCCCTCCAAACACTGATCAGGTCTAATGATAATGAGCTGGAAAGTATAATCCTCTTGCAGGGAGAAACCCAGCAAGACGACACTGGGAATATATGGTGGAATAGAAATGTAATATGCCTCCACAAGGAATACTCACTCATTATGGAAAAACTCAGGAAGGATAGATATGTAGCCATTAAAAATGGTGATGTAAGCCAGGTGTGGTGGCTCACGCCTGTAATCCCAGCACTTTGGGAGGCTGAGGCAGGCAGATCATGAGGTCAGGAGTTCAAGACCACCCTGGCCAGCATGGTGAAACCCCATCTCTGCTAAAGATATAAAAAATTAGCCAGATGAGGTGGCGCATGCCTGTAATCCCAGCTACTTGGCAGGCTGAGGCAGGAGAATTGCTTGAACCTGGGAGGTGGAGGTTGCAGTAAGTCAGGATTGTGCCGTTGCACTCCAGCCTGGGTAACTGAGCTCAGAAAAAGAAAAGGTGATGTAGCTCCAATTTTTAAAATTCTTTTTAAGGTGAATTTCATGGTGTGTGAATTGGGTATCAATTTTTACGATTACTTTTTTGAGACAGAGTCCCACTGTTTCGCCCAGGCTGGAGTGCAGTGGCACAATCTGAGCTCACTGTGGCCTCTGCCTCCCAGGTTCAAGTAATTCTTTTCTTTCAGCCACCTGAGTAACTGGAATTACAGGCACACACTACCATGCCCAGCTAATTTTTGTATTTTTAGTAAAGATGGGGTTTTGCCATGTTGGCCACGCCGGTCTTGAATTCCTGGTCTCAAGTGATCCACCTGCCTTGACCTCCCAAAGTTCTGAGATTGCAGGGCCTGAGCCACTGTACCTGGACAGTGATGTAGATCTAAGATGTCAGCTTGGAACGCTATTTATTTTATATACCAGAACGGGGGAGGGGGAAGCAGGTAACGAAAGAGAATGGATAGTTTGAGTTCATTTTTAAAAATTGTAATTAAGATTTGTATATTAACATAGGAAAAGGAAATGGAAAGATCTAGGCCAGATGTAAGACACCTTGGTGTGTGCAGAGCCCAGCTGGGAAATGACTCAGGGTGGCTTCTTCTCAGTGCCAACCCTCTGTCACTATGCAGGATTTCAGACTCTCTGTTCCGTTTTCCAGGTTCGTCGTTACTGTTGTTTTTTTGTGATGAAAATCTGGATTTCAGTGTTAAAACCTCTTATTTTTTAAATGTTGGCAACCAATTAAATGTTTTAACGGGCGTGATTTACCAGTTTGTTACTTCTGATATGAATCAATAGTGACTTTCTCTGGGTGATGAGATTTTGTATGTTGTGTTTTTCTTTTTTTTTATTTATCTGTGTTTTCTCACTTTACCTTGAAGCGAGGTATTTCCTTTTGACAAATACTGATGGGGAACTGATAAAAGAACAACAATACTTTAGGTATAGAAAGTGCTCTTGACTTTGTAATTCTTATTTATTTATTTATTGAGAGGCAGTCTTGCTTTGTCACCCAGGTCAGAGCGCAGTACTGCAATCTCAGCTCACCACAACCTCTGCCTCCTGGGTTCAAGCGATTCTCCTGCCTCAGCTTCCCAAGTAGCTGGGATTAGAGGCACCTGCCACCACGCCCAGCTAATTTTTTGTATTTTTAATAGTGATAGGGCTTCACCATGTTGACCATGCTGGTCTCAAGCTCCTGATCTTGTGATCCACCCGACACGGCCTCCCAAAGCTCTGGGATTATAGGCGTGAGCCACCATGCCCAGCCTGACTTTGTAATTCTCTATTCAGTTGTTAGTGGTTAATCAAATAATGGTGATCCGAAACATCACCCATGCTGGATGGTTAATAAAACAGGCAGGGACAATGCCTGAGCCCAGGGCAGGCTGAACCCCAAGAGGAAGTCTCAGTGGGGAGAGGTGCAGCTCACCCTTGATGTCTTGCTGACCTTGAACATCAGGATTCTCAGTGCTGGCTTCTGTTGACACGGAGCCCTGGTGTGTCTTCCTGAAAAGGCCCCATGACTGGGAATATGGCAGCTGACTTAGTGTGAGAAAGGAGAAACGTTTTGAGGGTAAGTTCCCAGAGCAGTTTCTAAATAAGATCAGACAAAGCACTTAAACTCCAATTTAGCAGTTACCCGAAGCACAGCTCTGAGCAGAGGCATCATTTGCCAAATGTGCTTTTTGCCTTTAAAGACACAGGAAATTGCATGAAGCAGAGAAAGAAAATTTGCTGGATGTAAATGTGAATGTAAGAGTAGGCCTTAGATTCAATACATGCTGTTGAATATTCAGGGTTTTTTTTTTTTCCATTTGTTATCCCAACTGTAATTCCCTGCTTCATCACCCATCATGCAAATGTGATTCTTGGGCATTTTCTAATGTTGCTCTTTCTCTAAACAAGTAATCAAAACAGAGTTTTCAGCTGCATTTGAACTGCAAATAAGTTTAGTATAAAATGCAATTATTCCCCTTAAAAAAAATCAACAGAGACAATTTGGACATGGGCATGGCTTGAATTATCCTTAATCAGAACTCAGAGTGGTGTCCTTTCCAAGGATTAAAATGAGGTAAGATCAGTCTTAGCTGGTAATAGCCAGTTTCTTTACCAAAAAAAGAAAACAAAACAAAACTTAAAAAAAATGCTAAAAGTAGTACGTGCTCATTATAGAAAATTCAGAAAGTAAAGTCAGAAGGAAAACAAAGAACATAGATATGATTGCAATTAATATCTCTTCCTGGTTAGTCCCAACACACAGATAAGATTGCAATTAATATCTCCTTCTAATTAATCCCAACACATAGGTGGATTGCGATTAATATCTCCTTCTAGTTAATCTCAACACACAAATACGATTGCAGTTAATATCACCATGTAGTTTTTCCTCTGTGTCACACATAAACATCTGTGTTCTGTCCCCCCTTCCCCCCGCCCCAAGAGACAGTGTCTCATTCTGTCACCCAGACTAGAGTGCAGTGGCAAGATCCTTGCTCCCTGAAGCCTCAGACTCCTGGGATCAAGCTGCTCAAAGCCCTGGGATTACAGATGTGAGCCGCTGCACCTGGCCCTGCATCTGCTTTTTAATTTAACACGAGACTTTTCTCATGTTGTTCTGTACCATACACCAAAATCATCGCTTTGGTGCACAGTATTCCAGCATCACATGCTCATATTATTTCTTTGATTGTTTCCTCTTGCTCAACACTTAAGTTTTTTCTAATTTCTCCTTGTCATAAACAGTTGTAGGGAACCATGTTGTTCTTCAGGCTTGTTTGTATGTTAGATTCTTTTCCTAAATAGGTTTGTGGTTAGAGGAGTCGGTAGCAGTGTGCTATCTTAGAAAGGGCATAGACTTCTGTAGTAGATGGATACAAATTGCAATCCTGACTTTATCGTTTTCTTGTTCTCTGACTACAGGCAGCTTATGGAACTGCTGTGCTTTATTTCAAGGGTCCCCAACTGGTACTGGGCTGTTAGGTACTGCCTATTAGCAACAGGGCCACATAGCAGGGGGTGAGCAAGCATTACCACCTGACCTTCACCTCCTGTCAGATCAGCAGCAGCGTCAGATTCTCGTAGGAGCACACACCCCATTGTGAACTGCACATGCAGGGGATCTAGGTTGCCCACTCCCTATGAGAATCTAATGCTTGATGATCTGAGGGGGAACAGTTTCATTCCCAAACCATCAGTTTCTCTCCCAGCCCCAGTCCATGGAAAAATTGTCTTCCACAAAACTGGTCCCTGGTGCCAAAAAGGGACCGCTTTTATTTTCTTTGTCTGCACAGTGGGGGCAATGCCACCCAATTTGCAGGGTGGTTGTGAAGTGAGGGATAATGTCTGTGAGGTTCCCAGCCTTGGGGGGACACTTACATCAGTTGTTGTGCCATCTGCTCCGAGGAACAGAGCTGATGGCCTGTGACCTTGGGATCAGGCACACCTGCTTTGGAATCGGTCATTCCTGAATTTGCACCTCAGCTCTGCCCTCAGAGATCTATAGCCTTGGGCAAGTTAACATTTCTGAACCTCAGCTTATTCATTTGTAAAATAAATATAGTGGTTTAAAGCTCATAAATTAGTTGCTAGGATCAAATGAAATTAATAAAATATGACTTATAAAGCACTTAAGTGGTGGCGACAGTCACAGAAGCTTCCAGGAGGAGGTGATGCTTGATGCAGTCTTTTTTGTTTGTTTGTTTGGAGACAGAGTCTTGCTCTGTCTCCCAGGCTGGAGTGCAGTGGCGCCATCTCGGCTCACTGCCACCTCTGCCTCCCAGGTTCAAGTGATTCTCCTGCCTCAGCCTCCCGAGTAGCTGAGATTACAGGCATGTGGCACCAAGCCCAGCTAATTTCTGGATTTTTAGTAGAGATGAGTTTTACCACATTGGCCATGCTGGTCTCGAACTTCTCACCTCAGGTAATCCACCTGCCTCTGCCTCCCCAAGTGCTGGGATTACAGGCATGAGCCACTGTGCCCAGTCTGAAGCAATCTTTAGTGTAGGGTTGGGAGTGAGTGGGGTGGGGGCCCTGTGAGCTCCCAGGCCCCAAGAAAGATGTATGGACAAAGGGTGAAGTGAGAGTGGGTATGAGGACTGGCCCCTTGATGTGAGGGTCCAATCAGTACAGACCCTGAGAACATCGCTCCAATTAACTGAGCCCCAGGAGTCTGTGAGGAGGAGAGTATTAGATTTATTATAGTGTGATGTCTTTTGCTTTTTCATTTAGGGGCTGGAGCTTTTTCTTCTTCTGTTTTTTTTTTTTTTTAATTGAAGTTATTGATCCACAGTGTACGAATGATGCTCTCCTGCTCTGTGGTCTAATGAAAAATGTCAACTCTGATGGAACACATCAAAAAGTGAAATAAACTCATTCCCTTTTCAAAAAAACCTTGACCTTTTGCAAAGGGTGTCAGAAAATGGGTCCATGTGTGTTATGTAAAGTGTGAGTTTTCTCTCTGAGTTGAACGAAGTCAAGAAATAATCATGTCAAAAACTTCTTCTGCTCAGAGTGTTAAGAATTCAGGGGTGCTGCTTTTGGTCATAGCATCTTCTGAGCTGTGATCTAAGCGCACAGCCGGTGCTGTGAGATCTGATAATGCTCAGGACACAGCTTTAGCTCACAAGCTGCTTTCTGAGGTCTTGTTCATTCATTCATTTATTCTTTCATTCATTCATTCTTTCAACTAAGCAGCCAACCAGTGAACCACCAATGAATACGTGGGACCTTCTGTGCAGGCCTTCTATCTACTGGGGATATACTCATGAGGCCAAAGAGAGAAAGAGCAGCTCCCAAGGAGTACATGCTCAATATACAGTTCAACAGATAGCACTGTACTTTTATTCAGCAATGAATGCTGGGAAGGAATGAGACCCAGTGATAGTGGAGGGGACCGGGACATTTTAGAGTAGAGGCTGCTTTGTTTTGGGTCATTGGGAAGGCCTTTCTTCATTGGTTTGGGCTGGAATAGTCCTTGGGTTTATTGGCAGCCCAGACTGAGCACATCTGTCCTTCCCACTTACAAATTTGCCAGTTACCATTAGTCACGGCTGTTTGTATATCCTTATATTCTAAGATTTAACCCTGGTTCTCCAAAAACCTTGTGGTGTGGCAGAGGAAACAGATGCATTTTTGCTCTCACCATAAATATTAATGATGAATAAGGGACACACACCAGGAGGGTAGAGAAGTCCAGGGTTTGGGCACTTTGCCCAGGCTGGCATGGGGGAGTGCTCAGGAAGATACAACCTCTGGAGAAAAGGTAGCCTGGGCTGGCGGAAGGAGAATCAGGCAGAGAAGGCTCGGCAGAGCATCCTGACAGAAGAGGGGACGGCAGGAAGCAGAGCCGGGAGCAGCGCACTAAGCATAGGAGCAGCGATGCCACACATGTGCTGCACTTCACCTCCTGTAGGCCCAGAGTCAGACCCTGCCTTTACTGTGATGTCCAAGTACAGGGCTATCTAGGTCAGTGCCTTCACTTGCTGGTGACAGGAACTGGGCTGGTTTATGTGGGAGGAAAAAACGTTTGAAGAAAGGAGAGGCACTCACTCTGCTACAATTCCATGGCAGCTCGCAGAACGAAGAGTGGGGGCAAGAGGCTGGGTCTTGCAGCCGTGGAGCAGAGCTCACCACTGTTGGAACTGCCAGGGGCAGAAGGCTTTCTCTCAGTGTCTTGACTGTGCATTGGTCTTTGGGAAGGGCTTTGGTGGAACAGATCTGGTGCACGGGGTAGTGTGACTGGCCAGGCCAGAGCCATGGCATAGGGACGAGGATGTGGGTAGAGGTGGGTCCTGTGGCAGAGCCACTAGGAATATGCAGGATGGCGAGTGGGTTCCCCAGTGGAAAGAGCCCCAGGGAAACAAAACCAATCACATTCTTCTGAAAAGTTGTATTTGTCCCGTTCCTTTCAGACCCTGCGGAGGTCTCCCTCCCACCATGAGTCATTACGTTTCTCTACATTTGGTTAGCCACAGTTCTGGGTAGCTTTTGTCACCTTGAAAACAGAGAAAAGAAATGTCTTGAGGGGAAATAATGTCGATCATTCTTCCTTTGCCTTAATGTTCACTGATTGAAATACCCCCTTTAGAAACTCAGCTGACAGGATCATAAAAACTGTAACTGTTGGCTGGGTGTGATGGCTCACACCTGTAATCTCAGCACTTTGGGAGGCTGAGGTGGGTAGATCACCTGAGGTCAGGAGATCGAGACCAGCCTGGCCAATATGGTGAAAACCTGTTTCTACTAAAAATAAAAAATTAGCCTGGCATGGTGGCACATGCCTGTAGTCCCAGCTACTCGGGAGGCTGAGGCAGAAGAATCACTTGAACCCAGGAGGCAGAGGTTGCAGTGAGCTGAGATCGCACCACTGCACTTCATCCTGGGCAATGGAGCAAGACTCCATCTCAAAACAAACAAACAGACCCAAAACAAAAAAAATTAGAGAAGTATGGTGATGCACACCTATAATTCCAGCCACTTGGGAGACTGAGGCACAAGAATTGCTTGAACCTGGGGTGCAGAGGTTGCCGTGAGCTGAGATTGTGCCACTGCATTCCAGTTTGGGCGACAGAGTGAGACCCTATTTCAAAACAAAACAAACAAAAACAAAGACAAAAAAACTAATGATCAGCAGCCCTGTTTGGCTTTCTCTGGGCTCATTCCAGCTCATAGCTATTTTCATTCCTGATGCTCATGCTGGTGCTTAAGGGTCAGTCTCCTCTGCTTGACCTGCTGGTCAGAGTATCTGTCCCTTGCCCTCTGTTTTGAGGTCCTTACATGGGGCATCCTTCTTAAAACCTCCTCTTCTTATTCTCTTGACCAGCCCTAGATCAAGGTTAATGGGCAAGTTTACTGGGTGGTGTTTATTTCATGCCATTTGATGTGCTGGGGGCGGAGAGTTTGGACTATGGATTTAAACATACTGACTTCTACAGCATGGCCTCAGGCAACTTATTTGACCTTTTTGGGCCTCAGTTGTCTTCTCTGTGAAATGGGGATAATATTATCACAAAAACAAATTGATAAGATAAAATTAATTGTCGACCAGACTGTCTGCAACAATAATAAGCTCTCAGTGGCTGTTTTTGTTTCTCTATTTCCCTAAAATAGGAAGTAGCTGATCTGTCAGCTCTAAGAAACTTGGGCCCTGAGGATGCCCTGTACCCTGAGAACTGGAAAACAGGGTGTTTGTTGGGGCGGAAGGCAGCAGAAGTGGGAGCAGGGAGAGGGAGCTGATGTTCATTCATTTTTTTGTGTGTCCTATCTCAGAGCCAGAGCAATATGCCTAGAAATGTTAGTCAAGCGGGTAATGTGTATCTAAACCACTGTTTTCTAAACCGTGTCCTGAAACGCCTGTGCCTTGTGTACCCCATAATCTGAAAGCAGGGCCTTCCCATGACCCACACAAAGCCAGTTCCTCCAAGTGCTACAGACCCTCCAAGAGCCTTGCACAGTAGCTGGGGACTTTCTGGACTTCTTGCATCTGACACTGAAGGCCCTGCTGACCTCATCCAGGACAGCACCGGTCAGACAGGCTCCATTTGCTCCAGTCCCATGAGCACATTGACGTTAACCTGTAAGGAAGGGCTAGAACAGAGGGGGCACCAGGCCTGACATCTTGCATGGCGCCAGGAAGCCCCTCCATGCTGCTACTTTGTAACTTCTGCTACAAACAAGAAGGATAAATTTAGCCTTCTGAGGTCCCTGAGAAAACGGAACTGGAACTCGTTGTCTTTGGTGTCAGTCCTGTTGGTTATAGCTGGGGTTGATCATCTCTTCATGGGGACAGGCTGTGATCTGTGACCAGGTTGTATACCAGGAGCTTCACCTTGGGCTGCTCTGCCCATCCTTAGCCCAGGAGAGGGTTGGAGGGATTGCAGCAATTTGGCCTTCACAGCCGTTTTTCAGTTGCAGGTAATGTGCACACCCTCCTGCCTTCTCCCTTTCCCTCTGTCTTCCTCTATCTCCTTCTGTTTCCCCCTAGTCCTCCCACGCCAAGAAATCAGTGCAAGTATTAGCTGATAGGACCCATCTGGTCTTAGCCAGTGTTGAGAATAAAGGCATTTGCAGGAACACACTTCTGCCTTACAACTGTTTCTTAAAATTCGGAGGTGTTGTCTAGATCAGAAAAGGGTCCCGTTTATTAGGCTGATGACCAGTGAGGAGACAGTCAAGTAACTTACTTGAAGGGAACAGCTCCTTCTTGGAGACCCAGACCGAAGGAAGGCGGATGTAAGGCTCTGAACACCTGTCCCGCCGGAGAGGTCCTGGGGGTGGATTTGGCTACTTCCCTTTTAATGAATCCTTCTAGACATCTCTTGGGAC
This sequence comes from Callithrix jacchus, assembly GCF_049354715.1. NCBI lineage: Eukaryota > Metazoa > Chordata > Mammalia > Primates > Cebidae > Callithrix > Callithrix jacchus. The sequence continues at coordinate 16,637,736 of NC_133513.1, read as the reverse complement.
ACAGCTGTTTGAGGACGCAGTTTAGAAAACAGCAGTTTAGATACATGTTTCCTCCCGATGAGCACAGTTCTTCCCAGCAGCTACATCCAGTAGCATAGTCTGGTCCTCAGTGTTGTGGGTTTCTCTTGCTTTGTTCCTGGGAGTCCTGGGCTGGCACATTGGGGTGCCCTTGGGCTGCCACCACCCATCATCCCGGGACTCCCAGAGCTGGCCCCTCCATGATGAGGATGCACCTTGTCTGTTCCCCTGGCCTCTGGGCCTTGGGCAGCTTGAAATGACAGGTTAGTTTCTGGTGTTGGGTTTTGGGTATGCCTTGCTACTGGGGCAGCTGCTAGGATCAAATGACAGGAGGCAGGGGGCAGTGGCACTCAGTCAGCACCCCACACACCCCAGGAGTTTTACGTTGGTGATGCACACATGGCTGAAGTTTGATTTTCCAAAGGGAGTTAAAGCTCTCTTCCTGGCAATGCCTGAGACCACTGCCATGCTCTGCTACAGCCCCCGCCCCCCAACAGCACTGGCGTAGGTGAGGGCCGCACCTCCTCCCTGGGCCCAGGTGTCAGGCACCAGCTCTCGACAGGAGACCATGGCTTAAGGAGCTCACAGACAGACATTTCTATTTGGGGAGATGGGAAGAAACGAAGACAGGAACACGCACTGTTTTTAGTACAAGGAGATGGAAACAGCTTGGCGTAAGCGCGATGCGTGACATTTCTGTGTGTAAGGTGTGCTGTTGCCTGCTGGAGTGGCGCACAAGCACCTGGCTGCTTTCCTCCCTGCCAGATGCCATTTCTGGAAATCGCCTTTATTGCTCAGGCATTTGTACCCCTGACTGCTCAGGCACCGGCCTGGCTTGAAATTCAGGAGGGCTGAGGGGCCTCTCCGACCTCCCCTGCTGCCTGGAAGGACTCTGCAGGGTGCTAGCCCCTGGCCCACCATGAGGGATATCATCTTAAGGTACTTTGTGACCAGGGGACCTTGGCTATGTCCTTTTGAGAAACAGTGTCACTTTGTGGCCCAGGCTGGAGTGCCATGGCTCATAGCAACCTCTGCCTCCCCAGTTCAAGCAATTCTCCTTCCTCAGCCTCCCAAGTTGCTGGGATTACAGATGCCTGCCACGACGCCCAGCTAATTTTTGTACTTTTAGTAGAGATGGGGTTTCACCATGTTGAGTTCTCTTGAACTCCTGACCTCAAGTGGTCTGCCTGCCTTGGCCTCCCGAGGTGCTGGGATTACAGGCATGAGCCACCATCCCTGGCCTCTTTCTTTGTCTTTGAACTTGAGGGGTCATTAGGGTATTTCCAATGTCCCAGTCTAGGCCTGACATCTCTGAATATCTGAAAGGAAAGTAGCAAACCCCAGATTCCAAAAGACAGTTTATATTTCAGCTTAGAATGAGAGAGAAGGCAACAGTGTGTTCGTAAAGAATTATGGGGGTTTCAAAATGTTACTGAAATTCTGTCATTTTTCAACATAGCCAAAATGAATGTGGTATGTTTCTTTCTCTTTACTTCTCCTACTATTTTTCATTCTTGTTCTCTTGCTCTGCTTTGCTTCCTTTCCTGGTTTGTTTCTTTTCACTCCCTCACTCCCTCCCTCACTCCCTCCCTCCCTCACTCACTCCCTCCTTCATTCATTCACTCCCTCACTCCCTCACTCCCTCACTCACCCCCTCCCTCACTCACCCCCTCCCTCACTCACCCCCTCCCTCACTCATTCACTCCCTCACTCCCTCACTCCCTCACTCACCCCCTCACTCACCCCCTCACTCACTCCCTCACTCCCTCCCTCACTCCCTCCCTCACTCCCTCACTCACTCATTCGCTCCTCACTTCCTCAATCACTCCCTCACTCACTCCCTCACTCCCTCCCTCATTCCCTCCCTCACTCCCTCCCTCCCTCACTCACTCCCTCACTCCCTCCCTCCCTCCCTCCCTCACTCATTCGCTCCCTCACTTCCTCAATCACTCCCTCACTCACTCCCTCACTCCCTCCCTCACTCCCTCCCTCATTCCCTCCCTCACTCCCTCCCTCCCTCACTCACTCCCTCACTCACTCCCTTCCTCACTCACTCCCTCACTCATTCACTCCCTCCATCACTCCCTAACTCATTCACTCCCTCCATCACTCCCTCACTCATTCACTCCCTCCCTCACTCCCTCATTCATTCACTCCCTCCCTCACTCCCTCGCTCCCTCACTCATTCACTCATTCCTTCACTCATTGACTCCCTCACTCACTTACTCCCTCCCTCACTCCCTCACTCCCTCACTCCCTCCCTCACTCATTCACTCCATCACTCCCTTACTCATTCACTCCCTCACTCGTTCACTCCCTCACTAACTTACTCCCTCCCTCACTCACTCCCTCCCTCCCTCCCTCCCTCACCCACTCCCTCACTCCCTCACTCCCTCACTCATTCACTCCCTCACTTCCTCCCTCCCTCACTCCCTCCTTCATTCATTCACTCCCTCACTCCCTCACTCACTCCCTCCCTCACTCATTCACTCCCTCACTACCTCACTCACCCCCTCACTCATTCACTCCCTCACTCCCTCACTCACTGCCTCCCTCACTCATTCACTCCCTCACTCCCTCACTCACCCCCTCACTCACTCCCTCACTCCCTCCCTCACTCACTCACTCCCTCACTCCCTCACTCACTCACTCATTCGCTCCCTCACTTCCTCAATCACTCCCTCACTCACTCCCTCACTCCCTCCCTCACTCCCTCCCTCACTCCCTCATTCCCTCCCTCACTCCCTCCCTCCCTCACTCATTCCCTCCCTCCCTCCCTCACTCACTCATTCGCTCCCTCACTTCCTCCCTCACTCACTCCCTCACTCATTCACTCCCTCACTCATTCACTCCCTCACTCACTCCCTCCCACATTCACTCCCTCCCTCACTCCCTCCCTCACTCCCTCCCTCCCTCACTCCCTCACTCCCTCCCTCCCTCCCTCATTCACTCCCTCACTCCCTCCCTCACTCCCTCCCTCACTCCCTCACTCATCCACTCCCTCACTCATCCACTTCCTCACTCACTCCCTTACTCATTCACTCCCTCATTCACTCCCTCCCTCACTCCCTCACTCACTCCTTCACTCCCTCACTCATTCACTCCCTCAATCACTCACTCCCTCACTCCCTCACTCCCTCACTCACTCACTCACTCCCTTCCTCACTCACTCCCTCACTCATTCACTCCCTCCATCACTCCCTAACTCATTCACTCCCTCCATCACTCCCTCACTCATTCACTCCCTCCCTCACTCCCTCATTCATTCACTCCCTCCCTCACTCCCTCGCTCCCTCACTCATTCACTCATTCCCTCACTCATTCATTCATTCCTTCACTCATTGACTCCTTCACTCACTTACTCCCTCCCTCACTCACTCCCTCACTCCCTCACTCAATCACTCCCTCACTCCCTTACTCACTCACTCCCTTACTCATTCACTCCCTCACTCGTTCACTCCCTCACTAACTTACTCCCTCCCTCACTCACTCCCTCCCTCACTCATTCACTCTCTCACTCCCTCCCTCCCTCACTCCCTCACTCATTCACTCATTCACTCATTCCCTCACTCATTGACTCCCTCACTCACTTACTCCCTCCCTCACTCCCTCACTCACTCATTCACTCCCTCACTCCCTTACTCCCTCACTCCCTTACTCACTCACTCCCTCACTTATTCCCTTACTTACTCACTCACTCTCTCATTCCCTTACTTATTCACTCCCTTACTCATTCACTCACTCACCCATTTACTCACCCACCCACTCATTCATTCACTCACTCCGTCTCTTTAACGTGAGTTCTGTCAAGGTGTCACACACTGTGCTCTGTGCTCAGGAGGGACTGGATGGGCCCGAGGCTCCACACATTGCATTTTCTGTCTTGTAGGGGAGAGAATCAGGAGTTCAGATGGCTGTGAGGCAGTGGGTCTGGGTGGTGTGAGAAGGGGGTTGCCTGTGCCAGGCATGGGAGATGGTGGCTTTTGTGGATGGTAGGTGACAACTGAGGGAGGGAGGGAGTGAGTGAGGGAGGGAGGGAGTGAATGAATCTCGGGCCATGCATATGAAATAGAGGGGCAGAATGGGGCTGGCAATTAGACAACATCTCTGTCCCCCTGAATTGCTGGTTAGCTGGTCTCCTTTCTTTCCCCTCCGGACCCTGGCTCCTTCCCCACAGCCGACCCCTCCTCCTTCATAGCCCCAGGACCCAAAGGCCCTGGGAGGGGTCAGGAGCACACTAGTACTCTGATTTGTCTCCACTGTCTTCCCCTTCTTCCTTCAGACGAAACCTCAAAAATGCATGCTGACTGCTAGCACTTTTTCTGCTGCACCATCAATGAAGCAGGGCTGGCCTTCCAAACCATTCTAGGCAGTACCCTTCTCCCCAGCCCAGGGCCCCTGCCTGGCAGGTTCATGCTAGGCTTGCTGCAGCTGCCCACAGCCCAGGGCCCCAGCGATCCATCTGCACTGCCAGGACCAGCTCTGCCTGGTGTGGGCTCCTCACCCCTGTGTGGCGCAGATGCCGAACCTTGGGCTTGGACTTGGGAGCTCACGTTCACTCTTGGCAGGGGGCTGCTGGCTTACAGAGAGTTTCCTGTTGACCTTTCCAAGCAGCCTCAAAAATTCACCTCTTGGTCTGGCTTGGGCAGGAGTCAGGAGGTCATGGGGGGGCCTCTGGGCTGTGTTTATTCTGATGTGCTTGATGCATCAGGTGACTTAAAGGCAGCCACCAGTCCTGCAAGACCAGGCAGGCAGTTCACTGCAGGTGTCCCAGCCCCGCCCGGTTCCCAACCAAGGCATCAGCCCTCCATAGGAAACTTTCACCAGATTTAAGATTAAAGACTTAAACATAAGACCTAACACCATAAAAACCCTAGAAGAAAATCTAGGGAAAACCATTCAGGACATAGGAGTAGGCAAGGACTTCATGACCAAAACACCAAAAGCATTGGCAACAAAAGCCAAAATAGACAAATGGGACCTAATGAAACTCCACAGCTTCTGCACGGCAAAATAAATAGTCATTAGAGTGAATCGGCAATCAACAGAATGGGAAAAAACTTTTGCAGTTTACCCATCTGACAAAGGGCTGATATCCAGAATTTATAAAGAACTAAAACAGATTTACAAGAAAAATACAAGCCCATTCAAAAGTGGGCAAAGGATATGAACAGACACTTTACAAAAGAAGACATACATGAGGCCAACAAACATATGAAAAAATGCTCATCATCACTGGTCATTAGAGAAATGCAAATCAAAACTACATTGAGATACCATCTCATGCCAGTTAGAATGGCGATCATTAAAAAATCTGGAGACAACAGATGCTGGAGAGGATGTGGAGAAATAGGAACACTTTTACACTGCTGGTGGGAGTGTAAATTAGTTCAACCATTGTGGAAGACAGAGTGGCGATTCCTCAAGGACCTAGAAATAGAAATTTCATTTGACCCAGCAATCCCATTACTGGGTATATATCCAAAGGATTATAAATCGTTCTACTATAAGGACACATGCACACGAATGTTCATTGCAGCACTGTTTACAATAGCAAAGACCTGGAATCAACGCAAATGCCCATTGATGATAGACTGGACAGGGAAAATGTGGCACATATACACCATGGAATACTATGCAGCAATCGAAAATGATGAGTGCGTGTCCTTTGTAGGGACATGGATGAACCTGGAGAACATTATTCTCAGCAAACTGACACAAGAACAGAAAATGAAATACCGCATGTTCTCACTCATAGGCGGATGTTGAACAATGAGAACACATGGACACAGGGAGGGGAGCACTATACACTGGGGTCTATTGGGGGGAATAGGGGAGGGACAGCGGGGGGTGGGGAGTTGTGGAGGGATAGCATGGGGAGAAATGTCAGATATAGGTGAAGGGGAGGAAGGCAGCAAATCACACTGCCACGTATGTACCTATGCAACTATCTTGCATGTTCTTCACATGTACCCCAAAACCTAAAATGCAATTAAAAAAAAGAGCTCAGCTGGGTTCAGCACTCTTCTGTCTCCATTTTCTTTCTACTGTTGCTCTTCTCCTTTTCTCCTTACCACTCAGCTCACCTCTCCCCTTCTTCATTAACCCCCTCACTCCAACCCAGGACCCCTTTACTCTGGCAGACCCTGTCTTTTCAGTGATTGTTTGATCTCAACCTCTGTTCAAGCAGGCAAAAGTAGCAGCCCAGATTTGGGAATGCATTTAACAGAGACCAGCAGTGAGGCTGTGCCTTGCTGGGTGCCAGGTATGCTTATAGTTGAAGAAATGACCACAGTCATAAATGCACAGTCCAAAAGCCCAGGGACTACTGAGCACATTAAAATCGGAAGAGGTCACACTTGAACTGAGATCTGATGACTGAGTCGGAGTTAACCAGGTGTAGGGGTGGAAGGAACATTCTAGACTCAGGGAAGGTTCTGGGCTGAGGGCCTGTGGTGGCCAGGAGCCAGGTCATTTGGAGGAACTGGAAGGAGATCTGGCTGGAGAGAGGGAGACACAGCAAGAAAGGGGGAGAGTGATGTAAGGTGAGGTTGGAGAGGAAGTCACAAACAGGATCATCCATCTGCCCTGTGGACAGTTGTCTCCCATCACTTGCACATGGCAGCCCCAGCTTCCAAGGCAGGGGTCAGAGCAGGGGAGAAGCAAGGCTTCTCTTCCCGACCACTCTCATCAGTGAGGCCAGTCTTTCCCAGAGGCCCTCCACCTGCTCTTGTCCTAGTTGCAGGGGCACCTGAGAAAGTGTTACTTGCCAGCCTTGAAATGGGAAGCAGTCTCTGTGGACAGGGAAGAGAGCTGAGAGATAGCTGGTGGGCCAGCAGCTGCGTGTCTCCAATAACCTGGTGACAAGATAGTGACACCTAAGAGTCATCGAAAGTCACCAAAAGAGGCCAGCAGGGAGTGGCAGGTCCTGATTTGCTGGTGTGGAGTCCAGGCTTGGCTTCTGATTTAGCCACTGTATTAGTTTGTTTTTATGCTGCTAATAAAGACATGCCAGAGACTGGGCAGTTTACAAAAGAAAGAGGTTTAATGGACTCGTGGCTGGGGAGACTTCACAGTCATGGCAGAAGGTGAAAGTCACATCTCACATGGTGGCAGACTAGAGAAGGGAATGAGCCAAGCAAAAGGAGTTTCCCCTTATCAGACCATCAGATCTCATGAGCCTTATTCACTACCACGAGAACAGCATGGGGGAAGCTGCCCCCATGATTCGTTTATCTCTCACGGGGTCCCCCCCAAAACATGAGAGAATTATGGGAGCCACAGTTCAAGATGAGATTTGGGTGGGGACACAGCCAAACCATATTAGCCACCTACTAGCCATGTGACTTTGGTCCACTTAATTTGCCTCTCTGACCCTCAGTTCCCCCTTTTTTGCTAGGGTAGCAGTACACCTTGACACCTGCGGTGGGGCAAGAGCACTAACATGCTTGGTGTAGGGTAGTGCTTTCCAGATGCTGAGTCGTATTTCCCTGGCTCTCCCTGAGTGTCTGGTGGGTTCAGCTGGCTGGCCAAACTGTCCAGCTGGTGTGTGGGTGCAGGGGACATGGGGATCCAGCCCAACTCTGCCTCCTAGAATTGCACGGCCTTGGGCCAGCCTCGCCTCTTAGAGCCTCATATATAAAATGGGAACGTCACCCACCCCACCGGATTGACTTGAGACTGAAAGAAGCTGTGCTTGCGAACGGTGTAAGTTGGAACATGGCCCAGAGCAGGAGTCAGCACCTGTCACATCCTCCCTCCCCTTGCCTTGAGCTTCAGCCTTCTCTCTCTCTCCTGTCCTTAAAAAGAAAAAAAAAAAAACAGAGACATTCACACACCGTAAAACTCACCTTTTCAAAGTGTGCAATAAAATCACTTTTTAGTATATTCACAAGATTATGCAACCATCACCACTGTATAATTCTGGAAGGTTTTCATCACCCTAGAGAAACTCTGGATCTGTTAGCAGGCACTCTCTGTCACCCCCACAACCCTTCCCCTCCTGGCCCCTGGCAGCCAGTAATCTACTTTCTTTTCTTTTTTAGCTTTGATTTTAAGTTCAGGAGTAGAAGTGCAGGTTGGTTACATAGGTAAGCTTGTACCATGGGGGGTCCGTTGTGCACATTATTTCATCCCCAGCTATTAAGCTAGTGCCCATTAGTTATTTTTCCTGATCCTCTCCCTCCTTCCACTCCACCCTCCAGAAAGCCCCATTGTGTGGTGTTTCCCTCCATGTCCATGTGTTCTCATCATTTAGCTCCCACGTATAAGTGAGAACATGCAATATTTGGTTTTCTGTTTCTGTGTCAGTTTGCTAAGGATAATGGCCTCCAGCTCCACCCATGTCCCTGCGAAGGATATGATCTTATTCTGGTTTTGGCTGCATAGTATTCCATGGTGTAAATGTACCACATTTTACTTATCCAGTCTACCACTGATGGGTATTGAGGTTGATTCCATGTCTTTCCTATTGTGAAGAGTGCTGCAGTCGATAGATATAAGCATGTGTCTTTATAATAGAATGATTTGTATATCTCTCTGCAGATTTTTCTCTAGACCTGCCATTTGTGACTTAGAATCGTGGAAATCATACAATGTGTGGCCTTCTCTGCTTGGCTTCTTTCACTTAGCATAGTATCCGCAAGTTTGATCTGTGTTGTAGCATGCATCACTACTTCATTCTTTTTTATGGCTGAATAATATTTCATTGTTTGGATAGACCACATTTTGCATATCCATTCATCTACTGATGGCCATTTGGGTTGCTTACAGTTTGTGACTGTAATGAATCATGTTGCTATGAACATTCCTGTGCTAGTCTCTGTGTGAACATTTGTGTTCAGTTCTCTCGGGCATCTACCCAGGAGCAGGATTGCCAGGTTACATGCCAGTTTTCTTGATTGTAGCCATCCTCGCACTATGAAGGGGTATCTTGTTGTGTTGTGTTTCTCTAATGGCTAATGACGTTGAGCATCTTTTCATGTGCTTATTGGCTATTTATGTACCTTCTTTGGAGAAATACCTGTTCAATTCCTTTACATATTTAGAAATCATAGGTTTAAAAATTTTTGAGTTGTAACAGTTCTTTATAGATTCCGGATACAAGTTCCCTATTTAGATACAGGATTTGAATGTATCCTCTTCAGTTTTGTGGCTGTCCTTCCATTTTGTTGATAGTGTCCTTTCAAGCACAAAAGTTTTTAATGTCGATTAAGTCCAGTTTAGGTGTTTTTCCTTTTGTTGCTTGTGCTTCTAGTATCATGTCTAAGAATCCCTCGCCTCCTTGAAGACACACAGATTTAGCCCTGTGTTTTCTTCTGAGAATTTTATAGTTTCAGCTCTAACATTTAGTTCTTTGATCCATTTTGAATTTTTTTTTTTTTGAGTTGGAGTCTCATTCTGTCATCCAGGCTGGAGTGCAGTGGCACGATTTCAGCTTGTTGCAAAGTCTGCCTCCTGGGTTCAAGCTATTCTCCTGCCACAGCTTCCCATGTAGCTGGGATTACAGGTACCCACCATTATGCCCACCTAATTTTTCTGTTTTTGTAGAGACGGGGTTTCACCATGTTGGCCAGGCTGATACTGCACTCTAGACCTCAGGTGATCTGCCTGTCTCAGCTGGGATTACAGGCATGAGCGACTTCACCCAGCCTTGACTTAATTTTTGTATATGGTATGAGGTAAGGATCCAGCTTCATTTGATTGTGGATACCCAGTTTTCCCAGCACATTTTGTTAAAACAAAAACTGTTCTTTCCCCACTGAATGATCTTGGCACTGTTGTCAAAAATCAGTTGACCATAGATGAATGGATTTGTTTCTGGACTTTTGATTCTGTTCTATGCATCTTTAGGCCTGTCCTTCTGACAGTGTCACACAGTCTTGATTACTGTGGCTTATTAGGAAGGCTTAAAATCCGGAAGTGTCTCTCTACTCTCTTAAACCCATTTCTACTTTTGGCTCTTCTTCCCTTCTCCCCTTTTATCTTTTGTGCAGTCTTTAGGGCAAGGGCTTACAAGTGTTTGTTGTAAAGGGCCAGATAGTAAATATTTTACGGCTTTGTAGGCCGTGCAGTCTCCATCTCAGACACAGCTCTGTTCTTACAGAGTCAAAGCAGCTATAGGCTATGTGTAATGATTGGATGTGACTGTGTGTGTGTGTGTGTGTGTGTGTGTGTGTGTGTGTGTGTGTGTGTGTTTTTGAGATAGGATCTCAGGCTGTCACCCAGACCCATGCTGGAGTGCAGTGATACAATCATGGTTCACCGTAGCTGCCACCACCTGAACTCAGGTGATCCTCCCACCTCAGCCTCCCAAATAGCTGGGACTACAGACACTTGCCACCATGCCTGGCTATTTTCTTCTTTATTATTTGCAGAGACAAGGTTTCACTATGTTACCCAGGCTGGTCTCCAACTCCTGGACTCAAACAATCCTCCCATCTCAGCCTCCCAAAGTGCTGGAATTATCGGTGTTAGCCACCATACCTGGATGTGTTCAAAAAAACCTGCTTTTTTTCTTGTTTGACACTGAACTTTGAATTTCATATACTTTGCCCATGCCAAAGAATACTGCTTTTCTTTTGATATTTTTCCAGCTATTTAAAAATGTGAAAACCATTCTTAGTTTGTGTGGGCCATATGAAAAGAGCCAGCAGGCCAGGTGGCCAGCCCTGTTTGAGAGGAGTGCGTCTGGAGGGAACAGTGTGTGAGAGGAAGACAGAGCATCTGCCTGGATCTTGCTGGGCCTAGGACCTGTGTGGGCTTTCTCCACCGTGCTCCTCCCTGTGGAAGCTACTTGGTGTATCCTGCTGGGAACATGGCAATGCTGCACTGAGACATCACAGCAGAGTCACCTGTGTGCTACTAGAGGGGGCCATGCTGTTCCTCCCTGACTGCTCTGCCAACCCCTGGCCAGGGCAGCGGAGAGAGCCTTCCTGAAGATACTCTGATAAATCAAACCACAGTGGATACCAGTCACGTGTTTTACCTTTTCTTCTGGAAAAAAAAAACAACAACAACAATCATTACTTCACCCTAAAACATCAGCTTGAAATCTTTCTAGGAAGAGCATGACTTTTTTTTTTTTTTTGAGACAGGGTCTTGCTCTGTCACTCTGGCGAGAATGTAATAGTGCTGTCTTGGCTCACTACAGCTTCTGTCTCTCCTTCAAGCGATTCTCCTGCCTTAGCCTCCCGAGTAGCTGGGACTACAGACATGGACCACCATGCCTGGCTAATTTTTTGTGTTTTTAGTAGACACGGGGTTTCACTATGTTGGCCAGGCTGGTCTTGAACTCCTGACTTCAAATGTTCTGCCTGCCTCGGCCTTCCAAAGTGCTGGGATTACAGGCGCGAGCCACTGCGCCTGGCCCCATTTGTTTTTGAGACAAGGACACTCCTTTCTGAGTCTCTGCCTAGAATCTTAAAAGCTCAGCACAGTCAGTAGTTGTTCTTTATCATCTGGTGGGATATTCAATGTAGTCACTGCCTCTGATTGAATGGCTAATTCAGGATTGATCTCGCACTCCAAGAGGCTTGTGCTCAATGAACAGAGAGGGGTCAGAGGAGCTTATCAAGAACGTTGCTCAGAAAAGGAGCTAGCATGGATGTTTTAATTTGAAAGAGTTGGCCCTGTCTGGGGGATTCCTTGAAAAGTTTCATGGCAGTGGAGCTCCTGATGACTTTCCTGTGTCTTGTTAGGTATGCTAAGCACTTAACCTGGATGAGGATTAAATGAGTTAACCTATAGGAAACACTTAGAATCAGCCTGGTATGTACTAAGCTCTCAGTTTGAAATGGCTGCTATTAATCTGTTTTATTAACTGGATCCCAACGAGCTGCCTTACATTCTTTTCTAAGGGCAGGATTGAACTATGTAAAATAGGGGCCAGGTGTGGTGACTGATGCCTGTAATCTCAGTACTCTGGGAAGCCTAGGTGGGTGGATCATTTGAGGTCAGGGGTTCAAGACCAGCCTGACTAACATGGTGAAACCCTGTCTCTACTAAAATATAAAAAAAATCAGCAGGGTGTGGTGGCACACCCCTATAGTCTCAGCTACTCAGAAGGCTGAGGCAGCAGAATCGCTTGAACTCAGGAGGTGGAGGTTGTAGTGAGCTGAGATCGTGCCACTGCGCTCTAGCCTGAGCCACAGAACAAGACTTTGGCTCAAAAAAAAAAAAAAAAAAAAAAAAAAGTAAAATAAATGCTACAGACCAGCACCATATCTTAAATAAAAACTGATTTCTTAAAGCATTCCAGTAATTGAAGAAGTCCCACCGGCTTTGCACAAACTTTGGGCACCTTTCTCCCTTGCCTATTTCTGCAGATGGACAGCACTATACATGGTGGGTTTTTGTTGTTAGTGGAATTCTAAAAATCAAAACCAAAAACTTTCCTGGTGCCCAGCCTAGTCTTGGATCCTCCTAAAGACTCTCAGTCAGTACATTCTGGATCGATTTTCACCTCTTCTAAGCCTGATTTTTAATCTGTAGTAACAAAAGTCCAGAGAAACCACCCGAACAGAGCCGAGATTTCATAAATGCGAAGAAGATGGTGTAAACCAGCAGCCTGCTCTCCTAGGGCAAACAGCAAAATCAATATTCCCTTGCTGTGAGACCTGAATCCTGGAAACCAGTTGGCTGAAGTGCCTAATTGGATGCCTTTTGAAAATTCCCTGGCTGGAATTGAGATGCAGGTTAAAGGACAAGATTGGCAGCTCATGCATTATTTTTCAAAACTCTTCCCTGAGCTTGTGTTTGTGATGTGGCTAGAGTGCTTCATTTGCCTTCACAGAAGCTGGAACAGCCCCATCACTCAGAGAGCCCTTCTTCCCTGTACCCTGCCCCTCTCATCACCCATCTAAGTGTCTCCATTGCTGGCACCATTGTCGGGAAGACACTAGGGAAGGGCTTTTAGAGCACAGGCTTCCAGCGGGATAAAAACCTCCCCAAATCAGCAAATAAAACCATTCACATCTAACTCTGGGAAGGCCTAGGATTGAGGCTCAGGAGTGATAGTGATGGTGATGGCGATGTTCCAGGGAGTGTGCCGATTGTGGATGTATGAGGCCTGTGTCTTGCAGTGGCCCCTCCAGGGCAACAGCAAGAATGACATTACTATCCCCTCATTTATAGTTGAGCATTGAAGTTCAGAGGGGTAAAGCAAGGTGACTAAGGACACATAGCTTATAAGTGACAAAACCAAGACTTGGATCCAGGTCTGTCTCACTTCAAAGCCTGTGGGTTTCCAGCTGACCACCTTTCCCTCTCCTCCCTGCAACTCCAGTGAACTTCCCTGAATCCCATCCCTGAAATCCCTGTCTTTGGTCACAGATAGTGGTGACCGTGACAGATACCAGCTGAGTATTGGGCAATATGTTTACATGATTCCCATGATATATTTCCATATCTTCAGTTGCGGGTGAACATCTTTTTCAGGAAAATGCAGATTCTTACATTGTTCAAGATAATTGAGCACTCTTTTTTGGGGGGGCCACCAAGTCAGTGATCCTGTTTGACTATAGTTATTTTTTATGGTGACATCGCCTGCTTATGTACAGCCCAGCATCTGGTGACATACTAAAGGTTTTGAGAAGTTGATAGGAAGAGAGCAGATGTTTTTTTTCCCCAAAAAATCCTCTTGTCCTCACTGTTGGCTGGAAAAGCCCAACTTTATCGCAGGCCCTCATCTCATTCATTCAGACATCAGTCCACTCCACACTGCTAATTATGGGAATGGCTGTCCAGTGCTCAGAGACACAGCTGAGACTTTCCCTGAAGTGTCTGGCTCATAGTCATGTCTGTCAGTCTTCCTCCAAGACAACAAGCTGTTCTGATCAGGTGCTTCAAACCTCCTTGAATCCAGCCCTACCCCTTTTTCTTCTCTGCCTTTTAGACAGTAGTGATTTGTTTTGGTTTCTACATTCACTAGATTCTACCCATAGGTGCCAGGTTGACTCCAAGTGATTATCTATCCAAGCTAGGGGAAGAGTTGCTGGCCTCAGGGGAGGTTTGCCATGGAACAAGACTCAGTTTCGTTTCAACAAACATTTACTACACGACCTAATTTCTGCTGGATATGGTGCCCAAAACTGGGGATAGAGAGATGAGACAGAGCTCCTTACCCTCAGGTGGTGCTCAGTCTACCTGGGATGGATGGGGAGGCAGGCACAGCAGCACGGGACAGGGAGGAGGGATAGCGATAGACCTTGGTCTAGGGCATCGGGGGAACACAGAAGTTGAGTATAATTGAGAAAAGACCACAGAAGGATGTTGCAGGGAAAAGACGCTGGCGGCAAGCTCCAGGATGAATAGGACTTAGCCAGGCAAAGATGGCATGGTGGGGACAAGCAGAGGGAACAGGTTGAGAATAGGTCTGGCAAGGACAGGGAGCATGGCATATGTGGGAGCTTGGAGTGAGCTGGTTTAGGTGGATTATAAAGTGCAAATCAGGTAATGATGTTTGTATTTGGCATCTTAACCCCAAAGTGGCAGAAAACCCAAACCAAACTGACTTACACAAAAACAGAATGGGGTAAGCTGGTTGCAGGCATGGGTTGATCAGGAGCTCAAATGCAGCCCCCTGCTCTGCAACTCCCTGCTCTGTTCCTGCATTGAGAAGTCACAATCACTTCAGAAGCTATTTGTCTGAGGTTACACAGGTCGTATCCAGGTCTCTCTCACTTCAAAGCCTGTGGGTTTCCTGCTGACCATTATCCTCTCTCTTCCCCACAACTCCAGTGAACTTACCTAAATCCCATGGCTGAAATTCCTGTGTTTGGTCACAGGTAGTGGTGACAGGGGCAGACACCAGCTGTGCATTTGCTGGTGATTTTGCATGATTCCTGATATGCTTTGGCTTTGTCCCCAATCCATCTTGAATTATAGCTTCCATAATTCCCTCATGTTGTGGGAGGGACCCGGTGGGAGGTAATTGAATCATGGGGGTGGTTTCCCCCATACTGTTGTTGGGGTAGTGAGTAAGTCTCACAAAATCTGATGGTTTTATAAGGGGAAACCCCTTTCGCTTGGTTCTCATCCTCTCTTGCCACTGCCATGTAAGACGTTCTTCCTTTGTCTTCCATCATGATTCTGAGGGCTTCGCAGCTGCATGGAACTGTGAGTCCATTAAACCTGCTTTTCTTTATAAATTACCTGGTCTCGATATGTCTTTATTTGCAGTGTGAGAACAGACTGATACAACTCCCATGATATATGGAGACACTCTGATGTGTGTTGAGAGGGGGAGGGTGCAGGGAAGAGAGGACTGTCTGAAGGGAAGATGGGGCTGTTCCAACTTTTGTTTGGGCACATTCTCACACAGCCTTTCTTCTCATGGGCAGAAGTCAACTGTGGAAGATCCAAATGGGATCAACTTGACTTTAAGGGTACAGTGCTCTATCCCATTAATTGCAAAAGCTTCATCCAATCATAGGCAGTGATATGCCCATTCCTGTACCACTCATTGTGGCCAAGGGAGTGAGGTGCTCTGATTGGCTGAGGCCTGAGTCATAGGCTCTGTCCAGCTCACACAGGGTGAGAGAAGGGAAGATGGAGGCTTCCCGGAGAGTGGTCAGGCCACAATTAGCAAAGAGGATGCGATGTGAACCAGGTGGCCCAGAGCATGAGCTGTTCAGGTGGGCTTTGACTGCTTGCTGAGGAGCTTGGGCATTGACCCAAAGCATTTTAAGCAGGGGGGTGACATGGTACGATGGGTGCTTTAGGCCAGTCATTGTGGTGGCCCTGGGGAAGCTGGGGTCAATCAGGGACTATTTGGAGGTCCTGGCAAGTAAAGCTGATAAAGAACTGAGGGCAGGAGTGGAGAAAACCCAGAACACATGAGGAGGTAGAAGTGCCTGGACTTGATTCATTGTACCCCTGCTTGCTCATTGCCTCGTAAGCAAACTGAGATGAGCTTTGCCAAGAAGCTGAACCAGGGACCCAATGCTGGGTAATAACAAGGCTTTTGACCATGGTATTACATCGAATATGTACCTTCTACAAACAAGGGAGAAGGTACATCTCCTGCCCCCAAAGTAGCCACTTTTGTCCTTGAATAGAAGCGCTGCAGAGGTACTTACTGCTATTTTTATTGATTCAACAATCTGCTACTCGGCGGCCTCCAAACTCCTGAGAGTTATGTGCTCATTACTGCCAACCACATTCCTCTAAAGTACACATTAGGTTCATAAACACAATTTCAGGGCTCTGTGCGAAAATGGAGATGCTCTGTAATAGAAAATTAGCTTCCCTGCCAGCTCCACCAAGTTGACATTTCATCTCCTGGGATAGCAGTATTCTTGGTAGGGGAGAGAAAGGAGTCCATGGAGCTGGGAGTATCACAGGCTTATCACCTAGTGGGAGCCGCCTCCTGTCGCCAATCATTTAATGACCTGGTGACTGTTCAGTGTGCGGGATGACCTGTGACCTGCTATGTTTTATTTACCAGCAAAAGAGATTTTGTGCAGTAGCCTTTTAGCACTAACAGAAATAGGAAAGGCCGCCATGCACTGATTGCATTGCTTCAAGAAACAGATGGTTTCCAACCAAACTAGCCTTGCCTGGTACCTCCAACTCTCTCTGTCCTAAAATAAGGGAGTGATGCCTCTGGCCGTGGACAAGCAGCTTTAGCCATATGGTTCTTCTGTATTCAGTTCTAGAAAGGGCCCGTGCCCAGCTGCTTAGCTTTGGGCAAGTTATTGAGCCTCACCGAAGCTCAGTCCTGTCATCTGTGGGATGGGGTTACTGGACCCACCCCGGGGGGTTACCGTGGGACTTAAATGAGATAGAACAGCTGTAGGGTGCTCAGTGCAAGTGCTAGCTGTGTGGCCCTGGGCAAGTTGTTGGGTGTCTCTGAGATAATGCCCTTCAGTGATTCTTGGCCAGAGGTGTTTTAGTTTTGCCCCTAAGGGGACATTTGGCAGTGCCTGAAAGCCTTTTTGATTATCACAACTGGAGTGGTTGCTACTGGCATCTCATGGGTGGAGACCAGGGATACTGTGGAATGTCTCACAATGCACAGGACAGCTCCCATACCACAGACTTACCTGGCCCCAAACGTTAATAGTGCTGTGACTGAGACAACGTCATGTAGAGAAGACAGTGGGGTACCTGGAGCTGACTGTTCTCAGTAGTGGATGGCTGTCAAACAGTAGCTTCTCCGTGTCAGGGACTGTGCTAAATGCCGGAAGTCGGAGGCCAGAGGCAGATGCCCACTGCTAATTACAGTACCCTTACAGACCAAAGGAGCTCAGAGGAGAGTTGTCTGACATAGCCTGGAGGCAGGAAGGAGTGAAGGGGCGAGTGGTGGTTTTGTGGATGGGCAGGGCATCTGATCTGAGTCTGGAAGTTGCCCCAGTCATTTTCTCTCCTTCTTTGACGGATGTGAGGGAGGGTTGCCAGCCCTGGGGACTGGTGTGGGAATGAGGGGACTTGCATCTGTGACTGCCAGGCCCCTCCAAATGTGCGGTCACATGGGCCCGTGGGTGTGAGGAGAGGAGCCAGGCAGTGAGGGTATTGGCAGGCCTGGTGCTGTCGGATAGGAACTGTCACCTCTGCTCCGCTGTGAGATCACAGGTCTGTCCTTTTACAGTTGGGTTTTAAAATGAAATTACTCCTTGTTCTGACTGTACTGTCATTTCTTTTGTTACTTCTGAGGCCGTTTTTTAGTAAGAGGAATAATTTAGAGCATGGAGGTGGCCTTCATCTTGGCAAGTTGCTAAGCACCCACTTTCTTAAGGTATGGGGCCCTACATGCAAAAAGGATCCCCAGCACAAGACCTGGGGCCATCTTACCCAGTGGCAGCATGTTCCTCCCCTCCCACCCTTCGTTCTCCCATAGACTCCAGAACACAAGTGTGGCATTTCCACAGACGAAACAACTGCTATAAGCCTCTGAAACAGGAATGTTACATATGTGGCTCTCGTGCCACCCACCCCATTCCCATGTCTGTGGCAGACATGGCTAATTAATCACAGACTTTCTCAGCAAGCTCAGATGCATTCTCAGAATCACCCTCCACATGACCACCATCTTCCCCAGGCAGCCACTGCTGTAGACTAGAGTAGGTGTGTAGCTCTAGACTTGGCAGATTTGCCATCCTTGCTGGAAATCCTGATGGACAGTGTGGTCCTGGGCGCATCATACAACCCCAGTTTATTTCCTCTTACGCAAAATGCGGACGCTAATACCTGCTTGGCAGGGTTGTTGTGAAAACTAAGAGAAGTAAAAACATAGAAAGTAGCTGGCATAGAGTCCAGTAATTTTTTTTTTTTAGAAATGGGGTCTCACTGTGTTGCCCAGGCTGGTCTTGAACTCCTGGTCACAAGCAGTCCATGAGCCTCAGCCTCCCAAATTGTTGGGATTATAGGCATGAGCCACCTCACTGGCCCTCAGTAATTGTTCATTGTCTTCCTTTTTGCATAAAACTTACCGTTCAAAGACTGCAGTGGGACTTGTGGTTCGTTTAATTCTGCTTGATATTGTCATTTATCTTTTCAGCTACATTTGTTCGAGTCCTCAATAAGGCTATAGACATTTAGATTGCGGGAAAGGAATCTCTGGAATTTTTTGTCCCCTGGCCTTCCATCAAGATGTGGTAATTTGGTCTGAAGGAGTGTGGCAGACACTACTAGTTGGTTGCCAAAAATAGCAGTGTTTCTTTTTCTTTTTTTTACTTAACTCCTAGTAACAGAGCCCTGGGCATTATGCCCACATAGAAAATAGTAAATTTCTCAGCTTCTCTTGCAGCTACATATGGCTGTATAACTAAGATCTGGCCAATAAGATATAGGTGGATGTATGGTTGTGGCTTCCCAGAAAGGCTGCTTAAAGGAGGTACCTCATCTAGGTGGTACGTGCCTTGCCTTTCTCCTCTTTCTCCTTCCTGCTACATAGAATTGAGATATGATAGCTGGCCCTCCAACAGCTGCCTTGGGCCACGTGGTAACCTAGGGGATAACAACCCTGCAGCTAAGATAGCAGAGCAGGAAGATGGAAGGGCTCAGTCCCTGATGACTGAATAGAGCAGCCATCCCAGTCCTGGACTGCCTCCCTGTAGACTGCTTGTCCATCAGAAAACAAGCCCCAGGTGATTCGATTCCTGCTACTTTGGAGCCAAATATGATTCCTAACTGATATAAGAAGCTCTTTGATAGAGGCTGAGAGAACTGCTGCCCAGAACTCTAGAGGTGACATAGCACATGGCATTTAGGGACTTTGGAGTTCAGCTCACATAGTCAACAGCTAGTTACAAGTTTTCATGGGCCACAGGTGCTGCTGGGAATGTGGCTTGTTGCTGAGTTTAAGAGCAAACATAGGAAATAACCCAAAGAGAGGTGAGCAAGAGCAGATTTATGCGGATGCCGCAAGCCATGTCCGTCCAGGAATTCAGACTTGAGCTTGAGTGTAGTAGCACATCATTGAAGGTTCTTGTCTATTTCTGTATTTATTTTTAAGATGGAGTCTCACCCTGTCACCCAGGCTGAAGTACAGTGGCACGATCTTGGCTCGCTGTAACCTCTGCCTCCCAAGTTCAGGCAATTCTGTCTCAGACTCCCGATTAGCTAGGATTATAGGCGTGTGCCACCACACCTGGCTAATTTTTTGTGTGTTTTCAGTAGAGATGGAGTTTCACCATGTTCGCCAGGCTGGCTCGAACTCCTGACTGCAAGTGATCCACCTGCCTTGGCCTTCCAAAGTGTTGGGATTACAGGCATAAGCCACCACGCCCCGCCCTTTGGAGGACTTTAATTTACACTTGGGAACCATTGCTCTGGCTGTGGTGTAGAGAAGGGATCAGAGGAGAGACAGGGACTTTGTCCCTCCTGACAAAGATTCCCTCCTCCTTCTAGAAGACCTGAGTCTATCAGCCATCTCCACGATGCCCTTTTCTTTGGCAGAACCCCGCCAAGTCTGATTTGGGTGGTACGCCGGACCATGATCTACACCTGGGGTTTCTAAAGCCCCATACCTCGTGGCCCTCTTGGTTGGGACTTCCAGACCCCTGGGTCTACCCCATGAAGGACCTTTTTTTTGAGCACCTCCAGTTTTCCTGGTCAGCCACACACCAGGCAAGCCTTGCACACCATCAGCTTGGCCAGCACCCGCCGTGGCTGTAACTGACCTCTAGGTGGCGATGGCCGCCTGCTGCCGCTCCGGCTCCCAGAGCCTAGCAAAGGAAGTCCTCTTTGTCCTCACATTAGCCAGTGTTCCTTGTCTCTTCCCTCCCTGAGCTGTGGATCCTGGGACCTCCCTGTTTCTTCCTCTTGTCTTATATAAGACTTCTCTGACTTCCCAGTTTTCACTGTTGGGTAACTTCGTCCAGTAGGCTTTCCAAAGTCTTTCTTTGTGCAGAAGACTGGAGGAGGTGTCACACACAGAGATTTGCATACACAGACCTTAGTCTTGACTGTCAAAGGCATCTGTCCTTCGCTCACTGCCAGACTCTCATCAGCAAGGATAGGTGTACATTAGAGAGAGAGATGTGGGTGGCCCAGTGCGGAGGGTAAGCCTCCCTCCTGCCTTCTTTCCTGCCTGCCTGCCTTCTTTTTTTCTCTGCCTTCCATTTACCTACCCCACCCATCTAGCACCCATTGGGCTTCTCCAGGAACTGAGGGCTCCTAGGGGTTTCCACCTTGGTTCTTGCCCTCAAAGAATTCATTGTATAGTAAAGATGGACACTTGTAAAGCTGGATTTGCAAGTAAATGTTGAGGTGATGTTCATTCATTCATTCATTAGTAGTATTTATTGAGTCCATTATTTCTAGGCACTGGTCTGGGTACTGGGGCATAGTGAGTAAGACTGTGGCCATGTACCCCAAGAACATGTATAATTACTATTTGTCAATTAAAAGAATACATTTTTTAAACATGCAGAGCTTATATTCTAGTGGGGAGAGGACAGAGAGCCATCAATAAATAAATGGCTTGATATGTACCATAGATTGAGGTCTGATTGAGGTCTGCGGCTGTGGTTGCCTGCCATTTCAGATGGTTCATCTTGTAAACAGACAGTGTCAACTTATGGCATTAATAAATACAGCATGATACTGGAAAAAGTAGACAAGATAATCTCTCATCTTGCCAAATGCTGTCAATAAGCAGAGAGAGAATGATGGTAGAGGATAGTTTTGAGGTGGGGTAAGGCTGTTTGCTGGGTGGCATGTGTGCACATGTGTGTGTATGCATGTGTGTGTGTCTCTACATCTGGTGGATGTGATGAGTACTTGGTAGTGTGTGCATCCGGTAGCATGTGTGTATGTGTGTATCTGGTGGGGTGTGTGCGTGTGTGCCTGGAGGGATATGTGTGTGAGTACTTGGTAGTGAAACATGTGAAATTGCCTTCTTTCAGGGAAAGGATGCATCAGCATTACAAGCTTTTCCAAAGGTGGAAAGGTTCTGAGCTGCTGGCCTTCACAGAGACATACCAGAGTGGATGGAGCTGCTCAGGACCACCCTCTGAGCTCCCAGAAGGCCCAGGGTGTTAGCATCTTATCTGCTGATGGCCTCCAGAGAAAACACTTTGTGTATCTCAGGACCAAAGCAGTGTTTGAGTTGCACTGACAAAGTTGACTGTGACACTCCAGGCGTCCTTTGCCATAATGCCACCCTCTTTTAGTGGGCAGTGAACTGTGATATCAGACCAGACCCTTTTTCCCTTTTCTTCCCCTTACTAAGTAGCAGTACATTCAGGGCAGGTCAGGTAGCATTGTGTGTTCACGTAACATTTAAGGAGAGTTCAACCCCTTCGCAGAATTGCTAATAATAATATAATAGTCACTGGTCATCCATTACATCACAACAACCCTTTTAGGTGGATGCTTATCATATCCCTGCTCTCTAGATGCTAAAACACAACCTACCTAACCTTTCTGAGCCTCTATAGAGCTCAGAAAGGTTAGGTCGGTTGTCCAGGGTCATCCAGCTGGCAGGTGGTGGAATGGGGGGTCAATTGAGGCAGTGGGTCTCACAGCCTGCACTGTAGCCTCTATTCCCTGGAGTGGAGCCTTCCTACCCGCTACCCTTAGTGACTGGGAAGCATCTGCCCGTGTTTTGCAAAGATACGGCAGGTCTCAAGAATGGCCCACGTAGTGCCTTGTCTAGAGCCTGAGCTCTTTCTCTACTGCTTAAGGCCAGGGTCGTCTGGAGGAAGAATACAGATTAGGCTGGTAAAACAAGTTCAAATCATGTCTCCACTGCTTACTCTGGGCCTTTAGGCAAGGCCCTGTTCACGCCTAATTTACCCACTGTAAAAAGACTTGGACCTGGCAAAATGAACCTCTACCACGGTGCTTTGCAAGCCTGCAAAGTGGAAAAGCGTCCATCCCAGCCCCATCTTGTATGTGAGGAAATTTTAAAACAAAACTGAATGTGATCTTCTTGGCATTGCTATGAGGGAGAAATGAGTCCATTGGGTAAATTGACTGTGTTATGATGTTTGTGGTCTGCATGTGGGCGCTGTTTGATTGCGTGGGGAGACCAAGAGGGTTTCTAGTGATGACTAATACGTCTCTTTAAACATACATTAGAGAGAGGTGGAGAGTGCGCCTATCACATCTGAATGTTCTGTTGTTCTGTTTGTTTTTCATTACTCTGAAATTATTACTGCAAAAATTCCTAAATTGGATGCTTTTCAAAGAGGAAGATTAAAGACCATAAGCACAGTCTTGCAGCTGTTAAAAAAAAAAAAAAGACTGTGCATCTGTAGATGGATGGAGAGCCTTTAGCAGCTTCACCTTAGGCTCTGCACTGCACTTGGAGAAGCCTCAGGCCCTTTGGGAAGTGTCAGCCATGTTCCATCTGTGATCCTGGAGGGGCCTTAGTTGGCATTTTGTAGCATATCTGCCCCAAGCTGACCACCATCTGCTTGGCATTATTTAACTAAAGCCTCTTAAATGCACTTTAGCAGGGGCAGGTCTCCATAACACCAGGACAGAGAGGCAGAGGTCTTTTAGACAAACCCAGACAGAAACCTTGCTTGGTTACAGGGGAGGAATAAACATCCAACCCAAGCCCCGCCAGACACTGAGTGGCCTTGCGTCCATGGCTGCCTGAGAATTTGCCGCTCTTTGATTAAAGATCGGTACTCATTGGAAGGTTTTGTATTTATTATCTCTGTTTTGTTAGAAAGTGACCACTGGTTTTGTTTCTGGAGGGAGAAAGGAAATATTTGTACTAAGTGTGTTAGCTGCAAGGTTGTCCCAGCCAGCAATTCCCATTCACGGTGAAGGATACAGGAAGGAGCTCTGAATTGTGTAGATCAGTTAGAGGGCCAGTGGAACCCAGAAAGCGCAATGCTGTGGGCACCAAGGAAGGGGGGTATCCTTTAGAGTTCATCACAATCCACTCGTGTTCTCTTCCTGGGCACGCTGCACACATGCACAGAGGCAGGCTCTGGCCACAGCTCATTGGCTTGGAGTGAACACCCACACAGGAGAAAACTACCCAGATACTGGCCCCATGAGACTCCCTTTTGGTCTCAGGTCTTTTTATTAGAAGTAGCAAAATCTTACCCTAAACTGGCTAAAACAAAACCATTTTTTGCCTTATATAAGTAAAACGTTCTGGTGTAGCTTAATCCAGGGTCTCAGCTACTTGACTTCCTCCTCCCCCTCTTCCCTCACTCCTCCCCCTTCCTCCTCACCTCTTCTCCCTTCTTCCTCCCCCCTCTTCCCCCTCTTTTCACTCTCTTTCTCCCCCTTCTCCTCCCTGCCTTCCTGCCCCCCTCATCCTTCCCCTCCTCTTCCTCCTCCCTCTTCTTCCTCTCCCCCCTCCCACCGCCTCCTTCTGTTCTCTGGTAGCTTCCGTTCTCCTCCTCCCCCTCCTCCTCCCTCCTTCCATCTCCTCCTTCCCCCTCCTCCTTTCCCCTCCTCCTCCCTCTTCCTCCTCTCCTGTCTCCCCACTTCTTCCCCCTCCTCCCTCCTTCCCCCTCCTCCCTCCTTCCCCCTCCTCCCCCTCCACCGTCTCCCTCCTCCCACTTTAGGTTCTGCCTCCCTCTGTAGTGTCTGTTCTCTGCTAGGTTCCTCTTTTGTGCGACTCACCAGCAGCTCTGAGCTTAGATCCTCACAGGCCAAACGCGGCTGTGAAAACCCTCAGCTCTCTCCTGGTCATACAGGCTCCTGATCAGCCTGGATGGGGCAGAACACCTTCAAGGTGGTGTAGGCAGGACTTTGATTTTCCCAGCCTTGATCTCATGCCTGCCTCTAGGCTCAGAGCTGGAGCGGGACCCACAGGAAGCCCAGAGACAGAGACTGGGTGCAGCGTGGGTCCCCAAAAGAGAACTGAAGAAGAGGAAGTAGATGGCAGGCAGAGAAAGATGACCACTGCTCACCTGGAGACTTCCTCTTGGACCGTGAGGGATTGTACCTCAGAGACTGGGTCAGCCTGCATGCGGGTGGGGCTGGATTGAGGGAGTGTTGTGTCTGGACCCTGAGCTCAGGAGGTGGAGAAAGCAAGCCTGCAGGGAGGAAGCAGGATCCCTTGGGTGCTCAGAGGAGCTTCGTGGCCTTGCAGCTAACTTGGACTTGGGTGGCTTTTTGCTCAGCGGTGCTGCCCCTCAAGAGACCCAGCAACATTTCCAGCTCTTGGTTTCTTGAGATACTCTTGCACCCTTCCAGTAATACCCCATTCTCCCAAAGCCATAGTGAACTGTCTTTTCTTTCTGGTAATCTAAGAGTCTGTGACTAAGAAAATAGAAGGACCAGCAACACTGTTGTCCCGGCTCAGTTTCTCTCCAGGAGAAAAGCGCCTGGCTTCCGGTGTGGTTGGAAGCATGCCGAACAGAAACATGGCAACATGGAGCAGAGCCTGGCGTGGCTCAGTTTCCATGCAGCCAGAGAAGCTCCCATTCCATAAAGCACAGTTAGCTGTGGCAGGAGGGAGAGGGCTGTTCATGACCATATCAGAAGGTGACATGCTAATGGCTGCTGAATCATGGCCTCCCCAGCCCATTTCTTCACATCAGAGCTGCCTGGCTGAATGCGACTTCATTACCCAACCAGGTCTCACAGTCTAGACACAGCCAAACAGGCCTAGTGTGGCTGAAACTCTTCCTTCAGAGGGGGAAGCCCTAAAACCGTCTCTTGGGCATAGTGGTTGCTTTAGTATTTTCAGAGTTGAGTGTATTGCTTGTTCAAATGCTCAGATTATTTTTAAGGCCATTATATTCTCATCGATTTCCTATTGTCAAGAACATTTTGTTTGGAAAGGTCTTAGTGTAAGCAAAGTAGAAAACTCCTATATTTTTAGCCTGGGCTTCCTTCTTGTTACTCCTCCTCTCCCTGGCCAGCTTCTCCTTATCCTTCAAGGCTTTGCTCGACATCAGCTCCTCTAAGAAGTCTTCCTTGATGACCTCCACACTGCATTCCACGTCACCTCTGCTTATCTCCTAGCCTCCCCTGTGTGTCCCTCTGCCATAATGCTTACTGCACTGGACTATAACTTTTTGGCAGGCTGTCTGCCTCTCAAATGTATTGACTTCTTTTTTTATTTTTATTTTTTGAGACAGAGTCTTGCTCTGTCGCAGAGGCTAGAGTGCAGTGGCATGATCTTGGCTCACTGCAACCTCCGCCTCCTGGGTTCAAGCAATTGTCCAGCCTCAGCCTCCTCAGTAGCTGAGACGATAGGCATGTGCTACTAATTTCACATCCGGCTAATTTTTGTACTTTTAGTAGCCACGGAATTTTGTCATGTTGGCCAGACTGGTCTTGAACGCCTGACCTCAAGTGATCCACCTACCTCAACTTCCCAAAGTGCTGGGGTTACAGGTGTGAGTCACCATGCCATGCCAGATGTGTGAACTTCTTTAGAAAAGACACATTGCTTTTGCTAATAACAGCCAACTTTTGTGAAATATTTACATGTCAAGCAAAGTAGTTGATTTTCAAACACAGCCCTAGAAGGCAGATGTGATAATTGCCCATATTCTACCTTAAGGAATTGAAGCACATGTGGAGAGGTTTAGCACATTACTTAAGGTCATACAGCTAATGAGAATATGAAATCAAAATTTGATCCTAGGCAGCCTTAGCCTTACTGTGTTCATAATCACTCCAAACTGTTGGTCCAGCTCAGTATCTCTCCTTGGAGCCAGCATAAGTCTGGTGCCTAGTAGGTGCTCAGTGAACGCTGGGTGAACTTAAAAGAGATTAGATGCCTGTGAATGTGCAGCTGGGCTGACTTGGAAGGAGTTTCCAGAGGTGGTTTTGCTGCTTCTGTTACTGTGATGACGGGGAGAGGCACATCTGGCCTCCTGCCCACGTGGAATTTTATAGTCAGAGCAGTTCTCATGCAGCCCTTTACTCCTTCTCTCCAAGACAAATGGAGACTTAATCTGTTCTTAAAACTTGTCTCCTCCATCAGAACCTTTTTCAAAGGCTCTGGTGCTGAGGCTGCAGGGTGGAAAGTAACCTCCCATCCATCACAGCAATTCTGCTTCAGGTTGGAAAAGAATTTGGAGCATCATATCTTCCACGAGGAGTTTTCCTTTAAATTTGTTATGATAGAAAATATTCAGGCTGGCTGGGTGCCATGGCTCACACCTGTAATCCCAGCACTTTGGGAGGCCGAGATGAGCAGATCACTTGAGGTCAGGAGTTCAAGACCAGCCTGGTCAACGTGGTGAAATGCCATCTCTACTAAAAATATAAAATTAGCCGGGCATGGTATTGGGCAGCTGTAATCCCAGCTACTCAGGAGGTTGAGGCAGGAGAATCACTTGAACCTGGGAGGTGGAAGTTACAGTGAGCTGAGATCACACCACTGCACTCCAGCCTGGGCAACAGAGTGAGACTCTGTTTCAAAATATATATATGTTCTTATAGATAAGAAAATTTTCAGGCCAGTGTGGAGATGAGTATCTCAAACATCTTGAACACCCTGGGGCCCAGTTCTGGCTTTGCTCCAGGGGCTGGGCTCGATCTCTTGACATGGGTCTAGTCCCCAGTGAGCTCTCAGCTCTGGCCCTGCAGCCTGGGCTAGACCCCGCTTCCATGGTCAGCTTCACTTTCCCCCATTTACTCTTGGACATTGCTTCTCGCAGTCCCACTTACTTGAAAAATATTTAATTTTTCTCTTACCAAAGTCTGTGTTCAATGAAAGAAAGAAATTTGGAAATCTTGAAAGACGATAAAGAAAATAAAAATCTATCACCATTCAGAAATAGCAGCCACTGTTAATGTTTTAATTTGTATCCCAGTCTTATTTCTGGGGATTTAATTATACACACACGTGACTGGAATTGTACTTATCAGTATATCATAATCAGTGTCTCAATTCCCTGATTTCAGATTAAACAGAGGCCCAGCTTCTGTTCCTCGCCGCCTCCCCCCATCCCGGGAAGACCTGGCAGGTATTTAGGAAGAGAGAAGCAGAAGCCTGTTCTACCTTCCCAGGGAAATAGAAAACTCTATGCAGAATATCAGCGCTGCAAATGGAGCAGCCGGTTTAGCAATGCACATTGCTAAGGGGGGGATCATGTGCATGACTCAAATATCCAGACTGCAACATGTGACTGCAGGATGAAGTCATGTTTCCTTATACATCCCCCCCACTGTGATCACTGGAGCCCCCAGCAGCTTGATTGCCGGAAATTAGCTCCTATGGCAGTGGCTTCAGCTATTTCTGAGTTTCCCATGAGCTGTGTCACGTGGACTCAGGGACTTGCCCATTGTGATTTTCTCTGTGTCCCCTGCTGCTGCTGTCCATGCTGAAGACGCCCCTTGTTAGGATGCCAGGCTCCTGGGCACTGCTGCCCACCACTGGTCATTGTTGCTCTGACTTGGGGTGGGGCCAGAGGCACTTTCTCTGCATTGCTACTCAAACCCAGATGTGACAGCTGGGCCTGTGCCTTATCTCCAGACAACACAACTGGGGCCAGGCTAGAACTCGTTCATTGCCTATCACCTCTTTGTTAGTCCGTTTTCATGCTGCTGATAAAGACATACCCGAGACTGGGCAATTTATAAAAGAAAGAACTTTAATTGGACTCACAGTTCCACATGGCTGAGGAGGCCTCACAGTCATAGTAGAAGGCAAGGAGGAGCAAGTCATATCTTAGATGGATGGCGGCAGGCAAAGAAAGTTTTTGCAGAGAAACTCCACCTTATAAAGACATCAGATCTTGTGAGACTTACTAACATGAGAACAGCATGGGAAAGATCCGCCCCCGTGATACAATTATCTCCCACTGGGTCCCTCCCACAACACGTGGGAATTATGGGAGCTACAATTCAAAATGAGATTTCAGTTGGGATGCAGAGGCAAACCATATCAACCTCTATTATTAAAAATTGTTTTTTAATTTTTAAATATTGATACATAAAAATTGCGTATATTTAAGGCACACAACATGATTATTTGATGTACATTGTGTAATGACTACCACAATCAGATTAACATAACCACCACCTCCCCAAGTGAGCAGTGTGTGTGTGTGTGTGTGTGTGTGTGTGAGAGAGAGAGAGAGAGAGAGAGAGAGAGAGAGAGAGAGAGAGAAAGAGTGAGTTGAGGACATTTAAGTCTGCTCCCTCATCAGATTTCAAATAAACAGTACCATAGTATTGTTAGCTAGAGTCCCCATGCTGTCATCAGGTCCACGGAACTTACTTATCTTCTAACACAAAGTTAAAAGATGTGCCCTTTGACCAACATCACCCATCTCCCTTATCCATCCCCCAGCCCCTGGCAACCACCGTCTGTTCTTTGCTTCTGTGAGTTTATCCGTAGAACCTTACTTACACATCCACCTGTAAGCAAAGTCATGCAGTATTTGTCTTTCTGTGTCAGGCTTATTTCATTTTATACAGTGCCCTTCAGGTTTATCCATGTTGGCACAAATGGCAGGCTTTTTTTCTTTTTTATGGCTGAATATTATTTCACTGTGTGTGTGTGTGTGTGTGTACCACATATATTCCATATGTGGCATGTGTGTATGTATATTTATACATACACACAATACATACACACACACCACGTTTTCTTTATCCATTCATCTGTTGACAGACACCTAGTTTGTTTCCATATCTTGTGAATAATGCTGCAGTGAATATGGGGGTCCAGATAGCTCTTGAAGATACTAATTTAATTTCCTTTTTTATTTTGAAGTTTCATTTCATTTTTTAATTAATCAAAGACATTTTAAAATTAATTAAAGACACTGCACTCCAACCTGGGTCTTAGCTCTGCCCCCCAGGTTGGAGTGCAGTGTTGCGATCACAGCTCACTGCGACCTCTGCCTCCTGGGCTCAAGCGATCCTCTCTCCCTACCCTCCTTGGTAGCTGGGACTATGGGCATGCACCAGCACACCTGGCTAATTAAAAAAAAATTTTTTTTTTTCTAGTGGCAGAATCTCACTGTGTTCCCCAGGTTCATCCTTGAACTCCTGGCCTCAAGGGATCCCTCTGACTCAGCCTCCCAAAGAGTTGAGATTATAGGCATGAGCCATCACACCCTGCCTTACTTTCTTTATTAGATACTTATCCAGAAGTAGGATTGCTGGATTTTGTATGTCACTTCTATTTTCAATTGTTTGAGGAGCCCCCATACTATTTTCCATGATTTATATTCCCACCAATAGTGTACAAGAGTTTCCTTTTCTCCATACCCTCACCAACACTTACCTCTTGTCTTTTGGAGAAGGGCCATCCTAACAGGTGTGTGGTGATACCTCATTGTGGTTCTGATCGGCACTTCTCTGATAATTGGTGGTGTGAGCATCTTTTCATCCACCTGTAGGCTGTGTGTGTCTTCTTTGGAAAAATGTCTATTCGGGTCCTTTGTCCATTTTAAAATCAGATTATTTGGGAATTCTGTATATATTTTGGACATTAGCCCCTTGTCAGATATGTGGTGTGCAAATATCTTCTATTTTTAGGTGGTCTTTTCATTTTGCTATTCCTTTGCTGTACAGAAGCTCTTTAGTTTGATGTAGTCCAGCTTGTTTTTGCTTATATTGCCTGCGCTTTGGTAACATATTCAAAAAAAATCACTGCCAAGACCTGTGTCTAAAAGCTCATTTCCTATGTTTTCTTCTAGGAGTTTTACAGATCTAATACTTAAGTCTTTAATTAATTTCATGATAATTTTTTAATATGGTGTAAGGCAGGGGTTTAATTTCATTATTTTGAAGGTAGATATTAAGTTTGCTCATCACCATTTATAGAACAGACAGTCTCTTCCCCAGTGTGTTTTCCTGGTGGCTGTGTCAAAGATTAGTTGACCATATATGTGTGGATTCATTTCTGTGCTTTATTCTGTTCTAATGGTCTGTGTGTCTGATTTTAATGACAGCACCAAGTGATTACTGCCGTAACAAAGTTCGAAATCAGGGTCTGTGATACCTCCAGCTTTGTTCTTTCTCAGCATGGCTTTCGCTATGCAATGTCTTTTGTGTTTCCAAATGAGTTTTAAGGTTGTTTTTCTATTTATATGAAATGTCATTGGAATTTTGATAGAGATTATATTATGTAGTAAGGACATTTTAACAGTGTTGTTTCTTCTGGTTGATAAACTTGAGGTACCTTTCCATTTAATTGTCTTTTCCAGTTTATTTCATCAATGCCTGATCTTTTAAGCTTATAGGTCTTTTACTTCCTTACTTAAATTCATTCCTAAATTTTTTTTTTGAGACAGAGTCTTGCTCTGTCACCCAGACTTGAGTGCAGTGGCTTGATCTCGGCTCACTGCAACCTCCGCCTCCTGGGTTCAAATCCCAAGTAGCTGGGATTACGGGTGTCCCCCACTGCGCCAGGTTAGTTTTTGTATTTTCAGTAGAGACAGGGTTTCACCTTCTTGGCCAGGCTTGTCTTGAACTCCTGACTCATGATCCACCTGCCTTGGCCTCCCAAAGCCCTAAATATTATGACAAAACTCAGCATCCTTTGATGGTAATCCCCTGCCTCCAATCAATGACGTATAGAAGGTTGTACCTCAACATAAGAAATCTGTATGGGACAAGCCTACAAATAACCGTCATACTCACCAGTGAAAAGCTGAAAGCCTTTCCTCTGGGATAAAGAACAAGACACCCAGGTCTGCTCCTGCCACTTCTATTCAGTACACTACTGGAAGTCCCAGCCAGAGCAATTAGACAAGAAAAGGAAATAAAAGACATCCAAACTGGAAAGGCAGAAGTTAAATTATCTCCATTTACAGATGGTATCATGTCATAAAGAAAATCTTAAGGATGCCACCAAAAAAAAAAAAAAAATCACAAAACACTGCCAGAACTGATAAGTGAATTCAGTGAAGTTATAGGATACAAAGTCAACATGCAAAATCTGGTGTGTTTATATACACCAACAATAAACCACCTGAGTAAAACAAACTTAGAAAAGTCTCATTTATAATAGCGTCAGCCTAGAACTTTTAAAAAAACTGTATGGACAGCAGCACAGGGATCATGGGAGAGAGCTACGGCAGCGGGGACAACTTTTAGTGACTACTACCAGATGTAGCTGCCTTCAGATGTGGCAGCCCCCTCCCTGAGTCCCAGCCCGTCTTCAGAGCATATTTGAATAGGCCTTCCTGCCTTGCTTGTGTCCACCACTCTCTAGAAAAGGCCAGCTTCCTGCCTCACCAGCCATGAACCCAAAGTGTGGACACTTTCATGCTTAAGTTGTCTTCTCCTTAGTTTTCTAGCAGGGGCTGGTGTTGGTAGGACTTGGGAGTGAAGGAGGCCACAGCAGTTGGCTGCCTGAGCCCTGGGGTCCTCAGCAGGTTCTGAGGTTATTGGAAAGTCCATTAACATAGCAGGGTGACATAAAGTGGAGATTGTTCCCTGAGTCCTCTAACAGGCCATTCACATCTACTTTTGTTGGAAATGGTCCTGTCCACTGCCCATGACATATCTACTCATAGACTTTGTTTTAGAGCCAAAGGGTGGGCACCTGGGCCAGAAATTCGGTGAGTCAAGGGAACAAGAGTGCCTGCCTTTTCCCCTGGCTCTTCTAGGCGTGGAGCAAAAGGCGGTGGCCGGTGATGCAAAGATGTGGGCCATGAAGTCAGGCAGATCTGGACTTCAGTCCCTGTTTCACTTCTAACTAGCTCTGTGCTAGACTAGTGACTCAGGCTCAGTAAGGGAAAGTGTCAAATTCCTCTTTATCAGGGCTTATGACAAGTGAAAGTGAATGGGCCAACCATGGTCCATGGCCAGTAGTCATGGTCCATGGCTGTGGTCACTAGAGTAAAGATCTGTGCTCTCATTTTCCTCTTCCAAATCCATAAGAGCTGTAGATGACAGCCCCATGCTCTGAGCAGCCCCCAGTTCGTGTGCTTGACATATATTCATCAGGCATACACACAGACACAGGTGACATCCTACTTTTGCGGGGTTGAGAGGGACAGGACCCGTCAGTAAGACATTCCCTGGCAGTTCTCTCATTGACACGTGAATACACTGCCTGCATCCACTCCAACCTGTCTATTCGTTCATTTGTTCTGTCCTTAAAATTTTAGTCCTGTGAATATATATTGACTGTTAATTTGGTGCTTCCTTTGGATAGAATTGACCAGATCCATGTCTTCATGGAGCTGATCCTCTGGTTGAAGGAGAAAGACAACAGACAGGTCTATCTAGCATGCCAGATGGTGGTCAGTGCTGGGGTCAGCAGTGACAGTTGAGCCAGAAGCCTCAAGGAGTTAAGGGTATAGGCATTGAGGCTGTCCAGGGACAGGGCATTCCAGGCAGAGGGGACAACTACCGTGCCAGCTCTGTAGCTCCATCTACTTTATCATTGTCTAACATCTCAGACCAGGCTCTGGCCACCTTTAGCATCCTCGTGGGTCCCTTGTCCTCTCTGCCCCAGCTGCTCCAGCATCCTTTCACTAGTCCCCTGTTCCATGAGCCACATGTTCCCTCTGCTTTGCCCTACAGCTGTTTCCCTTCCAAGACCATCCACTCTTATTAAATTTTTTTTTTTTTTTTTGAGTTGGAGTCTCACTCTGTCACCCAGGCCATAGTGTAGTGGCATGATCTCAGTTTACTGTAACCTCCGCCTCCCAGGTTCAGGTGATTCTCATGCCTCAGCCTCCCAGGTACCTGGGATAATAGGTGCCCGCCACTACAGCCCACTGGTTTTTGTATTATTAGTAGAGACGGGGTTTCACCATGTTGCCCAGGCTGGTCTCGAACTCCTGACCAACAGTGATCTGCCCGCCTTAGCCTGGGATTACAGGTGCTGGGATTACAGGTGTGAACCACCACGCCCAACCTCCTACTCAGTATTCTGGTTCCAGGTCAAACATCAAAGCTCAGCTAGCTCAACCCCACTCCCAGGCCTGGTGCCGCTTGCAGAACCAGGCTCGTTCTGCAGCCATCATCTCCCTTTGAAAGCGTATGCTCCTATGAGTGGTTATTGGTATCAGGTCACCGGACTTCCCTGAGAACTGAGCTCCAGGAGGCAGGGATCCCGTCTGGTTTTGTTCTCCATGATAGCCCCAGGGC
Source organism: Callithrix jacchus (assembly GCF_049354715.1). Taxonomy (NCBI): domain Eukaryota; kingdom Metazoa; phylum Chordata; class Mammalia; order Primates; family Cebidae; genus Callithrix; species Callithrix jacchus. The sequence goes on along the minus strand of NC_133513.1, from coordinate 16,604,277 downwards.
TCAGCCTGGAGCTTGGTATGCAACAAGCCACCGGGCGGTGACTGAGCAGGAAACACATAGTTCTGCCTGGGGGACAGCAGGGATTGTGGAAGGAGACCTGGCTTAAGGAAGGTCTTGAAGGAGTACACGCCTCAACCTAGCGTCCAGTTCCCATCGTGTCTAAAAACCAAGAAAACAGCACAGGCAGTGTGCTGGGGTGGGTTGGTCTTTGGGTACTGCCAGCCATGTCACTTTGAGAAGCATTGAGTCACTTATCCAGAGACAGTAGGGCATGGGCTGAAATGGAGTGAACATACTGTGTGCACCTCGATTCTCTCCCAGAGATACAGAGGCTGCTCTTCAGCCACAGTTACAGTAGCAAGGTTCCAGGAGAACTAGAGACTGGCTGGGTCTCTGCCACATCCGAACCCTTACTCTAATCCTTCTTTCAAAGGTCTTCGGAATGGTGCTGGCAATTCTTAGTAAATGATGCATTTCCCCTTTTACTAGAAGGCCTTATTTACATAACCCAGTGAACTGAAAAGTCGTTTTTCTTCGGCTAAGTTATTTGTCTTTCTCGGCATTTGGCTGCAATAATATCCCTCCATCGGCATGGCCATACAGTAATTCAGGCATTTTGTTCTAGCAGTGAGGACACTTATAGTTAATAACACATGAAGCCATTTCATTAAAAGGAAAGTTTTGTTAGGATACATTAACACAGGCCTTGAACCAAAACACAAATCATTTCATTTCCTGGCTATTAAAGAAGCAAAATGAATTAGGAACCTGAAGCCATTTTTTGAAGAATCGTTGTTATCCTCATGTCATGTGACTCTCTCTGCATTTAGCAGTCCGCATAAAGGGTATCGGGGTTTTAGAGAGTTGATAGCACTTGTGTTTCTCTGAGATGGAGAAGATGCGATATGGGCTTTGGGGGTAGTAGCATAAACTGAAGTCCTGGTGCTAGTTCTGCTCACTCCCTGGGCGATAGAGGGCGCATTTCTTAGCCGCTCCATGTCTGTTTTAAGGCACATAAAATTGCAGGGCTGGCTGTGTGTGCAGTGGCTCACACCTGTAATCCCAGCACTTTGGGAACTGAGATGGGTAGATCACTAGGCAGTTCAAGACCAGCCTGGCCAACATGGTGAAACCCCATCTCTACTAAAAATATAAAATTAGCCGGGTATGGTGGCGGGCACCTGTCATCCCAGCTACAGCAGACTGAAGCAGGAGAATTGCTTGAACCCAGGAGGTGGAGGTTGCAGTGAGCTGAGATCATGCTATTGCACTCCAGCATGGTCAAGGAGAGCAAAACTCCATCTCAAAAAAACAAACAAAATTGCAGGGCTTTTGCGAACATTGTGTGTAACATGTGTGGCCCACGACAGGTGCTGTGAAATGGTACAGCTGTTTCCATACGTCTAAGAAAGTTCCAGTTAATACTCATTTTTGGTCTTGAATATTACAGCATGCATAAAAAAGTATTTAGTTTCGCAGTACAGAACTTTGGATCCTTAAGGAATTACGTGAAGTTTGAAATGGAGAGGGAGGCATTTGGTCTTTGCTGCAGGAAGCAGGGGCAGCCTGACGTGTTGGTTCCACATTAGCTGCATGTCAGTGAGTTCTCGCCGCCTTCATGTCAGTGGGTTTCTCTACGGGCTCTGATCCTTGCAGGGGTTTACAACATCCATCAAGTATCTCCTATGAGGTCCTCCTCCTAAAATAGCACTCTTGCCTGGGAACCTGGGGGCTTGCTTGACAGGGGCTGGATAAATGCCCAGGCCGGCCTGCAGCCAGCAGAGAGGTTCACCGAGCTTGTTCTGAGTCAGAAGCCCAGGGAACGCTTCCTGGATTTTGTTTTAGCACTCAGAAACCGGCTCGAGAAGGTCGTTTCCTGAACTCTGCTGTTTCTGTTGAGTTTTCTGGAAGCAGAAGGGATGCTTAGCTGCCCAATTCACAGAGCACGCTTTATGTTTGTGTTTCCCCGCCTGCCTAGCATTTGACAATTAATTAGGCATGGTAATTACCTGCTCTAATTTCATGATTGCACATCCTATAATTAGCCCTAACTCTGTAATAGGGAAGTTCACGTACACAAAGGCAGCCGATGATGAAGGTGATAAAGGTTATGATATTAACAGCTGCCATTGCTTATTGCCTGCCAGGCATGGGCAAGGCCAGACATCTCAGCCACCCAGTGACATTGGCATTGGCCTGTCTTACAGATAAAGGGGCTGAGTCTGAAGGTGGGGTGTCATCCCTAGGGTCACAGTTGGAAAGGGTAATTGTGGGGATGTGGACTGAGGCCTCTCTCCCTCCATTGCCATGCCCTTTCACACTGCCACTCTGCCTCTTGCAGGAGCACCTGAGATATGACATGCTTTGGGCTAAAGATGCCTGTTCCTATGCTTGGCACTCCCTTAAACCAGATTGAGGGCTTCAACCCTCTTTTTTTTTTTTCTTGAGACGGAGTTTCGCTCCTGTTACCCAGGCTGCAGTGCAATGGTGTGATCTCAGCTCACCACAACCTCCGCCTCCTGGGTTCAGGCAATTCTTCTGCCTCAGCCTCCTGAGTAGCTGGAATTACAGGCACGCACCACCATGCCCAGCTAATTTTTTGTATTTTTAGTAGAGATGGGGTTTCACCATGTTGACCAGGATGGTCTCGATCTCTTGACCTTGTGATCCACCCACCTCAGCCTCCCAAAGTGCTAGGATTACAGGCTACATCTTCATTCTTTCTCTCTGCCTGACTCCCTCCACACTCCTTTCTTTCCATCCCCCTATGGGAGTGCATGTTTGTATCTGTGTGTCTGAGATAAATTTTACCTTGGAACATTCGATGTTTTTCTACATGTACAGAATGTTGTCCTGCATATAATTGCTCAGTTCTCCTCCTCTCCCAAGGACTTTAGCCTCTAGCAATATCTTCATTTATCCAAGTGGAGACTCAAGGCTTGAGGAGGTGAATTAACTTATCTGGGATCACTTGGCTGTAAGGGGTGAGCTGGAATTCGAACCCATTTCGCTCTGAGGCCAGGGTCCAGTGTCTGGGCTCCCACCCAATGCTGACGTACGGCGATACGTCAGGCCCATGTGGATGCACACCCACAGAGCCTTGGCACTGCCTCCTGCCCCATCTACGACCTGGCTTAGACATCCCGCCCCACAAGTTAGGATGAAAGCTGACTCTCCCAAGGACAGTGAAGGCAGGGCTTTGTTTTGTTTAGGCTTTTAAATTCAGGATTAACATCATATTTAGATCAGGTATATAAATCTTAAGTTTGTCGTTTAATTAGTTTTACTTCTGTGTAGACCTTTATAACCACTGCCCAGACACAGAGCCAGGACGTTTCTAGCATGCAGAAGGCTCCTTTGTGACCTGTGCAAGAATTCTTTCTCCTGCCCAAGGTCATGAAGGCATTCTGCCATGTTTTTTCCTCCTTGCTTTATGATTTCACCTTTCACACTTAGGTCTGTGACCCCAAAAGAAACGAGTGCAAAAGCAACACACGCAAATATTTAGAGTTGCTTTATTCATGGTAGCGTCAACTGGAAACAAGCTAAATGTCCACTGCAGCAGAACAGGCGGTTACAAAAAGGGAAATGCTTATACAGTGCAATACTGTGCAACAGTGCACAGGAGCATGAAGGCCATGCACAGCAGCACAGCTGCATCTCACCTTCACAGAACTGAGTGAAAGAAACAAGACCCAGAGGATTCCGTTTAGGTCAAGTTCAAACATGGGGAAGGCTGGGTGCAGTGGCTCAGACTGGTAATCCCAGCATTCTGGGAGGCCAAGGCAGGTAGATCACCTGAAATCAGGAGTTCAAGACCAGCCTGGCCAACACGGTGAAATCCCGCCTCTACCAAAACACAAAAATTAGCTGGGCTTGGTGGCGAGCACCTGTAATCCTAGCTACTCGGGAGGCTGAGGCGGAAGAATCACTTGAACTTGGAAGACGGAGGTTGCAGTGAGCTGAGATCCTGCCATTGCACTCCAGCCTGGGTGACAGACCGAGTCTCTGTCTCAAAAACAAAACAAAACAAAAAAAAACCACACACACACAAATGGGGGAAGAAATCTAGGGGCTGGCACTTAGCATTGCAGGAGAGTGCTGTTGGTTAGGAAAGGGCACAGGAAGCATTCATAGGAACACTCTGGCAGACATTCTTCACCTTCTAAAAGAAAGCGTTTCCTTGAGACCTTATTGTACTAGAGTTTGTTCTGGATTCTGTTCATTGATGGACTGAGGTTTTTGCATTTTTTCTCCCTTTAACCTCCCTTTACCTCTGCCGTTACTACAGACATGGCAAGGGTAATTCTCAGTAGGAAATAAACTTTCAGATTTGAGCTTCCTCTTAAAATGAAGAAGAGAAAGTTTGCCCCGATGTCCGATTACACATATTACCCTCCTAATTTTCTTTTGCTGAGTCAAGGAGATTCGACATAAAGTGATTTTTTTATTGCTTGTTTTAAAAGGGAACTTTGTTGTGTCAGAAGAGGTGAACTCTTTTTATCCCTCCGATGAATTATTATCTTTATGGCTCGAACAGAAGGAATTGGGGCTGATCAAACTTAATTTGGAGGGGAGAGCCCTTTAAAGTAACAAACAAAACAAAAAACTCGAACAATTTTGGGTGTAAGCCCTTTGAAATCATCAGTGAAATAAGCCCGTGATTTGGTTAAGTAGATATAATTCAAGGACAAGTTAATTTGCAGAGAAAGTTTTCTAACATGGATGTTTACAGCATTGCTGTTGTGGATCAGACTTTCGGGTAATTCTGGGTGATTTTAATGGCATTAGATTGGATTCAATTAGATCCAAAGGGAGAGGCACAAATGAGGTGAGATTGGAACGTCTGGTAGCAAGGAGACCATTCTGAGAACACAGGATCTGAAAAGAGGTGCCTGTGCTTCGGGGGAACGAGGCAAGGGTTCCTGGTCCCCGTGACCCACATTGCTAGCCTGGGGTTCCTGGGGCCTTCAGGATTCTGTGTCACTGCAGCAGCGTGCTGTTGTCAGAGGCGTTTGAACCAGAGTAACTCCATCTTGAATAGGGTCTGGGTAAAATGAGGCTGAGATCTACTGGGCTGCATTTTCAGATGGTTAGGCATTCCACATTACAGGATGAGATAGGAGGTCAGCACAAGATCCAGGTCATAAAGACCTTGCTGATTAAATGCCTTGCAGTAAAGTAGCCTGCCAAAATCCACCAAAACAGGATGGTGATGAGAGTGACCTCTGGTTATCCTCATTACTACACTTCCACCAGCGCCGTAGCAGTTTGCAGACGCCATGGCAACATCAGGAAGTTACCCCGTATGGTCTAAAAGGGGAGGCATGAGTAATCCATCTCTTGTTTAGCATATTATCAAGAAATAACTATAAAAATGGGTAAGCAACAGCCCTTGGGGCTACTCTGTCTATGGAGTACTGATTCTTTATTTCTTTACTTTCCTAAAAAGCTGGCTTTCACTTTAATCTGTGGACTCGCCCTGAATTCTTTCTTTCACGAGATCTGAGAACCTTGTCTTGGGGTCTGGATCGGAACCCCTGTCCAGTAACACTGTGATAGAAACTGTTAGAGGGCAGAGGGCAGGCAGCCGTGGGTTCAAATTCCTTATGTCCCCACCTACCCTGGGCAAGTGATGTGACCTCTCTGAGCCCATTTCTTCATCTGAAAAGGGGGTGTTCGTACCATCTGCCTTGCAGATTACCATGAGGTTGGATAGTGAGATGCATGAAGTGCCTGGGATAGGACTCAACATGTAATAGGTGGGCAGATCAGATCCTGGGTGTGGATTTAGGCTTGAGTTCTAGGTACCTAGGGGATATCATGTCCTGCTCTGGAGTTTGTATTAGAGGTCCAGACTAGAGATACAGATTTTGGAGTCACTGGCCTACACATGAAACATGCAGACCCGGAGTGCGCATGCGTGTGTCAGGGACCCGGCGCGCACATGCATGTGTCAGGGACCCGGAGCGCACATGCATGTGTCAGGAAGAGGTGGGCATGGGGAGGAGCGGAGGTGCCCATGTGGAAGGCAGAGAAAGAGTGATTGGAGGAGAAGAAGAGGGAGACTTAGGCCTCCAGGGAGCAAAAACAGTTGGCTCTTGTAAAACCTAGAGTCAGAATTTATCACTCACATGAGAGACTTGTTTTTATTGTTACATTAAAGAGGTTTTAAAGATGTATATTGACGTTCACTGATTTAAATTACAATGGCCATTTGTCATTGGAGGCTGTTCTTGTATAATTTTTTAAACGGCATTGATCTCTCTACCACTTCTCTGGTTTCCCTTGTGATGTATTAAAGCTGCTGTGTATCCTTGGAAGGTGCTAGGGCCTGTAAAGGGCTAGTGAAACAGTGTTCATGTTTTCTCTACTTGGTTGAAATAAACAAGTTGTGCACCTGTGTGTGCTGGTCCCATCTGCGTGTGACCTTCGTTCGGTTGGGCTGATCATTGCAAGTCCAGATCTTGACCTTGGCCTACTCATTGCTAACCCACGTCCAATTCCGCCCCGTCTGTATGGTGTTCCCTGTGATCCCGGACGTAGCTGTGCTGTTTGTATACCTGAATTCTCTCCATATCGCTTTGGGTGGGAGGTGCTGCTCCGAGCTCCATTTCAGAGGAAATGAATGGCCAGAAAGGTTGCATGGCTTGTCTGACAGGTGAGCTGTGCGTTACATCAGGACTTCCTGAAATCGCCCACTTGTCAGAATCACTGGAGAAGCTTTGGTGCATTGAGGATTCCTGGGCCTCAGGTGGTTAATGCAGCTGACTTAGTGGCTGGTAAGATGTGGAAAGGACTGCCCCTCTCCACATCAGATCTTGGATATGTTGGTGGAAAAATAACAATAACAACTTCTTGGTTATTTAGATTAGGGAGGTTTTCAAATTCTTTATGTAAAGGGCCAGAAGAAATACTTTTAGCTTTGCAGGCTGTATGTTCTGTTTCAGCTTCCTAACTCTGCTATACAGATATTCCTTGACTTATGATGAGGTTATATCCTGATAAGCCCATTGTAAGTTGGAAATATCATAAGTTGAAAATGCATCTAATACGTTTCACCTACTGAACATCATAGCTCAGCCTAGTCTACCTTAGACCTATTCAGAACACTTACATTCGCCTATAGTTTGGCACAATCATCTAACAGAAAGGCTATTTTATAATAAAGTGTTGAACAGCTCATGTAAAATATCATACTGCATATCAATAGCCTGGAAAAAAAAGGTCAAAATTTGAAGTGTGGTTTCTACTGAATGCTTATTGCTTTCATATCATTATAAACTTGAAAAATTGCAAGACAATTACCATCCTAAGTGGGGTACTGTTTATATTGCAAAAGTAACCAAAACAAATGAATGTGGCTGAATTTGGCCCATGGGCCATAGTTTGCCCACCCTGATCTAGACAGTTAGTTTTGTGTATGTTGATCAGAGAAGGGATTGAACTTGCCACTCTCCACGGGATGTTTGGACTTTTATAAGTATACATCACAAGGAGTTACGGTTCATTCAAAATATATAGGATGACAGCCAGGCGCAGTGAGTCACACCTGTAATCCCAGCACTTGGAGAAGCCAAGGCAGGTGGATCACCTGAGGCCAGGAGTTTGAGACCAGCCTGGCCAACATGGCAAACCCCTGTCTCTACTAAGAATACAAAAAAATTAGCTGGGCATGTTGGTAGTTACCTGTAGTCCCCGCTAGTCACAAAGCTGAGGCAGGATAATCACTGCAACCTGGGAGGAGGAGGTTGCAGTGAGCCGAGGTCGCGCCACTATACTCTAGCCTGGGCAACAAAGTGAGACTCTATCTCAAATAAATAAATAAACGAGTAAAGGACATGAAGAGACATTTCTCCAAGGAGAGAGAGAGAGAGAAAAGATGTATAGGATGAGAATTGCATTCAGCTGCTCAAAGACCCCTACAATGTTAGCTTGAACAAATTAGAGATTAATATTTCGTGTTCGTTGAAAAAGCCTGGAGTAACTGATCTGATTATAGGTGTAGTGACGTGATGTCAGCAATACTGGGATGACATTATTGCTCCTAAGGTCATCAGATACCCTGGGGCTTCTGTAAACTTGATAGGCATTCTATTTCTCCATCTAACTCCATTGAAAACATGTATCCATTCATTAATTGCAATTTGGTTTTAGTCTCTAATCCTTCCTCCTGTTCACAGAATAATGTGAGACATTCTTTGGTAGCTGTACTAGAGTACAGACATATAATGTCTGTGTTTGGGGTTGATGGGTGGCTTTCATGTAGAGGCAGAATTTATCACATTAGAGATGCCTACTTTTCATGGTCATAGAGGTTTTAAAGATGTGTATTGACATTCATGGAGTATAAATTACAGTAGCCCTTTATCCTTGGGGACTTTTCTCTCTGGGCTGTTCTTAACTCAGGTAATTTTTAAAAGTAGATTGATCTGTCTCCTGCTTCTCTGTTTTTCCTTGTAATGAGGTTGCTACTTGGCCTTGGGAGGTGCTCAGGCCTGCAAAAAGCTGATGAAACAGCCCTCACATTTTGTATCCCCAGAGTATTCTCCGAGGAGTCATAACTTGATTAAAATAAGGAAATCCTATGTCCCAGTTACGCTTATCCCATCTGGATGTGGCATTCTGTCTAGTGGGGCAGATCTCACTCTGGCCCCCTTCCTCCCTTCTGAAACTGAGTTCTTCCCTGTCTGTGTGGTGGTCAGTGCAGTCCCAGGCACCACCACATTGCTCTCCAAACCACCTTTGGAGCGAGGCGCTGCTCTGAGCTCCATTTTACAGATGAGGAAACAAGAGGCCAGAAAGACTGACTAGCCTGTCACCAGCAAGCTGTTAATGCTGCAGTACACATGACAGAAACGTGAAAAATGCTTCTCTGCTATTCATTGGGCTGTGGATCTCTGTTGACGTTGGGAAAATAGCATACAGTATGTTGTGCCCATAACTTGCCTGATTCAGTCATTCTTTCCTGTACCCGTCTGTTTAGCCAGCACCAGTGAGTCCCCACTCTATGCCAGGACCTGGGCGTCCAGTGGTGGATGACACAGACGTGACTCCTGCTGGAGTTGGTTTTCATGGGGAAAGCATTGCCGAAATCCTACTGCTTTATAATAAGGGTTTTAAGAGAAATGTACATTATCCATCTCTTTCTTGGCAGGTCTACATCCGGATAAAAGACGACGAATGGAACATCTATCGGCGGTATACAGAGTTCAGGAGTTTGCACCACAAGCTACAGAACAAGTACCCTCAAGTGAGAGCCTACAACTTCCCACCCAAAAAGGCCATCGGAAACAAGGTACCGCTCCACGCCAGGAAATGCGCTTGTCACTGCCTGCGTTAAAACAGATTATTCATTCTTCTTCTTTAGTCTGTTACTTAAAAACACAGGCTCCTTAAAGAAAAGTTGGCAGATAGAAGCACAAATAGAAAAAAGAAATAGCCACTCATAATTCCACCACCCAAAGACAGTCGCCGTTACGTTGTGTGTGTGTATGTCCTCTCATGTCTTTATGGCAGAAGTTGGAAAACTGTTTCTTTAAAGGGCCAGAGAGCAAATATTTTTGGCTTTGGGAACTACCATTTCAGTGGCAAATACTCACCTTTGCTGGGGTTCTGTGTGAGCAACCATAGACAGTATGGACACAAATGAGCTTGGATGTGTGCTGGTAACATTGTATTTTTAAGGGTAGATAGCAGTTGGATTTGACCTGTAGGTTAGTTTACCAACCTGTGTTCTAGACCAAAAAATGCTCTTCTAGTTTTCACCTATAGTTGTCCTGGTGTTCATGTCGACTTGTGACTGTGGCTTGTAACTTTCTCAGAGGAGTTTGTTGTTGCTGTTGGTGTTATATGGTGACTTGCCTCATGAAGGCCAATGATTTATGAATGCCCAGTTTGTTTCTGTGTCTTCATCTGGGTACCCTTGAGGAAGGAGGGGCTAGCCCTCTCTGGTTGGTTAGTATTATTCACTCAGCAGTCATTAATTGAGCACCAATTGTGTATCATTGTGCAAGGGGCTGGGTCCAGCCCTGGAGAAGACAAGCCTGGGTCTAGACCTAGCTTGGAGCCCTGTCACATGGTCAGCTTCAGCCAGGCGGCATCATTACATCACTGCTCATGTTTGCTTAGGGAAGCAGGTCTCTGTCATGGCCGCATTTTGAAAACGACTGAGGACTCCCTATGCCCCATATCCACCCCATTCTGATTTAACTGATCTGTAGTGAGGCCTGGACATCGAGGGGTTGAATAGTTCTCTACGTGATGGCACTCTGCGGCCAAACTGGAGAACCCTTGGCTTAGAGTCAAGAAGGAGACAGGGGCACTTGATCAGTTTCAATGTATGTTTGATAGCTTGGCAGGGACAGTCCAATCAGAGGAGGTGGAGCCATGACCTTTCTTAGGATGTGTAAGACATCAGGCATTGTATTGAGTGTGATCTCTCTACCATGGTTGTTCTCAAAGTGTGGCCCCAGCCAGCAGCAGCAGCAGCCCTGGGAGCTGCTTAGAAATGCACTTTCTTGGCCTGACCCTAGACTTGCTGATTCGCAAGCTCTGAGGCTGACACCCAGCAGTCTGGGTTTAACGAGCCCTCTAGGTGATGCTGTTCATGAGGAAGTGTGAGGGCTGCCGTTCTATCTTTTGACAAAGCCATGTGGCAGATGCCATATGGAATGAATCCCTAATTTCTGTCTTCAGGAGGTACCTTGCTAGGATTTCCTTTAACCTTTATCACACAAACACAGAGCAAGAGTTTCTATAATCCACTCCCGGCACTTGGGAATTTCATGGAGACATGTACTATTACTGACCCTGACGTTTACATGTGTGTAGATTTCTGTGTATAAAACAGATTGAAATCTGATCACTTGAAGGTCTGCTCAGTTTGAATGTAAACAGTTGCAAAGCATGTTTATCCCAGGCCCAGAATACATTTGTCCTTATTTTTCTGTTGGGGAAAAGTAAAGCTGAACTCCTAGACATGGCAGACAGAAACTCTCTACTTGTTCATAGCAAGGAGTACAAGAATTCTTTTGAAAAAGGGAAACAATTGTATACTGATTTGATCTAATGACTCGTAGGCTCATACAAATCTTGGGACTCATTCGGAATATCTTAAAATGTCATAAAAGAATGTGTGCTGCTAACCAGTGTATTATCGTTATAAGACATTGTTACATGCAAGAAACACAATCCTGGCACAGCCCTTCCCATGACAGCTTCTGGGCTGATACTGTCTGTATCTTGTGCTAAGGGAACGCTGTGGTAGCACAAGGTGGAAAGAGGGAATTTGGATGGCAAAAGTCTTACCTTGTGTTCAGTGAGTCCTGGCTTAACCTTGTCCGGGGCTGCTTGGGAACTGCAACTTTAAGCAAATGATGTATTGTGTTATGAAACGAACTTTACCATGGACAAATTGATATAAACAGGAGTTCAGTTCCCAGGGCATACAGTACTGCTTTTAGCTTAAAGTCCTAGTTTGCAAGAACCTGTTAACAACATTAAGTGAACTCTTGCTGTGTTAGTTTCCTCTTGCTGCTGTCACAAAGCACTACAAGTGTAGGGAACTGAAACAACACAAATTTATTACCTTAGAATTCCAGAGGTCAGAAGTCCAAAATCAGTCTCAGAGCTAAAATCAAGGCGCCAGCCAGGGCTCTTCCTTCTGGAGCCCCAGGAGCAAGTCCACTTCTTACTTTTTCAGCTGCTCAAGACCACCTGCATTTTTGCCTTATGGCCGTCTGTGTTCAAAGACATCACTCTGACCTCTGCTTCTGTCCTCATAGTCACATTTTTCTCTGGTCATGACCCTCTTCCTCTTAGAATTCCCCTGTGATCACATTGGGCTCACCCAGATGATCCTAAATAATGCCCGACCCCTCCCTTTGTCTCAGTATCCTTACTTGATCATATCTGTTGAGTCCCTCTGGTCATGTGAGGTTCTGGGGATTTGGGTGTGGACGTCTCTGGGGGCCATTTTTGCACCCACCACATATTACACATTGTTCCATGCTTTCTCTGCAGCCTCAAACAACTCTCTTCCCAGCTCCTCCCTCCTCAGGTCCCCCAGTTACACAAAACTTAAGGCAAAATAAATCTCACCAGTCCTGAGAACACTGGAGTATGAGGGTCAAGCTGAGTGAGATGAGGCTGAGCCCTGAGGAGCAGGAGGGTTTTTCTGGGGTTGCGTCCCATAGAAAGAGAGCATGAAGCCATCCTGGGTCTCTCCTGTGCTGGAGGAGTGAACTGGTTTTTTCTGTTATTGTTTGTTATTTATTTATTATTATTTTGGGGGGGGGATAGAGTCTCACTTTGTCTCCCAGACCGGAGTACAGTGATGCAATCTCTGCTCACTGCAGCCTCCGCTTCTGGAGCAGGGAACTGGGTCTACTTCATGCTCTCCACCCTACTCTCCAGGTTAGAGAGATAATCAGTCCCTGCTAATCCCGTGGCTGGCTCCTCACAGCAGCAGACCTTTTCCCTGTGAAGACTGTGTCAGCCAAGCAACATGCTTTCTTTCCCCCCAACATAATCCTATTTGCAAATAAACAAGCTTGAGAATAAAAGACACCACCTTAGTGGGCCTGGCCCAGTAATGACTAGCTATACAGGTGCACAGGCTGATTCTTAACCAGTTTTATGGTCCTGCTCCTGGCAGTGAGGGTGGATCTGACCACTCAGGTCATGAGCAGTTTTGGGGCCACAGCCCCATTTCTACCCTGTGCTCCCTTTTTATTTTTAATTAACTTTTAATTAGCTGGTTGAACTGTGATTGTCCTTTTTTCCCCCGATACCTACTCTTGCTCTGTGGCCCAGCCTGGAGTGCAGTGGTGAGATCTTGGCTCATTGCAGCCTCCACTTCCTGGGTTCAAGCAATTCTCCTGCCTCAGCCTCCCAAGTAGCTGGGACTACAAGTGCTCACCACCATACCCAGCTAATTTTTATAGTTTTAGTAAAGATAGGAGTTTTCTATGTTGGCCAGGCTGGTCTCAAACTCCTGATCTCAAGTGATCCTCCTACCTTGGCCTCCCAAAGGAGGGGCCATGCCTTGCCCTGCAGTTGTCCTTTGATTCCTTCTTTCTTTTTCTCTGCATTTGGCTAGGACATACCCTGTTCCCTTAAATGCACCTTAGCTGCTGCTCAGGACAGAGCTGAGGGATTCTTCCAATTTCCAAGGGAGGATTGAGTCAAGATGTGGCACCTTCAACACCCAACAGAGGCCATTGGTGAATTCAGTTCAAGGCCAAGCTTATGCTGGCCCCAATGGGGCCTAATAGCTCAGGATACCTGCTTTACTATCACCAGGGAAAAATTTCTGGAGTGCATTGATTCTGAATTGGTCCAGAAAAATCCGCCACATTATAATCCTTTCTTTGATTGGGTTACTTCAAGGATAACTCACTTGTCTGCTTGGACCATTATGGTGTACATCCAGATAAGATGTCTTTGGCTTGACTGAATTTTTTTCTCTTTTTGAGACAGGGTCTTGCTCTGTCACCCAGGCCGGAGTTCTGTGATGCAATTGTAGCTCACTGCAGACTCAAACTCCTGGGTTCAATTGGCCCTCTCGCTTCAGCCTCCCAAGTAGCTTGGACCACAGGTACATACCACCACGCTCAGCTAATATTTTCAATTTTTTTTTTGCAGAGACAGGGTTTCACCATGTTGGCCAGACTGGTTTCAAACTCCTTGGCTCAAGAAATCCTCCCACCTCAGCCACCCAGAGTGCTGGGATTATAGGCATGAGTCACTGTGCCCAGCCAGGGTTGATTGACTTTTGCATGCCTTGTTTCTCTTAAGCCTTGAACCCATTAAATGGTTCACTGCAGAATCCATAGACCTAGATGTTATTCAAGGAAATAGTAATCATCGTTTAGTCTTGTCTCACTTGTCAGATGAGTTTTCTTCTAGCTTGATTTCTATGTATTTCCCCCACAATGTCATCATTAGTGATTGTCTGACAGTTTTATAATTGAAAGTGATCTTAATCCCAATTTGAATCTTTCTTAATTGACAAAACAGGCATATTGTATAGTGTATTGACCCAACATTTGTCTTCTTTACCAAAGAATCTGTTGCCTTAATATGCCATGCATGTGTGTAATTGAACGTTCACAGGATACCCAGAGCTTTCCCTGGAGGTGTTGATGCCTTTGTGTACTGTATCAAGTTCAAATAATATTGAAATAGTTGGCCTGAATATCAGCTCAACACTCAATGAAGTTTATTCTTTCATAGCTGAGTCAAGCCATGATAGATACATATCGAAGTTATTTATAACTTTTTTTTTCTTTTTTTGGAGACAGAGTCTCGCTCTGTCACCCGGGCTGGAGTGCAATGGTGCGATCTCAACTCACTGCAACCTCCCACTCCCTGATGCAAGCAATTCTCCTGCCTCAGTCTCCTCAGTAGCTGGGGTTACAGACACCTACCATAATGCCTGGCTAAGTTTTGTAATTTTTTGTAGAGATAACATTTTACCATGTTGGCCAGACTGGTCTTAAACTGATGTCCTCAGGTGATCTGCCCGTCTCGACCTCCCAAAATGCTGAGATTACAGGTGTGAGCCACCATGCCCAACCATTAACTTTTATATATTACAGGTGTGGGGCTTGTTTAGGCGAAGGTAACAACTCCAAGAACTTGGTGACTTAAGCCAACAAAGGTTTCTCATTGGCTCACGTTCTCTGTCCATTGTGGGTTGGCCCGGGGCTCTGATTATCACAGAGGTGGGGTACAGGCTGCTGGAGGCTCCATCTGCATGCACGTGGCAACAGGAACAAGGAGTAGGGGCGAGTCAGGTGGTGGCTTCTAAAGCTGCTGCCCGGAAGTGATACGTGGCGATTCCACTTGTATTTCATTGGCCAGGGCAAGATTCTTGGCTGTGCCTAATGTCCAGGGAGCAAAGGAGTCCACTCCAGAATGTTAATGACCAGGTCTCATGACGCAAGCTGGGGTTGATGCTTCTGTTGAATGGACATTATTCAGCGGGACTGAGATAGTAAGAGCACAGCTTCACCCATCCAAAACTGACATGCCCGTCCCTTGGGCTCTGCTTTCAAAATAGTTGCAGTTCACTTATTTCCTGTATCCCTGCTTAAGTTATTCTCTCTTTTTTTTCTCTGAGACAGGGTCTCTCTCTGTCACCCAGGCTGGAGTGTAATGGTGTGATCATGGCTCTCTGCAGCCTCTAATTCCCCAGCTCCAGCCATCCTTCTGTCTCAGCCTTCCAAAGTGCTGGGGTTACAGACATGAACCACTGCACCTGGCCCATAGTTAGATTATTCTAACTCCAAGCCACTGTCACCACAGTGTGGACACCTGCAGTGGCTGGCCTTTTTCTCTTTTGCCCCTCTGTAGCCTATTTTCCACATTTCAACCACAGTGAGATTTGTACAACATAAATCTGATTGTGTCAACTGTAGATGAAGACCCTCCAGTGATACCCCTAGCATGTACAATGGGGACTCTTTACTGTGGCCTCAGAGGTATCTCTTGGTGGCTCCCTCATCTCCCTCTCCTACCTCATTTTGTGCCCTGCCCCCACCCTGTCCACTCAGCCACAGTGATGTCCTAAGACATTCACACAGTTCTTACCTCAGGGCCTTTGCACCTGTCATGCCCTGTGCCTGGAATGACCATTCCGAGACTTCTGCATGGATGGCTCCTCGCATTCATCAGGTCTCAGTTCAGATTGGCATTATTCACATACAGTTCAGGAATGTCAGTTTCCTGACATTCCTCACTCATGCTGCCCTCAGTCACTCTTTGGCCCTTTCCTCTGCTTTTATTTTCTTCCCAGTATATACTATTGATGGAAATGACTTCTTCATGCCCTTCAGTGTTATCTTTCTCTGCACTAGCATGGAGGCTCATGAACCAGGGCTGGAGTCTGTTTCTGTTCACTGCTCTGTCCCCAGCTCCTAGAATAGCACCTGACATACCAAGATACTCATGGCCTAAATTAATGAGCAAATGAACAGAAAATCAGTGGAAGAGTGTCCCTTTTATTTTCTTCGCTTTGCTGGGTGTTGGCACACATTCAAAAAAATCCCAATTCCAAAAGTGAGTACAGAAGCTTTCAAGGTGACTCGGGAGGTTGTTCTCACCCTGTGTTTGGCTGAATATTTTTGGCAGAGTAGACGGGAGACCAAGCAGGCTTTTGGAGACAGGAAAAATGGCTCTCTAATGGTCTGAAGGAGTGGACCAGTGAGATTCCTTCCAAATGGGCTTTGGCAGCTTGAGGGCTTAGGTAAAGGACTTGTTTTTGATGATGTTACTAAAGTCTTCATTATGGCTCAGGGAGCAAACGAGAACGGAGAGACTGTCATTCCTTCTTAGGGTAATAGATTCCGTCTCCAGAAGTTCATTTGGCATTAAGGCAAGGCAGATCACTTTCCCTGGAGCCACAGATAATTCAACTTGCTGGAGAAATTGTGCATTAAAATCCTCATTAAAAACACATACACCCGTGTGTGGTAGAGGAACCGACTGGTACTAGCTGAGATGTGGGAGCTTTTTGGGAGATGCCATTGGAAACGCAGCCCTGGAGACAGCAGGGTGGGCACACAGATGGGAGCAAGTGGACCCCACGCAGGAACCAGAGCCAGATGTGTGCAGAGTGCAGGGGTGTCATGCCAGGCGTTGGGGTAATGAAGGCGAATTAAGGTTCAGTCCCTGTCCTTAAGAAGCTGGCAGTCTTGTAGGGAGGATGACAGGTCAATGAGTCCTCACAGAGGAGCCCTGTGAGCTGCAGGGAACCTGGTGCAATCTTCATATAGAGGAGAGAGAAGCAGAGAAGGCTTCCTGCAGGAGACAAAATGCTGGAGAGGCCACGGGGCTCCCAGCCAGAAAACGAGGAGAGGGAGCAGATGAGCCAGCAGAATCAATGCAAGGTGTCCTTTCTTTCTGTACATCCCAGATCAGTTTCCTGTGGCTTACAACAGCACACATTTATTCACATACAGTTCAGGAGGCCAGAAGTTCCAGCTGAGCCTCACCGGGTCAAAATCAAAGCATCGGTGAGGCTGCACTTCTTTCCTAGAGGCTCCAGAGGAGAATCCTTCTCCTGGCCTTTTCTAGCTTAGAGGCTGCCTGCATTTCTTGGCTCGTGGCCCCTTCCTCCGTCTTCCATGTTACCTCTCTCCCACCATTCTTCTCTTGTCAGATCTTCCCCTGACCACAGCAGGGAAAGGTTCTCTACTTTTAAGGAATATGGTTAGATTGGGCCCACCCTTATTATCCAGGGTAATCTCTCCGTCTCAGGGTCCTTTCATTTCATCTCTGCAACGACCCCTGTATAGTAACATTCACAGGTTCTAGGGATTGAGGCATAGACACTTGGGGAGTTGGTGGGCCTCATCTTGCTTACTGTAAACCTCTTCTTCATTATTCCTTGCCCTTGGTAGAGAACTCTTACTGTTAGCTTGCTTTACAAATGGGCAGCAGAGGCACAGGGACGTGAAGTGACTTGCCTGGGCCACCTCGCTTGGCAGCATCAAGGGTGATATCTGGGCCCAGGCAGGTGGACTGCGGAGTCCTGGCCTTCAGCCTCTATAAGCACAGCCTATCCCACGAGAATGCCAGCTGCAGATGACGTTGGAGGCTGGATGGGCAGAATCAGTCAACCGTTGCCCATTTGGTGGATGTTCACATTAACTCCCTAAGTCAAGTCCTCAACCTTGGTGCTGTGGAGAGCAGGGAGTAGGTGAGGCGGGGCTCTTATGGCCTCTCTCTGCCCACACTGTCCACTCCACCCTCACTTAAGAGCCATTTGTAGAGTTGGGGGTGCCGCCTTCATAGTTTATCCACAGGCTTGTAAGAACTTTCCTGGGAAACTTGTGAGGAGACAGTTATTCATTTGTTCAATCATTTATGCATCTGTTCTTTCAATGGGACTTTACCAACTCTGTACATCAGAGGCTGTAATAAGCACTGAGAGACAAAGGAAAAAAAGAAAGAGAAAGATCCTTAAGACTGCACTACCTGTGTGGCCTCGGGCACATTATTTGACCTCTCTGTGCTTGTTTCTCCTTTTTTTTTATATACCAGGAAGACTCATGCCACTTCTAGTATTGTTTTTATCAGGATCGAAGGTGGTTACATGTGTAAAGTGCACATGGTAAGGTCTGTGTTCAGGTTTGTTGGGTAAGGGGCACAGGGCTGGTAGTGAAATGGAGTGGGCAGACACACAAGCATGTTCTCAGCACCAGTGATGCTGGGACCCTGAGCCTGTGCAGTGGATGAGCCCAACATGGCCGACCCCACCGGAAACCTCAAACCCAGCGTTTCCATGTAAAGTAACACCAGCCACCATATGCCAGGCTGGCCTTGCACACTGGGAACTTTACATTCATTTTCTCATCATGCACTTCTGATTGGGCTCCATATAAAGTGTTTATAGATGAGGAACCTGGGGCTTAGGGGCAATAAGCATCCTACCCAAGCTCCCATAGCTTGTAAACACCGGAGCCAGGAATTGAGCTGAACTCTGCAAATGTTGCCGCACCGCCCTGCACTCAGTGGAGAAGCAAGCCCCACAAGTCCGTGCCCAAATCTGGGAGCTGGTGATGCAGAAAGTCACCTGCTATAGGTTTCACCCAGAAATTTTGTCACCTGAAGACAATTCAGAAGATGATGGGACTCCCCCACCTGCTCGCAGCAGAGACACAGACTACTCTCCCACCATCCCCCTCAACTGCTGGGGCTCCACAGATAATATGGGAGTGAAGAGCAGCTCTGAATGAATGAAGCCATAAACTCAAGGCTGTGTTTCATTTAATTCTGCCAACCACCGTGGAAATAGTCCTCGTGTAATGTATTAATCGAGAGGAAGAGAGAGATTGGGCTCATTATACATCACACATTTCTGTTTCTCTTTAATACAGTGAAAGCCTCTTAAGATATTTTCCAGGAGAGCAACCACTAACGTCATCTGGCCAGAAAATGCATCTCAGGAGAGAGACCTTGGTGAGCCTCGGGCTCAGAATGTGTATGTGGAGGCCTATGCATCGGTATATATGTGTTTAATAAGTGGGGTTTCTTGGGAGGACTTTTCTATAATATCAAATTAAAATCCAGTAAAGAAATAAAGGTCATTTATAAACAATCCACAGTCAGCAACTTGAAAGCGTATTTGCTGTCATGTTCCCATCCTGCGTATTTTCTAGGTAACACACACGGACAAGCTGAATTCAAGAGATTTCTCTTGGTGGTCTCAAGTCATAGAACTTGCTAGTCCCACCCTCTGCTGAGGCCTTAATACCTCCACCAGCAAGTCTTCCCCAACTTCAAAAACGTGGGCTGTCCCTCCCCGGGGTCGTTTCTCATACTCCACCACATCAGGGTTGCCTGATTTAGTTTCTTCCTTCCTGCAGTCCCCCTTGTCCTCCCACCCATTACACCATGGAATTAGAAGGCAGAGCCTGGTCTTGCTTGAGTCTTTGTCTTCTTAGGATCTGTCACGGTGCTGGGTACAGTGTCGAATGTGTTCATTGAATAACGAACTGAAGCTGTGTAGAAGTCACAGTGCAGCACCGGCTTCGATGGGTTGTTAATTTCCTTTCTCCCTGGTCCTGCTTCCCTTCACTTCCAGGATGCTGTCATCATGGTCGTTCATAGATGTTCAGTCCCCGTGTGGTGTGGCACTGTCTCACCTGCCCGCTGGACACTGACCAGCTAATATTTGCCAGGGTTTCCATGAAAACTCTGCATTAGTTATTCCTGGTGACAAAAAAAGATTTATTTGACAGTTCTGGGGTCTGATCTTCCTAGTGAGCCTACCAGAATTGGCCAGCTTGCCCCACTTCACTCATTTCAGGCTGAGTTTGAGGACCCTTTGGATTTTGTGATTGATGTGAATTATAAGACACCTTGACTCTGCTGGGCATTAAACAGTGGCCAAAATATTTCTGGGGCTGTGAGTTCACTTGTATATCATTATTTAATCTCTCCTTCCAGCTCTAAAAGCCTTCTGAAAAGACTTAACTCGCATTCTGTCTGCTTTTGTTCCTCACATTTTTGGACAACTGATTAAAATCACAACTTAGAAGAGTATTTCTTGGCTCTTACCATCTTGTCGAATAGTCAGAGAATAATTACTACCTTGCCCTTCAATATTCCCATTAATATTTCAGAACTTCAAGCAGCAGAAAAACACAAAAAGAAAAACAAATTGAGAACTGTGTATTGCAATCTTGGCTCATCTCTAGCATGCTGGGAAAAAAACCAACATATCAGCCTCTCTAGTTGCCTCTAAGTGGTTATTTCCTGAAGCCACCTTTTTGGAGTTCACAACCTCAGGCTGGGAGGAACCCTCTCCCTTTCTGTCGTCCTTCTCTGCGGTGTCATGAGCCACTTGCATCTTTAGAAACCATGCAGTACGGAGGGAAAGAGTTTGGGCCATCGATCCAGATGCTGCTCCTGCCCTCACTGGCTGTGTGAACCTGGGCAAGTCCTCAGCCTCTGTGACAGTCAGCTGTGAGCACACTGACAGCATGGACTCTCCTGAAGAGTGAGCAAGCTCGTGCCAGCCGACTGTTTCACACAGTGCAGTGTGTCCTTAGCCCTCAGATGCCATGTCTGCAGGGAGGACTCACTCATTTGACTTCCTTTCTTTTGGGATTGGTAACAACTCAGACATAGGTATGCTTGCTTTTTCCTCCTTTCATTCTCTCTTCTTCCCCCTCTTCACTTCTTTGCTTCTTGTTGTAGTGTGTTATGGGCTTCAGCTTTTTTTTTTTTTTTTTTTGAGATACCATCTCACTCTGGCTGCAGTACAGTAGTGAGATCTTGGCTCACTGCAACCACTACCTCCTGGGTTCAAGAAATTCTCGCACCTCAGTCTCCCTAGTAGCTGGGACTACAGGCACGCACCACCATACATGCCTAGTTTATGTATTTTCAGTAGAGGTGGAGCTTCGCCATGTTGGCCAGGCTGGTCTCAAACTCCGGGCCTCAAGTGATTTGCCCACCTCAGCTTCCCAAAGTCCTGGGGTTACAGTCATGAGCCACCATGCCAGGCCTTTTTGGGCTATTTTTTAAGTTGAGATATAGCATACCTTCAATCTTAAGGTACACTTTGATGGATTTTCACAAAGTGAACACACCTAGGAAAACAGCAATTGACAAAGAAATAGACCGATACCAGAACTCCAGAGCTGCCTCTTGTTAAGGGGCCACTGTGCTGCTTTCTGATACCATAGAGTGCTTTTGCCTGTATTAGAGCTTTACATAAAGGGGATTATATTGTAGGTAATCCTTTGTATCTGGCTTCTTTCTCTCAGCATCGCATCTGTGAGCTTCATCCATGTTGTTGCAAGTAGCAACTGTTAGTTCTTTCCCCTTGTTCTGTAATACTCCTTTGTGTGAATACACCACAATTTATCTTTTATTATCAGTGGATAGTTTGATTTGTGGTCTGGCTCAATTACAAATAGTGGTATAATTAACAATTCTTGCATATGTCTTCTGCTGGATTTGAGCCCTGATTTCTGTGGGATGGAATCCTTTGAAATAGACTTGCTGGTCACAGGGTATGTTTAATACTCCACTGTAGTATAAACACTGTCCCAAGGAGACCGTATGGTCATGATTTTTTTAAAGAAAGGGAAAAAGAATACAAAGAATAGGACACTAGGCACCTGTATTCCCACCACACAAAATTAACAGCTGTTCACATTTTATCAGATTTGCTTCCAAGCTCCTAAAAAATTATTATGAAATGTTTCAGATGTACCCCAGAATTCACAGGAAAATGTAATGAACACACACGTATCACCATCCAGATTTAATAAATGTTAACATTTAGAAATTAAACACTATAAATACAGCTGAACTCTCTTTGCACCTTTTCTCCCAGAAGGGAAGCACTCTGTAGAACCGTTCTGTGTCCTTAGATTACATATGATTATGAGAGGGTTTTCTTTTTACTGCTTCACATTGATGGTGATATTCTTTATTTAGTCTTTCACAACTACCGTTCTTCGCCAATGTCACATTTTTTGAGATTTACTCATTTAGATGCAGGGATTCTAATTCATTAGCTGCCACACTTACTGGTAGTCTATAGAATGACCCCTCAGTGTTGTATTTATATACTCTCTCTTTGATGGACATTTAGGTTGTTGGCAGTTTTGCCCTATTCAGTCATTGTTGCATTAGCATCCTTGTATACATGTCTTGATATATATGTTTGAGACTTGGTTTCTCCAGGTTGTATTCCCATGAATGAGGTTGCTGGCTCATAGGCTCTGCTTGTCATCAACTTGCCTAGCTCTTGCCAAACTGTTGTCCATGACGGCAGCACCAGCGTTCACTTGCAACCAGGTGGGTGAGAATTCCTTTGTTCCACATTGTCAACAACAGTTGGCTTTGCTCAACTTAAAATTTATTTCTGTTTCACCAACACAGTGGGTACATAATAGTGTCTCATTTTTCTTTTCTTTTTTTTTTTGAGACAGGGCATCACACTTGCCCAGGCTGGAGTACAGTGGCACTATCTTGGCTCACTGCATCTCTACCTCTTGGGTTCAAGCGATTCTCCTACCTCAGCCTCCCAAGTAGTTGGAACTATAGGCACATGCCACCACGCCAGGCTAATTTTTGTATTTTTAGTAGAGACAGAGTTTTACCATGTTGGCCAGCTGGTCTCAAACTCCTGAACTCAGGTGATTCACCCGCCTTAGCCTCCCAAAGTGCTGGGATTACAGGCACGAACCACCACACTGGCCCTCATTTTGTTTTTAATTCACATTTTCCCAGTTCCTGACAAGGCTGATGATCTGTTCATGGTTTTTAGCCATTTGGATCTCCTCTTCCCTCTCCTGTCTTTGTGTGTCCTTTGGCTGTTTTTCTTCTGGAGTATTTTCCTTACTGGTTTCTAGGTTCCCTTTATGTTTTCTGGATGCCATCCTTTATCTTAGGTTCCCTTTATGTTTTCTGGATGCCATCCTTTATCTTTACAAAGATAGAGCTCTTGCCTGGCTTGGAGTCTCACACCTATAATCCTAGTACTATTCGAGGCTAAGGTGGGAACATCCTTTGAGGCCCAGAGTTCAAGACCAGTCTGGGCAGCATAACGAGATCCTGTCTCAACAGCAACAACAACGAACTCTTGCTGTCCACTTGTCGGAGCAGGAACCCTGGCTCCATTCACACTAGAACCCGTTATCTCTCCATCCTCCATTTGCCTCCTGCGTGCCTGGCCACTGTTCCCCTCGCAGCCCCCAAAGCTTCTGTGCACATGCTTTTCTAAGTGTTTCCTTCCTTGGTGGACTTGTTTTCTTGGGGAGCAGTTCCCCATCAGACTTTACACACTGAGAGACGGGCATGGCCTCTTGGGTCAGTTAAGGCTGGATTCGTGGGTATTGGCCTGAAGGAATGTTGGACCCCAGACTGCATTCTTTCACGTGGATCCAGAATCAACCCGCTCCAAAGCTCCTCTCTCCAAAACGGGGTCCAGCAAGCTTTAAGTATCCTGGCAGTACAGGGCCCAGTCTCACTTGCTGGAGAGCCCATCTTCTCTACCACTCACAACTGTGTTCAGTGCAGCCACCTCCTTGGGACTTTCTCATCATTTAATTTTTCAGCTCCTCTGCCTTCTGAGGGAAAGCAAAGTTCTTTTTATAATGAGTTTTGAAGCTTTTTTGAGTTAAGTGCCTGATCCTCATAAGCCGGTGAAAATGGAACTGTTTTGTGTCACAAAGGAGCTTTTGATGCTGGCTCTTAACTCTCCCCAGTGAACTGGGCCGCCTTATTCCTATCAGCAGGAAATAAACAAGACCTGCTTCACATCAGTGGCACCATCTTAATAAGAATAGTGGCTATTTATTGAGTGCTAACTGCATGCCAGGCAGGGTGCCAAGGTCTGCCTGCACCTTCTCATTTAATCTTCTCAGCATCCCTGTGGCCGAGGAATTAGCATCCCTGCCTCACCTCATGTGACCCTATAAGGCTTCTTCTTACATATCAAACCTAAAAGCTCTTTCTTGCCTCAGGACCTTTGCACGTACAGTTCCTTATACTCCATTCCTCAGCCTTCTTGTGGCTACATGTTTCTCCTCTGGCAGGTCTCAACTGGAATAGTTTTTTTTTTTTTTTCTTTTCAGTCTTGCTCTGTTGCACAGCCTGGAGTGGAGTGGCATGATCTCAGCTCACTGCACCGTTTGTCTCCCAGGTTCAAGTGATCCTCCTGCCTTAGCCTCCCAAGTAGTTGGGATTATAGACATGCACTACCACATCCAGCGAATTTATGTATTTTTAGTAGAGACAGGGTTTT